>NW_026947486.1:22990321-23607982 GCF_034190915.1 Cavia porcellus
TCATAGTAACCATTCTTACTGAAGTAAGGCGTAATCTCAGTGTTGTTTTGATTTGCATTTATCCAGTGACTGAAGATACCAAACATTTTTATGTACTTATTGGTCCATTTTTAGTTCTTCTTCTGAGGCATGTCTATTGATTTCAACTGCCAACTGACTGCATCTTCTCTTATTTACTTTCCCATTGCTGGGACAAAATAGTCAACACCCATCACTTAAAGGAAGAGAGGTTTATTTTGCATCATGTTTTCAGTCCATAGTCAGTGGGTTGCAAAGCAGAAAAGGGATGGTGGAAGGACCTAGATAGAAGGTCGCTACTCATTTCATAGTGGCCAGGAAGCAGAGAGAAAAAGAGGAAGTGGGGAGGGAGATACACTCTTCGGATTATGCCCTCAGTCACCTGCCTTCTGACTGACTCTCCACCTCTTAAAAGCACAGTCAGCTATGTTCTGCTCAAGCTCTACTTCTTTATTTTTTCTTTAGAATTATTTTATTAATCATTACATACAACAGCTTCTTAACTCTACACATGTACTTAAATTTTTAAAGGAAAATGTTACATCTTATTACACCACAACCCTGGGTAACAGCATTATAAAACCAAGAAAAATATATTAAAGGTGTCACATGTCACCTGAATTTTGCAAATTTAACATTATCAAAGAAAGAATTGGGGCTGGGTACTTAGCTCAGTGGCATAAGTGCCTGCCTGGCAAGAGCAAGGTCATGAGTTCAATCCCTGGTACAAAAAAAAAAAAAAAAGAAACAAAGAAAGAATGATTCTACATTCTTACAAAGCCCACTAGAAAGAAATAACAGTTAAAAAGCTAAGAAATTTTCTTAAGTGCATTTTTTACAGTCTTTCCTCCATTGAGAGTTAATGAGTTATGTTATTAAATAATTCATATGATTCTCTGTATCTGATCTGATGTCTCCTCCCAAATCATTGAACATGTATGCATGACTGAGAAAAGAGTTTCCTTAACATTTTTTTGAGACAGGATCTCACTATACAGTTCAGCTGGCCTTCAGCTCACTATATAGCCCAGCCTGGCATTGATCTTGTGGCAATCCAACTGTCTCAGTCTCCTGGATCCTGGGATTATAGGTGTGCACCACTATACCTGTATCATTCTTATTTTGATAATCTTTTATCTCTGGGCTCTCATTCAATCCTATTTATACAGAGATGACCATGGCAAATAGAAAGAAGCTCAGTATTGGATTCTTCTACCATAATCCCCACCTCCTCCACAGCTTCCTGGACCATAATTTCCTTCACCCCATATGGTCCCTCAAAGTTCCTGTTAAAACCAAGTTTCTACCCCTCATTCAACCATAGATAGAAGGTTACTGGTTATAAATTCCAAAGTAATTATAATTTTCACTTCTGTAATATATATATTATGTATATTACAGATATATATTATAATTATATAATATTATATATTATATATTATAATTAGATATATTATATATTATATTTTATATATAATATATATTATATATACTATATATATTATAATTATATATATATTATATATATTACAGATATATAATTTTCACTTCTGTACATAGTTGCCATAATCAATCACCTTGATTTCTATATCTGGGTCCTCCAGGAACATATCCTCCTCTCATCTTCCATAACCAGGGCTACTTCCAAAACTGCCACCTCCAGGTCCTCCTGAATGTTATTATGGCCATTTTCAAATCCATATCCACTTTTATATCTTTTATTTATTGATTTATTTTTATTCAGAGAAAAAAGGCAAAACAGAAAAAAGAGTAGAAATAATACAGAATTTCAAAAAAGCACTAAGAAATCACAAGTTGATAAATTACATATTGTCATCTTAGAAATATTTGCTCAAGTTATAGAATCAAAGCATAAAAAGTGGACAGATAATCAAACAATGACAGTGCAAACCATTCAGTTCAATGATCCAGTAAAAACTTAGTAGCAGGGTTATCTATCTTACATTCTTAAACACACATATAGTTATATCCTTTAGAGCGCTTTCTTCCCTTTCATTTTTACCTTATCTATTATCCATTTTGGATCTTATCACTTCTTCAGTTTTTATTATTTTTTACACTTAGAGAGACAATGTGATATTTACAAATATGTCTAATTTATTTTACTTATGAGGATGGTCTCAAGTTGTATCCATCTATCTATCTATCTATAAAAGCCTCAAAAACCATCCTTTTTAATAGCCAAGTAATATTCCATTGTATAAAAATACCACATCCTTTTCTTCCACTTTGCGGTTGATCCACTTCTATATTTTTTAAATCCTCCTATAAAGTTACTTCCTGGTTCTGATTCAAAATTTCCACCACCACGGTGTAAATTAAATCCTGAAACCTAAAGTTGCCACCACTGTGCTCTACTCCTAGAATGTTAGACTTATTGCACTTCTGGTCTAGAAAAAGCCTTTGTTATTTTTGCATTACGATCATCAATTGAGTGATATTTTTGCAATACAGTTTTATCCACAGGATCATGGTCATCAAAAGCCAAAGCCTCTTTTTTGGGGGGCTGCCTATCAATAATTACTTCAATTATATTAATTTTTGGTATTCTTCAAAGTAGTCTATGGGGTGATGTACCTGATCTTCTTTAATTCCACCAATAGTTTCTTCACAATCATGAGACCCCCTGACCCCAGCCAAAGTTCCACTTCTGAACACATATGGGTTTTAGGGGACATTCTGGATCTAAATCATAACATTTTGTTCCCATCCCTCAAAAGACTCATGTCTATCATTTTATGAAAAATACGTTTAGTACAACTCAAAGATCCACCAAATTTAACACCACTAGCATTGTTAAAAAGTCCAGTCCAAAGTCTCCTCTGAGATTCAAAGCAAACTCTTAGCTGTGAGACACTATAAAAATAAAAAGGTAAGTTAAATATATGCAAAATACAGTGGCATGGGGTAAACATTCCCAATCCAAAAAGGAGAAATGTGTGGACAGAAAGAATGGGATAAAAGGCCAAAGCCCAGAGGGGCAACTATTAAATCCTGTAGTTCTGCATTCAGCACCTGAGGCAAGTTGTGGTAAGATATGTAGTCCAAAGGGCAGGAGCGGCCCTGCACAGACTATTACTCCTACCTGGCCTCTCCTTTGGGGTACCTCTGCTCACTGCCTGCGGCTTTCTGCAGCAGATATTCCATGTTCTTAAAATCTCCAACTTCCTGAGGTCTATGCTTGTATTCTGCTTGGTTTGAGTTGCACACCTGTGGTCAGGACTAGCTAGAGGGTTTTTTTTTGTTTGTTTATTCTTTGCTTCTGTCCTATCATAGGACAACTTCATTGTGTTGGGGGTGGAAGGGCACAATGTGTCTAGGCAAGAGCACAGTGTTCTGCTCATTTGAGAAGGGGCCTTCTCCTTCTCTGCCCTTCCCCCACTCCAGGAGCATTCCATGCAACTGATTGTATCTGCTCTTTCTATACTGCTCCCTAGCCACTACACAGCCCCTTCTGAGTATGCTGTCCCTATCTGGTTCTCAACCTTCACCAAACTCTCTGAGAGAGCTCCACAAAGAATCACTATCCAGCCTGCAAACTTTGCAACTTCTGTCTGGGTGTAGGAGAGTTGCATGGTGCCCCAAAAAGGTATGCAGTGGGCAAGATATTCCAAAGACGCAAAATTCACTGCCATTCAGTGCAGCAGTGGAGCAATTCTTGCTTTGATGCTGCTCAAGTCACTTTTCTCCTTCCCTGACTCAAACTGGCAACAACTGCTGCCCTCTTCTGCACCTGCTGAGCCACGGCTCCCTCAATGTCTGGTTCCAGCCATTGCCACATCCTTTTTGTGTGTGTGCATTCCCAATGCTCTTCAGTCCCTCCCTGTGTAATAAGAAGGGAACCCAGACAGGTGGACATTGGATGGTGGAGTGATTACTAAGCTAGGTGTCAATCACGGCAGCTTGCTGTGGTACTTGGTTCCTTCTCTCAGGGAATTATCCTTTCCCAAGATGGCATGTTCATTGGACATGGTGAGTAAGCAGTGCTGGGGTCAAGTAGCAGCTAAGTTATCCTTTCTAAACATCCCTGATAATGTATATTATGTCATGGGATTATCCTTCAGATTGCCTTCTCATATTTGGGTCTTTGCCCCATTTCTTTGTACCTGGGTGTGGTGGATTAACTAATGGTCAACTTGTAACACCCAGCTGAACTGAATCAGCACGGTTCTGGGTATAGAAGGCCCACCTGAGAATTGTTGCCAGCATGATAAAAAGGAGAACTGGAGGGAAAGATGGTGTGCTGTTGTTTCTCCTAGAGAACTTGTCAATTGGTTTTCCCAGTGCAGATCTTGATATGGATGTGCATGAGACATTGTCATGGCTTCTAGGCCTCCAATTGGACTCCTAGTGAACATTATTGCCATGGCTGGCTCTAGGTCTTCAGATAGACTCACAAAGCACATTACCATGGAATCTAGGCCCTCAGATTAATTCTTTGGATCTCTCGTGTGTGGACAAATCGCCCACATTCTTTTGCATTTGATTCTAGGTGAATATTATAAAATAATACTATAAATTATGTGTCCTGTATTAAATCTTTTCTGTTATAAACACTGACTACAACACTGTGCCTCCTGGTATATGTCTTCTAAACTTCCTGTGTGCACCACTGCCTCTAGTCAGCCATGATAGAATGCCTTTCTCTACTTACTTTAAAGATTTTTTATTTATGTTTTGATTTCTGATATGACTATGATGTCTCTTGGACTTGATTTATTTCAGCTTATCCTATTTAGAGTTTGGTCAGATTCTAGATCCTATGTTTACATCTTGTCAATTTTGGAAATTTTCTATTCACTACTCAAATACTTTTTAAGCTTTATACATTTTGTCTACTCCTTTTGTGACTCATAATACAGGGCAAGATGGAGGAAGGGAAGGGTAGAAAATCAGTAGCAGTTTGTACCATCTAATTTGTCATCTTGATGCTGGGTGGTGATGTATGATCAGGTTCCTGCTTAACCCTGTTGACAGTAATATATATATATATATATATATATATATATATATATATATATATCTCAATGTATCAGGTAGTACCAACTCACTTTGCCTCATTCTTCTGTATTTTCCCTGTGCAAGCATAGAAAATGCGTTCCTATAGCACACTGGAAACATAGTGGAGCCTGTGGATTACAGAATAGCATACCAGCTTCCAACTGTTTCTGACAGACAGGAAAATAATTTCTGCTTTATTCTGGGTCTTTCTGACACAACAGGCATTCAGGTCTTATTACATGTTTGCAGTGCATAATGATTACATGTATTTTGGGGAACTGGTGCAGCTACATAATATATTTCAATTTTTCACTTCCACCAATCTTTTTATGTTGTTTGTTTGCTAGAATCAGATTAATTTGTTTATCTTATAAGCCCTTATAAAGTTAGTCATCATATACACATACTTACAACCAGGCTTCTAGATAAAAAAAAATACAATGCATAAGACAATCATATTAAATCAAGATACACTTTCAGATACATTGTGCAAGTTGGATTACAATAACTGTTTTTCACTCACTCTTTTTTCCTATTAACTTTTATTTTGCACTTTATTTATATATTTTCTAATATAAGAGAAACCATGTGACATTTAAATTTGTGTACCTGACTTACTTTGCTTAACATTATGGTCTGAGGGTACAGTCGTTTTCCTGAAAATGACAAGTTTATCTTTCTTTATCCTTTTTTATAGAAAGAACTCTATTGTATATAAATATCACATTAATTTTCTTTATCAATTTATTTATTGCTGGATATATATGCTGTTTCCAGGATTTAGCTATTATAAATTGTGCTGCTAGAAACACGAGCATGTATACAATACTGTGGTGTGATGCCTTTAACTCTTTTGGGAAGATGCTTATAAGAGGAATAGTTGGATCAAATGGAATCTCTAGTTTCAGATTTTTGAGGAATCTCCATGTTGACTTCTGTAGAGATTGGACCAATTTATATTTCAACCAGCCGTAAAGAAATGTTTCTTTTTCCTTGAAGCCTCACTCAAATTTGTTACTCGTTTATTTCTTCATGAGAACCATTCTTCCAGTAGTGTGACGAAATCTATGTTGTTTTAATTTGTGTTTCTTGAACATCCAGCAATGTTGCGTTTATCTCATGTGTTTATTGACCATTTGTACTTAACTTTATCTGAGGAGTGCATATTCATTTCAGATGCCTACTTTTTACTGGATTTTAAATTTACATGATCTAAATTTTAAATTTATTTATATATTTTAGATATTAGTCTTTTGTTTGAGGAATAGCTGGCAATGATTTTCTTCATTTTGTAGATTGTTTCTTCACTCTGTTGGTGGTCTCTTGTTGCACAGACACTTTTTAATTTGAAGTGATATCATTTCTTAATTCTTGACATTTCCTGGACAACCAGGGTTCTATTCAGAAAGTTTTTGACATCACCTATGTCTTCAAGAGTTTTACCTATTTTGTCTTCCAGGAGATTAAGTGTTTCTGTTCTAACAGATCTTAAATTCATTTTGATTTTACCATAGTACATGGTGAAAAATATGGCTTTATACTCATCCTTTGACCTGTTGCATAGTTAGTTTTCCCAGCACTATTAGCTAAAGAGCCAATTTTCTTCCAGTAAAAGGATTTGGCTCCTCTATCAAAGATAATGTGGTTGCATATACCTGGAGTTGTTTCTGTATCCTCTTTTCTGCTTCATTGATCCACAAGTCTGTTTTTTGCCAATAGCATGCTATAATCATGTAGTATAACTTGAAGACCAGGATTGTGATGCACGACATTTTGCTCTTATTGCCCAATGTTTTGCTATTCTAGGTCTCTTTTGGTTTCATATGTATTTTAGGTTTTCTTTCTCTAGTTCCATAAGAAATGCTATTGGTATTTTTAATAGCATCATTTTAAAATCTGTATAATTGTTTTAAGAATATGATCAGTCTGACTATATTGGTTCTACCTTTCCAGGAATAGGAGATACTTTCATTTCCTGATATGATCTTTGATCTCCTTTTCCAGAGTGCTGTAGAATTATTTAACTTTATAGAGTTATTTAACTTCCTTGGTTAAGTTAATTCCTAACTATTTCACTTTTCTTGATGCTATTGTTGAAAGTATTGTGTCACTAATTTCTCTGTCAATGAGTTTGTTCTTGCCAAAAGGAACACTACTGATTTTGAAGTGTTGATATTGTATCTGATGCTACAGAACTTGGTTATTAATTCTAGGGCTCTTCTGGTGAAGTTTTGGGGGTCTTCTATGAAGAGGATCATGTCTTAGGAAATAATAATTTAACATCTTCCTTCCATCAATATTTCTTTTATTTTTTTCTCTTGTCTAATTGCTCTAAGGTTTAAAGAACTCTTTTGACCAGTAGTAGTGATAATAGATATCCTTGTTCCTGATTTTAGAGAAAAAGCTTTCAGGTTTTCTACCTTTAGTATGATTCTTGCCATTGATTTGTTATACACTATTGCTATTAGATTGAGAAAAAGACATTCTATTTCTATTTTCTCCAGTTTTTATCACAAATATATGTCAGAATTTGTCAAATTCACTTCTGATTCTATTGAGATGATCATTTGGTTTCTCTCCTTGATTCTGTTTATGTCATGTATTACATTCATTAATTTGTGTATGCTGAGCCATCCATGCAGCCTTGGAATGAATCTTACTTTCTGTAATGTCTGATCTTTCTGATGATTTGCTACATTCTGTTTTCCAGTATCTTGAGGATTTTTGCACCTATGTTCACTAAAGAGAGACACTTGGAATTCTCTCATTTGGTCATTTTATTTTCTGGTTTTAGAACCAGGGCAATGCTTGCTTCCAAGGAATCAATCTGGAAATACTGTTTCACTTTTGATTTCAATGAAAGATTTGAAAGATATTGGCATTAGGTTGACTGGCGCAGGCCCCCAATGAGACAGAGGACAGAGGACGCTCTTGTGGGTAACAGGTAACTGCCGCTTTATTGAGGCGGGTTCTGGCTTATATATCTGACTGTGGCCAATCACAAGCTGCCTATCTGACTGTGGCCAATCACAAGCTGCCTATCTGACTGTGGCCAATCACAAGCTGCCACGGAGTAAACATCACTAGTTGCCGCGGAGAAGTTTATTTGGAGAGGGATATAATGCATTGCGGAAGCTGACGTGGCTCTTGGTCCTGGGCGGAGTATGTTGAGCGCCTGCGCCCGACATCTCCCCCTTTCTTTATAACTGATGCAGGGTCTCCAGGGGTCGGTGCCCCTCGTGAGGTGTCACGCTGCAGTCATGACAGTGCCTCACTACTCGTTGGTGCTCTTTTGGAGGGGGCAGGAGTATTGTTTTATGAGCCCAACCCACATGCTCATCGACTTGGAGACTGGGGTGTCTCCTGGCCAAGGATGACACCCCCTGCGATGCTTTGCTCCACACCTGCGTCACAGCATGGCGAGCCATGCTGCCGGGCTTTGATCGGATTCCACGGCCAGCAATGCTTGTTTGATACTTTGTCCCTATTCCTTTGTCTGCGAATCCAACAGAGCAGAAGTAGACTGCCGAATGCGGCAAGTGTAGCCATGGCAGCCAGAGCCCCTATTCCTGCCTATTTCTTTTATTGCGCACGAGCTGGATCACAGGAAACTCATCTGGGTCCGCCATAACTGGAACCGGTGCGAATTGGGGTACCTGCATAACGACAGCTGAAAGTGTACTGTTATCCCAACATTGTAACATATAACAGGTTGCGGTGGAGCAATTTAGAAAAGTCATATTTGTGGTGGCTTCAAACAACAGAAAAAGGATTCCCTGATAGGGCCCGAGATCTCTAACACTTGCAGGGCATTGATCAGGTGCAAATAGTTACCAATTCTGTTAATTGAGTTCACCTGACTTTGGGTGTCTAACTTCCTCCTTTCCGGCGGCCGCTGCGTCCGCCATTTTGTGTGCCTTTTCCTCCTCTTCACTATCTGATGAGTCCTCTGTTTCTGGGTTGGGTGCGGTCGCCTCGCCTGCGACACTGGGCTCACGAGATTGCTCGCGGGAGGATTCTGCCTGATGGTAACCAAGCGCCATGGCGCCAGCCGTTATATGGTCACGACAAGAGGCATCTGCGAGGCAGATCCTCACTACTGCCCAAAGGGGTCTGACTCCTGGCTCCAGGAGGCCATTTTCTGCTGCAAAGTCAAGATCTCTCCCTAATTTATCCCAGCTGGGGATGGTAACGGACCCCGTGGGACCAAACCAAGGTGCTACCTTATCGACCTGATCGAGGAAGTTTTGAATTTGTTTTCGTTTCATTTGTAATCCCTTTTCTCTCAGTAAGTCGCTTAAAGCGACTGACAGCGGCTGAGTCTTTTTATTTCTTTTTGTTTCCTTTTTCCTTTTTTTTTTTTTTTTGTAACAGGGACAGCTTAGTCCCCGCGCCCCTTTACGGCGCCCCCAAAACCGGCCTCTTTACGGCCCCCAGAACTCTCTTTACGAGTTCCTCGACCCTTGCGACGCGTCCGCCCAAGGTTGCCCGATAGCCCCCGCTATCCGGCCCTGCAGCACCCGCTGCCTGTTGCGTAGCCCCCGCTACCAACGTTGAGCAGTTTAACCTGTCAGCCCCCGCCCGCCGAGTAGCCCCCGCTATCGGCACTTGACGGTTTTACCTGTTAACGTCTCTGTTCCGTCGGAGAGAGAGAGAGTTCCCCGTACGGGCCACCAGTTGACCGGCGCAGCCCCCCAATGAGACAGAGGACAGAGGATGCTCTTGTGGGTAACAGGTAACTGCCGCTTTATTGAGGTGGGTTCTGGCTTATATATCTGACTGTGGCCAATCACAAGCTGCCTATCTGACTGTGGCCAATCACAAGCTGCCACGGAGTAAACATCACTAGTTGCCGCGGAGAAGTTTATTTGGAGAGGGACGTAACGCATTGCGGAAGCTGACGTGGCTCTTGGTCCTGGGCGGAGTATGTTGAGCGCCTGCGCCTGACATTAGGTCTTTCCCAAAATTCTTGTAGAATGTAGCAGTGAATCTGTGGGGACTTGAGCTTTCCTTGGTTGATAAATTACTTTTTATTATTACAATTTCATTGACTGATATTGGATTGTTTGGGATTTCATATCTTCTTGGTTCACCTTTGTAAGTTCATCTCTATCTAGGAATTTATACATGTCTTCTGAATTTTCCATTTTATTAGTGTACAGAATCACAAGATAGCTACTGATAATCTGGATTTTTGAAGAATCTATTGGGATTTTCCTTTTTCATTATTTGGGTTTTTTCTTTCCTTATTTTGTTAAAATTGTTTAAAGGTTTTTTCTATTTTGTTTAATCAACTCTTCAATTCATAGATTCTTATACGTTTGCCTCAATTTCATTAATTTCTTCTCTGACCCTTATATTTTCCTTCCTCATCGTAGATTTGAGTTTGGATTGTTCATTTTTTCTCTGGGACCTTGAGGTGCATTGTTAGGTTATTTACTTTAATTCGCTGTTTTTCTGATATGGGAATTTATCACTATAAACTTCCTTGTTAGGCTCCTTTCATTGCAACTCATAAGTTCCAGTATGTTATACTAGCATTATCCTTTGATTGTAGAACTGTTTTCTTCTTTGAATCTGTGACCCATTGATTATTCAACAGAGTTTAACTTTCTTGTGTTTATAGTTTCTGTGGTGTATTTTGCCATTTATTTCCAGTTTCATTTCACTATGACATGATAATATACATTGGTAATTTTTTTTTATTTACTTAACTATGCTTTATTGATTAGTATGTAGTATATTTTGAAGAAAGCCCCATGTGCCACTGAGAAAAATATGTACTGTTATTGTTGAGTGGAATACTACAGATACATATTATATCCATATGTTCAATTATTTGGTTTAACTTTCTATCTCTTTGTTGATTTTTTTGTCTAGTTGATCTGTCAGTTTGTGATGACAGGGTATTGAAGTCTTCTATTGCAATTGTAATGATGTTTATCTAATTTTATTGCCCATTAGTGTTTGTTTTATGAAACTGGGTATGCTGGTATGTAGTGAGTATATGTTCATAACTGGTAACACTTCCTGTTGAATTGTTATCTTAAATAGTATGTAGTAAGGTTCTTTGTCTCTTCTGATCAGTCTTTGCTTGAAATCCACTTTATTTAAAATTAAGATAGCAAGTTCTGCATTTTTCTGGGCCCTCATTACAAGGAATTTTGTTTTCCATCCAGTGATTTTTAATCTGTGGGTTTTTAAAATTAAATGTGCGTAGTATACTGATATTGTTGAGCTTTGTCACTTGATCCATTCTGCCAGTCAGTATCTTTCCACTGGGGAATGTAAGCCCATTCACAATGAGGTATTGAGATATAATTGAGATATCGACTTACTCTTTTTTTTCCCCCTAGGCACTGAACGCAGGGCCTCGCACTTGCCATGCCACTGAGCTATAACCCTATTTTTGACTTATTTTTGTCTTATATAACCCTATTTGGACTTATATAACCCTATTATTGACTTATTTTTGTCATTGTTTTATTTTCATTTGCTGATTTCTTTTTTCTTATATGTTCATCCTGCAAGGCGTATTCATTATTGCTGACTTATTGGCCTTCTTGGCTTCATTTTCTCTTCCTGGAATATCCTTGAGATAATTTTGTAGTGCTGTTTTGCTGGTCCTGAATTTCTGGAGCTACTCCTTGTCATAGATACACCTTTTTCTCTACGAGATTTAAAGTAAAATTTTGCTGCTTGGGATTCTGTATTTCTCACTTCACTTGATCTTAGCCAAAAAGCTGAGAAGCGATTGTGTTTCTCACTTAACACTATGTTTCTTTCTACATACTGGGGAAGTTTTCTGCTATTATTTCTGTGAACAAGTTTTTTTATGCCATTTGTGTTGTCATCTTGCAGTTAGTGAATACATTTTTCATGTTCTCTTGTTTTTAAAGTGTCTGAAAATTAGGTCTTTGAAGGCATCATTGACTTCTAGTTCTGAAATTCTGTTCTCACTTTGGCTGGTTCTGCAGCTCATACTTTCAATATGATTTTCAGTCTCCTGGATTTCTGATTGAAACATTTTCATAGACTCTAATTCTCTGGTTCACTGATCAGTTATGTTTTATATCATTTTGTTTCATTAATCTAACTTTTTATTAGACTCTTCTGAGAGCTCTTGAATCTTTCTGATTATTATTTCTATTATTTGTTTAGCTATATCATCTCAAATTCCACTAAGAACCTCTTTGCACTATTTTCTAAACTTATCTGTTATTCTTTTAAGTAATTTGATTGTATGACTTATGCTATTCTGCCCCTCGGTGCCCCCTCGATTAGCTTTGAGGGAGTTGGAAATTATGGAAGGCATTTTGTTGTCCTGTCTTCTCATTTTTCTACTGTTTTTGTTTGTTAGTTTTGTTTTGTGCTGATATTTGTGGGACCTTATGCTTTACAGATCTTGTTGCTTATCAAGAGATCACTTTATATGCTTTTCAATAATATACTTTGTGTGTGGCTAACTATAGTCTTTTTGCATCAGCTTCAAGATCTAACTACTTCTGGGAGGCAAAGATACAATGCAGACAATGTTGTCTATGAATGTACTATAGTATTATTAATGTCAAAAATGTAATCCGAGTATTAGTTTACATAGAAATAGTGACAATTGTGTGACCTTGGTAATAATAATCAAATTAGCAAAAATAGTATTCTCAAAGACAAATTGGATATTAACATAGCATAAGAACCAATTATTTACCACTTTTAATGTAGAAAAAAATTCCACAATTTGTTGTAAACATTAAGACAACTGAGGTACTGGCTTATAGATGATATGTACTAAATGAGACAGCTGTATCACTACTGTTGGTAGAAAATAACTCAGCATTAATGTTAAAGTGTTAAATATTAAAATATTAACAAAGTTTGATGTTTATATTATTAAAATGCAGGATTTGAGCATGTAGGAATGCAAGAAGAAAACTTGGAAATATTCAACCCTGTGATATGAGAAAGAGGAGAGTGAAGTTGTACAAAAGATCTTACTGGAGAGTAGAAGGATGTAAACAGAACTAGGTAAAAGTAAGAGAAAAACCTGGCAAGAAATATAAAGGAAAAATAGGAAGGAGTTCTAACATGTCTGACTAGAAAAGGAGTTGTATCAGAGAAGCTCAGGAAAGATCCACTGAGAAGGAAGGTGTTTAGAAAGTGGGATGAGGGCCTTCACACTGAAATAGAAAATTATTTTAAAAACTGATACATAGATCAAATCAAACAAATGGACAATTAAAACAAGGGAAGTGGTACTATTGTGCCTCCTAAGCCAGACCTTGCTCCCTACTCCATTTGGAAATAGCCATTTTGGATAGTGAGACAAAATATCTGAGGGAAAATCTAGTCCCACGATGACCAGATTCCTGGGATATAGTTTGTATTCTGGCCTCTTCCAAGCACCAGGGATAGCACCATTCTTATATTCTCTGCTCTAGCACATACTAGGTTGAGGGGATCCATCCCTTCCACCAGACTCAGGCCAAAGAGAGGATATGTAAGTGGAGGACATTCTAACTGAGGTGTTCCCATCACAAACCTGCCCAGGCAGCCAGACAACCTATTCACCAGAGTGTGTGTGTGTGCTTGCGCATGGTCTCAGTACTCTGCCTAAACAGATCTCATGCCCAGAGGGCCTGCCCAGTCATAGACAAGTGCACACAGATTGGCTGACACTAGCTCTGCAGATTGAAGATCAGCAGAGTGATCGGTGGTCCATCAGAACATCCTAACACAAGTTGTGGATATCTGCTGGATACAGAATCACAGGCAGTAGTCCTTATCACAGACTGAGATCGAGTTGGCTTTATTTCTGCATTGCACTCCAGTGTACCCCCCCCCCCAGTCACAAAAGCGTACACTCATCTGTGGAGAACATGGAGGTAGAGTATCTGCAAACAGACCACAAAGGGAAATTGTGCAGACTCATAGACTCTGTGGCATAAGACTTAAGGAATTGGAGCTACTATCCTCCCTTGCAGAAACTCTTCCAGTGCTCACTGGAGGATAGGGACCACTGTCCATACCCCAAATAGAGCATTAGAGTCAGTTCACTCCAGCAGGTGGTACACACAATATGAAGAAACTATAGGCTTCACAAAGTGAGGACCTGATTACATGTTGCTGTCATCTTTCAGGCTCTCTGGCAGAGGGGTTACATGTCAATCACATATACATTCTCTTGTTGGAGTGTTTAAACTGAGTGCCTGCCAGATATCTTCTAAGGTTCAGAATTTTTGTTCTATACTATTTTATGTGGTTTGGTTGTTTTCTTTGGTTGGTTGGTTTTATTAGGATCTTTTTGTTTGATGTTTTTTTCTTCTTCCATTTGTTTTAATGTGGTTGGTGTCTAGTTTTTCTCCCTCTTCTCATCTCCTGATATAGTTTGTTCACCTCAAGATCTTGTAATTCTTTGTCACAAAGAGTATAATGGCACATTAGCTCATCTTCTTGTTTCTAACTTGGTGTATTCTCTTTGTTCTCTCAGTCACTCCTACCTTCTATATCAATCCACTATCCTCCCAAATTGTTATTTTCACCCTGCTGTAGGCTACCTAATGTTCTCTCCTGTTCAATTTTTTCTTTTCTTACATTGCTTTTCTAAATTTTCATTTTACTCTTGTTGGTATAGTTTTAAATTCTATCACCCATTATTTTTTCTCATATTTTATATTACTTTATTTTATTTGTTTGACTAGGGCTTTCTGTGTGTGTATGTCACCTTTTCTCACTATCACTCTTTCAATTATTTTCTTTATTATTCTATCCTTTCTTCTCTAGTTTAATCTACACTCCTTGTTAATTATCCTTTTGCTTGTTGGTTTTGTCTGTTATTGTTTTGTAATACAATTAGTTTTCTTTTAGACCTTAATAGGGTAGTTTATATCAATTTCATTATGTTCTTCCTATCTTCCACTGCTTAAATTTTTCAAAGTCATTTTTTTTCCCTCACACTCTCAGGCCCACACATTATCCACACTAGTATAACTTACTCCTATGAATCTATAGTAAACTATATCTTACTAGTGTTGAATATTATTCTACTGTGCATGAAGTTTAGATATATATTGAATAGATATTTCCTATATATAAATACCTGGCTTGTCTTAGAGATCATACTATAACTATAGATCTCAAGCCTATGGTTAAATATGGTACATACTATAGCTTATTATTATTCAATCTGCATTTGAAATTATTAGTCCTGATTGTATTACTTTATCCAAGGTGACATAGTTGTTGCTAGCAATTGGTCTTCTCTGTATGCCAACACCAAGATTGTCTGGGGGTCATAAACAATACCACAGTACATTGCTAAAGAACTGAATACTGGACAAACAGGCTAAAACCTTTCCTCCCTCCAAGTAAAGGGAGATAGTAAGATCCTTGGACAGACCCAAAGGCCAATACCTACTAGCTATGCCTACAGGAGGCATCTAAAAAGTAGTGATTACCTAAAGAGATCTCAATCCTAATACCAGAATACCCCAATAAGCAGTGTTCAAGCCTAAACTCAAAAGACATGTACACAAAAAATAGGAAATGAGAAAATGCAGAAGCAAAATGCACCCAAAAGCTCCCAACTCCTGCAAAGCAAGTCCAGGGAGCATTAAGGTGGAAGAAATCAAAAGAGACAAAGCTGAAATATCTGAAATGGTAGCAGTGAAAGTAACAAAGCAGATGAATAAGATACTTGGTGAATTACAATTAAAAATAACTGCAAGCACAATGAAAGAGAGGGTGACTGTAATAAAATAAATGATTTAGAATATTTCTGCAAGCAGGGAGGGATCGCAGGTTCCTGAGGCACCTCAGTCTGTGGTGAGTGCCCAGCACAGTCTGCCGAAATCTCAGATTGTTCCGGACCCCCCAGGCTTCTGGGTGCAGTGAAGTGGAGCAGTGGGTTAGAGGCCACTACAGCTGCCTCCCCATCCCTCCTGGCTACACTTGGAGGTCCGCTGAGCTCTCGATGGATGGGCGGGCCTACACTATCCCCCGAGCCCAGCCGCGCCTAGCCATCTGCGTGCAGAGGAGGAGCTGGGCGGATCTGGAGTGCCTGCAGAAGCCCCTTCCTTTGTCTGGAAGACTGTGGATATCTCTGCAAGCAGGGAGGGATCACAGGCTCCTGAGGCACTGCGGCCTGTGGTGAGTACCCTAACCCGGCTGTGATTGAAGAGCTGTGGAGCTTCCAAGGGGCAGGTGGGTGCATAGTGTCCCTGAGGCCCAGGTTGTCTGGAACTGTGGAGTTCTGAACAAGCAGAGGAGGGCCATTGGTTCTGCAGGCCCAATGGCTTGGGGTAGCATGGTGCCAGAGTCTCAGTAGCTGCAAACATAGAAGGGGATTTTCAACAGATCCTGAGGAAGCTTTCAAATAACACTTGAAACACAGAAATATAGGAAAATGACAAAACGAAAGACCAAATTACAACCTCAAACCTCCAGCCCATCTCAGGAAACCCTAGGAGGAATGTATTTAGAAGAAAATATACCCCATCCACCTCATATATCACACACACTAGCTACTGAAGTTGACAAGCAACTCCAGGAAGCTTTAAAGAAATTCAAACTCGAAATAATATCCCAGATAAAAGAAGAAATGATAAAAGAAATGAAAGAGATTCTAAATATATCTAAAGAAAACACAGATAAAAAATTGGAGGAACTAAACAAAAAGATAGAATCCCTAGACGAGCAATATAAGAAACAAACAGAATACATAATGCAGATGCACAGAGATATACAGGAAATAAAAATCTCCACTGAAAGTTGTAAAAACCGCCTTAATGAAAGTGAAGATAGAATTTCAGACCTTGAAGACAGGATCGCAGCTAGTGAACAGGAAAGGAAACATCTTTTAAAAATAACAAGGAATCAGGAAACAACAGTTCAACAACTGCAAGACGATGCAAAGAAGAATAACATAAGAATGATAGGGATTAATGAAAAAGGAGACAACATAAAGGATATCAAGAGGATATTTAGAAAAGTTATAGCTGAAAATTTCCCAAGCATGAGATCAGAAACTGACATCAGGATCAGTGAAGCATATAGAACTCCAAAGAATCATAACCAAAATAAAACTACACCCAGACATATAATAATCACCATCCCAGAAATCCAACACAAGAATAGATTATTAAAAGCTGTCAGAGAGAAAAGACAGATCACTTATTAAGGAAAACCTATCAGAATCACAGCAGACTTCTCATCACAAACAATAAAGTCAAGAAGAGCATGGAGTGAAGTATTCCAGATCCTAAAGCAAAATGATTTCCAACCTAGACTGATATATCCTGCAAAACTATCATTTAAAATAGATGGTGAAATATGATACTTCCATGACAAAGAACAGCTGAAGAACTTCATGAACACCAAACCAACCCTGCAAAAAATATTGAAAGACAGTTTAGATACACAAAGGAAAAAACCTCTAAGCAAAGCAAATAATTAAACAGAACAGAAAGATAAAGATGCAACAGCAGAGAGATAAGATTCCTACAATTAACCAACATTTCACAGTAATAACCATTAATGTAAATGGTCTCAATGCACCAACCAAAAGAAACAGACTAGCAGAATGGATCAAGAAACAAAATCCAACCATATGCTGTTTACAGGAAACCCATCTAACCCAGAAGGATATTCACAGACAGAAAGTCAAAGGATGGAAAACAATTCTTCATGCAGCAGGAATCCAAAAAAAGGCAGGAGTAGCCATTCTGTTTGCAGACAACGTGAACTTTAAACCAACAATGACCATAAAGGATAAAGAAGGTCACTACATACTCGTAAGGGGAAAACTCCAAGAGGAAGAGATAACTATCTTAAATATATATGCACCAAACTCCAGAGCGCCCAGTTATATAAAACAATTATTAACAGAAATGAAAACTCAAATTATCAGTAACACAATTGTAACAGGAGACCTTAATACGCCATTGACACCAAGGGACAGATCAACCAGACAGAAAATGAGCAAAGAAATAACAGAACTGAATCATACCTGTGAACAAATGGGTTTGATAGACATATACAGAATGTTCCACCCAACAGCATCAGAATACACATTCTTCTCAGCAGTACATGGATCATTTTCTAAAATAGACCATATATTAGCTCACAGAACATATTTAAACAAGTGCAAAAAGCTGAAATCATCCCTTGCATGTTATCGGATCATAGCGCTCTCAAATTAGAAATTAATGATAAAAGATACTGCAAAAAGCCCACAAACACATGGAAACTGAATAACACACTCTTGAGTAATCAGTGGGTCACAGAAGAAATTAAAGAAGAAATCAAACAATACCTAAAAGAAAATGAAAATGCAGATACAACTTACCGGAATCTGTGGGATGCAATGAAAGCCGTCCTCAGAGGAAAATTTATTGCACTGAGTTCCCACATCAGGAAAACAGAACGAATACAAATAAATAACTTTATGCTACACCTCAAACAGCTAGAAAAAGAAGAGCAAGTCAAGCCCAAAGCCAAAAGAAGAGAGGAAATTATAAAAATCAGAGCAGAAATCAATGCAATAGAGACTAAGAAAACAATCCAAAGAATCAACGAATCAAAGAGTTGGTTCTTTGAAAGAATAAATAAAATCGATAAGCCCCTAGCCAACCTTATTAAAAAAAGGGAAGAAAAAAGCTCAAATTCATGCAATAAGAAATGAAAAAGAAGAAATCACTACAGACCCAATAGAAATACAGAAGATCATCAACACCTATTTCGAAAACCTCTACTCTCAAAAGTTTGATAACACAGAAGAAATAGACAGATTCTTAGAAGCATATGAAGTGCCAAAGCTAGATCAAGAGGATATAAAACTGTTGAATAACCCAATCTCTGCTAATGAAATTGAAAATGTAATTAAGTCCTTACCCACCAAGAAGAGCCCAGGCCCAGATGGATTCACTGCAGAATTCTACAAGAAATATAAAGAAGACCTAATGCCGACACTCCTCAAACTATTCAATGAAATTGAAAGGGAAGCAATCCTTCCTAAGTCATTCCTGGAAGCAAATATTACTCTAGTACCCAAACCTGAGAAAGACCCAACTAAAAAAGAGAACTATAGACCGATCTCCCTAATGAACACAGATGCAAAAATCCTCAATAAAATATTGGCAAATAGGATCCAGCAAATCATCAAGAAGATTATACACCATGACCAAGTGGGATTCATCCCAGGAATGCAAGGATGGTTTAACATACGCAAATCAATAAATGTAATCCACCATTGTCTGGCACCGCGTCTGTCCCGCAGAATGAGGCACACGAACACTTTGTCTCTGCAGGCTCCTTTATTGACTGGGCTACAACCTCAATACACGTCCGTCCTTGACGGCTTCCTACGTGTTGTGCGTCGGGCACTTCCTATACTTGGGCTTATATAGCTAATGTTATCCAATCATGGGATTACACGTGGGGACAGGCGATTGGGCGGCAACAAGGAAGCAATCAATCATTACCATATATGGCGGGGACAGTAAGCTGAGCAAGAACCAGGAAGCAGGATGTGTGTGCCATCTTGGGCACACGATGGGCGGGGGAGCAGCGAGGCGGTAGGCGGACGCCATCTTGTGGCTATATTCTCATGGGTAATGCGGCAGGCTCCCAACATCTCCCCCTTTCTTATTTACAAGGAAGGACAGCGAGACCTTCCAAGTGACTACAGAGGTCTGTACCCTGCTGTGCATGGCTCTGAGGTCATCCCCCGGCACAGGTTGGCCACCCCCGCGTTGGAAGGGACCTCCAAGCCTCATCCTTTTGCGCAGGGCTAGGGTAATTCGGATGAAACCTAGATGCATACAGACATATAGCCTGACATCTCTCTTCAAAAACCCCAAGAGTAGAATGTCATGCAGTACCATCTGGTCTCGCACCTTGGTACCTCTCGCTGTCTTAATGGAACGGGGCCTGTCTTAGGTTGAGCAAGGTGGGGTACCTTGATCTTACCCGTCTTCGGCTCGCCCATTCAGCATCCTTATAACTGATGCTCTGCAACATGAAGGAGATATGCAGCTGCCCGACCACCAGATGGGCCAGCCTCCGCCAGCTGCATACCCGCCATGGCTGTAAATCTGACTTGTTGTTGAGTCTGCATCAAGCGATCAAGCAAGCATTTAACAACCACTAATCCAACCAGGATAGCAACAGCAATAAAAATCCAGGTAGTCAAATTGGGCCATGAGAACCAAGAGGTGACATGATTCCATAAACCTTTTAGAACATCACTCAGGGTAGACAAATCAAATCTAACCGGGTTCAACTGAATTTTTTCTATTTCGTCTAATTCCTGACTAACAATCATTGACAGGTTGTGAAATTTTGGCAAATAAGTGTCCTGCAGCCATTTAGTCATAGTCTTTGTAGTTTCAGTCAGGTTGGTGCGAACAGGGGTGACGCAGACCTGGAAAGGCAGCCACCTCTGATCACAGAGTTGAGTGGCAACCTGCCACAACGCATCAATCTCCTGCCCGATGAGCTGGATCTCTTCTTGTAGCCGAAGTATAGCCTGGCTGTTAAGCTCAATCTGTTGCCTTTGAGCCTTGATGGTCTCTCGTGCGGCGTTGCTCAGCCGATTGACTGCATCCATGGTCAGCGCGAGCTGCTCGGAGGTCCATGCCTGCAAAACAGCCTGTCCCACTGCAGGGACAAACAGAGAAGAGACCACCCCCGCTGCCTGCCACAACCAATCTTTTATCCCTCCTTTTGTTCTGGTTGGCAGCGAGGAGAGTGTCCTGGGCTTGGACGGGAACCCAAAGATAGCTTGGACGATATGCTAGAATGGCGAAGGCCGGGTAACCAGTCCAACAATTAGAAAGTGAGCAAGAGGTCTCATTGCTATCGGATGAATTACAATGGAAGGTGTGCTGATGAGAAAGCACAAAGACAAACGGGGGGGGTCTACACAGACCTCTGTGTTGAGTGGATGGGTCCTGTTTGACGCGCCTGTCACGTTAGCGGCGGAGGTATTGGACAGCGTTTGAGTAAGTGTCGTGAAGGGGCGAAGGTCCAAACATGCCCCCATCGCGTTGCAAAGTTGATGTTGCGCAAAGATGGAGGAGGTGTGTCTAGTGGGACACCGTGGGTGATGCAGGAGATGCTGCGGAAAAGGGGGCCAGGGTAGGAGGATGATGCCAAAGACCCCAGAGATATTGGGTGTCCTCTGCACCAGCCATGCTAGCAGCGGCGGCAAGCAATAGTGTGCAGAAGTATATGCTGTAGCTTTGTTTGGGGAACCTGGTATTAATGGGGGCTCCCTGGACACCTGCGGCGGGCGATACCAAAGGGGTCCTCCAAACCTCGGTTACCTCGCGTCTGGGGAAGCGATCAATTTTCCATGCCGGGGTCATCTTCAGGTATCTGGGGTTCCACTGACCGTGGCACGTTGGAGATCCTCACCAGTCGTTCTGGAATCCACACCGGCTCCTTCCCTGGTTTCTGTGGGAAGACACAAACCACACCTCGGGTCCAGGTGAGCACTGGGTCCGGGCCATTCCATTGTCCTGTAAGGACGTCCTTCCATTTTACCATGCCCTTGTGCATAGGGGAGGGACTGGTATGCTCCTCTGCAGGGGAGCGATCGTGTGCATTCAAGTTTAAAAAATTATATGTAAACAGGGCCAATGAGAGTCTTCCTTTCGGGGGGAGGCCATGGCCTATTCCCTCTTTTTGTTTTTGTAATACCAGCTTGAGCATTCCATGAGCTCGTTCTATAATGCCTTGTCCTTGTGGATTGTAGGGTATTCCATGTTTGAGGGTAACTTGCATCTTATAGCAAAATTGGGCAAAAGCTTAACTAGTATATGCTGGGCCATTATCAGTCTTTAATATCTTTGGCTTTCCCCATGCGGCCCAGGCCGCCAAACAGTGATTAATAACATGTGTGACTCTTTCACCTGTTTCAGCGGTGGCAAAAATAATCTGTGAGAGAGTGTCAAGAGACACATGCATATATTTAAGGGTTCCAAATTCTTGGATATGGGTGACATCCATCTGCCAGATGTGATTGGGACTTAATCCTCTACGGTTGATCCCAACGGAGGGTGTTGGCAGGAGAACCGTGCAATTTGAGCATAACCTCACAATCTCACGTGCCTGCTGTCTAGATATCCCAAATCGCACCGCTAGGGTGCGTGCATTAACATGATACAGAGAATGGAACTCCTTTGCTGCTGAATAGGGTTCCTGGAATCCAAAAATCCACAAGGGGCGCGTCGCCGCATCGGCGACAGCGTTGCCTTGAGTCAAAGGTCCAGGCAATTGGCTATGGGCCCTTATGTGAGTGGTGAATACCCTACCCCTACGGGAGAGCAGTAAGTTCTGTATATCTTGCAGTAAGTGAGTAACTGTGGAAGAGGGCTTAATAGGTCCGGCCGTTTCTAAAATTTGCATAGCATTGACCACGTACTTGGAGTCTGAAACAATATTGATGCTCTCTGGAAACAATTGAAGGACCTTTAACACAATTTGGAGCTCCACCACCTGAGGCTGATCAGGGGCAAACTGGTGAGAGACGGGGGGATGGCCTGCTATGACATAGGCCCCTACCCCCGATTTTGACCCATCCGTAAATATAACCGGGGCATTTGCGATGGGCTGTGAGGAGGTTATTTTAGGGAAAACAACCGGGTGAGTGGTTATAAATTGTAAGAGTGGACTTTTGGGCATCTGGTTATTAATGGGTCCTTGAAAGGAACTAGAAACCGGGGATGTCATATGAGGCAAGGCCCCTACGCAGGACGTCCCACAAGCGACCATGAAACGAGCGGCGTCCAGAGGACGGAAGTGTGGCAGGGAAGGGAGGAGGCGGCCCCCAGGCTCCAGGTGCGCTCATTTCCTGGGGTGGCTCCCAGGGAGGGGCAGACGGGGTTGGTCTCATCCCGCCTGGGGTATGTACTTCCTGTATATCATTCTCCACTCTCTCGAGCTCTTCCTCTAAGCTCTCCATCAACCCTTTACATAAGGTTCTAGAGGGCTTATTAGTCTCCTGTCCTGTATCATGGCGCGAGCATGTCTTGCCGCCGTCTTCCCCTTTTGGGCCTGTCAGGGGGCCCTCCCCTTCCGAATCTGAGGAGCGATCCGGTGAACCAGCCTCAGAGGCCCCTCTGGAACTCTCTGAGTGCGCCCGCTCGAAAGCATGGCGCGCCTCCTTAAGCCCTTGAGCTGCGCCTACCATGCTTTCGGCTTTAAGACATGCCCGAACCATCTCCCATATGGGGCGGACCATAGGGTCGACACCCATCCCTTGTTCCTCAGCAAACTGAATATCACATCCTAACTTCTCCCAGGAGGGTAAAGTGAGGGATCCGGTGGGCAGAAACCATGGGGCCAAACCATCGATACATTCGAAAAACTGCAGCACTGTTTGCTTATCTATCCTAATATCTCGCGCCTTAAGCAACAACCACAGCGATAAGGCAAGGGGGCCGCAGTTAACATTGCCCATCTTAACAAAATTAAAGAGCCCCGAGGCGCAATAGCCAACAGAGGCCTGCCCTTCTTTTTCGGGCAATGTCGATCCCCGCAAGGGGTCGACCAGTAGATCCCTTAAAGTGCGTCCACCAAGGGCCGGGTTAAGCCGCCGCTCACCCGCAGGTACATACCGTTTTTCAACACAGTCACAGGAGCCGCAGAAGGCACGGGAATGGTTTCGAGTCCCCGTACGGGCCACCAGCTGTCCGGCACCGCGTCTGTCCCGCAGAATGAGGCACACGAACACTTTGTCTCTGCAGGCTCCTTTATTGACTGGGCTACAACCTCAATACACGTCCATCCTTGACGGCTTCCTACGTGTTCTGCGTCGGGCACATCCCATACTTGGGCTTATATAGCTAATGTTATCCAATCATGGGATTACACGTGGGGACAGGCGATTGGGCGGCAACAAGGAAGCAATCAATCATTACCATATATGGCGGGGACAGTAAGCCGAGCAAGAACCAGGAAGCAGGATGTGTGCGCCATCTTGGGCACACGATGGGCAGGGGAGCAGCGAGGCGGTAGGCGGACGCCATCTTGTGGCTATATTCTCATGGGTAATACGGCAGGCTCCCAACACACCATATCAATAAAGCCAAAAATAAGAATCACATGATCATTTCTATAGATGCAGAAAAAGCCTTTGATAAGGCCCAACATTTATTCATGATAAAAACTCTACAGAAAATTGGAATAGATGGTCTTTACCTCAATATAATAAAGGCCATTTATGACAAACCAACAGCCAGCATCATACTAAATGGCCAAAAATTGAAAGCCTTTACTTTAAAATCAGGCACAAGACAAGGATGTCCTTTATCACCACTCCTATTTAATATAGTACTGGAAGTACTAGCCAGAGCAATTAGGCAAGAAAGAGAAATAAAAGGGGTAAAGATAGGAAAAGAAGAAGTTAAGTTGTCATTGTTTGCAGATGACATGATACTCTACATAGAAGACCCCCTAAGCTCCATTGAAAGACTCTTAGATACAATAAATAAATTCAGTAATGTGGCTGGATACAAAATCAATACTCAGAAATCAATAGCATTCCTATACTCAAACAACAAAATCACAGAGAGGGAAATAAAAGAAACTGGACTATTCACATTAGCAAGCAAAAAAATGAAATATTTAGGAATTACTCTTACGAAAGAAGTGAAAGACTTATACAGTGAAAACTATACTACACTGAAAAAGGAAATTGAAGATGATCTCAGAAAATGGAACGACATCCCTTGCTCATGGATAGGAAGAACAAACATTGTGAAGATGGCTAGTCTCCCAAAACTGTTATACAGATTCAATGCAATCCCAATAGAAATACCATCAACATACCTTATAGATCTAGAGAAATCACTCCTAAATTTCATCTGGAACCAGAAGAGACCTAGAATCGCAAAGGCAATTCTAAGCAGCAAAGACAAAGCAGGAGGAATCACAATCCCTGACTTGAAATTATACTACAAAGCAACAGTAGTAAAATCAACATGGTATTGGAATCAAAACAGAGCTGAAGATCAATGGAATAGATTAGAAGATACAACCACAACTACAAACACACTCAACCACCTTATCTTTGATAAAGGAGCCAAGCAGGTTCACTGGAAGAATGACAGTCTCTTTAATAAAGGGTGCTGGAAAAACTGGCTCTCCATTTGCCGAAAACTAAAGCTAGACCCATGTCTATCACCATGTACTAAATTAAAATCTAAATGGGTCAAAGATCTGAATATTAAAACAGAAACACTAAATCTATTGGAAGACAAATTGGGTAGAAACCTTGGAGACATAGGAGTAGGTAGAGAATTCATGAACAGGACTCAAACCACACGGGAAATACTTCCCAGAATCAATAACTGGGACCACTTCTTATTAAAAAGTTTCTGCATGTCAAAAGAAATCTCCAGCATAGTGAAAAGAAAACCCACAAACTGGGAAACGATTTTAGTGAACTCTCTCTCAGACAAGGGACTCTTGTCTAAAACATATAAAGAATTAAAAAAACTCAGACCTCCAAAATTCAAAGATTCAATCCAAAAATGGGCAGCTGAGATGAATACACAATTCTTAGATGAAGAAATGCAAATGGCAAATAAATACATGAAAAAATGCTCATCATCATTGGTCATTAGAGAAATGCAAATTAAAACCACACTGAGATACCATCTCACTCCTGAAAGAATGGCCAGGATCAAGAAAACCAACAACAAATGCTGGAGAGGCTGTGGGGAAAAAGGAACTCTCCTGCACTGTTGGTGGGAGTGTAGACTGGTACAGCCTTTGTGGAGGTCTGTCTGGAGGTTTCTCAAAATGTTGGGATTGGAAATCCCATTTATTCCAGCTATTCCACTTCTAGGCATATTCCCAGAAGAACTGAAAGCATCATACCACAGTGATTTATGTGCACCTATGTTTATAGCAGCACAATTTGTAATCGCCAGATCTTGGAAACAACCCAAGTGTCCATCAACTGAGGAATGGATAAAAAAGTTGTGGTATTTCTATACAATGGAGTATTATTCAGCTATAAAGAAGGATCACATTGAGATATTTATCAATAAATGGGCACAGCTTGAGACCATACTCATAAGTGAAATAAATCAATCTCGCATGTATGAATACCGAATAGTTTCCCTAATGTAAGTAATGATTCAAATATATAAAAATATGTGGTAATCATGATTCCCTATTATGTGGCCTTGCAGCCTTATAAAGTTTTCACTCATTAATTAGAAAGGCTTTATTCTGGGCTTCTTGATATGGAAATATTTGAAGCTATAGTATATGAAGTTCTATCCAAATATTTCAAGGAAAAAGACAGACACTATGGTAACTACTATTCTTTAAAAAAATTATTTAGTTATTTCTTATGTTTATTTTAATTAAGGGAAAATTTTAAAAAATAGGATATATAATAGTAACTCTTTTCGATTTCCTATTAACTTGTTTTGAAGTCCTGTAATGCTCCCACGATCTTGTTTTGACTGATTAGACTCTGTTCCATTCTGTGCAATAGTATCAAGTCTGAGGGTATAGGCAACTACTTTGAAGGCAATAAGATTCACAAAGATGCCCATTCTGGTTTGACTATTGTCTCCTTTGGAAGTCCTGTAATGTTTACAATGCCTAAGTTTTATTGGTCTTGTTCTCTACTGTTTTGTCCAACTTTATAATATCTAATGAGATAGACAAATCTTTTTAAGGAAACAAGGGACAATGTTGATAACCATTGTTAATAACCTTGTACTCTGTTCTACATCATGTGCTATGTCTATCCTTGGTTTTGACTGACAGCTTTGTTTTGCCATATTTGACTTTATTCTCTCCCCCCCCCCAAAAAGTAATAAGAACTAAGGAGTAATAAAATCCAAAATGTGTAAATTTTGTTGTAAAAAAGAGAGGGAGGAAAAAAAAAGAGCTCTAATGGATATAACAGCAAGTGTGTTTAGGGGTGTTAAATAGCTGACTATATTAATGTTTTTGGATCATTGAACACAGCTGCTTGCAGTCTCTCTGTTTGAATGTCTACTTTGTATTCTTTGATACTGTGATTTGAGCAACTATCTCCAAGATGATAATATGTAATCTATTAACAGGTGATTTCTTACTGTTATTTTTTTTTGTAGTTCTGTATTATGTGTAACCTTACACTGCTTTGTTTTGTTTTGTGTTTTTCTCTTTTTCCTCTTAAATAAAAAAATAAAATAAAATAAAATAAAATAAATGATTTGTGAGTCCAAAGAATATAGTGGTTAAAAAATACCGGAGCATAAAAAAGACATGGAAACCATGAAGGTCTAACATAGAAAAGAACTAGAGTCTATATAAAACAGTCTCAAGAATTACATAAGATTGAAAACCCTATTGCATATTGTATATGCAGCAGAATTGGCCAATATGAGAACAGAATATCAGACCTGGAAGACAGGACTAAACTTCATGATTAACTAATGAAAGATAACTAAAGATGGAAAGGTATTATGAAAAAATCCATCCATCAGCTGTTAGATGATACAAAGAAGAATAACCTGAGATTAATTGGAATCAATGAAAAAATCTAGTAAAGCAAAGGGCATGTAAAAATCCCTGTTCACAGAAGCAATAGCAAAATGGAAAAATGGAAAAAGAATTTTACATACAGATAAAAGAGGCATATAGAACTCCAAATAGCAAAAAATCTAAACCAAGGCATGCAATAGAAATTCAACATAAGAACAGAATCTTTTTTTTTTTTTTGTATTTTTACTGGTCCCAGGGATCGAACTCATGACCACACACTTGCAAAGCAGGCCACTGAGCTAAATTCCCAGTCTGAGAACAGAAAACAAGGAAAGAAAAGACCCAAATTTAAGACTAAGGGCAAAATCACAGTTGATTCTGCAGAAGTCTAGAAGATCATTAGTAACTATTTTGATAACATGTGTTCTACTAATACAGAAAATTCAGAAGAAATGGATAAATTCTTAAATACAACAAATTATTAAGCTGAGTAAAGAAGATATAAAAATGCTAGATAATCTAATATCAGTCAATGAAATTGAAGAAACAATGAAAAACTACTAACTAAAAAAAAGCCTAGATAGGGGCTGGGGCTTTAGCTCAGCGGCATAAGTGCCTGCCTTACAAGCAGGCAGTCGTGAGTTCAATCCCTGGTACCGATAAAAAGGAAAAAAGACAAAAAAAAAAAAAAGCCTAGATAGCGTGAAATTTGCAGAATGTTACAGATTATCTGATGTTAATATTCCTCAAAGTTTTTAATAAAATTAAAAAGGAAGAAGTACTCCTAGTCATTTCTGGAAGAAATCATTACTTTGACACCAAAACTAGAAAATTACCCAACCAAAAAGAGATCTACCTACCAATTGCTTTAATAAAAATAAATGCAATATCCTCAACAAGGTACTGGTAAACAAAATGCACCAAATCTTCAAAATGACTGTACTTCATAAGCAAGTAATATTATTCACAGGGATGTAGGGATGCTTCAAAATATGCAAAGCAATAAATGTAAATCATTGCATTAACAAAAACAAGGATAATAACCACATGATCATCTCAATAGATGCAGAGAAGGCATTTGCCAGTATTCAACATCCATTTATGATTAAAAAAAAACCCTAAAGAAAATAGGTAAAGAAGGTCTTTGTCTCAATCTGATAAAAGCCATCTATCACAATTCAACAGCCAACATCATACTAAATGGTAAGCTGAAAATTCTCACTCTAAATTTAGGAACAAGATAAGGTTGCCCACTATTACCACTCCTATTCACTAGAGTCCTCAAAACATTAGCCAGAATAATTAGACACTAGAAAGAAATAAAAAGGAACTTGCTGATATGGTTTTCTACATAGAAGACTCAAAAAACTCTACCAAAAGGCTCCAAGAATTAATAACTAAATTCAGTAGTGTAGCAGGATTCAAAGTCAACACTTAACAATCTATAGCATTCTTGTACACCAATAACAAATTCAGTGAGAGAGAAATTAGGGAAACAATACCTTTCACAATAGCATCAAGAAAAATAAAAATACTTAGTAATTAAACTAATCTAGGATGCAAACACCCTCTACAATGAAAATTATAGTACCCTGAAAAAGGAGCTCAAAGAGAATAACAAAATGTAAAGATATCCACTGTTCCTCCAGGAATAGGCAGAATCAAAATATAGTGGTACTTCAGTTCACACTTTTATTTGTGAACAATTTGGTTTGCAAATAGAAGTGGTTAGCAAATTTCTGTCTTTTGTTTATAAACTGTGCATGAGATGATGAACACGACTGAAGCCATCTTTCCTGCATGAATATGAACATTTTCCAGAATTATGGAACAAATTAAGTTTGTGAACCAAGGTACTACTTTAACAGAAATGACCATACTTTCAACACCTTTACACAGATTTAATGAAATCTCACTCAAAATACCAACAACATTCCTCACATAACTAGATAAAACAATCCTCAAATTCATATGGTACAAAAAGGTATTCACAATAGCAAAAGCATCTCTGGGCCACAAGGGCAAAGTAGGGGCCTCATAAGCCCAGAATTCAAGTTATAATACAAAACTACAGTGGTATTGGGGGAAAAAACAGACTCATGAATCAATGGTACAAAATAGAGGATACAGAACCAACTCCATGTGCACTTAGCTGCCTTATTTTTGATGGAGGATACAAATACCTTTGCCAGAGGATTAGCCTTTTTAACAAATTGTGCTGGGAAAACTGGCAATTCACATACCAAACATTGAACATGGACACATATTTCTCATCATGCACTAAACTAAAATGAAAATGGAATTAAAACAGAAACACAAACTGGTAGAAGATAGAATAGGTAAAATTCCTGAAGACATATGTATAGGCAAAGAATTTATGAACAAAACTTTGGTTGTACAGGAAATATTACAAAAAAATCAACAAATTGGATCATATCAAATTAAAAAGCTCTTGCAGAGCAAAAGAACACCACCAACAAAAGACAACTTAAAGATTGGGAAAAAATATTTGCCAGCTACTCAGATGGAGAACTAAAATATCAAGAACATATAAAAAACACAAGAACCTCCCAATTTTAAGACTCAATTCAAAAATGGGCATCTGAAATGAACAGACACTTTTCCAATGAGGAAGTATGAATAGTCAATAAATACATGACAAAATGCTTGACATCTTTGGACATTTGTGAAATGCAAATTAAAACATCACTGTGATTCCATCTCCAAAAAGTATGGCTGTCTTCAAGAAATCAACTGTCATCGTTTGAGCCTGGATATCTCACTAAAACGTCATGCAGTTATGGAGTGGGCATCTAGAGTTTATGAATGACTCATGGTCCAATGCTGGGATTGTAGTGTGAGTGCTACACTCAAGTGGGTGTGGCCTACATACAAAATAAATCACATAAAGTGTCTTTTCTCTGTGCTCCTCCTCCATTGCTCTTGTTGCTTGTGCTATTTTCCACTGCCATGAACTGTTGCCCTCTGAGCCAGCTGAGTATGGATTGAAACTTCCAAAAACTATAAACTAAATCAACCTTTCCTTCCTTCATTTTGGGTGTGAAGTATTTTGTCTCATCAAGGAGATAAAAGTAACCAACACATCAACCTATAACAAATGCTGGCAAAGCTGCAAGTAAAAAGGAATCCTTCTTCATTGTCAGTAGGAGTCTAAATTGATACAACTGTTGTGGAAAACAATATGGAAATTCCACAAAAAATGAAAAGTAGTAGTTTCATTTGACCCAGCTATTTGTCTCCTAGGTATCTTCCTAAAAGATTTAAAGACATTATACTGCATGATACATGCATTCCCATGTTTATCACAACTCAGTTGATAACAGATAAACCTTGTAAGCTGCCTATATGTTCATCAGCAAATGAATGTATGAAAAATGTGGTATTCATATACATTGAACTACTACCTTGTCATAAAGAAGGAAAAACTTGAGGCATTCTTAGGTACATGGGTGCATCTCAAGAATATAAATTTAAATGAAATAAATTAGGTACACAAATTTAAATATTGTAGTACTTCACTTATGTGAGAAATTCAAAGTATAAATAAGGATCTGAATGGGAGAGAGCTATTAGAAAGTAGGAGGAACTTGTTCAAATGGAAAGCCAAACAAAGATGGGGAGAGGAGAAGGAAAGAATGGAAATAGATTTAAAGAGGAAAAAAACAATTGAAATAAAAAATGAAAATAGAGCTTCTGTAAATGTAGAGAGGAAGAAGGATTGGAAGGAAGGATACAAAAAAAAAGAATTAAGATGCGCTATGTAAAATGAAGCTATAGATAACTGCATGTATGTTTAAGTGTATAGGATTGACAACCATGTTACTAAGTTTTTGTTGGACAGTTGATTAGAACTTTTTGCAGTCTCTCTGTTTGAATTCCCACTTTACATGTTCCATTTTTGTATCTTGAACAACTATTTGTGAAACGACAATATGTAAGCATCAACTAGTGATTTTTTACTGTTCATTTTTTCTCTGAACATATGCATTATGTCTACCTATTTTCTGTTTTGTTTAGTCTTTCTTTAAATAAAATTTTTAAAAAAGATGTACTATGTACATATACACATCCCCCATTGTGAACTTAATCACTATGTTCTGCAAACACGTGTTAAGAAAAAATACAAAAAATAAATAAAAGGAAAATAGGGTTATATACAAAGGAAATTATACAGTAAAAATAACACAAAATTAAAGGGAGAAAAATTAGAAGGGAAAAAAAGAAATAAAGAAAGAAAAAAGATATGAAATATGGCGGAAAGACAAAGGAACATTTCCCGAACTCTAAGAAATGAATGGGAAAGAAAGCAGAAAAGGAGAGAAGAGGGGGAAAAAGCAAAATAAAAATATTTAAAATAATATATACCCTCACAAAACCAAAAACAAACAAACCAAAACAGGAAAGAGAGGGAAAAAATAAATTCCTCTGTGATTTCTAACCTGTGGCCTTCTTCCTTTCTCACAAGCCACTAGCCAGGAGCAGGGGAAGAAAGTGCGGATTGCTCCTTCTTTCGCATTGTTTTGTCTCTTCAATTTCTGTGTAAGTTCCATTTGTCCCATCATATCCTTCTTGGTATCCAGAGATCTACCTCCTTCCTTCTTTTCTTTCCCCCAAATTGTTATTTTTCCAGCATCTGTATTCCAAGTCTTGGAGAGTTGTTGTTTACCTCTCCACCATTTTTTCTAAAAGTCCTCAGATCAATTTTTGTGGTATAGAACCCAAGGCTTTTACACTGAGCTATATCCCCAACCTCCAGGTCCCCTCCCCCAACATATCCAGGTAGGACTCGAATTTGCAATCCTTCTGACTCAGTCTCCCAAAACACTGAAATCATTGGAATTATAGGCAGGTGCCTCCATGCCCAACTTCTCAGGCCATATTTTGTTTAATTTAACACATATATATTTTAAAGGATGTATTTTTTTGAGACTCAGTAGTGTGTATCCTGAAATACATGCATAGGTCAGGGAAAATGTTAGGAGAGGAAATAAAAATGGTAGAGAACCATATTTATTTAAAAAGGGAAATAAAGATGGGAAAGAATCGACCACTATTACAGACTCTATAAAAGAATGTTTATGACTCTGTAATAACATAGCTCTGTGTTTAACTGGCGCAAGTCATTTAAATTCTCTAGGTCTTCACTTCTTCATTTGTAAAACATAGATAACAAGATTTTCTTTAAAGTTTTTCTCTGAGGAATGAAAGAACATATATTAAGTATTTAATAGTGCATTGCAAATCATTAAATTCATTCTTTTTATATTTTTGTGCCTTTTTAAGTCAAATCCACTCTTCAATGGACATAAATGCTTTTTTCTCTTTAAATAGCACAAAATCTCTTATATGTTAAGATCAGATTTGTTCATTCTATTAATATGTGAAGCAATGTGTTTTGATATAGACAAGTGTGCTGCTTTTGTTTCTTGAAGTTGTTAAAGCCACACTTTCATATTTTTGAAAAGGCAAAAAAAAGGAGTCTTTATTGTCTGTATCATGTTATACCTGTAATCATTTTTTGACTCTCAAAAGTCTTCAGTTTGTCTTCCTGTTAATAGTTTTTCAGAGACCATTTTGGATCTTTCTTCTAACATATCCCTTTGGGCATGGAGGACCTAGTTGGTGAGTTTCTCTAGAGAAGGTGTGTAGGAGGAGGGGGAGCTTGGAATTTTGTAGCTTTGCTTCAGAGCTGCATTTTGATATGCAAATGTTCCTTTTTTAGGAGGTTCACCTTTCCTAGAATCTCAGCAGCATGGAGCTGAATGTCTTTACTGTCAAGGAAAGTAAGCCAGGGTGAATGGATTTTTTTTCTTCCTTGTCTTTCATCTGCCCTGTTTCACAAGGCTCAGAAAAATTCTAAGTGATCAATGTAAGGGAAGTACTAAATTCTTCCAGGTTTATATTGTAGATTGTAGATACTTTTCTTTAGCTTCAGGAACAGTTCTGGCAGCTGGTAGGTGTTGGGAGCTGCTGAGCTACTGAGAGTTCCCACCTGTGGATCAGAAAGCACAAATGCCTGAACAGGAGTGCCCCAGGGCACCAGAGTGCCTAAAAAATGCCCTGAGGGCATGGGGTGCTGGCAGTGAATAGCTGTTCCAGCCCTAAGAACGGGGGAGAACAGAGGGTGTAAGAAGCAAGCTAATTAAGCAAATGGCTTGGTATGACAAGGGTGTAAATAAACACATTGCAGTGGTTAAGCAGTCTCTTCCTCCCATCAGAGAAGGCCTCCTCCAGACCCTAGCTTTCTGTCTCTATCTTTTATTTTCTTCATCCTTTTGTCATTCCCCCCACCTACTTTGAGAATTTAGCTCTCCCGGACACTGACAGGTAGCGGATACTCTTGTTTATATGGTAGCAAAAGTAGGGAAGAAGGTACTCCTGCTAAGACATTACGTAGGCCATATTAGGAAAGTCAAACTCCCAGCATCTGTTAGGGCATCCTTTTACCTATGAGGTAAGAGAGAAAAGAGGACAATGGACAACTTTTGTAGGAGTTATAATTTGTCTATCAGGAATATTTTTTTTAATTTGCAAAAGACAGCAGTTTTTTCTTGGACTGTAAGTAAAGACTCAACGTCCTGTCTCAGCAGCCGTGTGAGCCATGTATAGAAGACAGGACTCGCAGGGATATTATTTGCTGGTGAACATCTGGAAGTGGAATGGCTAGAAGTATGATCAAAAACAACTGATGCTTCGTTGTTATTATAAGTGCATTTGTTTGGGCTCAGGGAAGCATCACTTAAAACTACAAAGAACAAATGAAAGATGCATTTACTGGTACAAGTTACTCTTTCACGCAACCCTCTTTCCCTATTCCCTGAACTTTCGGTTACTGTGTAACTCCACAGGTGCCTGTTTAAAGTCTTATTCTAAGTTTCTGTAAAAAACAAACAAGAACATTCCTAGTAGAGTTGGGGGAAATTTTTCTATAGAGACAGAAACACATTAATGTGAGGTTTAAGATGATTTGCTGAATGTATAGTTGTAAAAATGTGAAATTGGTTTGAAATACAGTACATGTTTGAATTTTCAATGTTTATGAAGTGTTAAAAATGTTCTCTGATCCCCTAAGTTTTCATGTATAATAATGTCTTTTTGGACAGAATTAGAATCTCATGCTTAGTGACCTTGGCTGCCTGCCAATAGAAGCACCTGATAAGCTCCCCCCTAAATTCAAGGCCTGCTTGCTAAAATTTCTTGAAACAATGTAGCTTCACAATACTGATCCCTCTAACAATCAAAGAAAAACTGCTGCCCTTTGCAAAGCAAAAACTATGTTCTCTATAGATAAATTGTAAATCCTACAAAAAGTTGACCATTTTCCTGAAGGCAAAAGAAGTAACACAACAGGGTACCTTGGCTCCACCTGTCCTTAAAAGATTTAGTGTATTCTGATTTTTAATTCTCTCCTTCTAAAGGCCTATATATTGTAATGTTACTTTGAAAGAAAGAAAAGAAAATACAGTTGAGATCCCACAGGCTTACTAGTGAGATACAGAACTCTAGTGGGCAGCAGCTGGCCTGGTTGCGGGGGTATTTGATAATGAGAGAACAGTTGTTGACAACCGCCTCTGCAGTCTTTTATGAGTTGATAAAGATGAGAGACAGAGAAACCATAAAGCCAAAAATAAATATTCTGTTGTAGTTTTTCACTTTTACATGCCATTAAGAGAGCAAAATTGTTTCCCTCAGCTTGGAATGATAGTACATATCTGTGATCTAAGTTTCTAGGGAGGTTGAAGCAGGAGAATCACTTGAACCCAAGAGTTCAGAACCAGCCTGGGCAACATAGCAAGACCCTGTCTACAGAAACAAAAAGGCTTTCTTCTGATCATTGGCAATGACCACAAATCAAATATACTTTGGTAAATCAAAAACAGTTGCATACTTAGACACACTGAAATATGCTCTTAAAATAAGCTATAAATGAGAGAAAACCCCACTGAAATGAGTAAGACTTGGCTTTTCTGACTAGCAGATGAAAGAGCCAGGCCAGTTTTGAAGAATAAAGAGAAATGGAAATCAGTCACCTGAAGACCCCATGCTGCAAGTCAACCTGGCCACATACACACTGGTCAACAACATTGGCTTGGCAGAAAAGCATGTTACAATCAATTAAGTCTGTCACACAGTCAGTCTTCACATCCATAATGAAAGAGTGTCCTACCTGAAATGAGTTTCTGTCAGTTAATAAACACCAATGAATGAGAACAAAGGAAGCTACAACTTTCCCTAAGACTAATATAACTGCAGCTTGAATTTATAATAGAAAGTGTATATTGTCAGATGATATCATCCAGAGTCAGATCCACTGGTTCATTTAATTGGCGCCATCAGGATACTGGGGATAATAAAATCTTCTCTTATATCCCAAAGATAGCTTCCAAAAAGTACTTACTGCTGGGAAACAGATGGCTAGAATGGGATGTTGGACACAAAAGTAAGAAAACATCCTTCAGGCTAAGAAAGACAAGAAACCAATTAAAGTTCTAGATCATGGACACTATGGAACTGGCTAATATGTTAGGGGTCCCAAAAAGGACACTGACAAATTTTCCATGCAGGAAATTCTACCAGGCCACAAAAAGACCACAAAACTTAAAAACCCTGACTGTAGTAGATAAGTATCCCTGGACAAGTTTGGCATTTACCATGAACAAATAGGAGGCAGCCCAAGAAGACCTAGTTTCTTTGCTAAAGTTAACGCTATTAAAGTTAGTGTTGATGCAACACTGTCGACACCCTCTATTTACCCAGATCCCACCCTCTTTAAGACAAAACAGGACTAGAGCTGAGACTGTGGGGCTGGAGGCCTTACTTGCCAAATTTGTTGAGGACTTGACAGCAACCGAAGTCTCACAAATTTTTCAACCTTTTTGAATACTAGAATGCAAGGCACTGTGATGCTAAGAAGCACACATGGACAGAGTAAATATGATAGGCTAAATGATGCTCTAAAAATGTTTTATCAGTTCCCTGGAGACTGGGATAGTGCTACAGAGCAAAAACTAAGATGTGATTAAGCAGTTTTGAAATGGGAAGATAATGTTGGATCGTCCAGGTGAGCCAAATATAATCACAAGAGCTAATGCAATCCTTAAGAGAGGGGGGCAGAGTAAAAGATGCTATAGTCCTGACTTTGAAGGTGGAATTAGGGACCATAAGCCAAAGAATGCAGGTGACTTCTAGAATTTAAAAGAGGCAAGAAAATTCTTCCCTGACATTTCCAGAAGACATATATACTTGGCAACACTTTTAGATTTCTGATCTCCAGAACTGCAAAATAATATATTGTTTTGAGCTACAAAGTTTAATTTTTTAGTGCAGCAATAGGAAATATGGCCCTAAAATTATTTTAACTAGACTCTGGAAATAAATCTCAAATTGGATAATGGTCTTATACAACCTTATATATGGTTCATTTGGGCCAATACACACTCAAGTGGTTGTAACACGCTTGCCTTGATTGTAAGGACTATTCCTTGTGATGAAATCACACAATTAGAATGGTGACAGTGGTATGAGTGCATGACCAGAAGAAGCCTCCCAGATTTCCATAATCCAGTCATGTAATAACGACAAAACAATAAAGAGATCAGAATGGGAAATGATGGTCACTCTACTAACCTAGGGCTAATGGTGGCAGAGGTACTTAAAGAAATTATATAATCTTACACTAGCTTGCATACCTGGTGAAAAATGGCAAGGATACTTGACACTTTACTGTGGACTACCATAAGCTTAATGCTTCCTTACTCTGCCTGCAGTTCCAAACATATGTGCAGACTGTAGGACTCCAATGTGTTTGATATTTCTGATGCCTTCTTCAGCACCTCACTGCGTCTCTAGATGACCAAATTCAATTTGCCTTCTTTGGGTCAAATTAAAATATATTGGACTATAATAAGGAAATATAAACTTTCCCATAATTTCTAGGTTGAGACCTAGAAACAGACTGAAAAACTTTACCAGATGTATTTGGACCAATACATTAAGACACAATTGTGAGGGGCTGGGGGTTTAGCTCAGCGGCATAAGCACCTGCCTTGCATGCAGGCGGTCGTGAGTTCGATCCCCGGTACCGATAAAAAAAATGAAAAAGACAAAAAAAAAAAAAAAAAAAAAAAAAAGACACAATTGTGATTAGAAAGGATGAGGACAAGATACTACCTTATGTATATGGCTAATATGGAGGCATTAGGACTAGATGAATTGCCCTGACAACAATCAGCAGTAGCAATCCAAGTAATGTTTTTGGGAAACTTGTAATTAGATGCCTAAAGAACATATCCCTGAATCTATTTCAAAAAATACCTGATGATCTTAAAACCTCCAGCAAATAAACAAAAAGCTCAACAGTTAATAGTTTTGTTCAGTATTAGAGGTACTTCATAATTCACATGAGGATCTTGCTCAGCCTATTATATGAAGTCAGCTGTAGTAACCTTTAAATATATTCCTGAACAGTGAGCCCTCGAAACCACCCAGTAACCTGTGGAGACATCTACTCAGGTCAGTCAGGTCTAAGGTATACTTTGAGTTACAAGTGTCTGTGATTGAAAATTATGCAGACTACAGCTTTAGACAAAAAATGTGTAGTGGTTAGGCATTGGTACTTCCTGTGGTTTTGGACTTGGCAATAGCCTGACATGTCTACCTATTATATCCCATTCGACAGACTACTACTAGCTGTTATCAGGAAATGATAGACTCAGAGAAACTAAAATAGCAATACAATTGTTGTAACAATCTGAATTCCCTAACATGAGATGGATCACAAATGAGAACACCAGAAAATTGAATGTTAACCATTGCCTTAGTTTATTTGCACTGCTATAATAAAAAGTCACATAATTTATAAATAACAGAATTTTATTTTCTCATAGTTCAGAAGTCCAAGCTGAGGCATCAGCAGGACTGGTTGTTTGTAAGGGTTGTATACATCCTCTGGAGAAAGGAATGCTATATCTGACAGAAGGCAAAAGGTCAAAAGAGGATGAAATCTCTCTCAACCCTTTTTATAAGGACATTTAATCCATTCATGAGAGTAGAACCCTCATGACTCAATTACCTCCCCAAGGCCCCACCTATCAATGCTGTTTCAAAATTTTCAATATGAATTTTGAAGGGACAAAATCATTTAAACCACAGTACCCAAAGAACAATTATTAAGTGGAGGTAAATATTTAGAAAAAATAAGCTAGGCATTACAGTCTCATGGTATAGTTACATGGTAAAGTGGCTGCTCAAGCTCCCAATGATATTGTCTCAATGTGTGGTCCATATCAACACCTTGGGCTTCTTGGGGAATTAAATTGCTAAGGTCCTTGGCTTGGGTCAGAGATGGAGCATCTAAGTTCAAGATCAATGGAGGATAATGGATCACTGCTGTTGTGCAGCCTCCTCCCCCGCAAAAAAAATGCATACACAACTGTGCATGGAAAAGGGACCTCTGCATGGAAAAGGGACCTTTGCCCTGAAAATTATACCCTGTTATACTTTCAGTGACTCATGTGTCAGAGCCAAGAGGAAGGTAGTATAGTGCCTGGCAGAAATCATGACTGGATCACAATCATAACTTGATAATCAAGCCTCCAGCTTCTATGGAGATGAACTTATGGCATGAAATTATACAAGACCCATAATGTCTGTTTTGTGACTCATGTGAACACCTATGAAAAAGGATTCTTTAAAGAAAAGCATAAATAGACATAGCAAGATGATTAAATATGCACTGCCCATAAAAAGATACCTGAATACAGCATACCTGGATATAGCAATTGCTAAGATATGGTAGTTTATAGTTTGGAACTGGACCCAAAAACAAGACATGATGGCCTGTCAGATGTTTTTAAACTAATAGCTACACAGCCAAGTAGTAAAAGGAACTTGTGGATATACAGTCAGTCCTGGCAAGTTCTGGCAAATATACTGTATAGCCTTCTTTCCTCTTGTGAGTTTTGCTGGACACTGACATCCATAGACAGTTTTTCAGGTAATGGCATTCCCATCCATATCTACTTAGCAAATGGGGATTATACTGTTTAATACCTTTCAGACTGGCTATGTTGTATATTTGGATCTTCAGTATTTTCTGAACATTGATATTGCCTTTATAGCAAAAAGTGAAAAATAGTACACAGCCTTTTAAATATTCATGGACATTTTATTTCCTATTTAATCCCCAATCAGCTGATGTCAGGGAATGATAGAATTGACTTTTTCTGGCACTGGGGATGGAATCCAAGTCTTCCTGCAAGCTAGCAAAAAGCTCTACCACTGAGTTAAACTCCCAACTCACAATGGACTTTTAAAGGGAAAAATTTGGATAATTAGCCAAAGCTCAGCTATCGGTGCAGCACACCCTTATGATAGACCATTAAGGGTCTAGCTACAGTAATTCCTCTGAAGAGTACCTTCTATTTAAATAAAATGTTTAATGATGAGGTTGGAGAACAAAGAAGGGAACCCAGGGCAACTGTAAGGAAATCCAAACCGTGATTCATTCTTCTCACTATATTTTTCACTTCCACATCCATTCCTGAGAAATCAGGCAACTAGAACTCGCAGGAAGCAAGAAGATGTGAGGTTGAGAGACTAAATTTGATGTTTATTTTGTTTTTTGCTGGATTTGGCTGCTGAATTATAGATACTGATGATAATAATATTAATAATAAATATGAGGTGACAACACCTAATATGGTCTGGGCATGGCTCACACATCAGGAAGTAAGAAATAACTGAGGCCTATACATATGTATAAAGAAGATACTTCTGAATCACACAGAATTGAGATTAGAAATATGGTTTTGTTAGGAGGCTTAAAAAAATGGTGAAGTAATTGTTGCAGAAGCCAGTCATTCTGATCATGAGGCTGTAGAAAGAGAACTCTGGATGACAGGAAGACAATACAACCGACCCTAGTCAAGAGTGGGGAGGGAGATGATTAATCTCTCAGCTTTAGTTCACAGGGCATCTAGCTAATTCAACAGGCTGTTGCCACCATCCACAGCTTGCTTAACTGCTGGCCAACAAACATCTTAATCAAAGAATTCTCAGAAATGTCCCAATATTTGCTGACTATGCAAAAGAACAATCTCTGCTTGAAAGAACAAGATTAACACTCTGGACACTAGTATGTTTTGCCTTATCTTGTTATTGCTGGACTCTTTCCTATGTTTTTACATATTGAACTGGCTTGATCAGAAGTAGCTGAAGTCTATCCTACAAATGGGTTCAATTATTACACTGGGAGTTATAGTCATGGTTCCTCTTGTCCAGTGTTGCCTAATTGAACAGAAAAGATTTGGAACAAGCCTTAATTGGGGTATCTGAATGGGTGGTATAACAAAAAAATGTAACTCCACTTTTTATCAGTTTTGAATGCTGAAAGCTTTGAAACACTTTCCCCATTTGCCCATATCTAGAAAAGCTGATTAACAAATATAAGTGTATCCTCCTTTGATTCTCTGACCCATTAAGTAACAAATCCAAAGTTATATTAAATCCTTGGAGTTTAGAGACTGTATTCAAGAACTCAGACCCCAGGCAGGAGATTTAGCTCAGCACAGTAAGCACCTGCCTGGCAAGTGTGAGGTCATGAGGTCGGTCCTTGGTACCAGGAAAAAAAAAAGAACTTGGACCCCATGGGAACTTCTTCCATGTATATAGTTAATACAGCCCAATAGAAATTAAAATAGAGGCATTAAGGATTGAAACCATTACATAAGACATATTAAAGAACATGATTATCCCTGCTGTGTCTTTAAGTCTAATTAGCTTGCTATTAAACCCAGAATAAATGAGTGTTCCTTATGGTTTACCATATCCTTAATGCAATGGTCTCATCTATTAAGGTTTCTCTGATTAGTATTTTAATATTATGGAAATTAACTCCACCCAACTGGCAACTGATGAATATGTTGGTACTACAGATTAGGTCAACACATTCTCTTTAATGCGTATTTCAACGGCCTCTCAACCCCAGTTTTCATTCTTCTCCAAAGGGACATGCTGTATCTGTTGAGTTATCCAGATAGTAACTCAAAAACTCTTCCATTTCATACAGCCTTTGCAAGTAAGGCCTTAATTTCATCTATTTTTCTCGGGGCATGGATATGAAATTATATAGATAACATTTCTGCTTAAGAGAATCCTTTAGAAATAGGACTTACAGTCATCCTTCAGTATCCATGGAGGATTAGCTCTAGAATGCCCATACCCCACACATCAAAATCCTTGGATGCTCAAGTCTCATATAAAATGCTGCAGTATATACATATAATCTACACACATCTGCCCATATACTTTAAATCATTTGTCATAATTATAATACACCATACAATGCAAGTGCCATGTAAATATTTGTTATACTGTATTACTAAGGGAATAAGAACAGATATGTTGAGTGCGACCAAGGAGCTAATTTGCATTGTCCAAATACCTAATGCTGGGCTTTAGAATAAGATATTTGATGCAGTCTGAACTATCCTTACAAGTTTTAGGCTATCTACCTCACAGAGTACCATAATCACTTAATTAAACTTGTTACATTCAATTAAAGAGACATGACACATTTTAGTGGTCAAACAACCAGGGAGATATAAAAATGTGTACTTACATTATACTGTATTACTGTAAATGATCAGTAAAGATGTATTTTTAAAAATATTGTTGTAAACACCAGATACAGAACCTATGGGTATGAAAGGCTGACTGTTCAAAGAAGAGCTCCAAAAAGTAGGCAGCCAACTTGTTTTACACATAGCACAAGGTCTCACTATCTTATCTACATTCCTCAAAATTTGATACACTGAGAGTTGCACTATATCTGACAATGAAAAAAAAAACAAGAGATACTGACCTTCTTGGCACCCACAACATTAAAATAAACTCAATTTTAGGCCTTTTGGGGTTCTAGAGTAATATGTTCCTCACTTATAAATTTTGCTTTGGCCCGTTCATGCCACGCTTGTAAATAGGACCTCGAATGGAGCCCAACAAAAGGCTACAGAACTTTTTTGTCCAATTACAACACTCTAGGCATTCTCACTGATGCCTTTTCTCCTCAAGAGACTGCTTCATTGGAGTGGACTCTGCAATCTCTTCTTTCAGTTCTTGGCATCTTTAAATCACTCATGGTGACCATTAGTAGCCTACTGCCTTCTTATGTAGGCAATCACCCTCATAAGCCTCATGTTTATGTCATTACAGTGGCAGCTGCTGGATGCACACTGGAGTCTTCTGAAAATAGGCTCCCATAGATCCTTGGCACGTGACACTGTATTTACAGCTAATTCTGCTTTGGATCTTTGGAGCAGCACCTATACACTTGCCACAACACCAAATCTTTTTTGCTACAGGATGGAGCCAAACCTGATATACCACAATTGTAGGTAGAGATGGCCTCCCTAGCCTTTTGCTGTAATCCATTACTGCTGGATGAAGTAACTCCTTTCCCAGACCATTGGCTACTAGTGCACCCCTGTAAAATCAGCTGAAGAATAACAAGAGCTTGTGCAATTAATGTACACACTGTCACAACCTCACACAATCTCAGTGGACTGTCACTTTTCATCATTTAAGGAAGGTGACTCAGATAAAGAACTGAACCCATGGATCAGCACAATGGGCCAAGCTTCAGGCTATCATCTTAGCAGGGGAGGTTCCTGGCTACTGGCCTACTCATATCACTCCTATTGGTCTTCAGAGTTCCAGATACATTGAGTGCGACCAAGGAGCTAATTTTCACTGTCCAAATACCTAATGCTGGGCTGTAGAATAAGATATTTGATGCAGCCTGAACTATCCTTACAAGTTTTAGGCTATCTACCTCACAGAGTACCATAATCACTTAATTAAACTTGTTACATTCAATTAAAGAGACATGACACATTTTAGTGGTCAAACAACCAGGGAGATATAAAAAATGTGTACTTACATAATTTTTTACATAAAATTGACAGCATTTAAGAACCATTGCTCCTTGTTTCCTTTCAGCCCTATACCTTGGCAAGCTAATAAAAACCCTGGGTGCTCTGTCCTTATGATTTCTGATAGCATTTCATACCATAAAGGCCCCCGCTTGTAAACTGGAACACTTATTCTGGGCCCACATCCAATTATAATAAAACTACCAGCAAGTCTTCTTTTCTTGCCCTCTCAAGACTTTTCAGATTTGCTTTTAAAAGCCTGACCTGTTGTCTCAAACAAAGCTTTTTATGTGAGTAATAATCCTGTGAATATCCTGATAATGTGTATTTGACATCATCACCCTTGCTACTGGAAGCAAATTTTATGTTGAGATCCATTTTGTATCTTCAGAGAAGCTACAACAGGGGACCTGTCTGCCACTGCAGCTAAAATAACTCATGGTCAAATATCTTGTGATTCTCCCAGATGGGAGGCTGTAAAGCCATGTCCTACTCTCTTCTCTATCTCCCCTAGGAGGCAGTCATGGACAATTTTCTCCTCACCAGTATCTGATGAGGCATGGAATTTTCTACCCTGTGACCTTCAGAACAGGGATGATGCCAAATATAAAACGACTTCTTCGTAGCTTTGAATTGGCTCCTCAGCAACAGAGCATTTCATTAACTAGCATTATAATTAAACAACCTGTTTTACTTCTTTATTATCTTTTAGGGTATATAGGACAAGGACCTGAGGGGCTCGCACTTTTGACTCATTTTTCTTTGCACTGTTCAAGTAATGAACTTACATTAGATTTAGATCTAAAAGTAGTTCTTTGCATCTTTACCAGTCAAATCAGTCAGGCCAGGGCCTTCTGTGTATGAGCTTGTTACTCTATAATCCTAACTGCTATGTATTTTTTCCTGAACTAAAATAATGTAATGACTAAATATTGTGGGCTTACCTTGTCCTGCAATCATTTGGATAAGTCACTGAATTATCTAATGCAGCTGTGTGGCCAGTTTAGCACCTTATCATAGTATTTTATAAAGCAAAGAAATTAGGAATACGTTGGTACTAAAAATTCTGACATTGGTACTAAAAATTTGAATAATGAAACATAGACAAAATATTCTTCTGAATAAAGATAAACTAAATCACAGCCTAGTCTTATAGTGCCTCACTACTCTTATTTTTCCAGTAAACAAATATACAATTTAAAAAAGCATCAGTATGTCTTTTACAAGTAGGAAGTATGGCAACCATTTATATAATAAATTTTCTATGAGCACCATATGTGCCATGTTCCAGGCTTTGTGTCAGATTCTGAGGAATACTGATAAGCTAATTTTGGTCTCGGAGCCAGAATTCAGGAGTTTGCAAGGCAGGGAAATTCTGGCTAATAAGCACAATACAATTTTGAGAAGAACTATAATATAACAATTAATTTGGTAGTAGAAATGAACAAGGACAGCTTCTCAGAACCAGTAGTTTGCAAAGGGGTGCTATAAATATCCTATTTTACAGATGGTAAAATGGAAGAGTAGAGAGGCAAAGTAACCTGGCAGAGGCCAGACAGTTTCTGGTCAGGCCAGTTATGACCCATGGCCTGTTTTAATTTACCACCACCACCCATTTTCCTTGGCTCTACTTCCCTCCAAATTTAAAAAGTCTAATACTAAAGACATAGTAGATTCAAATTAGAAAACAACTTTTAGGGAGTTAAAAGCTGTTCTGATATGTCCTGGTGCCTTCTGAAAAGGAAACCTTGGAATTGAAAGTTCGGCCCTGCTATGAATAGAAATAAGCTCTAAAGTAAAATTTTCATCTCTCCTTTTCCAGATAACAGTTAATTCTAGGCAAATGCTTGTCCTTAGGATTGAAAACACACCTAGCAGGAGAAAAGGTAGCTTCATCATCAGTTCATCTTCCCTAACAACTAGAAAATGAGTTTTATTTCCTGGGAGGGACCTCCATTTTTTTTTTACTTTGTGTCTGCTGATTTTAACCTACAAAAAGTCAAGACTGACCTCAGGTCTGTGGATATGAGCAGAGCTTCACTACCTCTAACCTAAGACATTTTATCCTTTGCATAATGAGTCTAAGAAGTACAGAACTTCTGTGCGCAGCAAAATTAACTATTTACTTTGCTCTATGCACTACTTCAAATATAACTTTAGCACACCAACAATGAGCCCACTGAGAAAGAAATAAAAAATACCATTCACAAAAATTAAGTATCTAGGAACTAACCAAACCAAGGAAGTAAAAGACCTCTACAATGAAAACTATAATACTGTGAAAAAAGAGAAGAGGACATCAAAACAGATAGACATCCCTTGTTCCTGGAGAGGCAAAATCAATATTATCAAAATGGCCATATTAGCAAAACTGATATATAGATTTAAAAGTAGTTCCAATCAAAATATCAACAGCAGTTTTCATAGGCCTAGAAAAAAGCAATCCTAAAATTCATGTGGAATCAGAAGATATCCAGAATAGCAGAAGCAATCATGGAAAACAACAGTAAAGCAGAAGGCATCATAATTCCAGGTGTCGTTATATTACAAAACTACAATGATAAAAACAGACACATAGATTGATGGAACAGTACAGAATGTAGAAATATCTCCAGGCATATTCAGCCATCTGACGATTAGCAAAAGGGCCAAAAACATACGTTGAAGAAAAGATAGCCTCTTTAACAAATAATGGTTATCTACATATAGAAGATTTATTCTAGACCTATGTCTCTCATCTTGCAATGGATCAAAGACCTAGCTATTAAAACTGAAACCATCTGCTGGAAGATAAAACAGGTAAAACTTTTGAAGACATAGGCATAAGGAACACTTACTGAACAGAACCCCAATTGCACAAGAATTAACATCAAGAATCAAAAAACGGGATTATGTCACATTATAAAGGTTCTGCACAACAAAGGAAGCAACCAAAAGACTGAAGAGACAATCTACAGAATGGGAAAAAATTTATCTGTTACTGAGACAAAGTAGTACATCCAGAATATATAAAGAACTAAAAACAGTTAGACTTCCCCAAAATAAGACCCAATCAAAATCTAGGTAATTGGTACCAAAAAAAAAAAAAAAAAAAAAAAAAAAAAAGAAAGAAAGAAAGAAGAAAAAAGGACATGGAAATAAATAGACACTTCTTAATAAGTACATGGAAAAGTATTCAACATCTTTGGTTATTATGGAAATACAAATTAAAACATTGTTGACATTCCATCTTATTCCAGAAAGAGTGACTATCATCAAAAACTCAAAACACAACAAATGATGGCAAGGCTAGCATGCTGATTGTGAGAATGTAAACTAGTACAACTACTATGGAAAACAGTATGGAGATTCCTCAAAAAACTAAGAATAGTAATTCCATTGGACTTAGCTATTCCACTTCTGGGTCTTCCTAAAAGAGTTAAAGACACTACATTACAGTGACACATGCATTCCCATGTTTATAGCAGTATGACTCATAAAAGCTAATCTTGGAAATAGTCTATATGAGCATCAATACATGAATGGATCAAAAAGTGATTATATATATATATATATATATATATATATATATATATATAGTGTGTGTGTGTGTGTGTGTATTTTCCAGCCATAAAGGATATATTAATCTATTTGAAAATGGATGCACCTTCAGACCACAGTACTAAGTGAAATCAATGACACAGAAGGTTAAATAGCACATGGTTTTCCTTATATGAGAAACAGGAACTATAAATCAAGAGCAAAATAAAAGATAATAAGAAATGGGGGGGTAGTCCTCTTGTAGATAGGAAGGGGACCTAGAGATGGAGAAAGGAGAAAGTAATGGGGAATGTGAAGTAATTCAGCTGTGACATGTACAAACTCCCCATGATGAATGTATTCATTATGTATCACAAACATGTAGTAATACTATATATACATAAACTTTAATTGATGTATGACAAAAACATATACAGCTACTCTTCTTCCCTAAAGCTGTTCAAACAATGGCATTGTACGGTTTTACAATATTACATAAACTTGTTTCTTGGAGATTCCACTCCTTTTTGATACTGGTATGAATTGAAATGTAATGTCAAAATCCCTGCTCAGCAGCACAGATGAAAATATTCTGTTTTCAATAAGTATAAATAAGGATTAACTTTCCCTATTTTGATAAGCCAAATTAAAAGAAAAATTCCCAACAATGGTCTATGGTAAAGGGACTACTACTTCTGAGACCAGAAGCGACATCACATAGCCAAAATTTTTTAAATAATATAAAAAACTACCCCTCTTTTTCTCTTTCTACCTTATATATTAGCTTTAATTAGAAGAACTAAAATAATTATTTTTATTAACATTTTATTATAGAAAGTGTTAAACATACAAAAGTAGATATAAACATATACAATGAACCATCATCTAACCATCACACAACTTCAACAATCTTAAAGCCAATCTTATTTAAATACCCCCAATGTACTCAATATCTAGATTTAGTATATTGAAGCAATTCTAAGACAGCATATCCCAACAGTAAATATTTAAATGTAAATAAGAGCTGGTTTCCAACATAACCACAATATCATTATCACAATTAATACCATATATCCAGTCAATATTCACATTACCCCAACTGTCTCATAAATGAATTCATTTTACAGTTTGGCCAAGTCAGGATCCAAATTAGATCCATGTAAATGTTAATATGTTTAATTCTCTTTCAATTTACAGGTTCATTCTTCATCTCTTTCTTTCACTCTTGCTGTTTATTTCCTGAAGAAACTGAGTCATTTGTCCTGTAGAGAGATTCTTGAAGTCAGAATTCTGTTGATCTCATATCTATAGTGCACAACAATATATTTCCGTCCTCTGTATTTTTTATAGATTAGGCATTTTCTAGAGGCATGGTCAAATTTAAGTTCAAAATTTTGGCAAATATATTTCATAGCTAATATACTGCCATCAGGAAGTACATGTCTAGAACGGCATAGACCTATGTATCAGAATTTTTGCTAGTATTGCACAGCTTCCTTGAAACAGTTGTATGACATCTGATATAAAAAGCCACATATGTGCTAGCTTAATGATAAGGAGGTGTTACCACTCAATGTCATTACAAAATATTATTTAACCAAATCTTCAATGATGTCTACCATATTTCAGGTGATACCTTATTACTCACGTGTGCGCACACACACGAAGCAACTTCCTTGCAATCAAGGTCATATCTGGTGGGGAAAAGGTAAATGACCATATAACCACAAAAAGGCCACAGGTGCCAAATATAATTCTGTACAGATATAGTGGTAATGCAACAACCTGGACAATGAAAAGCCATTGTAATAACAAGAAAGACGTGTCCAAAAAGCATAGGATGAGCTGTGTCACTGGGGATGTCAACGAGCTCACCTGTGCTTCACAATTCCATTCACCACTGGGTTCACATACTTGATTCTTTCAAAGTAAATCTGAACAACATCTATGCCATTCACTTAAAAAAAGATAATCTTATTAATAGGATATTACTGGTTTATCAGTTCCTCTAGTCAACAAATACTTATTGAGGATCTATTATGGTTCATCAACCACTTTGTATTAGAAAAGGCTTCAGTGAATTATCCAGCACAGTTCTACTGTCTGGGTAGAAGACAATCTACCCAGAAAACAGATTGTTCCAGGTACATTATAAAGATGAGAAATCAGGAATACATGGACACTAGTAGGTATTTCTAACCTGTGAATCAATGGCAAATGTCTCCAAATTTTAGCCACTATTCTAAGCTCTGAGCTACTGTTCTATAGGGAGGAGTCAGAGTTGATATTCTAATAGGCCAATAGTCCATCAGAACATTAAAATACTAAAATGATGACAAAATCATTTGTTTTGTGAGGTGCTTCCATGAAAATGAATTCTGAAAATTAAAGCTCTGGGAAACTGTGAAATACTGTTCTAAAACACTATTTTTCATCTCTTTCAAAATTAACAGCTATTGGGAGAGAAACTGTTATTTCTTACAACTGAACTCCATTTGAAAGTAAATAAGAGAACAGTATCAGCTTCAGAACCCTTTGAAACCATCTGTCCAAGAAGGGCCACTAACACTGTTATTATTATAAACTTTCTTTTTTTGCTCATATACACACTTCAAGTTTTACTGATATTTCTGGCACAAAAGAAAAGTTGAATGCTTCACACAAAATCAATTGTAGGAAACCATGAAAAAGAATTCTGTAAAGGCACTCCTCATCCCTTCTTTCTTTCAACAGTGATTTTTATCAACAAAATATAGGTTTCTTAGAAAATACAACACAGAGATTTTTATCAGGCATACATACCAAAATGCCCTTTGCTGCCCTTTAAATGTCTTCAAAAACAGTTTTCAAGTGTAGGCACTTGTCCAGTGAGGGGAAAAGGTCAGTCCTTTAAAAACGTGCTTAAAACAAATTTCTACTTCATATTTGAAAGTCTTATTTATCATTAATAAGTGCATTGAATTTTACGTGTGGTATGCATTGAAAAGATTCAGGAGTACACTTTCACAGCAATCATCAACTAAAAATGCATAGATGCTATGTAATAACTCTATAATGAGAAAAAAATCCACCTGTGCATCAAACTTTTGGAGAATACACATTACAGACACCTGTTTACACTAAAATTTTCACATTAAGCCTTTTAAAATCAAAGACTATATCTTTTCATTTAATTTTTCCTAGATTGAATTTGATAAATACATTTAAAAAGAACTACTTGTGAGAATTTAAAACTTTACTTTGAATTGTGGTAACTTTAAAAATGATCTGTTGAAATTTAGGAGTGAAAAGCCTAGACAGTGTTGCAAATTCCATGAAGTAAAGATATCTAAATGCTAAAGAAAATCTTAGCAACCAGTAGTATTCAACTGTACTGTTTCTGAATAAAACAGATAATTTTACAAGGTAACAACACTTGAAATTTGGTTAACATTAAAAGTACCCTTTCCACATCTGTAAAAGACATACCTTAAAAGACAAAAATAAGATTGTTCACTATTATCTCTAACAATGTCATGTATAAGTTGAATATCAAAGAACATTATATTTGTGTCATTTTACATGGATCCAGTTTATGTATGAAATACAGCAAAAACTATTTCTCTAATCTTAGTATACATTTCACAAAATCATGGGCTATGTAGAACACCTACCATTTAACATTATTGGACCATTATTAGCAATCTTATTCAAACCTTCTGAATATTTAAGTATTATAATAGATACTTGGTTATAACAGTTATTATAAAAGGTATTTTCTATTCATTCCTTTGGAAATATTAACTTTTTTTAACTATTTTATTCAGATATGTTTATGGCAAGCAGCTTATTTTAAAGAGTTGAAGCAAATATGAAAAACTGTTCAATAAAATTAAAATGACCACTTACTTAAAGATAATCTGAAGGAAAACAAAATATGAAATTACAGATATTTCCATTTATAATTGATCTGCAAAAGAGTTTTAACATGTTAAGTGTCACATGTACAAACTTTCCTCCAGCTGTAGTCTATTAACAAAGCACAGATCAAATCCACAACAGGAACTTAAACTCAGGCAGCAAAGTGCAAATATCTTTATACAAAATCATTTAAAAACTTACTTCAAAATGCTTATTATTAGTCAACAATGTGTAAGACATATGACATACAGTGGTTAGCCAAACCAGCAGAAAAACTGCAAAACCAACTTTCAAAAGAGGATTTGCTTTGACTTATTAAGGACATGTCCAGGAAGAATCGGAAACAGAATTCCAGAAGACCTACCCATGGGATTCTTGATCTCAAGTAAGGATTCTAGTAAACTAGGATACTAGTAAAAGCACTGAATTTACTACCCAGAAGATTGTCGTGTGAAAACAAAATATTTACCATCACTCTGCAGAAAAGATTGCTCAGGTGTCCCAGCAATTTGAGAAATCTGTAACAGCTGAACAGCAATAGACTTAACTCAACTGGGATGCAACCACCACCAAAGATTCCATTCCCAGGGTTCCTCCTGCCAGTCCTGGACCTCTAACTGGGTTGTCACTCAATTCAAATATGGGAGCTAACTTTTTCTCCAAAATCAACTTGTGCAGACAACCACCCTTCTTCGGAGTGTCCAGGAAGGGAACTGGAAGTGGAGCCGGCAAAACCGCATTCTAGGAGACATACGCATCAAGATCTGTCTGGCAAGCCATCTCGCAGAAACACCTGCTGTATCAGGTGATATGGAGAAGTACACGTTGTGAAAAAGAAATGTTTGGACATATCACATGATCGATACTTGACAGACCAAACACATTTCTGAAAGGGGCACACGGGACCCCATCCGTGAGGCTAAAATTACAGTTGACGTTAGCAAGAGCACACAGGACGTAAACTTTCCAATGTTTCTTTCTTTTTTCTTTTCTCAGTTTGAAAGGCAAGTTTCCACGAAACTCCTGCCCCAGAAGGGCTCACAGAACAGGAACAAGGCTGTGGATGAGAAAACAACTGAAAGGGATAAACCAAGAAGACGCCAGCACAACCAAGCAGGGAGAACTTGACAGGCTTCCACGGCGGTGGGGAGGGGGCGGGACACCCCCAGCACCCTAGCGCCAAAAATGTGCACACACTCACAGGCACAAACGTCCATCAGCGCAATGCGCGGGGCGGCTGGGAAGCAACCATCGGGAGGCGCTCACACGCCTCCCCCGCACCCTCACCGCCCCACCCCACCCCGAGAGCCGGGCTAGCGAGGGCTAAGGCACCTTTACGCGAAATCCCCTGCGGCTTTGGGTTGCCCAAGGCCCGAGCATTTTATGGTGTCGCCAAGAGGCCATTCTTCAAAGCAGCTGAAAAGCGTGCAAATTGTCCGAACACAGTGCCCGGCAACTGAGACAGATCATTTGCAAGCGAGATTCAGAGGTCTGGCTGCCCACGAAACAAAAGAAGCCCGCTCCGGCCCGTGCGACGACCGCACATGGCAGGAGAGGCGCTCGGGCGGCCGCACCGCTGATCTCAGGGGAGGCTAGCGGAGGGGTCCGGACGCGGAGGTACGTACTAGGGAGCGCTCTCCAGCGGCAGCGGCGGCTGCAGCGGCGGCGGGGCGCCCGAGTTGCCATCGGTGGGGGAGCCGCCCAGCTTCAGTTTCTCCAGGTACTCAGCATGCACCGGCTTGTGGCACTGGAGGACCCTGATGGCATCGTCGATCTTGAACCACTGTCGCTTCCTCCCGATGCTGAGCGAATCTTCCCAGTCTTCCAGCAGCTCGGTGACGGTCAGGACGTACACGTAGGTCCTGTGCTTGCGATCTTGGTTCTGCTCGAAGACGCCCAGCAGACGACCCAACTTCCCTTTGACGCCTGCCTCCTCGTACACCTCTCGCACGGCCGCGCCGCCCGGCTCCTCCTCGGGCTCCATGCCCCCGCCCGGCACGATCCAGCGGTCCGGGTACCGGCTGCTGCTCACCAGCAGCACCTCGTCCTCGCGCTCGCTGCGGAAACACAGGCAAGCCGCACGCTTCTTGAAGCCCTCGGGGTCGTAGGTGCGCGTCTGGTTCGGCTTGCACTTCATCCTCGAGGCCGCCGCCGAAACGCCTGGACAGAAAGGGCCTGGCGAGCGCGGGAGCGCGGGCCAGCGGGCGAGCAGGCTAGCAGGCGAGCCGCCCGGCAAGCCAGCCAGAGAGCAGTGAGCGCGGATGAGCCGGGGATTCCGCTGAGAGGTGCAGCCCGCGGACGACTAGGCGCGCATGGGGCGGAGGCGGGGCGGACAAGGGGCGGCGCCTGAGTCGTCCCCCGGGCCGGTAGCGGCCTGCGGGCACGCGGAGGGTCCCCAGCCCGCAGCCTGATTGGAGGCGCCGCTTCCGCCGCCGCCCCGCGCTAGGCAGCCCGCGACTCTGCTCGCTGTCCCCCATGGCGCCGCCGCGCGCCTGCCTCTGTGCGGGCCTCGGGCCACCGCTCCTCCCCTCCCTCGACTTTCCCCCAGCCCCAGCTGGGGTTGAGAGAGGTGAGGCAGGCGTGTTCCCAAGCGCGTCCACCATGCAGGGCGAAGGGGCGGGGATCTCCCCGAGCCCCCAGAACGCAGCGCCGCGGACGCACTGCGCAGGCGCCCCGCACCTTTGGGGCTGGGAACTCCTGCCCGCGCTGAGAGATGCTCTGCATTGTGACTCTCCACTGGAGTCTCTCCACGTGTGCCTTCAGGCCAGGTGCTGCTGCTCTCCCTGGCCCCACACAGGTCCCTGCTCCTTTGCAGGAAACACACGCGCAAGCCTTTGTGCACACAGTGCCTTGAAGACTTCCTCGCCGCCTTCTTTGCCCAGGATGATTGGCGTGGGCTTATTTATAAGAAGCCCCAGGACTCCTCACACTGACCAGTGGCATCTTTGCTGAGTCATGCCATGCACAGTTGCTTCTTCAACAGGTTCTTAACCTGACCTGGCATCTTGGCACAGCCCTTCCATACACGCTTGTCTTCAAACTGCCTACATCTACCCAACCTCTCTGTGCCTCAGCTTCCCCATCACTCAGCTTCTCCTGGTTTCTGCCCTCTCCCCTGGGAATTACACACACCTCACCACTGGAGCACTACTCCAAGGAATCTGCCATTGAACAGCAAGGGACTCCGCCCTCCATGGAGCTCCGCCCTGATCATGTCTTCTCTTTTGATAAGTGCTGTTGGGGTTTTGGGACCGTGTACATGCAAACTCCAGTATGATTTACGTTCTCAGTCTAAAGAGTCATGTCATGGAGCAAGGAGGTCTCTCTGCCCTGTCACCTCCTTGTTTTGTCATCCTGCCTGCCCTCTTAGCCAACAGTGCACCCACAGTTCCCACTGTAGCAAGCTAAGCCCACCCTCTCCTTTCCATTTCTTTGCAGAATTCCCCTGAGCCTGTCTTGGCCTAGCCTTAGAGAGAAGACCTCTTATGTGCCCTAACCTTTATCGCCTCACAACTTACACATTTTTCTCTCCTGACACCCTGCTGGCTTCAGCCAGAGGGATCCTGGATCCTTACTTCTTCAACTAAATAATTGCTTCATCAAGGGAAAATGCACTGTAAGAAGTGGTTATTAAAAACACAGTCCAATTTTCAAATAACTTAGCCCTGTTTCCCAAAGCCTTCTTGACTGCATTCATTCACAGAAGCACTATGGAAAATGATTCCTTTCCCAAGGACAACAGACACCTGAAGTATTAAGCATGCTACCACACAGAGGAATGGGCTAGATACGAACAACGACATAAAATAGAAACATACAATGACATCAGTAAGTGGAGATACCACTGCTACTGACCAAACAGTGGTAGCAGGCTGAATTTCTCAGCTTGTCCATACTCACAAACACACAGATGATGTGAAACAACTGCAGATAAATTTCGATACCTTCTTACATTTCTCATGTCTGAGACAAAATACCTGACACCCAAAGTTAAAGGAACAAGGTTCGCACATTTTCCAAGTTTCAGACTATAATCCGCTGGCTCCAAGGCAGGCTGGATGGATGGCAGATAGCAATTGCAGAGGACTGACAGTTTACTTTGAGCAGGAGGCAGCAAAGCAAGCAAAGGGATGCACACAGCTCTTTCTGTCCCTTATATCTTATGCAGGCTACTTAAGGTGGCTAGCACTCACACCCTCAGTCCCAGTGTCCTTGTTCCCAGCACTGCACCATGAATCAGTACCAGGCTCAAGGCCTCCCTTGTGACTGCATGAGGCTTTGAGAGGACATCTAGACACAAGCTGTAACAATTACTATCAGGAAGGCAAATTTACACCCTAGTATCAAATTACTAAACATTGTTTTAGGATTTGTTTCTGGTGTAGTGACAGCATAAGGAGAAAACAAATGACTATCATATTAGTAAGAAGTCTGAAGAAATGAATATACACTTATGACTCACCTCATGGTAAATGCAAAAAAAAAAGTCCTGAAAATGCACTAAATTTGCTTTATAATACACAGCAGTGATATAACATACCTCTGGTGTAATGATTGTGTTTGTCTCTCTTGTTATATTTGGAGACCCCCTGACGTACAGGTCCATAGTTCACCAGTCTTTGTAAATCCAGCGTCTGCAATGTTCTCTGATCTCACTAGTAGGGCAGCCCTCAATATAGGTTTAGTTGGTTAATCTTGTGGGAGTGACATGCCAGGGAAAGCGTTCTGTTCCTGTACCTCAGTTATTCCAGAATTTGCCACTGTTTCTACACAGTAAAATTCCACATGTCCATGGCCAGCTGCGACTCAGCAGTGAACCACTTCAGGGTTGGAAGTGCACCTCATTTTCTGGCATCTTGGGCTGTATGCTTTTCAACACACAGCAGAGCTTCTGTTGGCTCCAGGTCTGGGTCATGAAGCACTACCATGCTTGACAGGGTATCGTGCATTCCACAAAGAGGAAACCAGCCCCAGAGGGGAGACAGTTAACTTGTGATTAATGCTGATACCTATCAGCGGTCTGCTGTACATAAGACCAATTCCCTCAAAGGTATAATGGAATCACAAGGGCCACTCAGATATTCTAACATGCCATGGGTTCATTTGATGAGGACAAGGCACCTAAGTGGCAACATTTGGTACAAAACATGTGATTGGGAGGCTGCCACAGTGGTACAAACCCATGCTCCCTGCTACTTGAGAAGTTCAGGTAGTATGAGCCCCTGTCTCAGAAAACAAATGTGAATGAGACAATGGCTGCACTCCCAGTTCCAGGACAAAAGCCTCAAGAACCACCAAACTAATCTGCTTCTCCTGGAGAGGTGCACTGTATGCACCGTGTTAGTATAGGCATGGTGGTGTGTTCCAAGTCTGTAACTTCTCTGGAAATTCAAGAGTGAAGGGAAAATAGCATTTCATCACTTCTTGCCATTTTCTCGGTTATTATATAGAGGCCAGATTGAAAATCAGTGTTTGTATTAGGACTTGACCACCAATCACATTCATAGATTCCAAACTTAGATTAGTTCAGTTAAATTGCTTTTGCTGCCAGCCTAACATCCCAATAGGGCACATCATAAATTTTGCCTTGCGTGAACCTTCCGTTCTCTGCAGGTTGAAAATTCTTCTCATTGCATCCTGTTTTCATCTGTGTTTTTGCTTGTTTTTTGATCTCTTAACTACAATATCAGAAGATACTATAGTAGCTGTAGGTGCACAAACCGTGTGCCAGGTGTTTGACCTGTCCATGATGTTCCTAACATGCCTGAGATAGAAATGCCAGTAGATCAACTAAAGAAATGAAAGGTCAGAAAAACAGGTAACTTGCCCTTCATCACACAGGCAGGAACTGGCACTTCTGTGACTAAAATTGTGCTTTCACAACCCATGGACGAAACTGGCAAACGATACCCTAAATTTTGAAAAATATCAAACATTTTGTATGTCCTTGAGAGCCAGCAATATAAATGTTAACATTGCATGTCGTGAGGATGTCATCATGGTATTTATTCTTGGAGTTTAACTCCCAATAAATAACATTTTACTTGTATTAAAACTATTGCAGTTTTAACATTCTGTCTGAGGATAACAGATTTGAAACTACAAATATTATGAGTCAGTTATGGAACATTTTGGGTTGACAAGATACTGTGTGTTCAAAGTATGTTGTCCACAGTATGTGGGCCCAGGCGTCAGACTTCTAGTCCTTCAGCATGTAGCATCTAGAGGTGTTTCTGGCTTCTAGAAGTTTCCATGACATCTGACTTCTAGAAGAAGCCATAGGATGGCACCTACACAGAAAGCATCTTCTCCTCTGCCTCTAGCCTGGATTCAATGATTTTACTGTCAGTGTTTCAGCATGAAGTGCATTACTTTGGCAAACTTGCAGCAATGCTTGTGATGTTCCACTGAGAGTTCATGGTACAGGACATGCAAAGACCAAATTGACGCACTCGGTCCTTCTCCACAAACATCTCACAGGAAATCCACATTGTGAATGTTAATTCTGAATTATATATCTGCACAAGATACATATTCTGTTCAAAGTAAAGGAATGAGGAAGAGGACACGAACAAATAGACCGAGAAAAAGAAGGGAAAACAGGAGCAGAAGTGGAATACGAGCAGAAGTGGAATGGGGGAGTCCCTGTGAAGGACCTTGCGTGCCTCCAACTGAAAATACTCTTTTCTGTTTCATGCACTTGACTGATCCTACATTCCTGAATAATCTTGCTATTCATCTAAACACCTAATTAAAGTAATACCTTTATATTCACTCATTAATTTCTCCTGTGAAGTTTTAAAGTTTTGAGCATCGATCACTTTGCCTTTGCAAACCTCTGTGAATTTCAAAAGTACATCCACAGAAGAACATTTCAGACACAGAGAGATTATTAGAAAGGCCGATGTTGACTGCGGTCATCAGCAATAGTCAGGTAATAGAAGCTGTTGAAAAGCAGGAAATGGGATAAGAGTCACAAATTCCCCCTTATTCCATCCACTATGGAAGCTGTCTTAGTGCAGAAAACCAGGAAGGCAGATCTTAACCCTAGTGGATTGTAATGATTTCTTCAAAGTGTTTTTTAATGTGGTTTTACACACAAGCACGCATGCATACACTTCATAAATTATCATCCCAAAACTCTGATCATAGCACAGAACTGGCTGGTGTTGTAGCCCTTCTGTCCGACACAAAAACCTCAATGTATATCTCACTAAACCATTTTCCATAGCAAGTGGTTTCAGTTTAATTCAGAGCCAGTACATACCATCCCACTGAGTTTGCTTCTTTTCTACTGCCCACAGAAGGACCCTACAACCCAAAGCCCCGCCTCTTTTGAAAGGACAAGGAGGGAGGGGACCATGTATATAGCCACATGAAAAACTATGTCAGTCTTCTAATCTTCCAGCATGTACTAGCTTCTAGCATCCCAGGTCTCACTGGGAGTGTAATTCAGTTTACTAGCTGGTGTTCTTTGTTATTTCTCTTCTGTGTCATCTCTCTGGTTCTGGCCTCTATCCTGCAATAAGACATCGCCTCCCAATATTCCAAACCCCTTTACGCTTTCTGTTGGGCTTATTCCAATTACACCTTAAAGCTGTAGGTGTTTATCACTGAGTCAGAAATTGTTCTTCATCATCCCTAGTAAGTTAGATATTACAGAGAATGACATTAACAGCAAGAGATGCAACACAGCATTAACACCTGTTCCTATGTCTTAGTTTTGCAATGCTACATAAGAGTCACTAAAAGCAACTTGTCAGCTGGCCCAGGACCTCATCAGGAGGTCCTGTAAAAGAATATGCTTCCAAGCCCATCTAGATTTTTCGCAGAATTCAATTTCTTCATGAGGCCACATTAATGTTTTCATTCAAATCTTGACGTTCCTCTAAAATGGAACTGGTTCTATTTCTTTTTTTTCTGGTTTCAGTATAAAATGCTAAAACAAGTCAACAAATAAAAATAATGAATAATCATCAAGCAAAAGTCTATGAGACCATAATCAAATCAACAAAATAAAACATTTTTGAAAATCCAACACCCACGATACCTCTCTTGCTCTTGACAACTTTGTGGCTACCTTCCTGGTCACTTTATGGAAGCTCTTCCTTGTGTCTCAATATAGCTTTTCCATCTATGTAAACAACTCTATCAAGTTTATTTTGTGGTTTGGAGGGATTTTCCATTCTAAGTGGAATCACATCTACGCCTTTTACTGTGCACTTAGAGAACAATACCATTTAATTTTCTAGAGGCCCCTAGAAATGTTGAAAATCAAGGTTTCTTCTCAGGTTAAAAAGCTACAGATATCACGTGGGTATCTACGGTGCTTAGGAGTGAACTTTGTGCCAGGTATCTGTGACAGACAAACTATGTTTGCCACTTTCAATGACACTCTAGTCCGGAGGAAGATAGTGCATTATTGTAGTTTACATTGCCACAACCAAATATAGCTCAGCATAGCAGCAAAGCCAGGACTATTGCAGTAAAATATTCTACGTGCCACCTGTTACTGGCTTTGTGAACCTAGGCAAGTCTCTGCTTCACCGAGCTGGAGTATTCACCACTAAACTAGAGATACGTTTAAAATTCATTGTATTTGTGGTACAGTATGTGCTGTCAACAAATGGTAGATGCCTGTTACTGTGACATATTGTGCGAGTCATAAACATGAAAAATAATACGCTCTTTCTATGCAGCGTGATCAGCACACACAAAATAGCAGCAACCTCAGTGCACACTAAATGTTAATGTGAGGCTGTGTTAGCTGGCTTCCAGAAGTACACTTCCACAGCTTGCTGAATGGTAAGAGGCTCGACACTGTGCTCAGAAATATTGAGATTATTAATGTTAATCCTGTTCATATGCCTTTGACTGAGGCGTTATATACTCCTCAAAACACAGAGTATCACTTGTGGCAGTCATCCCAGGGACATGCTTATATTTGAAGCGCAAGAACCAGAAATCTCTGAATTGATTCTGCAATTGGAAAGCAAAACAATGACAGTGACAACAACAAAAATATTGTCAAGATTTATGCTTTATAGGGTATTGCCTCTGTCTACATTATTGTTTAAGTCATATCGTATGCACAACCTCCCTTAATGCTGACCTTGGCGCAAGAGGTAGTAGGTAGGTCACTGACTATCCCTACTCACAGGTTCATGCATTGAATGCAGACATCAATTATCTTCTCCATTGTAACGTTTTTAACAGATAAAGTATTCAGTGATCTATCCTAGTTGCTATCGCAAGCCCCTCTTTCTTTTAGGGGCTTTTTGAGAGTACCTTTCTAAGATAACTTGAAACTTACTAAAAGTTGTAAGAACCGTTCAAGGAATCCACATTTTACTCTAATACCTTAAACATTAAAAATTTTCATATTTAGGGGCTGGGGGTTTAGCTCAGCGGCATAAGCACCTGCCTTGCAAGCAGGCGGTTGTGAGTTCGATCCCTGGTACCAATAAAAATGAAAAAGACAAAAAAAAAAAAATTTTCATATTTATGTTCTCTGAATCTTTTTCTCTTTCTGTTTTTGTCTTTGTGTCCTTGCCTATTTCTCTCTCTATACATACTTAGATGTGGGAACACACACATCTATATAAATTATTTCCTAAGCCACTTGCAAATAGGCTACAGACATGGTTTTCTAGAAATACTTCATACAGACAGAGATGGGGAGAGAGAGAGAGAGAGAGAATAGAAATACGCAGTGTTAACAATTGAAGTGTTACAGTGAAGTACATTCCACGCAGAGGTACTTTGTCCTTTTCTTGGCACTTTTTTAAATATAAAGTTATCTTCACTGAACGAGATTCCTGTTTCACATACACACAGTGCAATTAGAAAAGTAGGAAAGCCACGATGATCTGTCTCATTTACCGAACTTATGCAAATGTGGCCAAGTTTGCCAACAATATCACTGACAGAGCATTTTCTATTTTTGTGTTTTTTGATCTAATCTAGTGTCACGTATTTTACTTAGTTGTCATTACACTTTCATATTATTCAATGTGGTGCAAATTCCTCATTTTCTGTGCCTTTCATGACCATATCGTTTTTTAAGTACAGGCTACTCGATAAAGTGTCCTGTAGTTTGACTCTGCCTTGTCTGTCTTTGTGATTAGATTAGTCATATATTTTTGCCAGGAATACCACAAAAATGGCATTACCTTCTCAGTGCATTATTATTAGATAGCAAGTGAAATCTATTGATTACAGAACTAATGATGTTGAATTTGTTCATGTTTAAAGTTATAGGCACCTCGTTACTTCAATGTGAGATTGCTGTATTTCCTTTGTAAATTTAAGATGTTCCATGGGGGAACTAATTGCAGACTGCTTAAATGGATGAGTTTGTCTCAAAAAGCCCGCTGAATATGTTTTGAAACTTCTAAAATTGCAAGTCAAAATAAACCTCCCCTTCTTTAAATTGTGGCTCATAGATATTTTGTCTCATAGATGAGAAAGTGACTAAAGCACAGATAAATGGAACAGAAGTGAAGCCTCAAAAATAAACACATTCATACACTGTTATAAGGGCACCAAGAATCATGTATACAATGGGAAAAATTCCTTTAAATAGACCCTAATGACAAATCTGGATATCTACATGCATAAGAATGACACTGGAATGTTATATTAGAACATAAACAAAAAGTAAGTTGAGATAAAGTAAGGACTCATGGTTTTGTAAAACAGCAACCAAACATTTAGATGCTGCCCCAGGAAGCACAGCTGTCATCCCATTATTTCTCTACATTCTAACATTAATAATAAAGGCCCTTCTTGTTAAAAAAAAAAAAAACCCCATGTGTAAAACCTGAAACTATGAAAACTACTTCAAAGAACACGGAGGAGAAGCTCTATGACATTAGTCGTGAAAATGGCCATTTGTATTTAACACCAAAACCACAGGCGACGATTACAAAAATAAAAGTTAGAACTACATAAAACTAAAAAAGACAGATACCGTTACAGAAATAAACAAGATGTCAGCTTGTGAAATGGAAGAAAATATTTGCAAGCCCATGTCCGATATAGGATTAATCTCTGAACTGTACTCATAATTCAGTAGCAAAAAGTGACCCAATTATAAAAAATGGACAATGGAAGTGACCACATTTTTTTTCCAACCCAGACATACAAATTGCCAATGAAAATGGAATCAACCTCCAAGGAGAAGCATATGAAAACGTACCTAACATCACAGGAAATAAGAATATATGTGTATTAACATTTTAAATTTTACTAATTTTCCCCAGTGTTGATGCTTGAACCCAGGACATTGTTCATGTGCTCTACCACAAGCTCTACAGAGTCAAACTGCCAGCACTATATATTATTAAAAAAATTAACACTTGTGTAGCATTCGCTTTACTTCATTCATTTTAGAAGCATTAAATTAATCCTTCTAACATTGAAAGGTAATTGCTACTATTAAACCAATTTTATGGATTTAGACATTAGGAACAGAAAAGATAATGAGTCTAGGGTAACATTATTAGTTATGTGGAGTCAGAACTCGAACCCACGTCTTCCGGATCCAAAATTCATATTTCTAATTGTCATATGAAGCTAATTAAACCGGAGAATATAGCTCAGTGGCACAGTGCCTGCCTGGCAAGTGTAAGGTCCTGAGTTCAATTCCTGGTACCAAAAGAAAAATTAAAGCTGATTAAGAGGAGATCAGCAATGGGAAGAGGGTGAAGGAGTTGGATGCATGGGTGTGTTAGTCATACCATTTTATTTTTTCATTTCTTTCTTTGTTTTTGTTTGGTACCAGGAATCAAACTTGGTAACTTGGATTTGCCAGCAGTCATTATCTTTGAAAAATGCAATGAGAAATAAATGTGTATAATTCCCATTTTGCATGGGCACAGGTATGTCCAGAGAAATCACTGTAGCATGTTGAAGCAACAGTTCATGGAAGGCTTATCCAGAGTTTTTGGAGGTCTTGGGCAAAAGATACATTTAGCGACCCTGTCCGTCCAGGCCACACATCACCTAGTTTCTAATCGCTGCAGTTCTTTCTGTAGAGTACTAGGCTCTGAATTGCTGCCTTGGTGGGGATCCTGCCAATCTTGCTGCTGCTTCTCACAGGAGCCAATGAAGTGTTTGGCAACCTCAGGTAGAGGGGAACAAGCTCTATCCTTAGAGAAAAAGGCAGAGCAAGAGGAGAAACAAAGGTCAGGTGGAAAAGAAAAAAACAGGCACAGAAAGAAAGAAGCAGGAGCACAGCAGAAGAGGAATCCGACCCCACCCGGGCTAACCTGATTCAACCAAAGACCATAACTCCCACCTCAGCACTGGGTTGTTTTTGAGGTTTTCCCAAAGACAGTCTCACTCATAAAGGTTTGTTATGTTACTTGTTTTTAAGAGAGGCTCCCGAATGAACGCAGTGAATTCTGATTCCCCAGAGGCCCAGGCAGCCTCCTTGTCTCTAAGTACCTTGATGACTCTTGCCTCTCTCTGATTCTCTTACCAAGTAGAAATATCCAGTATAGAGATCCTGAGTGGCTTTGAGACTGTCTCTACATCTGCATCAGTGACTGCCTCTGGTTGGCTACTTTGCTTTGCCCAGTTGTGAGAATGGTCCTGATTCTTTTACTGAGGAAAAGAAAATAAGTGTGGCTGGTGAGGGGTGGGAGGGTCTCCCACCCACACTAGGAGTCCAGGGAACATCCAAGGCTAACATGACAGACAGCAGGAAGAGGGCAATGGAACTACTATCAGGCACCTCTTTTAGGCCACAATGCTCAAGAATGGCTTTACAAATACTGTAGGCTAATGAAAAAAGAATGAGTGGTTAGCAAGAGTAAGAAAATCAGAAAACGAGGCAAAACGAAGTGTTTCACATAAACAGGAGTGGCAACAGTGTCCCACTGTTTAAGATTTACTGAAACCGCTTCTATAATGTAGTCCCTGAAAGCTAGGGATGTAGCTCAGTGGTAGCGTGCCGCACAAGCCCCTTGGTTTGATCTTCAGCTATAAAAAAGCATAAAAGTTAGTCTCTGACATTTTATTAAGTTTCTCCAATTGTTTTCAGAAGAAAGCAGAAAACAGTACAGGTTGAGAGACATGAATCTTGTATGTATATACATACGCATATAGACATGGCAACACCTTCTGCCAGGTTGGGAATAGATACGTGCCAATCAACAGACTGGACCATGTGTGAGAAGAAACACGCACAGTGCCTACAGCACTGCCACCGTGCAGGTGGTGTTCCTTACTTAAGAACTTGTTAAGAAGGAAAGAATGGAATCTGTAGAGAAAGACAGAAGATAGGGAAGGGAGTACCAGCCAAACAGAAAAACTAGGTAGGAAAAGTGATGACTCAGACATGTCAGAGTTCAGGTGGCATCTCTACCATTCTTCCCTCCTACATGGGCAGAAGCCTATATCCTATCAGGTGAGTGACTCTGAAGCTCTCTTATGTCTCCTGGGACAGGTGCCCTGAATACTTCACTTGTCATTCTATTGTGACCTATTGATTTCCAGGTAGGAGGAATCGGATATAACCCACAGGATCATTTTGCTAAGGATGCAACCTCTGACTTCAAAGCCTGTGATAAAACTGCACCCTACTGGAATATACGCCACCCCTTAGCAAACCCTGGTATGCAGCCCACAGTCCACATGACGTAGAAAACAGAATCCACCATTTCGGAGAAAGTGCTAGCCCTGTCTGATTTACCAAAGCTATGGAGGAGGGAAGCTGGACAGTGGAAGAAACTCTGAAGAAAAGGAGAGACAAAAAAGTCAGAGAGGAGAACGGGTTGAAATACTAACCTTTTCCCTACCTGTGTGTCCTTTCTTCCAGAATGGAACCTGTTATTTTCCAGGCTGCTGAGTAAATCACTGTTTTCCTAGGAGGACAGGAGGGACCACATTCCTTTGTTCTCCAACTTTGGAGGTTTGAGGAAGTACAGCTGCCTTCAAATGGAAGGTTTTCAGTGGTTGCCTTTAGGACCCAGTCTGAAAAGTCTGCTGTTCTCCAGGATCCTCCAGTTGAATGCCCAGAGGGAATCGCTCTCCTGAGCTTACAGACCTTCAAGTAAAGGCAAAGATAAAAAGATTAGACCTGAGAAAAGGGAGACTGAATTGTGCAGCAGGTGAGAATGGTAACTGCTAAAGCAGAGAAGGCTTTTGTCCTTTACCACATCATATGCCACCCCCTGCCTCTGTGTATCTCAAGTAATTTAATGCTCCTGAGCTTTGGCCACTACACTTTTAGAAGATGATCCCATCTTATTTTGTGGGTGTTGAGGTAAAGACTGAAGGAGAGAATGAATACGTATTGATCCAAAACCTAGTAAGAAAAACACAGCACATTACAGAAACTGGAAGCAGTCTCCACTCTTAGGTTGGAAAGGATAGAGAAAGGTGGCAGTTATTAGAACCCAGAGGAAGCTGTAGGTCAAAGAGAAGGCCACCTGAGGACAGCAGGCCTTAATTAGAACAACACCAGCTGATGATGGCAAGGAGAAATCAGGAAAAATACCTTTCTTTACTTTCTCCTGCCTTTTTTTTTTTGAAAAGGGCCTCCCCTTGACCAAACTCAACAGGAAACAAGAGCACAAAGGAGACCAGTGGTGTTGTCCATAGGGAATGGATTCCTGGAGCCCAGAAGAGGGCAGATAACCATAGTGGAATATGGAGGGGATAGATCAAGGGGTACAAACAGCTGCTAGCATACTCCCTCACACAGAGAAAGTATGGTTGCTCTTTGGTTCCTCTGTTCTCTGCTCTTGCTTAAGTAAATTATCGTGCCCTAGGAGTTTAGTCCCACAGATAAATATTTTTATACTCAGTTTTCAAGTAACAAAATGATTTGGATATGGCTCGAAGATGTTACATAACACGTATATGGAAGAGCAGATTTGTAGGAAAGGAAATACTGTTCAGCTCACGAGGGGTAGAGTGAGGACTGAAAGGTAAATCTCTATGACTATAAATACAAGTGAACAGAGTCACTTTAGGGAAGGAAACAAAAACAATGTACAGGCAAGGAGCCCTGTTCTTTCCTGAGTCAGCATGAGAGTACCAAGTTAGGCAGACAGTGACCCTCATTTCCCCCTTCTCTTCCCTCTGGACACAGATCCCCTGGAGCCTTCCTTTATGATGTTAATCCGAGTCACATTCAAGGCAGGCTAGGGAGGTCAGGCTCTGGACAGTCTCCTTGGCAAGGCCTGGGCCTTGAATGTGGAGGCACTGAAGACCAGGAACATGGCTGACTTCACAGACACACTTTGATGTGATTAGGTTGTGCAAATAAAAACTTTGTGAGAAATCACCTCACAAGTGTTAGGGTGACTTTTACCAAAGAGAAAAATGATAACATATTTTGGCCCAGATGTAGAGAACTTGTACATTTTTTCGGTGGGAATGTATTTGGTAGAATTATTATGAAAAACAGTGGATAGGTCCCTCAAAAATTAACACTAGAACTACCATATTATCTATCAATACTATACACATGAAGGAAATTACTCTACTGAAGATGCATCTGCACTCTCATATTCATTGCAGCACTATTCTCAATGGCCAACTTTAGGAAAAAATTTAAGTGTTCTACAATGGATGCATACATAAAGAAAATATGATACATGTGTGCATATATATATATTATGCATATGTGTGCATGTGTATAATACATATATATATATATATATATATATATATATATATAGGCACAAACACAATGTAATCTTAGTCAGTAAAAAATGAAGGGAAATGCTCCCGTTTGTGATGACACAGGTAAACCTGGAGGACACAGTGGTAATTATAATAATCCAGACACAAAAAGACAAGTAATACATAATCTCACTCATACATGTAGTCTTCAAAAAGAATTGAACTGCTAGTAACAGAAAGAAGATTGGTGTTTCTATGGGCAGAGGCATAAAGGGACATAGAAGATACTTCTCAAAGGGTAGACGCTTTGAGTAGTAAGATAAATAGACTTCGAAAATCTAATGTAAGGCATGCTGAATATAGTTAATACTAATTTATTTTGCAGTTAAAATTTACTAAGAGAACACAAGTCTATATAATTTCAAAGAGCTTGTTCTTTTTACTGTGTGTGCTTTCTAGAGTGTTACTCATGCAAGTCAAAGTGACCCAGATGAATTGAGGAGTTCTCAAAGTTTTAAAAGGCAATTATGAAGATTCAGTGAAGAATGAGTTATACAGTAAAAAGGAAATAAATTTTATCATCTAAATTTCTATATTAATTTTTAGAATTTTGTATTCATTGTATTTCATTTTACTATATTAAGGTTTAAACTATTTGTATAATATATAATACATTTTTATCTTTTTAATAATCATATAAATTTTTTATGTATGTATGTATTTGGATATTTATGTATTGCTTTATTTTGGTGATGGAGATTGATAAAATTTAATCTTTCTCTACCACTCGGGGTCACTGCATCTGCAACCACCTCTGGCTATGCCATTCCTCTCCTCTTCTCTGTCTATACAGGAGTCTGGCTGCAGTCCACAAAGCCACTGTTCAGCCCACAATCTCAGTGGTGCCTACAGCTTCTGGCACCCAGGAGCTTTTGGCTGGTTGTGTGAAAATTCTCATGGGGTCACCGAAGGGGACATGGCATGCCTGGGATACAAGGGTTCAGAACCCACCCGTGTTGGAGGACTGCCTGCATTCACAGTGCTCTAGTGTCTTTTTTCCTTCTCCAGATCATACCAACTTCAACTGCGTTCTGTTCCTGCAACTCTCTGAGCCATGACTCTGCTAATCTCTTGGTCCATCATCATCACTGTATCCTGGGTTTTTTTTCCCCATGGGCCCAGCAATCCTAACTCAGTCTCTGACACTAGAATGATTCTCTGGTTTTCAGTTTCTGCAAATATCCTGCTCACCTGCCTCCCTCTCTGAGTGCAAAGGGAGCCAGGACTTGTGTGCCCTGGCTTATAGGGCTGGTGCTAGGCTTGGCACTGACCCCAGCATCTCTGCTGCCACTTTGGTACTCACTTCCTTCTCTTAGAGCATTAAATCCCTTTCCAAAATGTTATATTTGCTGAACTTTGGGGATAAGAAATTCCAGGTCAAAGAGTGGACCAGATTTCCTTTCCAAGTGCCCTGATTATAAATTTCAACTGGTGGGCTTCTCTGTCAGGTTTCCTTACTTTTTTACTTTTCTCATTTCTGAGGTATAATACCTAACACCTACCAGATAAAGTAGGAAAGGTTTATTTTGGCTTACAGTATGTAGAATTTTCAGTGTATAGTCATCTAAGACAGGGTGGCACGGAGATCAGTGCAAAATAAACCCATGGGATGGAAGGCCGAAAGCAGCAAACCACAGCATGCCTGCCTTCCTCGTTCATTCCATCCAGGCTACAAGCCTTTTGGGTGGTGTTACACACAGAAGAGAGAGCTTCTGTCTTCAATAAATGTATTCAGACACACCCCGAAGCATGCTAATATCAATCAGTGGGCTAATTTATTACCATACACCCTTAATTCCAGTTTCACATACACATAATGCAATGAATTTGGAAATTAATGTCAAAAGAAACCACAAAACTCTGTAAGTACATGGAAAATAAATAAGAGCCTACTGAACAACCAATAGATAACTTTATAGCAAAGATAACCTTAAAAAACTACACCAGGAAATAATATAAGCAAACTGTCAAAAGTAAAATGCAAAGTAAATCTTAAAAGCAGTAAAAAAAGAGACATTCACCACATAAAAGGTAGCCTCTATAAGATTATTAGTAAATTTCTCAGTAGAATTTTTGTAGGCTAGCATGCAATGAGATGTATATTTAAAGTGTTGATAGAAAAAAACTTTAATAAAAATACTACATATGGAAAAACTCTCCCTCAAAAAAGGAAAACATTTTATGCTTTCATAGATAAACAAAATCTGAGGAAGTTCATTAGAACTAGTCTTGCTCTAATAAAAGTAGTGCTGAAACAAAGATTCTAGACAATAACTCAAAGCCATATAAAGGTATAAAGTTCTCTGATAAAAATAAATATATGGACAAATATAAAACCTTGTGCTGTTATAATTTTGATTCATAACTCCACTTTTCTTATATTTTAGAGATAAAAAGACACAAATAACTACTAGGCATATATATAATTTATGCCAATCTTTGAAAAATCAAAGAAAGATTCTTCAAAAAATAATATTGATTTTTGAATAAGAGTACTTCAACAGAAATATGCATGCTATAGCAAACCATGGGCATATTCAAGAATTTTGGGTTAAGGGGAAGTTTTTAAACACAAAAATGAGGAAAATTACATTTCCATTGTGATGTACAAAGAAGGCAGACACCTTAATCCAACAATATTGTTTAGAGTGGGGCCTTTGTGCAGTGATTAGTATTAAAGAAGTTTACTATGGCAAGGCCTTCTTTTGAAAGCTGGTGGCTTTTTAAGAGAAGAGAGGGAGACCAAGACGGTGTGAATGGGTGTTCCTGTGTTTTACCACGTGACGCTCTGTACTCTCTTGGGACTCTGACAAAAAAATGCCACCATGATACAGCCTCCTGACCTTGGACCATACCTATAAACCAAAATAAACCTCTTTCATTGATAACTTACCCAGTATTAGCAACAAAATATAGACTAAGATATTTCCTCTTTAGGAATTCTCATGTCTAAAATGTAGAGAACAGCAACTAGGTCGGCATTTAAATTATGTTCTTGTATCTTAAACAGTTTAAAAGTTTGGCCTAGTGGCTCATGCCTGGAATCCTAGCACTACGGGAGGCAAGACAAGAAGATCACAAGTGCTAGTCTGGGAAACTTAAGAGACTTAAGGAGACCTTGTTGCAAAATTAAATATAATAAGGGCTGGGGATGTAGCTTTGTGCAAATGCCTTTGCTTCAATCGCCAGTGCTCCAAATAAGACAAAACAAAACCAAACTAAAAACCAACACTGTCCTGTTAGCCATATGTAGTAGTGCATGCCTATAATTCTACCACTCGAGAGGCTGAGGCAGGAGGATATTGCGACCACTCTGGGATACACAGGAAGACTCTATCTCAGAAATAAAACTTATCCTTTCTTTGGTCGAATCATCTGAAATTATAGTAGTATTTTTAGGATTGTTCAGATGTATCTTCCAAATGTCTATTTCCTCATCACATTCTATTTGAAGCCTTAGAGTTAATCTGACCTTAACGAAAAAAAATACTTTTGAAATTCTGTCTACATTAGTTATGGTCTGAACTGTGTCACTCCACATTTCAAAGACTGAATCTCAATCCCTAGTACACCAAAATGTGACTATATTTTGAGATAGGGCCTTTAAATGGCAATTATGTTAAAATAACAATGTTAGTATTATAGGCAGCTAAGTTGGATAGAAATTAATTTTAATATAGAGTAGAGAGGGGTTGCGCCCTCAAGGAAGTCAACACAAAAAATAGAGCTATCAGTAGTGTCGCTAGAGGCAAATCTAGAGTCAGGCCTTTGGATGCAGCTGCAATAGCCAAGCCTGCAAGATAAACAGCATCTTGAGCCTGTACTATAATTGGCACCATGTAGCCACAAAGGAATCAGGTACATAGGTGGGTGGCCAGAACATCCAGATCCATACTCCCCTCCCTTCACAAAAATGTCTCTGTTCTTTGTTCTTACCCCTGCTACACTGCTGTTTCCCTATTGGATCAATATTAGCTAAAGTGGTTATACTTATAGTACTCTAGGTTGATTATAGTCTGACACATGTTGTGATTTTACTGTATAAATTACTCCTGACAAAGGGCTTTAGTGGCCACCCTTTTCAAGATCCCTTCAGTCTCTCAGGACCCTTTCTCTTAACAAACCTTCCCTACTCTTAACTTCGATTGTCCCTTAAAATTCATTCTTCAATATTTGAGACAGCAACTCTAAACATTTATTTAACATATCAAGAGTTATATTTTTCCAATATCATTAAGACATGTCCCAATTTTCTGACCGAGGTCCATATAAGGAAAAGACACAATTATGAGACACTAAAGATGTGTATACACAGAGAAAAAAAGAGAACACAGGGACAAAAAGATCACTTGAAAGCCAAGGACAAAAGCCTTAGTGAAAATAAAGGCTATAAACATCTTGATTTGGCTACCTGCAAAATTGTGAAAAAATTCATTTCTATTATTCAAGCTATTTGCAGTATTTTGTTATGATAGTCCTAGCAGACTTCCTTTCCTTTGCTTTCCTTTCTTTCTTTCTTTCTTTTTCTAAGAACAAGGAATTCACCTAATTCATCCTTCTTACGCCAGTGCACACAGTCTGGCACACCAGAGTACATAATCAGTAGGTGCTTACTGTACACTGTCAATGATTTAGAATAGAAGGCATTACCATTTACTGACAGCTGAGTATGGGAGAAGAAGAGCAGGGTAGGAATATATCACAAACAGAGGGATCCTCAGCACTGAGGCAGGCTGAGGCAGATGAATAGCAAGTGCAAGTCCTGCCTGGGCAATTTATTGAAAATCTGTCTCAAAAAATATTTTAAGAGTTGAAGATGTATCTCAGTGGTAAAGTATCCCCAGGTTGTATTCCCAGTACTACAAAAAAGAACATGTTTTGCAGAGCTGCTACTCAAGCTCTGTAACTGTCTATGACCATCACTCTGCCCATCTGAAATGGCCACATTGGCTTCCTGGCTCTACTGGTCTTTGGATCACCCTGAGTTTCAGTATAGGCGTGTTGCCTACACGGAAAAAAGATCCTGCACTGGCAGCATCGCCTGCAGCTTCCAGTTTATGTCAAGGGCAAGTTCCCTCTGTCTTGCTGTGAATGCGATAAATGCTCAATAAAATGTTCCATTTAGGAAATTGCTCCTACAAGCTCCCGGTGGCCTAACTTCGAAGGTCTTTTGGCCTGAAGAGTGGCCTCTGTGTCCACTCACAATAGGGATTCTACCCAAATGTCTCCTGAGAGGAAGCATTAGTCAAACAGAAAAAAAGTTACAAAATTTGAAATTAGAGTTGTTAGTATGTTAATCTGATTTTCATTGGACTTTGATTTTGGTGCTTCTGGAGATTGAACCCAGAGCCTCATGAATGCTTGTGCAAGTGCTCTACCACTGAGCTACACTCTAGTTCTCATACCAAGATTTTATTGTAGGTAAAATTTTAATTCTACTGAGATTCTCAGCTTCATTAAAAAGAAATAAAAAGACAGGAATGGTGATACACATCTGTAATACCAGCACTCTTGGGAGATTTAGACAAAGGATCACAAGGACCACAAGTTTGAGCCTAGCCTGAACAATTTCGTGACTTAGAGACTCCCTATCTTAAAATAATTTTTTAAAACAAGAAAAGGTGGGAAGGTACCTAAGTGTGATGGCTCTGATTCATTCACCAGTATTAAAAACAAAATAAGATAGAGAAAGGACTGAATATTATGCAGTGGAATTCATACTACTTTTAAAGTATGATAAGACATTCCTATCATAAAGACTCATTTTCTCATTTCTAAGATGAAGGTAATTGTAACTGGGACTGCAAAATGGACCTTTTAAAATTATGGTTTTTCTTTTAGAGATAAGCAACTTTCAAGTTCCTCCTGCTGAACATAACCAACAGCCCCTCTTCCCTAGCCCCAGAAGGCTAGAGCCTGGTTTTCTTTACACTAGAAAGAGAAGGATGAGCTGAAAATGGCTAGAAGTGATAAAGCAAATCTACATTACCTCTCTGTGATATCCTCCCCTTCTTTCCTCACCATAAAAGACCCTTATCCACCTATACACTGGGAGATGGTGATTTGAGGCAAATAGGGTGTTCTGCCTCCTTACAGCTAGCTTTGAATAAATCTTTTTTTTCCTTTTTACCAAAATATATGTCCTCCTTTGATTCAGTCAGTGTCAACCAAATGAACCTAAGCATATAAACCAAAGTGGCAGTAACATGACCATACTTTAAAGGTATGCTGGGCATTTAAATTGGATAATATAGGTAAACTTTCTAATCTCATAACAATATTTAGTACATATCTGTATTCCAATCATGTATCACAGGATGTGGTATCTGAAAAACAATGCTCAGTAATTTTTTAAAGAATGAATGAGAGCAATGATTCTCAAATATTTTAGTCTCAAAAATCCTTTATAGTCTTAGAATCTTGGAATGACTTAAAGGTTTTTTGTTTATGTGAGTCATATCAATTTGATTTTCATCATATTAGACACTAAAACCAAGAAAAGATTAAACACAAATATACAAGTTAGGCATGGTAGCATACATAGCTACTCAATAGGCTCAGGCAGCTAGATCAGCCTGGACAAATTAGAAAGACCTCGACTCAAAATGAAATAAACAGAAAAAGGGTTCAAGGTGTAGGTCAGTGGCATAAAGTCTGCCTAGTACAAAGGAGATCCCTTTTCGCAATCACCAGTAGGATGATGTCTTGGTTCCTTTTTATTTGCCACTGAGACAAAATACCTGATGCCCAACATTGTGAAAGGAAAGGTTTATTTCTTACAGTTTTTGGAGGTTTCAGTCCATACTCAGTTGGCTCCAAGGCAGGGTGGCACGGTGGGCCTACAGTTCATGGCGAGGCCACACACTTCATGGTGGCTGCAAACAGCAAGACAAGAGAGAGAAACACAGCTTATTCCTGCCATTACAGTGTATGCTGGCTCTGCCCCTAGGTGGTGTAGCACTGACACCATCAATCCAAGCGCTAGACAATGAACCAATCACAAATGCACAATGCAAACGCATAGGCCTGGGGGCCACTGACATAAACCATGAAATTCCACCCTGGCCCCCAGGACTCATGCACATCCTTTATATTGAAGACATTTAGTCCCTCTCCAAGAGTTGCCAAAGTCCTAACATTTTCAGTGTTGCTTAAAAGTCCAGGTCCCAAGTGCCCTCCAAGATCTATGGCAAACTCTTAACTGTAACCCCCTATACAAATGAACAAGGGTAAATATTTCTGAAATGCAAAGGCAGGAGATAAACATTACCATTCTAAAAGTTACAAAAAGGGGAATATAAAGCATTGGAAACAAAGCAAGTCTAACATCTAGCAGGGTGAACATTAAGTCCTAGAGCTCCATGCTTAGCATTTGAAGCAATCTGGTTACAAGCTCCAAAAGGCTTGGAGCAACTTTAAAGTTCTTCCTGCTGAACATAACCAACAAACAATTCTACCCCCATGACACTTTCAGGGATTTCAGCTCCTGCAGCTTCTCTCTTAAACCATCTCTGCTCGCTTTTTGCAGCTTTCCTTGGATGATTTATGTTCCTGGCTTTTCCAGACTTCTGGAGTCTCCACTGCACCTTTGGCTTCACCTTTACATCTTCACAAATTGCCCTTTCAGGGGCACACTGCTTGGTCCCCCAGGCCCTCTGCAATCAAGGTGGAAAATGTCTTACCCTCAGAATTTGTGCATTTTCCTTGCACCTAAAATTAGCACCATGTGGATGCCGTCAAGGTTTTCTGCCAGTTGGAACAGTAGCCAGGGTTTTCTCTCTCTTGGCTGTAGGAGTTGATTGCCTGGATCACTGGCCTCTGTGAACCTGATTGTGAAGAAAAGCTTCCCTATGTTGCCACCATTCTGTAATCTCATGTGAATGCTGCCATTCTGGAACCTCATGTGACCTCCATTACCATTCTGGAGCATGGTGCTTTGCAGCTTTCTCCTCTGAGCAAATTCTTTCATTTTTGCAGTTCTGAGGCTGCAAAGGAGATCCCTGCTTCCTGGGATGTCCCCTGGCCATCTTTCTTATGACTCTGTTTCTTCTCAGCAATCAAAGTGTCAGCTCTATCTTTACAATCCACAGCTTTAGTGGAGTTTTCCTTCTGGCTAAACTCGCAGAGTTGTATATTATCCTGCTGGACTCTTTGCTCTTGATTTGCAATGTAAAGCTGGCTAAAAGTCCCCAACAATAGCCATGCCACAGCCTCAGCTTTCCACTGCCTTGACATTTCCTTTGCCAGGTTATTCAGGCAAAGTCCACTGCCCTTAGTCACAGTCTCAGGCAAAGTCTCGGGACTTGAGCAAAATGCAGACAAACTTTTTGCCAAGCCATAACATACATCGTGGGGAGTCCAACAACCAATGCAGTCCTTCTTCCCAGCAGAAACCTCCCAAGCCTGGTCTTTACCATCAGGCTTTCTATCAGCCTTCTGGTCTCCCGAGCTCTGACCAGAATCTCCTCTACAGAACAGCCTAAACTGCTCCAGCTCTATGCATCCAGGTGACATGGCCAAAAGTTTCCACACTGCCCACAAGCCATTTCCAAAGCCTCTCAAAAAGCATGGTCGTATAGTCACAACAACAACTCCATTCCTCGGTACCAAATTCTGTTTTAGTTACTTTTTACTTACCACTAAGACAAAATACCTGATGCCCAAAGTTGGGAAAGGAAAGGTTTATTTCTTACAGTTTTGGGAAGTTTCAGTCCATACTCAGTTGGCTCCAAGGCAGGGTGGCCCACGGTTCATGGCGGCTGCAAACAGCAAGACAGAAACCGGCAAGAGAGAGAGATACTCCTTCTTCCTGCCATTACAGTGTATGCTGGCTCCACCCCTAGGTGGTGTAGCACTGACATCATCAATCCAAGTGCTAGACAATGAACCAATCACAAATGCACAATGCAAATGCATAGGCCTGGAGCCACCAACATAATCCATGACAGACCTTAACTGAAAATGAAATAAATAGAAAAAGGTTTCAGGGTGTAGGTCAGTGGTGTAGAGTCTGCCTAGCAAGAAGGAGATCCCTTTTTTCAATCACGAGCAGGATGAGGAGGAAAATAAGAAGATAGGTACAAAGACAGTCCATTAGATTTCTGAGTAATACTATCATCATAGGATCTGTTGGCTTTGTATAACCGTACTTTTCATTAGAGAGTAAATAATAGTGGAATACTCAACTTTTAGTATGAAAATAATTTTGACCTCTCTAACTCCATGAAATGGCCTTTCAAACCCCTGACCTGAACAGAAATGTTGCAAATTGTGGGGAACTATAAACTCAGGGAAATCCACATACTAAGTGAAGATTTGACTTGTAACTTACCTTCTGGATTCAGTGCTTTCTAGTAAAATCCTTAGCCTGTCTTGTCTTCAGAAACATTCAACACTTAATGAAATTCTCATGCTGTACTAATTAAGGAGACAGGTGGCCCAAAGAAATCACAAATATGTATTCAACTAGAAAGATAATTCAAGTAAATTACGTGTAAATGGAAGAGTGCAAGAAAAAGAGCAACAGTCTGATCTGGCCCTCAACTATCTAGGGGAGTTCTGGTATTCTTATTTATCACCCCAAATGGCTATAAATTAATGTTGTCTGTGGGCTGAGTACATAATTATACCCCCACTGTTCGAAAGGTATAATTTTCCAATGCAGTTAACAAGGCATTAAATGAATAATAAATGTTCAAAAACACTGTACTTGGGATTCAGAGACTCTTAGAGATATGTGTTATGGAATAAATTGGTTAAAATTAATGTTCAAATTGTAAATGTAATTGCTTTGTTGATATAATATCCTATCCCAAAAGAATATAATTTACTTATTTATTTAAAAACATCTATTTCATTAGTAAAATTATAAATAATTCTCCTTTTGACGTGAACATTAATATTTGCATTTGTTCAAATTATATGCAAAATATATGAGGCTTTTTAAAAATAAGTTCATTGTTTCCTGTCTGTTTTTTTTTTATTGGTACCAGGGATCGAACTCACGACTGCCTGCTTGTAAGGCAGGAGCTTATGCAGCTGAACTAAATCCCCAGCCCCTCATTGTTTCCTGTCTTAGTGCTACAGCTGCAAAATTGTTCATAGCAATTCACGAGCCTCAATATAATTTTTAGAAAAGTGCTGAATGATTGGTTTCTATGCTTACTGGAACATAGCTAGCGCTGTAACTATCTAGTTCCAACAGTTTTTTTGTGTGTGTGGAATGGCGTGGTATCAGCAATTGAACCCTGGACCTTTTCGCACCGTTACAGCCCCAGCTGTTTTTGTTGTTGTTTTCAACAGGGTCTCATTAAGTCACCAAATTGCTGAGGCTGGGCTTAAACTCAGACTTCTCCTACCTCAGTGCTAGTGAGGCAGGAGATAGCGCGGCAAAGTTGGCTGAGGAAATAAGTGGGCCCTGTCAATTTATAAGATCCCAAGACACCGCCAAATAATTCCCAGGACCCGGTGTGTGGAACTTGCCATGGGCTCCCACAAGATGTGGCTGGCATTAAAAAGAGGGGAACCATGAACAGCCTGCCATCATGACTCTTTGCGGTAGCCCACTGTATATCTTCTAGATCCTGGAAAACTTTTTATTTATGCCTTTTCTTCTTTTCTCTTGGTCAGGCTGCACAGCCAGTTTCTCCTTTACGCCTTTACTCTTTACTTTTTAAATAAACTTTTGGCATCATTTTTTGACTCGTTTCTTTCAATTCTTTGAGGCAAGAAGGACCTGGAATAGGTTTAATTGGCAAGCCATTTCTAAGGGAACTACCTGGGAAAACTGGGATTACAGGCGTATAATACAAGGATGAATGTTCTCCTACCTTTTCCTGTGCTCTCTTATTTATTTACAATTACCTCTCTATCATCTATCACTTACCTACCTAAACTTTATGTTGAAATATTTGAAAGAAAAATGCAAACAGTCACTCCTAAACACATTGGCATTCATCTCTTAAAATTTTTTTTATATAACGTTATTGTTAGTAACTTTAAACAAACGTTAATTCACTGATGCTATGTAAATAAATCTATTTGTAATTTTCTCAAATTTTCTTCAGGTATCATTAATTTATTTTTTATCCCAATACAAGATTCGATAATTCAGTCTTTTAGCTATATGCTTTTTTTTTTGGAACAACTCTCACAACCTCATCTGTCTTTTGTGACATTAAATTTTGAACACTTACAGCCAGTTTTCCTTAAAAATGTCCCACAATATGGATTTGTATGTTTTTTCATGATTACATTCAGGTTACATATTTTTGGCAAGAATACCACACTTACTATTTTACATCAAGATAAAGTGTTTTCCCCATTATTGGTTAATGGCTAATGCCTGATTGAGCCATACTCCCATCCCTCAACTAATATCACTGTTTTGTTTTGTCTGGTACTGGGGATCAAACTCATGACTTTTCACTTGGCAGGCAGGTGCTGTGCCACTGAGCTGTATCTCTGGCCACCTCAACTAATTTCTTACTGAAACATAATCATATCTTCATTTTTCCTCATTCATCACGCTTTAAAAATTTCTTATGATAATTAGACTATACTTTTGTGTTGTACTGGGTATCCAATCTACAGGTACAGTACAAAGGCGTTACCACCCTATTCCTCTCTCGTTTTATATATATATATATATATATATATATATATATTTGTGTGTGTGTCACCAAATTATCCAGGTTAGACTCACACTTGCTATCCTCTTGCTTCAGCCTCTCTGTTACTGGCAGCTCAGGTCTAAATCAGTTCCATTTGCTGGTTGCGGGGAACATTTTATTTTTGGTGAAACAAAAAGACCCTATTCAAAACCAGTTTGGAGGAGATGGAGGGGACTCAAATTTGAATAAATCACCATCCTATCATACCCTGGTATGCATGAATCTTTTAAGGAAAAGGGATGAGGGAATACAATGAAGCAACACATAGCTTCAGGCTTGCCTCATGCCTCTGGGCCATTTTCCATACCCTTTCTTTCCTGTGGAAAGAGAGTCACTTAAGCATAGTATTGTCTCCATTCCTCAGCCTTAAGGAGAGGAAAGGGTGGCAGTTATGACCTTGAGTTGAGAAAATTTGACCATGCAGCTTGTCTAAAAAGGAAAACGTTCTAGCTTTTAAAGTTCCATTTTGTCCTACTGATTCCATCCTGGGTAGCTAGGATTACAAGTGTGTACCACCATTCCAGACTGATTATAATCTTTTTCGAAGCAGACTCCTGTTCTTCCATATGTGTATTTTACATGCACTAAAAAAAAAAAAAAAAAAAAAAAAAAAAAACCACTGTGTTCGAAGGCATGGGAAGTCAGAGATCTCATGACCTGCTTCATGTCACTAATAAAATTTAAAGGTCTAGTTGCAGAAGCAGAACTTGGTTGTTAAACAAGGGATGTCTGTATAATTAACAGAGTTCATTTTCACAGCATGTTCTTTCATTTACTTCCCACTAAAACTGAGATAGTATGTATTATTCTTCATTTTATTTGTGACAAATTCCCAATAAGTCACTAAGCTGCATAGACTGGGCTCAAATTTGTGATCTTCTTGCCTTAGGCTCCTAGAATGCTGGAATTAGAGGTGTGTACCACCATGCCCTGCTACTTTATTCTCCTTTTATCTTACGTAGTTACTAAGCATTAGGGAATTGGGGGATGGGGATTTAGCTCAGTGGCATAAACACCTGCCTTGCAAGCAGGCGGTCCCGAGTTCGATCCCAGGTAAACCGATAAAAATATTTTTTAAAATGTAAAAAAAAAAAAAAAAAAAAAAGAATTAGGGAACCTAGAGGACTTTTCCATAACTATTGGATAGGTATGTCAAAGAATGGGCATGCCACTCCAAGCATGCCATGCTGAGCTCATAGGGAGGGCAGTACAGGCAATCACCAGTGTACAAAATCTCTTACAAGGGGCTGCACAGACAGAGCACCACCATGTTACATCAATAACAATTAAGTTGGCTTCCTTGTTTTTGTTTTTGAGATGGGGTCTTGCTATGCATTTCAGGTTGACCTTGGACTCACTTTGTAGCCCAGGCTGACCTCAAACTCACAGCAATCCTACTGCCTCAGCCTTTGGAGTGCTGGGCTTACAGCCATGAGTCACCACACCTGGTTCTAAAGCTAGAATTTTAAATGCAAGCAAAGGGTCTTACCTCATTTTCAATAAGCTGGCAATTTTGGCGGTGCAAAGAAGCCACACCCAAATCTCGGTTCCTGCACGCACCAGAATTTCTGGGTCGAGAGTTGGTCAGATTTGTGTTTACGACTGAGAATGCTATGAGCAGGGTAACATAACCGCCACCCAAACATGCAGCCATTGGCAGACCAGGATTCCTTGCACCGCTTGTTTCCTGCTCCAACCTCACTCCTAGGCACCTTGTTCCTGGCTCCAGAATCTCGCAGTGGTGATAGTTCAAGTCCAGGCTGAGGTCAGGAACCTATTGGACTCAACGTTCACTGCCACAAGAAAACTGGCAGGCCAGAGAGGCTAGCCCCAAAGATTCACGGCTCGGTGTCCCACCCTGAGCCTAGCGTTGCAGGCCGTGTTCACCAATGAGCTGGACTTGGGCGCGCAAGGCAAGTGCGGGGTGCTGATCAGGAAGCTATGAGCTGACTCTGGTATCAAGATGAGGCCACGTTTCCTGGCCTGGTGGAGTGCAAGAAGGGGCCGCCACTGCAGCAAGGTACAGTTTGAGGACTATGCCCTTTGTCCTTTGCCCTTCGCAGTCTCTCAAGTCCTACATTACACTACAGGCTCTGCAGATTCTAATTAGCGCCCCCCACCCTTTTGCTCCTTCAAGGCCTGAGAGCACCCTGAGGCAATGATCCAACTGGCACTCTGAACTGCACAATTTCTGCAGCAGGTGCACGGTATAAAGTTGCCACGCAGCTGTCATTTTGCACTGCCTGGACAAAGGGACTTCTTCGTAAAGGTAAAACTCACCGACATGTGGAGGCTGTTTACCCTCATACTAGTCCACTGTCAGCCTCTAGTGATTCAGCATATTTATTATTAAAAGTGTTCCCTGTTTATGACTCTAGAGGCAACTTCTCCAGGTAAGCAGATGCCACTTCTGATTCTAGATCTGTCTTTCAGCGTGGTGCTTTAGCTTGGGATTCAATTGTCTGATGGGTTAAAAAAAAAAAAGCCGTTAGTTCAGTTCGTCTAGTGTTTTCTTTTTCTCTTTCTTTCTTTTTTGGGGGTGCTTTTTGAGACAGGATCTTGCTATGCAGTTCAGGCTGGCCTTGAGCTCACTTTGTAGCTCAGGCTGGTCTTGCATGAATCCTCCTGCCTCAGCCTCCTGAGTTCTAGGATTACAGGTGTGCGTCACCACGCACAGCCTGGCCAGTGTTTTCTTTTATCACTTTCCAACTTGTTCACATAGAATACCTGAAACTGGAAGATTTACTTGTCATTTTTACATTATGCTACAGCCATTATGAACCTATGGTGTGTTACTATTGTGGTATATAATTGAGAAACAGAAGAATATGAAAAACGTCTCAAGGATTGTGGGATGGATGTGGATTTAGAATCATGATTTGTAGTTCCATTAAAGGATACTGTTACTGTTTAACTTTTGAGATCATGTAGGTAGGTTATTTTGAGAAAATTAAAGAGTAGGTGTTGCAGTCTATGTAGAAATAATCTGTAAAATTCAACATAGAAAAGTACATCAAAATGCTAAGCTTTATTTTAAGAAGATTAAGTAAATGTTTAAACTTGCATTCAATTTCTAATATAGTTATTACCTGTCACTTGTTGGTGTCAGTTGTGACTATTTGTAAAACAGAATACATGTTTCACTGTTTTTTCTTCAGTATTGGGGGATGAAGCCAGGACCTTCCCACTGAAGTACATTCCCAGCCCCTTTTTTAGTTTTGAATTTGAGACAGGGTCTTGTTATGTCACTAAATTGTACAGACTGGGATCAAACTTGGAATTTTCCTGACTCAGCCTTCCAGATACAGGTGGGGGCCACTATGCCTCACTGCATATTTCGCACTTGATAACAGCAGACTTGCATGTTAATTGTATTGTTAATATGAACATATTATCATTCAAATGAACACTCAGATAAATTTAGGGGAAGCAATGCAAAGTAGGAGACTACTTGCCTCTTGAAGAAACTTGGTCTCCAAAGATTATATAACTTGCTGAAAATCATGTACTAAGTGGTGGAACTGGGACAGACTCCAAAGTCCATAGATTTAATTTTTTATCAGTAAAGTTTGTATGAATAAAATTTAACAGTAGTTAAAATCTAACACATTTTGATTGTTTCCTAATCATAAGCATATGATGTATTATTAATAAAAATTTTAATCCATTGTATCACTAGGTCAAAGGATAAAATGCACGATTATCTGAAATTCCATATAGAGGAGATTGCTCAAGTACTTTAAATGATCGTATGATTCAAATAAGTCAATAAATTTACAAATTTGATAAACTCTCTGAAGTCTTTGTTAGTTCTCATGTACTTGATCTGTCTTCAACTGGTATGATTCTTAAAATCTTCTGTTACTACACATCCACTATCCTTTATCTGAAACTCTTGAGACTAAATGTATCAGAGTTCTTATACTACACATTATATAAGACACATATCAATGTCTGGAATTCTCTGAATCTAATAAAACAATGTTTCTGCAGTGAAATAAATTTTCCTTCCAAGATCTAAAGATTACAAACAGCCTCAATTCAGGTCACATTTGATTTACAAAACTACTTCAAGAAAAATAAGTTTGTTTTTCAGAGAATTTTGGACTCTAGACTTGTCTGAAATCTTAGGGATTGTGAATCTGAAGTATATTTCTATCAATACTTTTTGCCTTTCATATGTTGTGGTGGTTTTTCTTACTTTTTTGATAGTTTTATTTTTTCTTTTCATTGTTGCACAACACTTAGTAGAGTTCACAATCATAAAAGACAAGTGAGTAGATACATATAATAACCACTATGAACAAGATATAGAACAGTATTTATAGCCCCCAAAAATCTGTTATACCCTACTTAGTCACCCCTGAAATTTAAACATTACTGTAGCCTATAGATTTATTTTCTGTTTTTACACTTTATACAAACAGAATTATAAGTTATGTACATTCTTATTTCTTGTTCTTTTGGTCAACGCTAATGATTTTTAGATCTGAGCAGTTTGTTCCACGTAGCAACATTTGCTTTTTCACTGCTGTATAGTATTCCATTGTGTGGCTGTACTATGATTTGCTTGTTCAATTGTTGATGGGCATTTAGATTGTTTCTAGTTTGTGAGTACTTCCAATACTACCACTGTGAATATCCTTATTTATGTCTTTTGGAGAACATGAATGTCTGTTGGATATACAATTTATGTGGTAGGCCAACTTCTTCCCCATTGTCCCTCATCTTTATATCATGCCCTCCAAATGAATTGAGATTGTACCTGCAAATAAGATGAGATATCACTCATGTGGTTATGCCACTTTTATTGCAAAATGAACTTTGCTGATATAATTAATGGTCATAGATCAATTGCCATTAAAAGAGGGGGATAATTTGCAGTAGGCCACACCTAATCAGGTGGGCATTTAGAAAGGCCTAGGTCAGTGATGGTGAAACTATGACATGCATCCTACAGGGGGCATTTATATCACTGAAAGTCTAAAAATTTGCCATCATGGGCCTGTGTACTTACTGAGAGATTTGAAGCATGAGTGAGTATTTAAAATATCCACATAATAAGGAAGCACAAGTGGCTACTATGAGATGAGTGTGACCCTGGATGACACTCAAGAGAATGAAACTGTCAGTCTTTCAGCTGTGGAGAATTCAGTTGACAACATGGATGGATTCTGGAAGAGCTTTTTTCTAGCACCTTCAGAAAGGAAAACAGCCAATCTAACTTCTGCCCTGAGTGTCTCTAGGAAGAGAAGTCAGTCACACTGTGCACTGATTTCTGACCTATACAACTATGAGCTGATAAATGAGTTATCAGTTTTAGCTGTTCAGAGTGTGATACTCTACTACACAACAATAGAAAACCTATATAGACTGGTATCTGGATGTGGGTGCTACACTGCAGACACCTGCAAATACAAGTGAGACTTTGGTGCTGAGTAGTGCTCAAAGGATAGAGGAATTTTGAGGTGCAAATAGAGAAAGCCTAAATAGCCTTGGCTAAAGCCTTCACTGCCTTGAGCAACTTTTCATTGGATCCAACTGAATTTCCAAACTACTTTGAAATTTTTATGACTCCTTCCATGTACTCTCATATTAAACTAAAATACTTAACAGCTGTTATCCTTTGCCTGTCCTATCATTGTATTTAGAAGTGCTGGAGAGAATAGAGTTTGTCACTTGAGTGTTACTGCTCTACAGTTGGAGAAGGATTGGGCCTCAGGGATTCTACTGGATAGATCCTAGCTAGGAATCTAATCCATGCCTGATTTAGATGATGAGATTTAGGTAACTGGAGTTAAGCTTATGTTGTAATATAATGAGAATTAGCAGATTAGGTTGTGAGTGAACATATTTTGTGTGGGGGACAGACTAGATCCCTGGAACCCAGAGGGCAGAGTATGGTGGGGAGAATTCTTTTTTTTTGGTAGGGAGAATTCTAAGATGACCATAACAACCTTGCTGTTAAGTGTTAGAAGAACTTGTGAATATGATGACAGAATAACTGTGATTATATTCTGCTATGTGAGAAAAGAGATTTTATAGATGTTTTAAGATTTCAAATAAGTGGATTTTCCAGTAAAAAAGTTATTCTGGATGAGCCAGATCTAATCAGGCAAGCCCTTAAATGAGCCTAGGAGATTACAACTGTAGGGAGAAACACAGAAAGATGGATGTGACAAGGAGTGCATGAAGCATCTAGGACGTAATAGTGGAACCAAATTCTGCCAAAACCCTCAGAGAGCTTAAAATGTAGTTCTCATAGTCTCCGGGTGGAATTTCGGCATGGATTATTAATATTCACAAGCTGAATTTAGCATGTGAGACACTGAGCTAAGAACAGTCATGCCAAACCTGAGCCTCTGAATCGACAGAACTGTGAGCTAGTAAATGAACACATTTTAAGCCACTAAATTTGTGGTCATTTGTTATGCCAGACTAAAACACTAATACAGATGGAATTGCTGGGTTAGAGAAAATGCATATATTAAGCTTAAAAGATACTGACAAACAGTTTTCCAAAGTGGTGCTAACAATTTACATTTCAGTTATCAGAGTTTTAGTTCCTCTATTCCTTGGCCATTTTTTTCTGCACTAAGGATTTAACCTAAGGTCTTATGCATGCTAGGCAAGCACCCTAACTCTGAGCTACACCCCCAGCCCTTTTTATTTTGAGACAGAGTCACATAATGTTGCCCAGGCTGAACCTAAACTCATCATGCCTTTGCCTCCAGGTACTGGGGTTTCCTCTCCAACTCTTGATATTTATAGTTGTTTTAGCTGCCCTGATAGATGTATACTGATATCTCATTGTGATATTATATTAATTTGTAAATCTTGGGTAACTGAGCTTGAGCAACTTTTATTTATTAAGTATTCTATTTTATGAAGTGCCTGTCAAAATATTCTGCTAATGTATAATTGTATCTATTTTTTTTTCTTGATTTTATTCTGAACATAAGATGTTCATTCTTTGTGTAGGTGAAATCAATATATTCCTTATCATTAGTAGTTTTTAAGACCTGTTTCAGATACTACAGTCTGCTAAAAGGTCATCAAGATATGCATAACATCATTTTCTAGAAGTTGTGCCTTCCCGAATTATATTTTTGTATGATTTAAGTTCGAGGCCAAAGTTACTTTTTCCATATAGTTTGGTATACCATAAGGAGTCAATCCCTACTTGCTTAAATTATTGTATTTCTCCCAAGTACATCATTGGTAGTTTCAATGTAGGTGAAGTGACCAGCTGTGTGTGTCAGTTTAACTTTCTGTTGTTTGATTGCTCCATTTATTAATCAGTATCCTTATCTATTCCTTCATAACAAGCTATTCTTTTTCTTAACAAGCTACTCTTATACAGAAATCATAATACCTCAGTTATAATAGATTTATATTTACTTCCTATTTGGCTTTAAAAATGCTTCAAATATCTTCTTCTGAGTGACTTTGGCTATTCTTGAATATCTTTAATGTTCATCCATATTTTACAGTTAGTTTGCTAATTTCCATTAACAGTGTAACAGTCAGCTGGGATTTTTATTGAGATGCATTAAATCCATGAATCATTTGGAAGAAAATAATCTTCAATTTAATTTTTATAATTTTTGGTGAGGGAGTACCAGGAATGCACTTGCCAGGAGGCACTCATGCCGCTGAGCTATATCTCTGGCCCCTAAGTTTTATAATTTTATCTGGCCCATAAACATGTTGTATCTCTGGTTAATGTAGGACTGTAATTCCTTTCAGAAATGTTACAGAGATTTTTGGGCAAAGGTCTTGTGGATTTTAATTCATTATGGTCCTTTGGTGTTTGATGCTTTTTCATGCTGTAGGAATTTTTTTCCTTCTCTGGCTTCTTGGTATATCTGCTGACCACATCATCTTTGAAGGCTGAGGTGACGCTCCATCTTTGGTTCTTTTGTGTTATATTAACTTTAGAATCTTGAACACTGCTCTGTTTTTAACTCTTATTAGTATGTGTGTTAACTCCAGAAAACTGAGGGTTGACTTAGCTATTTCACTTACATATCAGACACATTATATAAATATTTTAAAATGTTTTAATTAAAGTTTTAAAATCAGGAGATGTAAGATGATGAATTGGTATAGTGGAATATTCCTCCATGTGAATGAACTAAATTGACAATTCTCAAGTTATTTAACTTCTTAAACAATAAGTAATATGCTTAATATGTGCAAAATGTTTACAGCTGATTGAGAGAGAATAAAGTTTTAAAATGAATTTATTGGGACCAGGGGATATAGCTCAGTGGTAGAGTATATGCTTAGTATGCACAAAGCCCTAGGATAGGTCCTCAGCACCCCTTTGGGTGCTTATAAAATACAAAATTATCATAGAAAAATTAATACACACATAGAGTTTGGGGGGCTGTTGGTTTGTTTTTTTAGGATAGGGTCTCCCTATATAGTTCAGGCTGACATTGAACTCACTATGTAGCCCAGGCTGGCCTTGAATATTCGTTGATCCTCCTGCCTCAGTTTCCCAAGTTCTGGGTTTACAGAGATGAACACCACACCTGGCACATATTAAAGTTTTAACAACAGTTTTCAATAACTGATAGTTGCTTGTGATTTAAATTTTCTTTAAACTTTTCTGAAGTACCTAAATGCTCTATCTCAAGATTTGTCAAACTTGATGCTATTGGTATTTTGGGACAGATAATTCTGTATTATTGGAGGCTTTCCCATGCATTTTAAGAGGTTGCATTAGATGTCAACAGCACCCTGTGCAGAAATTTCTAAACTTCCCCTGGTGAGCAAAACACCCCAGGCTGAGAATGACTGTGCTGCAATAGATAAAAATTGAACAAATGTAGAAAGTTATGTAAATGTAGAAGAAAAGATGTAAGTATTGATTAGTAAAAACATTACATTAGGTGGGGTTTCTGTTTTTGTTTTGGGCTTTTTTTTTTGGTATTCTAGCAAACATTTTCCCAGGGCATTAAAGTTTTCAAAAAATTCCTATAAAAGTGACATTCTAAGTAAGCCTCTAGAATCTTTTGGAAATTGGCATTGTTCCAGATTTTTAAAAGAATGACACTCCAGAACTTTTGCCCATTTTGGGGGGGCATCTGTGTATGTATATATACCTGCACATGCTGTTAAAATATACAACTTGGAGGCTAATCCCTTGTTGGTATATTTATATTAATGAAGACAGTCCCTTACATTCATTTACATTCATCCGTGGATTCCTATACAGCCCAAACAAATGTTGATGAACTTAATCACCTTAGTGTTAGGCAACCCCAGCCTATGCCTCAGAAAACAAGGCAGGGAGAAGCATTGTACTAGTACTAAATCTGCAGTTGCTGTTAGCCCTGAGGGAGGCAGCATATCCTGAATTGATCGTCACCTGCTAAAACCATGTGGAGCCTATCCCTTTTCTTGCCTTCAGCCCCTCTGCCTACTTCAAATCCCACAAGACCCCATATAATGTCATCAGATGCCTGGAGGAGTTCCAGAACTCCTTTATAGAGTCACACATGGACTAAGAGATATAGCATGTTCGTCAGCGTGGTATATCTTAGAAGTGATCCCTTGAGATTGAGCCACCAGGGTGATGTTGATAAGCTCTTCTGGTATATTTGTTACACGCAGGCAAGCACATGAGCTCTTTTGGGATTCCTCAAATAGTTCATATAGACTTACTTCATTCCAAGACCTTATCCTGAAACAGTCTTAGAAGCCAGGTTTTAGGCTAGAAGAAGTTGCGCTGGTGACGTCAGAGAGCAGAAGGGGGGGGTCACGTACCCTCCAGTTCGTGCCTGAGACAGGAGGGAGGGTGGAGCTCATCTTCCAGCCCTACCGCCCTCAGAGCAAATTGGAGTAATCACGTGACGCCCACCTGACCAATCAGAGGCATATACTCCGAGAGATCCACCCATTTTTTTTCCTTTACTAGTTCTGGTTCTATCCAGATTGCGGTAGAAACTGCGCTGTTGTTCCTTTGTGCTGGTGTGTCTCTGAGCAGAGCTGTCACTGACATGGCCACCTGGTCTTCCAGAGAGGAAGAGAAACGCCACGGGAACGAGGTGCCTGGAGGGCTGAAAAATGAGGACTTCAACCTGGCTCCTGAGGACACCTGCGGAACCGGTAATGAAAATACTGTTGCCTTGGGCCTCACAGCTTCAGGCAGTGTGTCGCAGAGCAGTGACCCCGGGAAAAGCAGCACAGCAGGTTCTCTAGGCTCTGTGGCCATTTTGGCTGGTGAAGACCCAGTACAAACCAGTGAGACCTGCTTGTCAGCGGAACACAGTTCCAACCTCCAGGGCAGCCGCAGCCCCCATGTATACCTTAGACATGTAGACTCCGGAACGGGCGGCCAGTCTGAGGTGGAACAAGACCCGGAGAGCACTAATCTGCCTAGTGAGCTTTCGGCTCAGACCAAGAGCCCTAGAAGAAACTATCCTAGGAAGCAGCCCAGCCACAAACAGGCTGCCACATCTCCAGAGCGCCCTCAGCTTCTTGGGGCCCCCACGCTGCAGTCATCTGTGCTTCTGCCGCCATCTTCTCGGAGGTCTCAGTGCAGCACCGGCTACCAGTCTCAAGCTTCTCCAGGGAGCCAGGCAACCAGCCCAGGGCCAGCCCTCCGCGGCCCAGCCCTCCGCAGCCAAACCCTCCAGACGGGCCGTGCGCTTCGCAGTGGTACTACTGTGACTGGTAAAGCTCCTCGGCGCTCTACATATGCTTCAGACCCTGCAGTGGGCACCAGCAAGTCCACATCTGGCCATGCTCAAGGCAGCCGGGCCAAGCTCCCAGGCTCTGCTCTCCGCAGCAGTGTATCCAGATCTGGCCCTGATGTCCAACGCCACACCACCAAGGCAAGCCTTGCTCACCGCAGCTGTGCCACATCACCGGGCTCCGTTCTTCACAGCGGCGCAACCAGGCCTGGCCTTGTTCAGCGCAGGCGTGCCACCTTAGTAGGCCCTGTTTTCCCTAGCAGCACAGGCGGGTCTGGCCTTGCTCGCAGCAGGGAAGCCAGGTCTGGCCCTGAAGCCCGGGGCCGGGGCCGCACAACCAAGGCAGGCCTTGCTTTGCGAAGCCGTGCCTCCACACCAGTATCCGTTCACAGCACTGGAACCGGAACTGGTCTTCATGTACGCCGCCATGCCACTCCACCAGGATCTGTAAGCAGCAGCAGCAGCAGCGCATCGGGGCCTTGCCTTGTTCAAGGTAGCCGCGACACCCCACCAGGCCCTGTTCTCCGCAGCAGTACATCAGGAACTGGTCTTCATGCACGCCGCCATGCCACCTCATCAGGATCTACAAGGAGCAGCAGTGCATCCCGGCCTCGCTTCGTTCAACGCAGCCATGCCACCCCGCCAGGCCATGGTCACCGCAGCAGTGCTTCTGGGTCTGGCCCTGAAGGCCGTGGCCGTGGCCGTGGCCGTGCCACCAGGGCAGACCTTGCTCTTCGTAGCCGCGCCAACCCGCCAAGATCTGATCTCCGCAGCAGCGCATCCCGGCCTGGTCTTGTTCAACGCACACGCACCACCCCGCCAGGCCCTGTTCTCCGCAGCAGTGCATTTGGATCTGGCTCTGATGGCCGAAGCAGCGTTGACCAGAGCCACTCTGCTCTGGGAAGGTCAGCCCTTCGCAGGCGCCGCACTCAGCCTGTGTCGGGTGGGAGGGATCCTTTTGCTGCGCGAGTTGCCTTAGGAAAGCCTGGCCTTAAGAGCGCCTCGATTTCTCCCCATCCTGAGGCCCAGAACCCTCCCTCCCAGCCTGTTTGGCATGCAGTCCGTATGCGCGCCTCATCACCCTCACCTCCTGGTAGGTATTTTCCATTGCGTAGGCTTTCTAGTGAGCGTGTCTCCTCTTCCTCCTCCTCTTCTTCCTCCTCCTCCTCCTCCTCCTCCTCTTGCACTACGTCTCCAGGTCTAAGCCCCTCCTCTTCCTCTACTAAAGTTTCTGGCCAGAGTTCCTCTTCCTCTTCTAGCTTCTGTGGCTTGAGATCTATCCGTACTCCTAGCCCTGCTAGTCTTAGGCGTGCCTTGCTGCCTGAGCTGGATGCTCTGGCTGCCTTTTCAAGAGAGCAGGAGGAAATAAAGGATGCCCCTTCCTCCCCTACACCGCCTGTACTGTGATCCTTTCCATGATGAGTATTTTCCAAGACCCACAAAAAGAATCTCCATCCTCTGTTTGCTTGAATGGTTAGTTTTGTTTGCCTATGAGGTCTCCAGGAGTTCTAGTCCTTAACTATTATGAGCAGTTTTGAAAGCCCTCCTCCCTGTGACCTATTACCCAGCACATACCTGTTGTTGGTCCTTCATTCTAGTCCCTTCCTCAGAAGAACCTGACTTTGTACCTGGGTTGAGAGTTAAGTTTTCTAAGTTGCTTTTATGTAATGATGTATCTTAATAAAACTGTTGTTTTCATTTAAAAATACAGTGTTTTTTGTATTAAAAAGTTTTGTCTGGGACTGGGGATTTAGCTCAGCGGCATAAGCGCCTGTCTTGCAAGCAGGCAGTCGTGAGTTCCATCCCGGGTACCCATAAAAAGGAAAAAGACAAAACAAACAAACAAAAAAGTTTTGTCCTATGTCATATTTGGAGAATTAAAGAAAGTTATAAGAATTGTTAGCTGATTGTATGGAAGGGAAAAGAAATAACATACTGCCCTTGTAATCAAGCATTCCCACTGTTGAAGATGCTGTTCTACCCAGGAACTTGGCCAATTAAGACAATGTGTACCCTCTTAGCATAAGTGATTTCCAACTGGGACAAGAAAAGGGGACAAAATTTAACCCAATATAGTAGAAAAAAGGAAAGGTAATGGAGATTTCCAGATTAGAAAAGAGGAAGCACATAATCAGATGTGGTAATGAAGAGGGAGGGTCAGATTGGATGGCCTCATAAACCAGATGGGAGTAGAGAGACTTGGAGGAATGTTCAGGATCAGCAAGAGAAGAACAACAGGGATCAAGAAACTGAGGGCAAAAGGTCTCAGTTTCTACAGAGAACAACTGCAGCTCCTGAGTTCTAGGTTGGGACAGGTCTTAAGAGAGAAATTCAAGTTTAAGGACTGATTGGAAAATAGACAGCTAATTAAAAAAAGTGTTGGTAGATAATCCCATTGTAAAAAGAGTCATGACTAAGCTTGTGAGTAGATATGAGAGAAAGTAAGAAAGCGTGCGTGTGGGTGTGTACAAATTTAGACAAATGCACAGGCACACACTAGGATAAGAAAATATGTCTGTCTTTAAAATAGCAAGCAGTATGGTCTCAATTTTTACATGTTTTTCCTTTTACCGTATAACTATTCCTGTGATGGAACTCAGCTGTTTTTCAAGAAAATTATGTTTTTGTGATGACTATATTAAAGACTAGACTGAAAAAAAATACCAATACTCCAGAAAAAGAAATTTTCTCCTGTTCACATTTCTCGTCTCTGCTTTTCTAGTATGTGACCAATATAGGTATATACCTTGGCTTAGTCCTGGTTTCATATATTCACATTACCCGAGGTTTTATATATGGTCTGGAAGGCCTTATTCTCAAAGTCCTTTCTGAGAAAGCCAAGTCTGAGACTATCATTCACACATTCTTTGGCCCAAAGGTATACAAGAGGCTGCTATCTATTGTAGCAAACTATTAAAATAGACAAAGCTTGGATGTACAGGCTGAGGTGTTGTTAGGTTTAGTTGTAAGACGCCTCATGGTGTAGAACAGGGTGGTGAATTTATGGCCTACGTGCTACAGCAGGCATGCAGCGCCCTTTCAGTTTGTGAACCATTTGTGTGGCTTGTTTTTTCTAAACTAAAACTTCAGTATTCAGGTTTAATTGAAGTGTTGGTACTTTGCGATAAGTAAGTGGGTTTGGGTTGCAGTTTGGGCACTTGGTCTCTAAAAGGTTCACCATAAGTAGTGCAGGACATAATTGGTAATGAGAAGAGGATGTGGGAAAAACAGACGTGGGGTTATCCATTTATATTTTGACCCAGATATTGCAAAGATCGGTGGCTGGTCTCTGCGTTATAAGCTCTGTAGCTGGGGACCAGAGATTTAGAGATATCCAAGGATCTGTATCTAGAGAGCCATACTTGTCGGTAGTGGTGGGTCTGATCATGTAACACCCCCTTGCACCTCTGCGTACCCCAGATTTTTCTTTTTTTGCTCTGTTGGGGCTTGAACCCAGGGTACTTTCATAGAGCTATATCCCCACACTACTTCTTTATCTGAGAAAGGATTACAAAATTGCTCAGGCTGTGTCTCAGCCTCCCAGGGTATGGAGATAACTGTACCCCAGGTTTTAGGGAAGCAATACTTAAAATGCTAGGGTTCTAGCATTGTGGGCTAAAAAACATACAAGCCTTCCCTACCAAATACATGCTAATATTTTTGTGGATCTCTTGGATTTTCTGTCTGCCTGGGAGTGTACCATAATTCAATGTCTTTAGTTCAAGCACATCATACCAGGATCTATATAGACCACAAGCTCTTCCTTTTCTTGACCCTCAGCCCTTTTTATATTCCTTCCTTTTTTAATACATCAAATATTGTTATATAGCAGACCTCCACACTGTACAATGTGGTAGAAATTTCTTGGACTTCATCTTACTCAAACTTTTGGCAGCATTTGACACGGTTGATCATACTCTGCTCCTTAACAGGCACACTTTCTTGGTCTTCAGAGAGTGCTTTTTATACATTCACCCCAACTTTTCTTACATCTTTCCCACTTTCCACACCTTTGAATACTGAAGCATCTAGACCTCAGTTTTTGGCTTTTTATCCTACAATTATTTACTACCTGGGAAATCCCACCTAGGCTTGTCTTTAAACATTTTTAAGCTGGTTAATCTAAACATTGTATGTCCATCACCACTCATTCCCTTGCACTAATTTCATCTATACTCAGCTGCTTAATTGACTTTTCCATTTCAAACTCCCATAATATGGAACACTGTCTAGTAGAAATACAATGCTAGCTACACATGTAATTTACAGTTTTCTAGTAGTCAGATAAAATGGATAAGCATTTTAATTTTAATATTTTTGGTGGGTTTTGAAACATGTAGCTCAATGCAGACTTTGAACTCACCATGTAGCCCAGACTGATCTCAGACTCCTAAATTCTAGGGTTATAGACATGTGCCATCATACCTACCTCAATTTTAATAACTTATTTAACTCAATCTATCAAAAGTTTTTTTAGGGCTGGGGATTTAGCTCAGTGGCAAAAGTGCCTGCCTGGCAAGTGTGAAGTGGTGAGTTCGATCCCTGGTACAAAAAAAAAAAAAAAAAAAAAAAAAGTTTTTTTTGTTTTTTTTTTTTTTTTTAGCATAAAGTCACTGTAGAAGTTACTAATGAAACCAGCTGTGATGGTGCACGCTTGTAATTCTAGCACTCTGGGAGTCTGAGGCAGGAGGATTACAAGTTTAAGTCCCAAAATAAAAAGCTTGGGGTATAGCTCAGTGCAAAGGCCCTGGGTTCAAATCCCAGTACCACCTCCCAAAAAATATTTTACATTTTTACCCTATTAAGTATTCAAAATGTATGTTTTCAATTTACAGTAATTCTCAATTCTGACTTGATACATTTCAAGTGCTAGAGTTCACTTGTCAGTATGTGTGGACAGCATAAATTTGCACCTTCTTATTTCCTTCTCTCCCTTTCATTTGAATTGTGCTTCTGCCAGAAGCTTCTGATACTTGTGGAATCCTGTCTTAGAAGGGAACGCTGAGATACCAGTTTTAAGAGTGCACTCAGCTTGTACTGCTCTAGTACTTCAGTGCCTCTTGAGCTGGGCCATTTGCACTCACTTGCCTGATACTGAAAAAGGGCAAAATACTTCTGATTTCAGCAGCTCTTTCCAGTGTATTGGCTAGACTGTGATTCTGTTACCCAGTTAGATAATGTGTCATTGCAGCAGTCTCTTGCTATATGCTTGGGGGTATGGGGGGAATAGGAGCTGGACATTTGGCTCATACCTGTAGTCACAGCTCCTTGAAGGCTCAGGGAGGAAGATCACCAAGTCCAGAATTTGGAGCCCCTTGCCAAAAGCAAAGCAAGACTCCTTTTCAAAAATAGGATAGGGTTGTAGCTCAGTGCAGACAGAGTGTACCGTAGTTGCCTAGCATATATAAGGCTTTGGGTTTTGTCCCTCGCACCACAGGAAAAAAGAGGTGGTGATAATACATGCACACAACCTATGAAAATCTTCCCATGTATGTTAAATCCTGTCTAGATTATTTATAATATCTAATTCAATGTATAGCTATATAAATAGGTGTAATACAGTATTGTTTAGGGAGTAATGACAAGAAATATCCGTACATTTTTGGTACAGGTACCATTTTCTCCCAAATGTTTTTGATCTGCAGTTGTGTAAATCTGAGCATAGAAGCTGAGAGTACGAAACCCACAGATATGGAGGACTGTATTTCTTTTTCCTCCTGTGCAGATATTGGTGTCATGTAGGTAATGTGACCGTTGGTACTTTGTCCTAATCCATTTGAGTTTGATGGTTTTGGGTGATATCAGGTAACTTAGATTTTCTGAAAATACTATCTCTGTATCTCACTTTTGTCTCTAGTTTTGTTTTTGTAGTTATTGGGAGAGATGAAAAACAGTGTAGTTCATATTGTCATCATCTTCTGAGAATCTGTGCTACCAAATTGCCTTGCTCCTTAAAAAATGTGCCATCTCCTTCTTATGTGTTTTCTTAATATCTGATCATAAAAATACATATAGTCAGGCCTTTCATAGCTCTGGAAAGAACTCTGCACCAATGAGAAAAACGGGAAAAAATGAGAACAAAAAATCTATTGGATATGTATGGTATAAAAAAAAATCTTTGGAACTAAAGAAAATATTGTGAATGTACCACAAAAGCACTCATCGTTATTTCTTTTTCTTAAACACAAGAGATAGATATTTTATTTATTTATTTTGGTCTGTTGAGGATGGATACCAGAGCCTCACATATGCTAAAACAATTTTAATGCAACAAATCTCACAACGCCCCAGTGTCAGAGGGCCAACATTTACTCTCATTTTCCATATGTGGAATGTGAGGTTTGGATCAATTTTGTGATGTTCAAAATCCTAGAACTACTAGACTTTGGCTATGGAGTCAAATTATTGGATTTGAATTCACTTTCCAAATTGCCCCCATTGTTCCTGGACAAGTTAGTTAACCTGGGATCCTACATCACTATGTAAATCAATTTGGTATAGTAACAGGATACCTCCTAAACTGTTATAAAATGTAAAATGGATAATATATGTTAAATGCTTCTAACAATGTCTGGTATATAGTGAGTGCTTGTCTCATTCTGCTTGTAATCATGACTATGAACATGTACCCAGATATTCCTGATTCCAGCAGCTAGACACTTAACATTTTACTACTCCTTCCCAGGAAACAATGAATGATTTAAAATTAAATTGACTATTTTAAAAATTGAAAGATAAGGTCTTGTATTTACCTTAAAATCTAAAGATATTCTACACTGTAAAGTAACATTTTGAAATATTAGACACCACTGAACAAAACTGTAAAAAAGTTTCTAAGTTACAGTTATAAGAATTTAACAGATTTGGATTTGAAGTAGTTATATGAATGCTTCTGAAAATAGTTTATATCTAGGCATTATTTGTATTTTAAGCCATTAAAATATTCATTTTAATAGAGAATATAGCAAACCTGGGATTAATATTATTGCCTGAAAATTGCCTTTCTACATTACATGATACGTAGATCTAGCAGGTAAAAAGCATGATATGCTTGTATGTACTGTTTTAGTACATATTTATACATATTTATTATACATATTTATACATATTTAGTACATATTTAGTACATATTTATACATTTAGTACATTTATAGCATAAGATACTCTAATATACAAAACAATCTTAGGAAATAGATGTTTGCATCAAACCCATTTATAGGGGAGGACATTAAGGAATGGGGATTATATGAAGTATAATATAAAGAAAAGACACAGTTGAGTTGTAGATTTTGTCATAGTCTTTTGCATGGTTATACACTTTGTGAACTGAACTACGTGATGAGCCCCTGAATAAAGTACTGCTGTTTTATCAAGTGTGAAAGTGATGGTTTGCCGCATTCATCAACTTATGTTTATTATGAGGAATGGTGCTGTTTTGTTGTTGTTGTTGTTGTTGTGTAAAATTGCATTGGCAATCCAAACTTCGTATGGTATGTATACTGCTTCAACCACATTAACTCAAAGTCACATGTGAAAATGATCATAGTAGAAAGTTGTACAGGAAAGATTAACCTGCTTGGAGGCAAAAGCAGGTTTAGAAAGTGACAGCAATATTCTAGGCCTCACACTAGGAATTTCTTTGCTGTCTGTAGCTGCCTTCTGTGTCACTGTCCTCTAAGAGGTGTCTGATCCCCAGAAATTGCTGTGACCTGGGAAAGGGAAGGCCAAAGTCTCATCCCAGATACCCAACTACCTACAACTTTCACATTATGGTCCTTCTTTGGAGAGGGGTGAGGAAATAACTGAAAGACTTTCCCTAGACCAGTGATGATGAACCTTTTAGAGCATTCAGTGATACAGCCTGCTGACATGCGTGCTATAGGTTTGCCACCACTGCTCTAGATCTTGCTAGCCCAGCAGCTACTAGATTGTGTAGGACAGACTTCAGTTGTATAAGACCCTACTTTTTTAATAATGTTGCCATCATTAAATTTTTAATGATTTTTTTTATTTTTCACATATTATTTGGTTGAGTCTAATATTGTATTTAATTATTTTAAATTAATTTTTTATCCAACAGAGCCCAAGAAGGTTAGCTGATGGCCATGAGTGAAAACATACAACATTGGTTTTTCTAATTATTATTTTACAGAGAATAAAACAAAACAAAACAGAACAAAGCAGATCAGAGCAGAACAAAGCAGATCGGAACAGAACAAAGCAATCAACACAGGATTTCAAAACAAGACAGCAGAAAATCAACCATGGCTACCACAGTGTCTCCTGTTCTCCCCAAAAGTTATCTGGTTTAAGAGAAATCAAAAGGAAAATTGGCTTACAAGAAAACAAAGGGAAAGAAATATATCAATTTTACCAGTTGTAAAACATGGGGCAAATACATTCTAAAGAATCACAAATGTATATGTATGCTTGATTTCAGAATATACATTTTTTGGTGGATCTGGATTAGACCCAGTTTTAATCATCAAAAACTTGTTGAGACAACCACAAAGAATTGGCTCTAGGCACTATTTTAGAAGCAAGTCCCTTGTAGGACAAGGATAGAGCTTGAGCTCTCTGATTTTGCTCGTTTAGATAAGGAAACAGCACTGGGGGACAAAGGGGACCTTTGCCCACTACAGAAAGGTTTCACCTCAACAGAGCCACAGGTAACAATTCCTGCCTTTTCAGCCAGACAAATTTTGCTATGTCACAGGTTAGAACTTCCAAGTCTAGGGAGGTAGAGCTGTTTTCTGTCTCCCTTTCAATTGGTGCTAAAAGAAGCCAGATAGGCAGAGAAGTACGTAAAGGGTTATCAACATATCTACCCAGTTACAGAACTTAAAGCCCTCATAATCTGGGACAAGTTATAAATCTTTGTGAAGCACTACCTTTTAAGTTACTAAAAGAATTAAAACACACTATTGCCACTGTGGCCCTACAACCTCATTTACCTTGGGTTTCATAGAGCTCCTAGATCAGCAAATTATGGCCCCAAATAATTGGAACAGCATAGCTAGAGCATGTTTAATTTCAGGGGATTATTTGTTGTAGAAAGGAAATCTTTTCGAATTGTGTACAGATCAGGCCTTGCACAATGCTGCTCAAAACAGCCATTACATGCTGATCTGAGAAGGTATCTTTGCTGCTACAGGCAGTCAACTTGCTTTTGCAATGCAAGTGTATGATCACGTAACAAGACAGAATAGCAGTCACAAAAGCCTGGAGGGAGCTCCAATGGGTGAGACATCCCTGATTTTGACTTCTATTCATCAGGATCCAGAAGAACCACTTCAGTATTTTGCAACACATTTATTGTAAGCTAATGCGAGAATTATGAGGCAAAGAAAAGTAAGTAAGTTAATAGTTCAACAGTTGGCTTTTGAAAACACAAATAAATGATGTAAAGATTGAAGAGCCCACAGAAATTGAGCTACACTGTCTGAGATGATTTGGATTTGTGCAGATATTGACCCTTCGTATGTACAGGGGGCTGCCTTGGTAGCAGGAATCACTTGGGTCATTATGATATAGGGAAATGAAACTCCTGACCTACTATGTTGGGTACAAGCTTGTGTTCTCTTAAAATCAAAGAATGAATTTGAGGAACAAGAGAGATGAAAAGTAGAATATATTTATTGAGAGAAAGAAAGCTTCTGTCTGAGAGAGAGACAGAAGGGGACCCAAGCGGATTGCCCAGGATCTGTCTTCTCCAAGGACAGAGAAAACCATGGGTTCAATGTGGAGGAGGGGGGACTGGGAATTTAATAAAGCAGATGGGCATAAGGTGGGACATAACTATAGTTAGCTAATAAGATCAATAGTTTAGGTAAAATTGAGTACATTAGAGACAAATGGGAAAGCAAGTCATGTAGGAAGCCTGCATTCTTGGAGCTGTGACCTTTCCCCTAGGGGGATGGGATAGTTACTCCAGGATGATAGGGAACTAATTAGAATATCAGTTCCCAGGATGTAGATGCATTTGTTTGATCCTTTGTCTTGAGGCCTGGGCCATAGCAGGAGTTGTCTGTCTCCCCTGCAGTGTCTGCACTGACTCCATTGAGGACCTAGCCCTATCTCACTGCCTATAATATTTCTGACTAACTCAGCTGCCTGCAACAATTAGTCCATAGCCTAAAAGGAAAGAGAAATAGCAAAGTTACCTGTTTTCATTGTTGGAGGAGGGATGTATTGCTCTAATGTTGCACTGTGGAGGCCACACAGCCATTATCTGTCTCTTTAACAAAACAAAACGTGTCAAAGGGGATATCATTGGGGAAGTGAATGTAAATCCAAAATAGATTTGGAAGGCCAACCCACTCTGGGACACTTCCAGTGGGGCCTGCCTCCAAAGGATGGGTGTGCTTTCCTCAATTACTCCCCAGCCCTACCCTCTGCCACCAAACACATTTATAACCTCTGGCAAGCAACAAAAGACAAAGGAGGCTAGAACCTCAGTCTCTCCTCCAGATTCATTCTAAATGGGACCCCAAGTTATTTCTACTTGGGGCTGTGGGCCTTTGTCTCAAGGAATAGTGGGTCTAATACTAGGTATAGAAGTCTTACTTTAAAAGCTCTCCTGGTTTTGCCAGGTGCTCTTGATGCTGATGATTATGCAGGGGAAATTGAGGTTCAGTTAGGTCTACTCAAAACATTGTTCAAATCACTGCAGATTATCATTTTGCTCAATAGGTTATTCTTCCCTTGACAAAAAATGGAAAATCTACAAATAAGGAAAGAGGATCAAAGGGTTTTGGGTTTTCTGACACTTACTGGATTCAACAGATTAAGCAGAATCCAGGCTGAGATGGAATTGATCATTGAAGGAAAAGCATTTAAAGGGCTTTTGGACACAGGAGCAGATGTTTCTGTTATTGCCCAATGCCATCGCCTTATGGCATGGCCTCTGGATGTGACACTTTAGGCACTAAAGCAGAGCTAGCAATAATTTTTCTAGTTTCACTCTTATAATCCACAAATGAGCCCCCAAACTCGAGTTCAAAAATGAAGCAAAAACATATTTTAAAAAGCAGCGCTGATTTATTTTATCCTGGGCCCAGTGACACAGTACAATTGAAGTTGCAAAAGCTGTGTGTTACTCCTCTATACTTGCAGCCTTTATGTACATATCACAGTTTACAACGTAAGGGGTTATGGGCCTGGATCAGGAAATCTGCTAAGGAAATTGGGAAAACCTTTGTTTTCCTTAACAGAGGATAGAGTAGTCTAGCAGTAATTAACAATTCTTTGTTAGCTTAGTTTAGCACCACGTCTGTTATTTGTAGAGGGCAACAATGGTTAACATATCAATTAGGTTAGGTTCCCAGGGATTCACAAGTCTTTACAGAGGAGAGCATTGATTAACATATCAATTAGGTCACCCAGAGGGGGAAAAAATTGCATACAGAACAGTAGGCCCTGTTACAGGTACTTTGGCATAACACAAACATAATGAGCAATAAGGAAGCTCTTTTTGCTAGTGTACAGTATCACCTGGGTTTATTTTAACAAACTGAGATGTTTGTGGTAAGACATAACTTACTGTTAACTTCATGAGGTCAAAAGTGTTTAGTTATTAAGCCAGATTCCTTAGTACACTAAATGTTTTATCTCTGAAGTATTGAGATATATTAATGTTTAAAGGAATATTTGTTATAGTACCTTGAGTTTTCATCTTATAGGATCTACTTTAAAAAAAAAAAAACTTTTTCCTGTAGTTTCAATTCTGCATGTCCTAGGCTTCTAGAAATACGTACATTAAACTGAAACAACTTGATAGCAGAAACTGCACTGGGCATGTTTTCCAAAGAGTATTGTTTACAGGAATAAACCAAACTTCCTAAGTATACTGCACTGCTGTTTGAAAAATAATTTGGAACAAGACCTGTAAATGGAAATGGAGTGCCAGGTCACATTCTACTTTAAGATGTAACAAAAATAGATACATTTAAAAATATGTAGAATGCTGATATTGTAGTATTGAGGGGTAAATTCATTGCCTTATGTAATCACATTAAAAACCCTCAACTAAATGTGTAGGGGCATTAGCCAGAGATATGTATGACATGGATACATCTGTCCTAGAGCCAAGGGAAATTGCCAAGCCTTTCCTTGACACAAATTACACCTTTACAGTGCAGCATAGTCTTTCTCTGTTCCTTTACTTTTATGTGTGTGTGTGTGTATGTATGAGCACAGTAAAACTTTTTTTATTTAGGCACTTAACATCTATTTCCATAAAGTAATTGAGTGGTTTACAAGAATATATGCTTTTCAAGATAACCTAAATTTAGAGTTGCACATCCATAAAAAGCAGAAAAAAACTTTAAAAATACTTTAAGAAATAAAATAACATACTGGCAAGACTGCAGGAGAAAAGAAATCCTTCTAAACTGTTGGTGGGAATACAAACTAGTACGACTACTATGGAAATCAGTATGAAAATTCCTCAAAAACTGAAACTGGAAATTCCATTTGAACCAACTGCTCCCCTTCTAAATGTCTTCCCCAGAGATAAAAGCATCGTATTATAGTCATACATGTGTACCCCGTGTACATAGCAGCACAATTCATAACAGCTAAATCTTGGAAACAGCCTAATATGTTCAACAGACAAAAGAAAATGTGTTTATACACCACAGAGTAATACTCTGACATAGAGAAAGATAAATTTAAGTCATTTGGAAGAAAATAGATGCACCTTGAGGCCACAATGATAAGTGAAATAAATCAGACACAAAACCTTAAATATCATATGGTTTCTGTTATGATAAACCCAAAATATAAATAAAAAGCAAAATAAAATGTAGATAAATGGTAGTTTGGAGAAAAATCTTTCTCAAAGGGAAAGAGGGTCAAAAGATGGAGAGGGGAATGAAGGAAGGGATAGGGGATGAAAAAAGAATTAAAAATAGGGGCTGAGGATTTAGCTTATTGGCTTAAGTGCCTGCTTGGCTGTTGGGAGCCGCAGCCCCGAGCCCGGTCGCCTCACTTGGCGGACGTGAGGCCTGTAGTAAAGAGTAAAGCCTGAGGTAGATTACCCCTCCCATCGAGCACGTTAGTTTCCTGCTCACCGCGTAAGCAACCCGCTCAACAATATAGTCTGCCTGGCAACTGATGATGTTAGCCAATCAGCTTGCCTTGCTTACTTTAACATGATTGGACACTGTATCCGTATATATACTGGTGCCACCCCTGGGGGGGAAGAAGAAGCCCGGAAGTAGAAGCCCAGAAGGAGCCGCGGGGAGCGGACCAAAGGAGGCTTCGGCTGGGAGCGATCCCAGGGCAGGCTGTACGGAGAAGGAAAATAAAAGAAAAGGTTGTCCACTGCCAGACTTTGTCGTGTGTCCTTCCTGCCGGCCGGGAGCGACATCGACACTTGGCAAGCACAAGGTCATGAGTTCAATCCCCAGCACCACACACACACACAAAAGAATTAAAATGTATTATGCACAAGTATGTAAACATTATATACTGTGAGCATGTACAAACCAAAAAAAGGGAAAGAAATCAAGAGATAAATGAAATGTAGAGGGAAGGAAAAGAAGGGAGATAAAAGAAGGAATTAAGATGTACATGGAAATATTAATAGAGATCCCATGAGATGAATGCAGTATATTTTTCCATTTACCTGTGTTTTAATTTTTCCAAAATATGTTATAGTTTTTAATTGTTCAGGTTTTTTGTCTCCTAGTTTATTTGTAAGTATTTGATTATGTTTCATGTTATTATAAGTGGATTGTTTTCTGAATTTTCTTTTTGGATTATTCATTGTCAGTGTATAGAAATGCAGCTGATTTTGTGTATTGAATTTGTATCTTACAACTTTGTAAAATTTCTTTATTCTAACCCGCTAAAAATATTTGTTTTTATCTGCATATGTGATCACATAATCTGTGTACTGTGTAGAGATAATTTTACTTCTTCCATTCTGATTTGGATGACATATTTCTTTTTCTTACATAATTCATCTGGCTAAGACATCCAGTACTATGATGAATAGAAGGAGTATAAGTCAGTACTCTTGCCTTATTCCTGACCTTAGGAAAGTCTGCCATTTTCCACATGAGAGTATGATACTAACTATAGCATTTTATATATGATATTTTATTGTGTTAAGGCAATTTTCTTCTAGTCTTAGTTTCTTGAATGATTTTATTATGAAAAGGCATTGAATTTTGTTCAAGTGCTTTTTTGACATTAAAGTCAGAATGCAAGTAATCATCAAAAATATCATGTATCATGACTAAGTGGGATTCATTCAAGGAATGCAGGGATGGTTCAACATGAGACAGAAAATTAATGGAGGACATATTTAAATAAATAAAACAAAGTAATACAGACATGCCTTGTTTAATGACCTACTTGTTTAATGACCATTCAGATGTATGACTGAGTCTCACTGTTTGGACTTATGACCTGCTGACTAAATTTACAGCCCATCTTTTTTTTGTACCTATGTTCGTTGAAGAGATTGGCCTGGAGGTCTCTTTTTTGGTTGAATCCTTTTCTGGTTTTGGAATCAGGATAATGCTAGCTTTCCAGAATGATGTTGGGAGTGTGCCTTCCTTTTAGATTTTATTAAAGAGTTTGAGGTGTATTAATGTTGGATCTTCTCTAAAGATTTTGTCATTTGAGCAGTGAATCCATTGAGATGTGGGCTTTTCTTGTTGGTGGTTCATTACTTAGATTTCATTGACTGATACTGGAATTTTTGTATCTCCTTATTTCAGCTTTGGTAGTTCAAATATATTTAGGTATCTATCCATATTTCTCTGAATTCTTCATTTTATGAGTGTACAGATTCTTAAGTAGCTCCCAATGATTTTGTGGAATTTGGCAGAATCCATTGTGCTTTTTGTTTTTCAATTTTAATTGCATTGATTTTTTTTTCTCTTCTGGCAAGACTGGCTGAAGGGCATTGTCAATTTTGTTTATTCTGTTAAAGAACCAACTCTTTAATCCATTGATTGTTTGTGTTGTCTTTTACTCTCATTTACACTAATTTATACTCTGATTTTTAGAAATTCTTTCCTTGTACTAGCTTTGGATTTGGGTTTTCTTGCTTTTCTAGGACCTCAAAGTACATAGTTAGGTTACTGTTTTGAGAGCACTCAGGTTTTTTTTTTTTTTAACATAGGAATTCACCCCTATAAAATTTCCTCTTACGGCTGGTTTCATTGTGCTAGTATTATTTGATTTTAGGAATGTTTAATTTCTTCCTTGATTTTGTTCTTTGATTATTCAAGAAGATGTTTTTTAAATTTCCATGTGTTTTCATACTCCGTGGTTTCTTTTGCCATACATTTCTAGATTCATTATACTATGATCTCAATGTATGCATGAGATAATTTTGATTCTTTTGTATTTACTTAGGCATGCTTTATGAGTTAACAAGTGGTCTATTTGTGAGAAAGTTGCATGTGCTGCTGAGAATGTGTGTTATGTTATTGTTGGGTGAAATACAGTATACATATCTATTTATTAAGTCAATTTGTTCAAAGGTTTGATATAACTCTGATATTTGTTGATACTTGGTTTAAGTAATCTTTCTGTTTGTGATAGTGGGATATTGAGGTCTTCCATTATAACTGTATACATGTTTATCTGATTTTTATGTCTATGAGTGTCTATTTTATGAAGCTGAGCATGCTGGTGTTCAGTGCATATACAATTGTTATCTCTCTCTGTTGAACTGTGGCCTTAACCAACATTTGGTACGCTTCTTTGTTTCTTCTGATCAATTTTGGCTTGAAATCCATTTTATATAAAATTAGCATAACTACTCCTGTTGTTTAAGGCTTCCCACTCATGGAATACTGTTTTCCAGCCTTTAATTTTTAATCTGAGGTTTTTAAAAAATTGAATGTGTTTCTTGTACACTGTGTATCATTAGGTTTTGTCCCTTGATTCATTCTGTAAATCTGTGTCTTCTGATTGGGGAATTGAGACTATTTACATTGAGAGCTATTTCTGAAAGTATTGACTTATTTCTTTTTGCATTATTATTTTCTTTTTGCTGATTTCCTTATTTTTCCCCTTCTCTTTTAACTGTTTACTCTGCCAAATGTGTTCACTCTATATGACTAAATAGCTTTGTTGATTTCACTGTTTCTAGGATATCCTTGAAAATTTTTGGTACTAGTTTTTGGTCATGAATTTTTTGAATTTTACTCCTAAATTTCTTTTTCATACGAAGACTTTATTTTGCTATCAATTTTGAAATAAAGGTTTACAGATTATATAAGTCTTGGTTGGCATTTATCTTTTAGGGCTTCAAACATTTTACTTCAAACTCTTTTGGCCTTTAAGGTTGTGTTGAGAAGTCTGCTGTGATTTTAATATGCTTACCTTTATGTAAAAGATGCATTGCTATTAAGAGTTTCATCCCTGTCTTTTGGCGGGGTGGAGGGGGAATCAGGAATCAAACTCACAACCTCACACTTGCCAGGCAGATGCTTGAGCTGCTGAGCAAAATCCCCAGCCCCTTTTTAATCCTGTCTTATACTTCTGGTGTTTTGACTATAAATGAGACACGGAGAGGTTCTCTTTTGATCATAGCTATTCAAAGTTCAATATGTCTTGCTTATCTGTATGTTTTCTTTCCTTACATTTGGGATGGTCTCTGCTATTATTATTTTTTTTTTCTTTTTGGTACCAGGGATTGAACTCACGACCTCGTGCTCGCCAGGCTTGTGATGCTAAGTTAAACCTCCAGCCTTCTGCTATTATTTCTATAAACAGATTTATTTTTTGCCATTTGTTCTGTCTTCTCATTTTTTACTTATTAAATTAATCTTAAATTAATTAATTTAAGATTCTTTGCAATATCTACTGGGTGTTGGATCCATTTGTCATATTCTTTTTTTGTATTCTTTTGAGTAGTTGGTTTTTAACAGTATCCCTTTTTGGGGGAAACTGACAAATGTGTGAAAGTTAAATTGTTCTTTTTTATTTGATGAAAAGTAAAACAAAATTTCGTAACCAAAAATAGGAGAGTAACAATAGTTATTATAATGCATATCATTATAACAATAGTTATTATGATGCGTATCATTATGTCTTGTACTGACATAAAGACCTTTACAAGACATAAACAAAAGAGAACTTTACAAAAAATAATCAGATAATAACACAAACTTTCTTTTCAATGAACTAAAACTATTCGTATAAATGAAACACATTAGTATATAGATATATTTTTAGAACAATAAAATATGTTTGAACTCTTACATATATATAATATAAGAGAAACCATGTAATATTTTAGCTTGTTTCTGACTTCTGACTTACTTAACATTATGTTCTCAAATTGCATCCATTTACTTATGAATGCCTCAGCTTTATCTTTTTCATGTCATTGTAGTATTCCATTGTGGTATAAATACCACATTTTCCCTATCCATTCATCTATTGATAGATATATGCTGTTTCCAAGACCTATTATAAATTATGTTGATATATACATGGGTATACATGTATCTGTGTAATATCATGATTTTAAATCTTTTATAAAGATACCTAGGAGGGGGATGCTGAGCCCAATTTTTACTTATAGTTCTTAGAGAAATGTCCACACTGATTTTCATAGTGGTTATACTAGTTTACATTCCCATGAACAATGGTTCCTTTTTCCCACATCCTGACTAGCATTAGTTATTATTAGATTTTTAATCATAGTCATGCTTTCTGTTTTAAAATGGTATCTCAGTGTTGTTTTAATTTCCATTTCTCTGATTGCCAGTGATGATGACCATTTTTTTCATGCTTTTATTAACTATTTGTAATTCTTTTCCTGAAAAGTGATTATATCCGTTGCCTATCTTTCATTGAGTCTTTTTTTTTTTTTTTTTTTTTTGCTAAGGGGTCAAATATTTTTGAGATTTTTATATATTCCTGGTGTTAGTCCATTTGCGATGAGATTGCTGGCAATTTTTTCCCATTCTATCGATTGTCTCTCCACTCTGTTAGCTGTTTCCTTTGCTGTACAGAAGTTTTAAAATTTTGTATCATCCCCTTTGTTGATTCTCAGTGTTGTTTTTTGTGTCTTTGGGGTTCTATTCAGAAAATCCTTGTCTACACCTATGGCTTCAAGAGTTGTACCTATTTTATCTTCCAGTAGATTAAGTGTTTCTGTTTTAACTTTTAGATCTTTGATCCAGGTTTATTTCAGTTTAGTACATGGTGTGATATATGGATCTAGACACAATCTGATACATGTGAATATTCAAGTTTTCTTTCACCACTTATTAAAGAGGCTTTCTTTCAGTGTATATTTTTGGCTTCTTTGCCAAAGATCAAATGACTGTATCTGTCTGGGGTTGTTTCTGCATCTTGCATTCTGTTCCATTGAGCCACATGCCTCTTTTTGTGCCAGTATCATGCTGTTTTTTGTTTTTTTTTTTTTTTTTTTTTTTTTTGGTACTGGGGATTGAACTCATGACCTTGCACTTGCCACGCTGGTGCTTATGCCACTGAGCTAAATCCCCAGCCCCAACATCATGCTGTTTTAATCACTGTACCTTTATAATACAACTCCAAGAATGCAATGCCACCTGTGTTACTTTTCTTACCCAGGATTGAGTTTGCTCTTCTGGACCTCTTCTGATTCTATATACATTTTATGATTGTTTTCTCTACCTCTATCAGAAGTAACATTAGTATTTTAATTGGGATTGCCTTATATCTGCATATCAGTTTTGCAAGTGTAGGTTCAATTTTTTGACTCTATCTATCCAGGAACAGGAGATGTTTTTCCATTTCTGATTCCTCAATTTTACTTTTAAGTCTGATGAAATTTTCTTTCTTTCTTTCTTTCTTTCCTGGGAATCAAACTCAGGACCTTGTGCTTGCCAGGCAGGCACTTGTGCTGCCAAAGCTATAACCCCTGCCTGATAGAATTTTCATTGTTAATGTCTTTCACTTCCTTGGTTAGGTAAATATTGTGAATGGTATTTTTTTACTGTTTGTTTTTACAGTTAGTTCATTATTAGTGTATAGGAAATCTATTAATTTTTGTGTTTCTTTTGTATTATGCTACATTGTTGAATTGGGTCATTAATTATCAGTGTTTTGGAGCCTAATTGTGTCATCTTTAAATAATGATATTTTGACTTTGTCCTTTCCTATATGTTTCCCTTTTATTTATTTCTTTTTCTTCATTGTTCTGTGCTATATTTCAAGGACTCTGTTGAGCAGAAGTGGTGATAATAGGCATTCTTATCTTGTTCCTGATTCTAGCAGGAAAACTTTCATCTTTTTCCCCATTTACATGATGCTGGCAGTATGTTGAACATTCCTGTTGCAACCCGCACAGCTCCAGATGTTTTCCAGGGGGAAGGATGGTGACAGAAAAATAAAGAAAAAACAAAAACTGGGGTGAGGTAGATACCCTTCTCTCCTAATGGGAGGAAAGGAACTTCCCCTTCAATGCAAGGGCATTTATTTATACATTTTAGCAACTTAATGTCACATGTCACCCTGTTGTCCTAACAACCCACTGTTTGGATTGTCTCTGGGCAAGGTATTCTCTGGGCTGAAACAACTTCATCATGTGGCTTGCCCCAGGTGCTCTTTGTTCTTGGGATAGCCATGTCCCAGCCCTGCTTATGGGGTCAATTTCCAGCTTCAACAGCTCCCAACACATTCCTGTCTTCTAATTCTGAAATTCTATCTTCACATTTGTTGCTTCTGCTGCTTACACTCAATATAAGTTTTAGTCTTCTTGATTTCTGATTGAACCTTTTTATGGACTCTACTTCTTTGTTAAAATGGTCATTCACATTTGTATCATTTTGTTTAGTGTAGTTAGCTTCTTATTACTGTCTTCTGAAAGTTCCTTGATCATTTTAGCTGCTACTTACATTACCTGTTTAGTCGTGCTTCCTGTGAAGCCATTGAGCAACTCTGTGCTGTTATATTTTTTTCATAATTTGGGTGTGTGGTTTTTGCTTTTCTCCCTTGATAACCCCTGGATGGACTTTGGGGAATTTGGAAGTTTGGGGAGGTATTTTGGGCCTTGTCTTCTCATGTTGGTGTTTCCTAAAATTTGTTTCTTTTTTTTGTATTGAGGTTGGTGGGCATTTACATTGGAAAGACTTTGTTGCTAGTATGGAGATCTCTTTACTTAGTCTGCTTTTCAGTGATGTACTTTGGGAACGGCTAACTATGGTCCTTTGCTTCTGCCCTGACATCTGACCACCTTGGTTTATTGGGAGGCCAGGATGCAATGCAATTGACCCAACACCCAGTTCCTTTGAAATGTACTGCAGTGTCATTGTGTGATCCTAGCTGCATAAAGGATGAAAAAGATTACCCAGTGATGATGCTTTAGGTCACTAACTGAGAGGATCCAGAGTGGCTGATATTTCAGCCTAAGGGAACTTCAGGGAAACATCCACAAGCCGAGACTTCTGTGATTATTTATTTGTGACTCAAGGACATTAGGACAAAGACATAGAAGAAAAGCATTTGAGACATATTGTATAGAAGTTTTGGTCAGGGAACAGGGTTAGAATGGGTTGGATTTTTACATGACACATGTTGATCTAGTTTGCCTGGGGCAACAGGGACACAATGGCCAGAGCAAATATCTCTGAAAAAAATCTGCTTCTGAATCTGCTGACTGTTGTCCTGCAGATTCTACTCTAAACTTTAACCATGCATTCCAGAAGACCTGAACTCTTGTCCACAAAGTCCTTTCCTTTTTCACATTCACTTCAAACACACTTTTGGTCAGAGTCTGTATATCCCAGTATTTTTAATGTCACAAAGTTAATCTGGGTGTTGGTATACAGAGAAAAGTGATTAATAGTAATAATCATATGGCCCTGACAAGACAATCACAGAACAATAAGACACTCAAATACAATAGCATCATCCCGGACAAACTGAATATTGACATACCATAAGGGCCAAGGATGTACCATCTTTAAACATAGGAAAGCAACCCACAAGTATAGGAGAATCCATAAACACTAAGAGAACCCAGATATTGACATAGAGCTAATATGTACTAAGTGCAAAAATTTTAACTCTGCTAATGGTAGAAAATAATTCAACAATAATTACATAGAGTTAGTTACCTAAAGATTAAAATCTTAGTTGTGCTGTTAAACACAGGTGTTGGGCATGGGAGAATGCAAGAATAATTTGAAACTAAACTATAAAATATGAGAAGGACAAAGAAGTGGGACAAATGATTCTATTATGGAGTAGAAGGGTAATTATAGAATTAGGTAAAGTTAACAAAACAAGTGAGAAATAGAAGACACAAGAGAAAAGGGAGAAAAATAACATGAAGAATAAAATAAGGAAAAATAGCAATGGGAAAAATTGAGAAGAAAAAGAGGGAGAAAAGAAAAAGAAAAACAAAACAGCAGAAAAAAAGAACAAAGAAAAATTCCTGAAACCCCAATAAAGCAGTGAAAAAGAGTCCAAAAAAAGTTTCTCCCTTGTTTCATTCCAGGGTTGGCAATTTTGAAGTCTAACAATTCTCGGTTTTCTCTGCCTAGCCTTAAGGCCTGTGTTTTTGTTTTTGTTGCACTGTCCCCCATTCTGAAGGCTCCTCCCTGGCTGTGGCAATGTCCAAGATGAGACATGTCCCTGCTTCCAGCAGTAAATAATGACTCAACTCAACTTGTGCTGGATGCAGACAGTAGGGCAGGGCTTGCATGTACATTGTTAGCTTTCAAAACAAGAGCAGTTTACACCAAGGCCTGGTTTCTGATCATGGAAAATGGGGCCTGCACCATTTAGGACCTGAGCTCAAAAACCCCAGGATGTTTGTCTGCAAGTGTGTTCTGTCTCTCATCCAGTCACTGTGGGAGGGTAACACCTGGAACATTGAAATGAAGCTATCTTGAATCCCAGTTTAAAACACTCAACTCTTTCCCATGATGGCTAACCCTGCAATCTCTCCAAAGATATCGAGGGTGCCTGTGCTGATAACCCCTTTCCACCTATTTCCTGTAGAATGTATCCTGTTGAAATAAAATCCTGGCACTGTCCCTAAAGATCACAATGGCCATCCCAGTTTGCTTCTGCACTTTACCACAAGCTATAAGCCATGAGCAAGAAGCCAAGGAGAAAATTTAGATTGTTTCATTTACTCCTCTGTGGAAGACCAATTAAGGGGGATTGAGGACTAATTGCCCTCCACTGTGAGCACAAAGGAAAAAGGCAGTAGGTTGTGCTCTTTTGCAACAGGCAAGGATGATGGTATTGCTGGTTCTAGGGAAAGACAACAGAGCTGAGATCAGGTTGTTTACTGAACATGTACTAATGGATAATATAATGCAAATGAATCTTGTGTTACTTTAATTGCTTGTACCCATGTTGGAGTGAATAAAAGTAGGGTAAACCAGATGCTTGGGACTTGTCTGCCTACTAGAAGCAAGAGCCCTCTGGATGCCTGCATGGTAAACTGACTTGGGTCTGTCTTTGATCTTCATTCACCCCAGGTCAGGGTAACAAACTTACAGGGTGTTATGGATTAAGAACTGGTGGTCAACTTAATGCCAGCTAGATTACGTCAGCATGGCATTGAGTGAAGATGCTCCACCTGAGGAAAGTTGCCAGGATAAATAGGTGGAGAAAAAGGGAGCTGTTGGAGGGTTGAGGCATTTAAGGAGGCATTAAGGAGGCATTAAGGGTTCTCCTACGAGTTGCTGTCTGAGCTGTTGGTTCTCCTGGAGAAGCTTTGGTCCTCACATTGAGCATTTCTTCCTGGCTCCGGAGGGGAAGACGTGTGCTGCTTGGTCTCCAAGGACGAACTCGTCAAGCTGCTTCCTGGCATGTACCTGACTGTGCTTGTCGATGGAGGAGGTCAGGGCCTCTGTGTCGCTGAGGACGGCTGTGGTGCCTTTCAGGATAGCCCTGGTCTTTGTTGTGAGTGTGACTTTTGGGCTCCAGCATAGAACCCTCATCCCACTAGCATAGCTCCTTCATCCTGCTAGTATAGACTTTCTGGCTTCCACCGCTGACCCTTGGGTCTTCCCGGCACGGATCCATAAAAGAGACTGGCACGAGTCCTTCTTGTGGGCTCTGGGCCTCCAGTTGGACTCATGGGAGGTATTGTTCTGAGCTCTGGGTTTTTATCTGGACTCACCTGGGACATTGCTGTGGGGTTTAGACTCTTGACTAAATAATCTATGTCTTTGATGTTGCAGATAGATTTCCTGCATATTCCTGTGTTAAGTTCCGGTGACCATTATAAAAATATTATAAACTCCATGTCCTAATCCTAGTTGTTCTCTATGTACAACCCCTGACTACAATTCAGGGCTAAGTTCATTATGCTTTTCCACTTTGTGGTCCTTTAGTTTTTCTGTGGCTTTTAATTTTCCTGTCAGTTCATTCCTGATTTGCAGAGATCTAATTGTATCTTTCTCTATTTTTCTCCCTCAAGTTGTCATTCTCCAGTCTCTGGACTTTGAATCTCCGGTGGACTGAATCACTGCCACTCATCACTTTTTCATTTTTTAAGAGAATAATACCAAACAAAATAAAACAATAGAGTCAATCAAAACAAAACAATGAATGAACATGGTACACAACTTCAAAGCAAGATAAAAGGAAATTAATAATGGCTACCATAATGCCTCTTGTTATCTTTAAAATGACTGCCCATACCATCAGGCATAATAAAATCAAACAAAATAGAATGGAATAAAACCAATCAAAGCAAAACAATGAAAGCAATACAGGACTCCCAAACAAGATAATGGTAAAACAACAGTGGCTACCACAGTGGCTCTTGTTGTCTTCAAAGTAGCTGCTTATACCATCAGACATAATGCAATCAAACAAAAAAATAGAATAAAATAAATCAAAACAAAGCAATACAAGGCTTCAAAACAAGAGAATAAGAAATCAATAATGGCTTACATATTTATCTTCAAAATAGTTGTCCATATCATCAAATGTAATAAAATCAAACAAAACAGAATAGAATAAAACCAAACTAACAGAACAATGAAAACAATATGGATTTCAAAACACAATGATAGGGGCTGGGGATTTAGCTCAGCGGCATAAGCACCTGCTTTGCAAGCAGGCAGTCGTGAGTTCGATCCCCGGTACCGATAAAAAGGAAAAAGACAAAAAAAAAAAAAAAAAAAAAAAAAAAAAAAACACAATGATAGATTAACACTGGCCACTGCCTTCCCTTTTTAGACATTTCCCCCTCTTTCACATTCACAATATCTACTGTGAATTTTGGATCCCACTAACTCCTTTAGTTTATTTATATTAGGGAGACAACACAGTGTTCACCCATGTGATGCTGAACCATTTCATCCATGAGCATGATCTCAAGTTGTATCCATTTACCTACAAGAGCCTTGAGGTTATCTTTCTTTAGAGCTGAGTAGCTTTCCATTGTATAAAAATGTCATGTATTTCCTGTCTGTTCTGTAGTTGATGAGAGAGCTACTCCTACTTTTTTCTGGTTCCCTGTCACATAGAGCATTGTTTTGTCTCCTTTGACTTTCAGTCTACGAATGTTTTTTCTAGTTAAATATGTTTCTTGTATAAAGCATATCCGTGGATACTGTCCCCTGATCCACTCAGCCTGTGTTTCTCTTTATTGGTGAATTGAGGCCATGTACATTAATGGTTATGGCCAACATGCAATGCCTTGTCTCTGTCATGCTGTTTTCCTGCCATTGGCTGTCTGCTTTTCCCCTCCATTCAATTGTCTGCCCCACTTGGTGATCCCCCTCGACGACTATTCTTGGAACCGTGGTCATTTTTATCTCTCTCTAGAATGACCTTTAGTATTCTTTGTAGGGTTTGTTTGGCAGTCATGATTTCCTTCAGTTGTTCTTTGTCATGGAAGTAGCTTGTTTCTCCATTAATTCTGAAAGAAAGTTTTGCACGGTACATCAATCTGGGTTGAAAGTTGTTTTCTTTCAGGACTTGAAATACTTCACTTTAGCCTTTTCTTGCCTTGATTGTGTTGAGAAATCTGTCATGATTCTGATGGGTTTTCCTTTATATGTGATCTGTTTCTTTTCTCTAACAGCTTTTAATATTTTGTTCTTGTGTTTAATTTCTGGGATCTTGATTATTATATGTCTGGCTGTAGATTTATTTTGGTTATGGCTAGCTGGTGTCTTATGTGCCTCGCTAATCTGAATGTCACATCCTTTATCCATGCTTGGGAAGTTTTCTGCTATTAATTCTGCAGACTTTTAATGGCCATTTGTGTTGACCCCTGCTTTTTGACTAACACCTATTACTCTCAAATTATGGTTTGTTTTTTTTTTTTTTCTTTTTTTTTTTTTTTTTTTTTTTGCGTTGTTTTGCAGCCATTGAATTGTTACTTGCTGGTTCCTTGTTATTTTAAAGAGATTTTTCCTTTTCTTTTTTTTTCCTTAAAGCCTCATCAGAATAACTGGGGAAGTTTTTTTTTTTTTTTTGTCTTTTTCCTTTTTATCAGTACTGGGGATCAAACACACGACTGCCTGCTTGCAAGGCAGGCGCTTATGCTGCTGAGCTAAATCCCCAGCCCCCGGAATTTTTTTTTTTTTTAAAGATTACAGATCATTTTGAGTCATAGTAGCCATAGGGCACCTCTTTCATGGGCATATTCTTTTTTTTTCTTGGTACTGGGGATGGAATTCAAGACTGCACACTTGCAAGGCAGACATTTATGCCACTGAGCTAAATCCCCAGGCCCCCCACTTTTTTTGTACCAGGGATTGAACTCATGACCTTATGCTTACCAGGTAAGCACTTGAGCTGCTGAGCTAAATCCCCAGGATGAGATCTTTGCTTTTGTGATCACAAGCTGCAAACTGGTCTTCAAGGTTTGAAAACTTATCTCCAGTTTCTTTCAAGCAATTTACCAGCTTTCAATGGAGTTTTTAATTTCCTGGGTATCTCTTTGAATCTGTTTCATGTATTCTAAATCTTTTTATATTGTTCATGCAAGGTTTCTTTCACTTGCCTATGTGCCTCTATTTTTTTTATCTATATCTTCTTTAGAGGTGCTTATTATGGTTTTGATTTCTTCTTTTACCTGAGATAATATTTGCTCTAATTTCTTTTATAGCCTCATGAAGTTGTTTCTTTACTTCAGTTGCCATTACTTCAGAAACTTCAGGTGTGCAACTCCTGGTCTCTTCTGTGTTTACATCTCTTGGACTTGCTCTGTTTGGTATGGATGCCAGAGGCTGCCTTTTGCTTCTTTGTCTTGACATATTCCTGTGTTCTACTGGATAATTGGGTGATGGGGTCCCAGACTCTTCCTGCATTGGCCCCAATTTCTCTGAAGCAAGACTGGTTCTTTTGGCCAGTTCTGGCTATGAATATCTGATGGTGGCCCTTGGATGCACTGGTGCATGGCTGGCTGCTGCTTTTCCCAGCTTGCACTGGCTCCTCGATGGCTGGTGGAGTGTTCATGGGGATAGATCTTTGCTACCTCTGATCTGAGCTGGTTATTGGTGGTGATGCCCAACAATCACTGATGGAGTGCATGTGAGGGTGGAGCTGGCTGCTGCCTGTAGACCTGAGCTGGTTAATGGTGAGGATCCTCCAAGGTGGCTGCTAGGGTATGACCAGGGGCAGGGCTGGCCACTGCCTTTGGACTTCAGCTGGTTACCAGTGAGAATCCTCCATGATGGCTGTTGGAGTCACTTTGTCATTTTTCTACAGGTTATTTTTCTTAGGTATATTTGAAGGACCTTAAAATGTTTATATACAAAGAAATATTTTTAATTGGATAAATATCTTAGACAATCTATTCAATGAAGATAACTTGCTTCAACTTAATGAAGCCTACCTGTATCATTCACATAGTAGCACACAAACCAGATGTACGTGTTTCATTTTTAAACTTTTTTTTTATTTTAAAGAGAATAAAACCAAACAAAGTACAATAGAATAAAGCCAAACTCAGCAGCACAGCCTGGCAAGCATGAGGTGCTCGGTTTGATCCTTGGTACAAAAAACAAAACAAGACTGTAATTCTGAATAAAACCATTCTGGATTGAGCAAAATCCAAGAACAAGAATCCTGGCTGAGTTTCATAGGTGGTTCTAGCAGAGTTACTAATGGCCTATCTTGCTTTAAAGAGTGCAAAGCAAAAGAAAAGAGCTCTGTTATTGCTTGTTTTTGTTTTCATGTTTAAGCCTTGCTAACCAGAAGTAGCCTTTTGGTCAGCACAGTTTGGTGGCTAGCCACTGATTGGTAGAGCTCATGCCCAAGCCAACATGGTTTTCTGACTTTGTGTTAACTAGTGTATACCTTGGAGATTACATTCACAGTTTATGAATCAGCTCTCAGTCAACCAAGAGGTTGTAGCTCTTTGCTCATGAGTTCTTACCTTATTCATTCCTGAGAATATACTAACTTGAGCAGTGCTGAGTCCTGTTTGATTTTAAATGTCTTTCACCAAACTCTGTTTTAGATTTCAGGATGGTTATCCTCTAATGTATCACACTAGGATTGGAGGCTGGTTGTTCTACTGTTTTAGAATGTGCATATAGGCTTAAGTTCTTCCATATTCTGATCCAAATAACATTACCTTTCTCATCTGGACAGAGTATTTTTATTATGGAGTGAGAGTTGGAGATGAGTGTATGAGCTGAACTTGCTGCTTAGTTTCCCTTATTTGCTGAGTACATTTTCTACAACAGGTATAAAGGTAAATACTATCCAAAAAGGGATGATTTAAATCTTTTCATGGTCCAGAAAATGAAGGAGTTTCCTCCCACTTCCTTAATGATGTTATAGTCAGGTGTAAGAGACAAACATATGCATTGAAAAGCATAAAAATTGCTGTAGGTTATGAATCCAAAATCTGTGACAGTAGTCAGAAAGGAAGGTGGGACAAAATCCAAAAATTTCAAGATAAATTTTGGAAAGGAATGGCCAACAAATGAAAAGAAAAATGAGGGGATTATGTCATTTTGAGTGTGAAAACACTCACCTAGACTTGATAGCTCAGTTCATTATATTTATATCTTTGGCTCTTTCCAGATAAACATGAAAACTGAACTAAACGTTTACTATCAGTGTGATCTGACTGGCACAGCCCCAATGAAACAGGAGACGCTTCAGGTGGTAACAGGAACTGCCAACTTTATTGTTGCGGGTTCTGGCTTATATATCTGACTGTGGCCAATCAGGCTGCCACGAGGGCTGCCATGAGGAGGAAGGGCTGGGATGAGACGCGGGCTCTGGCTAATATACTCAGCTGTGGTGAATACGAAGTGAGTACGGGGTGGCTAATTTGGAGAGGGACGTAGCGCATTGCGGAAGCTGGCGTGGTCCTTAGTCCCGGGTGGGGTATGATATGTTGAGCGCCTATGCCCAACAGTGATCTTTTCTAAATTCCTTCCTGTGTGCAGTTTTCTAATCTGATTTTGAGGATCATAGCAGTACCTAGTTGAAAGTGTTAACTCTGTTGAGAATTCTTTCATTTTCCCCTAAATCCCCAATGCTTATCTTTCATAGCATTCCTCCCAATTTCAATGAATTATCAGTCTACATATAGATATCTATCTACATGGATTCCCAAATCTCATTTTTGTTTTCATTCTTATTGGTATATATTTGTGACATGTAATTACAATTAAATTAGGAAGTCTTTATTTTAAAGAGAAAAAAAACAGGAAAACCTAAAAGCAAACAAGACAACAAAAGGAAAATGACAACAACAATAACAAAATAACAAGGGTTATAGGATTTCAAAGCAAGATGATCAGAATTTTACAATGCTTGTTATAGTGTATATTGTTATCTTCAAAATACTTTGTCAGGTTATCAGATACAGGCATGCAAAATTGATCAAACAGTATAATTTCTCTTTGAGCAGTTTCTTTCCCTTTTACTGTATCTATGGTGACTTTTGGATCTTATTTACTCTTTCAGTTTCTTACACTTGCAAGGCAATACAGTGTTTATACATGCAAGTCTGATTTATTTCACTTATGAGTATGGTTTCTGGTTGCATTCATTTACTTATAAAAGCCTGTGTTTATCATTCTTTATGACTGAGTAGTATTCCATTGTATAAAAGCACCACATCTTTTTTATGCATTCCTTACTTGAAGGCCATGTGGATTATTTCCAAGATCTGGCTGCTACAAATTGTGCAGCTATAAACATGGGTGCACATATATCACCGTGGTATGATGTTTACAATTCTTCTGGGAAAATACCCCGAAGGGGATTATCGATTATCTGGGTTAAAAATTAGGAAATACTAATCACTGTGATCCATTTTATCCTTCTCTACCTTGTCCTCTTCCTTCCCTCCTCCCAGATTGCCTTCCCCATCTCCAAAATGTCTACCTTCCTGTTTCTTCTTTATTTTGCTCTTCAATTATCTATATTTTGGATTTCTCATATATGAGAAATCATGACATATTTAATTTTATCTTATTTATTTTGCTTAACAGTATTGTCTCAAGATCCATCTATTTTCCTACAAATGGCTCAAGTTTATCCTTCTTTATGATTGATATATATCACAATTTTATCCATTCATCTGTTGGTGGATACCTAGGCTGTGTCCATAATTTAGGTATTGTGATTTGTGCTGCTGTAATCACGGATATGCTTGTATCACTATATTACAATGTCTTTTATTCTTTCAGAAAGGTCCCCAGGAGAGGTGTAACTAAACTAAATAAATTTCATTTCTTCTTTCCGTTTCTTGAGAAATCTGCATACTGACTTCCAAAGTGGTTGTACTAGTTTATATTCCCACCAACAATTTAGAAGTATTCATTCTTTCTCACATCCTTCCTAGTATTTCTGGTTCTTTATGCCCTTGATCATATCCATTCCTAATGGCATAAAATAGGATATCAGCGTTTTGATTTACTTTTAGTTTATGGGCAAATATCTTGAACATTAATTCTTTTTCCTTTTTATTGGTACTGGGGATTGAACTCACGACTGCCTGCTTGCACGGCAGGCGCATAATGCCACTAAGCTAACTATTGAGGACAAGTTAATAAAGGAAAATAAGGAGCTCAAAGATTCAAATTCCCAGTTCCAGACATATATAAATGATCTAAAACTTTATAAGTATGTCCTGAAAGAGAATTTCCTCTCCTTTAGGCACAGGGCTGAGACTGAAGAAACACAAACATAGGCCCTCAAAGTTAAATGGGCTGAAATACATTGTAAGTTAAATGCTTAGCTATTGTAATCCCAAATATTGTATAAGTCATTCAAATTTTGTAATCCCTTTTGTAGTCTTCCTCACAATCCAAAAAGTTATGTTTACAATTCCATTGAGACGTTATTGGAATCCCAGCAAGTTAATTCCAATCTACCGCCTCCAATGCAACCCATGATGAGAGAAAAGACACCAAGACATATTCCAAGTTAAGGGCAGCCTAGGGGTCCTAAGTCCAATCCCAGTGAGGATGTGCCCACAAAGGCCTTGATCCTAGGGTTCTCGCAAGCATTGATTATCTTGTGAAGAAGGGGGTAGCTCAAGGATGAGTGACAGTGAGGGTGGCAGGAATTATTTGAGTAACTTGAGCTGGGGAGCCAGATAGGGAGAAAAGCATCCCTGCAAAATGCAGAGATAAGGATATACTGAAGGATCAACTTGCATAATTCAATTAGGGTAGCAACTGAATTATTTTAGGAGGCCGTTGCTTTGGTTTTTGATATGTAAACTTTTGTGCCTTGGGAAGTCATAGGCTCTTTACCTTGAGGCTCATAAATAGTTGACTGACTCTACCATCCCGCTGTGCTTATATATTTGAGAGAGAGCACTATGGGAAGAAACAGGAGCCTGTCTGAGGGCTTTAGAGATTATATACCAGTACCTCAGCTAGCCTTATTTGCAATGCTTACAGCCAATTGAAGAGAGAAGGGACTACCACAGTCGGCTCTGTACATATCAGTATAAGGAAGTAAGTCTCCATATAATCAAAGTTGCAGCAGTTGTTCTGCATTCAAGGGGAATCACTCAAGTGTCTCCCACACTTCGCCTCAAAGTGTATCTGAAGTCAACGTGAGGGGACTGATTGGAAGAGAATATGATCTCACAAATTAGGAGATTCTTGGGAGAATGCTGATGGCTGAGGATATTGAACTCCTGGATACTGAGATTATTTTGCCAGAGGAAAGGATTTCTCCACTACAGTGGCAGAAGCATCCCCACTTCAACCCCCTGCAGGGTTGGCCTCTTCTTGTATCCCTGAGGAAACTAATCTTGTATTAAATAAGCACGATATGCTCCTCAGGACCCACACTCACCTCCCACTTTGCCTCTAAGCCTATGATCAAGCTGAAATCACAGAAGGCTCCTCAGGATGAGGTACATAGTGTGACTTATGAGGAAGTCCTCTATTCTCCCAAAGAACTTCTTGAATTTTCTCTTTTTAGCAGGAACCTGATGAGCAAGCGTGGGAATGGATTTAATAGGTGTAGGGTAATGGTAGCAAAAACGTTCATCTGGATCAGGGAGATTTTGCTGATATGAGTCTATTAATTAGATTAGGATTTAATGTTACAGCTCGTGTAGTAAATGAGGTGATAGCAGTTTATTTCTCTGGTTGGCAGAACTATGGATCAAAAGATGGCCCACTGTGACTGAGTTAGGAATGCCTGATACTCCATAATTTACTGTTGAGTACGTTCAAAAGCTCATGGAACTGTGACTGCTGGAGTGGATTTGGTATTTCAAATCTTATCCTCCATACTGAGATGATCCATAAAATGTACCCTTCACTAATATCGTGAGAAACAGACTGATGAGGATAGCACCAGCATCCTTGAAGAGCCCTGTCATTGCTCTTCTCTGTATGCCGGAACTTGCAGTGGCAACATCTGGCGAACTTAAGGGAAATGGGTTTAACTGGATCCCAGACAGCCAGTAGTAAAGTGGTAGAAGTTAATCACCAAAGGCAAATGAACACACCATAATGGGCAGCACAAGCAGAGAAATGATCATAATGGTCTGATTTCTGTAGAACTGTGGTGTTGGCTATTAGCCATGGTGTTCCCAAAAGTGAAATAGACAGAAAACCCACACAGTTTTTACTAGATTTATATAACTGAAAAAATTTAAGGGCAAGTAAACAGGAACCTACTTCAAATCATAGTAACAGAGAAGCATGACCCCTCAACAATTCCCAAATTTGAGCCAGTTTACAAGCCCATGAATGAAGAATGAAGGGGGTGCTATGTCTTCTTGAGGAAGGACCCTGGTAGACCACCAAAAATTTAGACAATCAATCTTTTGTCCATCCTTCCCCAAAGGGGATGAAGGCCTTTTACCAGGATAACTGTACAATGGGGGAAAGGAAATGATCAAACATTTCAGGACACTGGTTCTGCATTAACACTAATTCCAGGGGATCCAAAATATCATTGTGGCCCTCTAGTATGAGTAGGAGGCTATGGAGTTTTAGCAAAATTATGAATCATAGTGGGTCAGGTAAGCCCTCATATCCATCCTGTTATTGTTTCCCATGTTCCAGAATACATAATTACAATGGATATTGTCATGGTTTATGTCTGTGGCTCCCAGGCCTCATGAGTTTGCATTGTGCATTTGTGATTGGTTTATTGTCTAGTGCTTGGATTGATGGTGTCAGTGCTAAAAAAATCCTCATGTTAGTTTCATAACCTGTAGTGTGTGGGCTATTATGGTTGGAAAGGCCAAGTGGAACCCATGTGAGTTGCCTTTACCTCATAAAATAGTAAATGAAAAATATATCTCATCCCAGGAGGTATTGCAGAGATTAGTGTCACTACCAAGGACTTGATGAATGAAGGGGTTGTGTTTTCCACCACATCTCCATTTGATTCTTCCATTTGGTCTGTGCAGAAGATAGATGAGCACTGGAGAATGATGCTGGATTACTATAAACTGAATCAAGTGGTGACTCTAATTACAGCTGCTGTACCAGATGTGGTTTACTTGAGCAGATTAACACAACTCCTGGTACTTGGTCTGCAGCTATTAATTTGACAAATGCCTTTTTCTCCATGTATATCCATAAGACTCACCAGAAATAATTTGCTTTCAGCTGGCAAGGCCAGCAGTACACCTTCACTGTACTACTGCAATGTTATATTAGTTCTCCAGCCCTGTGTCACAATTTAGTTTGCAAGGATCTTGATCATCTCTCCCACAAGGTTATCACACTGGCCCATTGCATTGATGATATTATGCTGGTTGGACCAAGTGAGCAGGAGACAGTGACCATTCTGGATTTGTCAGTATACCTCAATGAAATTTTTAAAAGTCTAGTGGTGTGAGCTATGTAGAGAGATCCCTTCTATCATAAAAATAATGTTGCATCTGGCTTCCTCTAGCAAAAAATAAAAAATAAACAGGCACAGTGCCTGGCGGCCCTGTTTGGATTTTGGATACAACACATTTGCTCACTTCAGTGTTTTACTCTAACCCATTTACCAAGTGATCAGAAAACTGTTAGTATTTAGTGGGGTGCAGAATAAGAAAAGGTTCTGCAGCAGGTCCAGGCTGCTGTACCATTTGGGCCATAGATCCAGCAGATCCAGTCATACTTGAAGTGTCAGAGGTAGGTGGAAATGCTCTTTGGAGTCTCTGGAACACCCCCGTGGATGGATTGCAGTGGAGACCTTTAGGATTTTGGAGCAAAGCTCTGTTATCATTTTCAGACAAGTACTCTTTTGTTGAAACATATCTTTTGGCCTGCTTCTGGGCCTGAAGGGAAACTAACTATCTGACCATTCTTTGAACACCAGGTTGCCATGCAACCTGTGTTTCCCATCAGGAACTGGACACTATCTGATTCACTGAGTCATAAAGTGAGACATGCACAGCAATAATCTGTCTGTAAATGTAAATGGCATATATGTGATCAAGCCAGTGCAAGTCCAGAGGCACAAAGAAGTTACTTGAAGAACTTGCCAGTGCCCACAGCTCCAATTCTTGCTATAACGCCTTCTGTCTCCCATCATGAACTTATAACCTCATGTTATAAGTTATACCTTATGATCAGCTGTCAGAAGAAGAGAAGGCTAGGGCCTGATTTACTGATGGTTCTGCATGTTATGCAGGCACCACACAAACGTGGACAGCTGCAGCATTATAGCGCCCTCTTAGACAAAACTTCAGGCAGTGCATCTGAAAGGAAAAATTACCCAATGTGTGACTGGATCCTGATTCATGTGATATACCCAATGATTTGGCTGGTTCATCAGGAATTTAAAAGGAACATGACTGGAAAATTGGTGACAAAATTATTTTGGGAATAGGTGTATGGATAGACCTCTCCACTCTGGCAAGGGATGTAAAAATGTGTGTGTCCTGTGTAAATGCTCACAAGAAAGTGGGCTCAGCCGAAAAGGGTTTTAACAGTCAAGTGGATAGTATCAGCCATTTATAGATAGCAGTCAATCACTTTCTTTAGGCACTCCCATTACTGCCTAATGGCCTCATGAACATAGTGGTAATGGTGATGGAGGATATGCTTGGGCTAAGCAGCATGGACCCTCACTAACCAAGGTTTAACTGGCTACAATCACTGCTGAATGCTTAATATGCCAGCAGTGGAGACTGACACTGAGTCTACAATATGGCACCATTCCCTGGGATGATCATTCTGTTACCTGGCATCAAGTTGGTTATATTAGATTGCTTCCATCCCGGAAAGGACAGCACTTTGTATTTACTGGCACGGACACTTGTTCTAGATATGGATTTCACTTCTCTTCATATAATGCTTCTGTCAAAACAACCATCCACAGACTTAGAGAATGCCTTCTCCACTATCATGGAATTCGATACAACATTGCCTCTGACCAAGCAAAACATTTTATAGCCAAATAAGTGAGACAATGGGTCTCATGTATGGAATTCTCTGATCTTACCGTGTTCCTTACCATCCCAAAGCAGCTGGATTGATAACAATGTGGAATGATCTTTTGAAGATGCAGTTGTAGTGCCAGCTAGGTGGCAATATCTTGCAGGGCTGGGGCAGAAAATGTAGTATATGCTTTGAACCAGCATCTACTGTATGGTACTATGTCTCTCCTAGTCAGGTTTCACAGGTCCAGGGATCAGAGGTACAAGTTTTAATGGTACCACTGACCATTACCTCTAGTGATCCACTAGCAAAATTTTTGCTTCCTATTCCCACAACCTTATCATCTCCTGGCCAAAAGTCTTAGTTCCAGAGGGGTATTAAGGCTTGTTTCAGGAAGCACAACAATGATTCCATTGAACTGGAAGCTATCTTTCCCCTGGTCATTGAGGTCTCATTACGCTTCTGATTAAGCAAGCTAAAAAGGAGTTACAGTGTTGGCAGTCGTGACTATCAGTGGGAAACTGGACTATTACTGCACAGTGGAGGAAAGGAAGAATATACTTGGAGTACAGAAGATCCCTTAGGCTGCATCCTAGTATTGCCATTTCCTGTTATTAAGATCAGGGGGGAAGTACAGCTACCCAATCCAGGCAGGATGACAAATTGTCCTGAACTTTCACAAATGAAAGCATGAGTCACCCCACCAGGGAAAAAGCTAGGACCTACTGAGGTGTTCGCTGAAGGCCAAGGGCATACAGAATGTATGGTAGGAGAAAGTAGTTTCAAATACCTTGACCAGCTACAGAAACAAGGTTTGTAATCATAATAATTCTAATATACTTCCAATGTGATATAATGCTGATGGACTCAATATGTTTTTTAATTTTTATTTTTAAAGAATAAAATCAAGCAAAATAAAACAGAATAAAGTCAATCACAACAAAAACAGTGTAAGTGATACAGAATTTCAAAACAAGAGAATAAAAAATCAACAATGGCTACCATAATGCCTCTTGTTGTCTTCAAAATAGCTATCCATATCATCAGACGTAGTAAAATCAAACAAAACAAAACAGAATAAAACTAATAAAAACAAAATGATGAATGCAATTCAGGACTTCAAAACAAGATAATAGTAAATCCATAATGGCTACCATAATATATCTTGAGATCTTTGAAATAGCTGCCCATGCCATTGGATACAATAAATCTAAACAACCCTTAAGACAACAATATGCAATATAACAAATATTGTTAAATTCTTATCTTGTTTTGAAAGCCTATATTGCTATTGTTTTGGGGTTTTTTTGTTGTTTGTCTCTTGCTTTTTGCTTTTCTTTTCTGTGTTTTATTTATTTATTTTTTGTCTTTTAAATAAAATTTTAAAAATCAAACAAGACAAAACAGAATAAAACCAGGGCAAAAATTGAAAATGATACAGGACTTTAAAACAAGATAATAGGAAATTAACAATGGCTACCACCTAAAGAAAGAGATCCTCCATGGACGTTATGTTGCCTATTGTTATCCTCTAAGTAGATGATCAGACTACCGGCTCTAGGCCTGCAAAGTCAGTGAAACACTAAACCCTACAAAGCATTAAGTTGTATTTTATTTTAATAGATATCATCTCAGCCTGTGTTTCTCTGGATCAGCTGGTCGCTTATGAGGATGGGGTGGGGGGTTTGGCTCTTCAATATTGGTTTTGAAGTATTATTAAATCTATGTTATCATGTTCACATTATGAAATGTTAGAAGGCAAAGAGAATTTGCCTTCTATTCTGTGAAGTAATTAGTGCATTTCTGTTTGCACACAGGACAGTTGTAACATATTAGGTGTAATTAAAACTTGTCTTTGTATCTAGAGACTACAGTATAAAGACATGTCTGATTTTCAAGTTGACAAGTGGTGGATTGTGATAGTTAATTGATTGTGTTAACTTGAGCAGGAAATTCCCAAATAAATTAGATCAGCATAGTTCTGGGTACTGAACACAGAAGACCCAACCTGGGTGTGAAGAGCACTACCAAATAGGCTTCTGGCCTGAGTGGAATAAAAGGAAAGTGAAGAAAGAAGACTTGCATCTGTTTCTTTGGCAGAGCTCCAATATTCACCTTCCCCTTGGATACTGTCTCCTGGCTTTCACAGCAGATCCTTCAGCCTTTCAGCACAGACTCTTCAGCTTTCTGAAATGGACTCATGCAGGAAGCTACAGTGGTCTCGGGCCTTTGCCTGTTTCCTCCTGATCTCCAGCATAGCGATGACCCTTTTGCACCATTCCACACGTGACTCTGCAGGCGGCCGTTGTAGGTCTATCTTGTAAATCCTCATATATTTCTATATCTTGTATTAAACTTGTTTGTCTAGTAAGCACTGACTGATACACCATATATAACAGTGTGTGTGTGTGTGTGTGTATGTAATTATCACTGAAATGGTACATCTTCTATGATATATGACCTTTGCAGAGAAGTTTTTTAAATCTCTGTTCTTGATTTTCCTTTCTTTAAGATACTGAATATTTCAACTGTGGATATTCCTTATTTAATGACCTAACATGTTAAATGACTGCTTATACTTATTTCCAAGGTGTACTTTTCAGACTTAGGACCCAGAACTCAGATTTGCAACCCATCTATTTTTGTACAGTTCTGTACATCTTTTTAAATAGAGCTTCAGTGTCTTTTTTTGGTATAGTATACCTTGTTTATGCAGTACTGTAATTTTTGCTGATTGTACTATGCAGTACAGTATTGCAGTTTTATGTTCTATTATACATTGTAGGTACTACATGTAACAGCTGTCCAAATGAAAAAGCAAAGCCATCAAGTTGGAGTTTTCTTTGACCATTTCTTTGTTCTGAATATTGTAATGTGTGCACTATTTACAATTCTTCATTTAGCCACCAATTAATTTGATGACTAGTTGCAGATATAGAACCTGGATGTTAAATGAGTAATGTCTGTACTCCTCAAAGATGATGTGATGATTAAAGTGTCATAATAATACACGTAGAAATACTTTTATGAATTACTATGGTATATATACATGTTACATACTCTCTGTGAAAAATCTCTGTACTATATGTATGAGTTATGAGTAATTATGAATAATTTTAGTAAATGAATACAGTTTTTGAGCCCAAATCCTACAATGCAATACTGAGTGTTTAATATATTTCATTGTACCAATGAGTTTTTATGACCTTTTCCTTTTCCCCACTTGTTTTTTTTTTTTTTTGTAAATGCTGAGACTATTACTTAGAAAAAATGCTCCACCATTGAGTCATATCCCCAACTCTTGTATAAACTTAACCTGCTCAGGGTTAAGTGACACTACACTAGGAACTCAAGATTCAAATGGTCAATCAGGGTCCTCAAGATTTAAATGTTTGAAAAAGTATCTTTTTTCTTAATGAAGTCGTAATATAATAAGGAAACAACTCTGAAAACAAATTACTACAAGAACTATCTATGACAATGTAGTAAAAGTGCATATTAAATATGGTGTGGTTCTTATACAGATACTCCCAAATCTTTTTTGTTTTGTTTTGTTTTGTTTTGTTTTGTTTTGGTACTGGGGTCCAAATCTTTTTAACTTCTCAGCTTCTTATTCTATTAATTTCCATAGCTTCCTATGTTTTTAGTCTCCTTCCTGTCCAGAAACAAATCTGTGCTACTCTGTGACAGTCATAGTTTAGTGAGTCAGATGAGTACTTTAAGGAATTGTAGAATTCACAGTAAAATTTTGTTTTAAAGTTAAATGGGAAGAGATAGTAATTGATATCATTATAGGGTGATGTGCCTGACCTCAATTACTGAGAAAGTGACAATTTTATTCACTTAATTAAGGAACCAGAGAGTAGAGAAAGCATTAGGGAAGGGTGACTTTGCAAGGGCAGGTTCGGATGTGTATATAATAGTAATGTTTAATACTCTGTATTTCCCTTGAATTGGAAGAGGCTAATTGCAGAAAGAATAGCCTCTATCAGAATGATATCAGGTCAAATTCTGTTCTGCTATGCATGAACTCTAGCATGCATAGCAGACAGAGAAATTATTTATGTATTATAGATTCCATTTGCCCAACGTTATTACTAAAACTAAAAACAACATTACATCTGGGTGCAGTGGTGTGTTCCTTTAATTCCAGCTACCTGTCAGGCTGAGGTTAAAAGGACCACTTAAGCCCAGAGGTTGAAAGACAATCTGGGTAACATAGCAAGATTTCATTTTTGAGTACTACTTGCTGTCCTATTTCAGCCATGTTTAAAAGTAATTTTAACTCACTGACCTCTCAAAATCTGTCTTAAAAACTGTGAAACAGAATATATCACAGCGATTGAGAACACAGATTCTGGAGTTGGATTTTCTGAGTTTGAAACACAGTGCTAACCCTTGCATACAGTAGGAGAGTGAGCAAACTTTGAGTTCCCAATTTTTCATCTATGAGATGGCATAATAAGTACTGTCAACCTCACAATTTTCATGAAAACTCAAGGACTTGATCAATATGTTAAATGGTATAGAACAGTGCCTGAAACACAATTACTAAATGTCGGCTAAATATATTTCAAAATATAGTTCAAAGCTCATTGCATATCTCATAGGATATGAAATTAATTACAGTAGTTATTGTCACTATAATTTCTTCAAAAATTCTGGTTTTTGAAAATATTCATGTATGTCTTCATAGCTTAGAATTATCTTTAAAGTGAAATTATGCTGTTGGGTCCTACAGTTTCTTGAAATGCTTGTCTGACTCACCCTCTGAACTGTAATCACAGTGAAATGGCAGCATGGCTGACTCAGGACTGCTAATCTGAAGGCATCTGATTGTCTGAAGTGTGAGTCTTAACACGCACCAGTTTCCTATGGTCTGAGAAGCCTAACATCATAATCTTCAGAGCACTAACACTATGCATTGCCTTATTAAGCATGTGCCCCCCACACTGAGGATCATCATAAAGTCCTCAGATCATCAAGTTTGTTCTTTCCGTTAGAAGTTCCTCTGACAGGGTCAGAGGTTTGGCTCAGCAGTATGAGTCCCGCCTGGCAGGCGCGAGGTCATGAATTTGATCCCTGGTAACAAAAAATAAATAAAAAAAAAGAAATTCCTCTGACATTACCTCTGTCTGACATTTCTGTCCATGCTGTTGCCCTTTGACATCAGAAACATATATGTTGCATCCTCTGGCAAGGTGCTACCATATTAGGACTAGTCATGAGACGAATTTTGAATTTGTGAATTTTGAACACCCTGACAGAATGCAAATCCCTAATAACAGATAAAATATATTAAAACAGAGGCATTGATTTTAGATTGGAAACAGGAGTTTGTCATTTAAATGTAAGAAACAGGGTCATGTTCAGTATTCTTTGTACAAGTCTGCAGCCACCCATCACTATACCCACGTTTTACAGCCTCACTGGGGTCCCTCATTATTACCTAGAAATCTTGCTGTTTCCACAGTAAGTTCTTTCCTTTGTTCCACAGAGCTATTGACGTACTGCTCTCCTTTCTCTCAATCTTTTACCTTACACTTTCTCACCTCAGTGGATAAGTCAGACTCTTACTTCTACAGGGGAAACAAATCTCTCAAGTTTAACGTATTTCAGGTTCATGACACAAACCTCAAACCTCCCTGGAACCCTAATCCAGTCTTTTCTTTTTCTGTGCTGGTAAAATGGAGGCGGTAATCCTCTCCCTTTCCAAGATAAATTCCTTCCCTAGGTTCCGCTTCCAAAGTCTTTTCACTATCTGCGATTCTTTTTCAATTTGATACTGCTACTACCTATGTCTGCAGGCTTTCCCTCTGCACTGGCTCCTACTCATCAAGAAATAAAGGTGCCCAGCTTACTGACACCTTAAAAACACTAAAATGCTTCTTCAATTGCCTTTGAGCTACTATTTTCCCTCCTTCCTCTCCGCTCTTTTGAATAGCTTGAATGAATTGTTTAGATTCATTGAATCCAGTTCCTCATCTCCCACTCATTCCTTAGCCCTCTGTCATTTGCCCTACCACCACCTCGCCACTCTGACGGTTTTCTAAGGTGTCACCATTACTGTACTGCTTCATATTCTTCACAATTCTCTCCTTAAAATATCGTGTACTCTCAATTGGTCACTTCAATTTCTGCTGGTTTCCACCCCATGTTTTGATGGCTGTTCCTTCCTACTCCAATGACTTTTATATGCACTTCTCCCTCTGCTCATCCCAGATATGTTTTAACAGCTTATTAAATATCACAAGTTTTCTCTCATATGTGGAAGCTAAAAGAGTCAACTTCAAAACAGAATAGTGATTTACTAGATATTAAGAAGGGGTGTAGAGGGATGGCAAAAAGATTGGATCTGACAGTGCTTGCTATAGTCACATAAGGAAATGTCACATTGAACTCCATTAACCTGAACAGTGGACACATATTAATACACATTTATTTAAATAAAGGAAAATGATATAGTTATTATGAACTTCACTTTTTAAATTATGTAATTCAGTGTTTGCTAGTATATTTTCAGAATCATAACTTGATTTTTAAACATGTCCATAATCCTTCCAAAACCTTGTACTCATTAAAAGTCAATCACATTTCCCTCTCCCCTAGTTATAAGTAACTGTTAACCTACTTTAATATTCAATAAATTTGCCCACATTAGGTGTTGCATATAAGACATATATTTCTTTCACTTAGCATATTTTCAAGATTCACCCATGTTAAAACATATATCTATACTTTTTAATAGCAACTGAAATAAAAAAGCAACTCTAGGAAGCTTTAAAGGAATTCAAACCAGAAATAATCTCACAGGTAAAAGAAGAAATGATAAATGGAAGAGACCCTGAACATATCTAAAGAAGAAACAGTTAAAAAACTGGAGGAACTAAACAAAAAGAATTTTAGACCTCAAAGACAAGATTGCAGCTAGTGAACAGGAAAGGCAACATCTTTTAAAAATAACAAGGAATCAGGAAATAACAATTCAACAACTGCAAGATGATGAAAAGAACAACAACATACGATTGATAGGGATAAATGAAAAAAAGGGGGATGACATAAAGGATGTCAAGAGGACATTTAGAGAAGAAATAGCTGAAAATTTTCCAAACATAAGAATGGAAACTGACATAAAGATCAGTGAAGTATATAGAACTCCAAATAGCCATAACCAAAATAAAACTACACACAGACAAATAATAATCACCATCTCAGAAATCCAACATAAAATAGAATATTAAAAGCTGTCAGAGAGAAAAGACAGATCACCTATAAAGGAAAACCTATCAAATCACAGCCGACTTCTCAGCACAAACAATAAAGTGAAGAACAACATGGAGTGAAGTATTTCAGATCTTAAAGGAAAATGATTTCTAACCTAGACTGATGTACCCTGAAAAACTGTCCTTCAAAATTGATGGAGAAATAAGATACTTCCATGACCGAGAACAGCTGAAGAACTTCATGATCATCAAGCCAACCCTGCAAAGAATACTGAAAGACAGTTTAGACACACTTAGGAAAAAACCACTAAACAAGGTAGACAAGTAAACAGAATTGAAAGAGAAAGACTGAAACAGCAGAAATATAACATGTCCGTAATAAACCAACATATAAGAGATATAACCATTAATGTAAATGGTCTCAATGTACCAAGAAACAGACTGGCAGAATGGATCAAGAATCAACATTCAACCACATGCTGTCTAAAGAAATCCATCTAACACAAAAGGATACTCACAGACTGAAATTCAAATGATGGAAAACAATACTTCATGCAACAGGAACCCAAAAAAAGCAGGGGTAGCTATTCTGTTTGCAGACAATGTGAACTTCAAGCCAATAATGATCTGAAGAGATAAAGAAAGTCATTACATACAGGTTAGGGGAAAACTTCAAGAGGAAGCATTAACTATCTTAAATATATATGCACCAAATTCCAGAGCACCCAGGTATATAAAGGAAGTATTAACAGAAATGAAAAACCAAATTAGCAGTAAAAAAATTATAATAGAAGACCTTAACATACCACGGACACAAAGGACAGTTCCACCAGACAGAAAATCAGCGTAGAAATAATAGAACTGAACCATACATGTGAACAAATGGTCTTGATAGATATACACAGAGTGTTCCACCCAACAACATCAGAATACACATTGTTCTCAGCAGTACATGGGACATTCTCTAAAATGGACCATATATTAGCCCACAGAACATATTTAAATAAATGCAAAATAGTTGAAATCATTCCTTGCATGTTATTGGAGCATAGTGACATGAAATTAGAAATTAATGATAAAAGATACAGCAAAAATCCTACAAACACATGGAAACTGAATAACACACTATTGAGTAACCAGTTAGTCACAGGGGAAATTAAACAAAAAATTAAGGCATCCCGACAAGCAAACGAAAATACAAATACAACTTACCGGAATCTGTGGGATGCAATGAAAGCTGTTCTCAGAGGAAAATTTGTTGCACTGAGTTTCCATATCAGGAAAACAGAATGAATACAAATAAATAACCTAATGGTACACCTCAAACATCTAGAAAAAGAAGAGCAAGTCAAACCCAAAGCCAGAAGAAGGGAGGAAATTATAAAAATCAAAGCAGAAATTCATGCAATAGAGACTAAGAAAATAATCCAAACAATCAATGAATCAAAGAGTTGGTTCTTTGAAAGAATAAATAAAATTGATAAGTGCCTAGCCAACCTTATTTTGAAAAGGGAAGAAAAAGCTCAAATTCATGCAATAAGGAATGAAAAAGGTGAAATCACTACAGACTCTGTAGATATACAGAAGATCATCAACACCTATTTGGAAAACCTCTACTCTCAAAGGTTTGATAACACAGAAGAAATAGACAGATTCTTAGAAACATATGAAGTGCCACAGCTAGGTCAAGAAGATGTAAAACTATGGAATAATCCAACTCCTATTAATGAAATTGATAATTAATTAAGTCCTTACCTAGAAAGAAGAGCCTAGGCCCAGACGGATTCACTGCAGAATTCTACAAAAAATACAAAGAAGACTTAATGGTGACACTCCGCAAACTCTTCAATGAAATTGAAACGGAAGCAATCCTTCCTAAATCATTCCTGGAAGCAAATATTACTCTAGTACAAAAACCTGAGAAAGACCCAACTAAAAAAGAGGACTATAGACAGATCTCCCTAATGAACACAGATGCAAAAATCCTCAATAAAATATTGGCAAATAGGATGCAGCAAATCATCAAGAAGATTATACATCATGACCAAGTGAGATTCATCCCAGAAATGTAGGTATGGTTCAACATACATAAATCAATAAATGTAATCCACTATATCAATAAAGCCAAAAGTAAGAATCACATGATCATTTCTATAGATGGAGAAAAAGCTTTTGATAAGGTCCAACATGCATTTATGATAAGAACCTTACAGAAAATTGGAATAGATGGTCTTTTCCTCAATATAATAAAGGTTATCTATGACAAATCAACAGCCAGTATTATACTAAATGGCACAAAACTGAAGACTTTTACCTTAAAATCAGGCACAATACATAGATGTCTCTTATCATTGCTCCTATTTAATATTTAATATAGTACTTGAAATACTAGCCAGAGCAATTAGACAAGAGAGAAATAAGAGGGGTAAAGACAGGAAACGAAGAAGTTAAATTATCATTGTTTGCAGATGACATGATACTCTACAAAGAAGACCCCCAAAACTCCATTGAAAGACTCCAAGATATAAAAAATAAATTCAGAAATGCAGCTGGATACAAAACTAATACTCAAAAATCAATAGCATTTCTATATACTAACAACAAAATCACCGAGAAAGAAATAAGAGAAGCCATACTCTTTACACTAGCAACCAAAGAAATGAAATATTTAGGAATTATTCTCACGAAAGAAGTGAAAGACCTATACAGGGAAAATTATAATACACTGAAAAAAGAAATTGAATATGATTTTAGAAAATGGACAGACATCCCTTGCTCATGGATAAGAAGAATAAATATTGTAAAAATGGCTATTCTCCCAAATCTGCTATACAGATTCAATGCAATCCCAATAAAAATACCATCAACATACCTCGTGGATCTAGAGAAATCGCTCCTAAAATTCTCTGGAGCCAGAAGAGACCTAGAATATCAAGACAGTTATAAATAGCAAAGGCAAGGCAGGAGGCATTACAATCCCTGACTTGAAGTTATAGTACAAAGCAACTGTAGTAAAATCAACATGGTACTGGAATCAAAACAGAGCCAAAGATCAATGGAATAGATTAGAAGATACAACCACAACTACAAACACACTCTACCACCTTATTTTTGATAAAGGTGCCAAACATGTTCACTGGAAGAATGCCAGCCTCTATAACAAATGGTGTTGGAAAACCTGCCTCTCCAATATGCTAAAAACTAAAGCTAGACGCATGCCTATCACTATGTACTAAATTAAAATCTAAATGGATCAAAGATCTGAATATTAAAACAGAAACAGTAAATCTATTGAAAGACAAAAGGGGTAAAAATCTTGAAGGCATAGGAGTAGGTAGAGAATTCATGAACAGGACTCAAACCGCATGGGAAATACTTCCCAGAATCAATAACTGGGATCGCCCCTTATTAAAAAGTTTCTGCATGTCTCAAGAAATCTCCAGCACAGTGAAAAGAAAACCCACAAACTGGGAAAAAATCTTAGTGAACTGTCCCTCAGATGAAGGACTTCTGTCTAAAACATATAAAGAATGAAAAAAAATCAGAACCCCAAAATTCAAAGATCAATCCAGAAATGGGCATCTGAGATGAATACACACTTCTCAGACGAAGAAATACAAATGGCAAATAAATACATGAAAAAAATGTTCATCATCATTGGTCATTAGAGAAATGCAAATTAAAACCACACTGAGATTCCATCTCACTCCTGGAAGAATGGCCAGGATCAAGAAAACTACCAACAAATGCTGGAGAGGCTGTGGGGAAAAAGAAACTCTCCTGTACTGTTGTTGGGAGTGTAGACTGGTATAACCATTGGGGAGGTCAGTCTGGAGATTTCTCAAAAAGCTGGGATTGGAAGTCCCATTTGTTCCAGCTACTCCACTTCTAGGCATATTCCCAGCAGAACTGAAAACATCGTATCACAGTGATATATGTGCACCCATGTTTATAGCAGCACAATTTGTAATAGCCAGATCTTGGAAACACCTTAAGTGTCTATCAACTGAGGATAAAAAAGTTGTGGTATTTTTATACAATGGAGTACTACTCAGCTACAAAGAATGATCACATTGAGATATTTATAAATATATGGGCATAGCTTGAGACCATGCTCATAAGGAAATAAATCAAATTCACATGTATAAATACCAAATATTTTCCCCAGTGTAAGAAATGGTAAGAATACATAAATTATGTGGTAAACATGATTCCCCATTATATTGCTTTGAAGCCTTATAATGTTTTCATTCATTAATTGGAATTGTTTTATTCTGGGATGTTTGTTTTTATTGTCTGTGATAATATGAACAGTTATTTTGAAGAAAACAAGACAGTGTAATAGCTATTGCTGATTTAATATCATCTTGTTTTGAAGTCCCATGAAGCTTTTGTTCTTCTGTCTCCATCGGTTTATCGTGTTGTATCTTATTGGATTTTATTATATGTGATAGTATAAACAAAATTTTTTATAGACAAGGAGATATTATAATAACCATTGTTCATTTTCTGTTAGTTGGTTCTGAATATCCTGTAATATTTTCATTCTCTTGCACGGATTTACATTGTCTTCTTATGTTTGATAGTATACAAAGGCATACTTAAATATTTCAAGGAAAGAGACACTATGGTAGCTACTCTTATGGCGGGTTATCTTGTGGTGAAACACTATGTTGCTTAAATTGTTCTGTTATGACCTGTGTTGTTATGTTGTTATGTCTTCTTTTATCTTAATCTCCTTTTTAAAATTTTTTAATAAAAACATTTTTAAACTTTTTAATAAAAAAAGTTTTTAAAAATACAGAGATTCCATTGCCAGCACCAAATATGTACACACATACACATCCCAAAATTTTATTGATTGAAAGATGTTCGAAGCTTTGTCTTCATGTATCAATTGTACTGAGATTTAATGCAGATTAGAAAAAGGCAAATTGTAAATAGCTTTGGGCAGCAGTGTTCCTCAGAAAGATTTCTTTACTTTATAGAATCAGTATTTTTAAAAATAAAATTTACTGTGTATATTTAAGATCTACAATGTGATGTTATCATATACATAGTAAAATGTTACTATTGAAAAGGAGATTAACGTATCTGTCATTTCACACAGTGACCCATTTTGAAAATTTTTGTGGCAAGAGCAGTTGAAATTTTTTTTTTGTGGAAGAATGGAAACGTTTTACATACATGATATGTAATCACAGTTCTCTTTCTTATTAGAAGAGTGACCTAACTAAAATGCATTAAGTAAAATAATTTAGCCTTGCTGAGACTGATTTTCTCATTTGAATGGTGACTAATGGACTCTTTCCTATTACCCTATCTGACTTTAAGAATAAAATAATCTATGAGGAAAATGCCAATTACATGAATTCAATCAGTATGAAGTATATGCATATGTTGAAACATCATATTATGCCCCATTAATATGTACAATTACATGTTAATTAAAATAAAAATTTAAAAAACATTGAAAATGAGCTGTTTCCTAAAATGTCCACTAGGGAGCATGATGCCATTGCTTGAGCACTTGCTAAAAATGATCTTATAGCCTATTTTGTAGTGCTCAAGAAAAGAGGTTTAAGTAGAAAATAAAATCCTTCCCCTGAGCTCCCTATTCCCTCAGCACTATCCCTAAAGAAGTCTAAAACCCTAGGGATATTAGCAAGCCCCTTCACATTGCTGTGTAAATTTAGAGGGCGCAGTATTTAATCAGTCTTCTTGGAACACAAGTGGGCTTATTTCCCTATGTTTACCTGTCCAGAAATAGGAGCAGCACTGAGCTCATATATGGTCAATCTTTATGTTCCTTTTCATCTTCACCCTTCAAACATTATGAGCTTTGGAGTAAGATAAAACTGGATTCTCATTCCTAACCCACCATTCTAGCCCATTGATTCATTTCAGTGGCTTCTGGTTCACATTCTTGATTTCTGAGAAGATAAATGTGGGATAGTTTTAAGTTCTATGTGGAGACTGAGAGAACAGCTTTCCCTTCTTCATGTGCTTGAGAATCATCATGTCCCTGATTTGAAATTTCACTGTTTTTGGCAGTGGTGGGCATTGGGAGGGTAAAGGGACTTTTCTAAACCATTTGGAGTCAGCCTACATTAGAGAAAAAGTCCTCTAGGAAGGGTATGATCATATAATGTACAGTAGTTGTCAATTATGTTCCTTGTATTGTTTCCCTCTCATAATGTGCTCATCTTCAACACAATCTTATTAAAAGTTAAGGTCTGGTCTCTTGTGTGCAGTAGGAAATTAGAGAAGGATGAGAGCACATTGTGGGGTAAAAAGGTAAGAAGGGAGAGAGCAGGATTCCCTTCTGAGAATCCAGACTGGTGGTACTCTTGTTTATCCATCAGAAAGCACTGCTCTGACAACTAGAAACTGTATGAGGGATCCAGATGACATATTAAAGGTAAAGTTATAACAAGCGTACCTTTAGTCAGTGAGTGTCACAACTGAATTATTAAGGGAGCATTCCCTGATTTGATGCCATACCCTCAGCCTCAGTGCCTGTTGAGCTGTCTGTGGAGAATTAGAAGAACAAAACAGGACAGGCCTAATCTATCTTGGACCTGTACTTGGTAAAGAGAGCTCAGTCTAAATTTCATATCCAAAGTTTCTATTATGCTTCCTGTGTTTGTGCAGTGCAGTAGCAGTCCAAATTCCACAATGGCCCTGAGCACGAGCCTAAACAATTTTAAGAAATCTCAAGGTGCCTGCGTTGTGTGCCCTTAATGATAAAAGGGTCATAGATTTTGGAGAAATATTCTGGTGGACGAAATTTATCTGTTCCATCCTTGTTTGAATTACATACATTTAGATTTCAAAGAAAAAAAGCTGCAGAGTACCTACTCTTAGTTATCTCTGGGTAGAAGGATCATGCATAATTTTTTATTCATTTCAATTTCCCAAATTTTCTAAGATGAATTAATTTTGTAATCACAAAATGTTGGCATCTTTTTAAAAAGTAGATAAAATTGTATAATGAATATTGTCCAACATGGAACCTAAACTTACTTCTACCACTAGATTTTCAAGTTTGCTGCTTATGAATGAATGGCACTACTGACACTAAAAGTCTTTGTATATGTAACTAGGGATGATTCCCAAGGAAAAATTCACACTAGGAAGAGCAACCTTCCAACAGTTTTCACTCGGGACAAAAGTTAGGTGTTTTTGGAAGGAAGGAACGAGCCTGTCTTTCTGGGTTGTGCATTTCCCTTCTGACCGGATTCCCCAGGGAAAAAGTACCCTACAAATAAATTCCGAAAAATACTTTTTCTCAAACTTTATTATGGAAAATTTCAAACCTATACAAAAGTATAGAGAATAGTGTAATGAATTCTCAAACACCTTCACACAGCTTCAACAATTATCAATTCAGAGCCAATCTTATTTCATCTGTGCACTCATCTACCCCACCTTCAGGTCATTTTGAAGCAAATAGCAGTAGCATATCATGTGTAAATTTTTCAGTGCACTTCTCTAAAAAATCAGAATTTTTTTCAAAAAATGTTAACCACAGTACCATATCACACACCTAAAAAACAAAGTCAAAAAGACATGTTTTTATTTCAAATTCTCTAAGATTTGGGAACACAATCAATACATTTCACTGGTACCATGAGGAAGAGTGTAATACTAAAATGGAGTTACCTGTGTTACAGGGTTAAAGGAAATAGAAGTTACCATGTTAAAGCCACTTCAGAAACCTTTGTAAGAAGCTAGGGAAAAGTGCTGACATCACAGACCCCATGGCAACCTATGAAATTTTCCTTAAATATTGTTTTCTCAAAAATTTTCTCCTGGAAGCAGCTGATCTAATCCCTCTCTTTTTAAATCTTTCATTTTTTCCCTTCACTTACAGCTGTCTTTTTCTCAAATGGTTCTAAGTGACAATTCACCACTCTCATCCCTCTAGAAACTAGATGGGATAAGAAGCTAGTTGAGTGTGCTGAGAAAAGGATAAACAATATGGCCAACTGAAACAGTGACAGAGGCGAGCTAAATGGTATAATTTAGTTTGGAAACTACCTATATTGCAGTCTTACTTGGCTCTGACATCAAATAATACAGTATATTTAATCTATAAAATAGCTAAAACAATTTTTCTTCAAAGAGATGTTAAGATGATGTGTAATAAGTGTTGTTAGGTCATTGCAAAAATTTAAATGTATTATTTGTATTATCATTTTAAAATTTACTTTATAAAATCACAATATTTTCTGTGTTCATTGTATTTATTTTTAGTTATCTTTATAGCAAAGGATTTTTTGAATAAAATTTTAAGCAAGTTAACAACAGTACAAAAACTCTAAAATATTACATGAACTGATTCTATAAAACATTGCCCTAATTGATGGCATAATCTTGAAAGTGTGCCAGCTACTGTATAGTATGACATAGAAATGTGAGCAATAATTCTTGTCTTTGAACATCTTACAACTGTCTTGAAATGTTTGTGAAACATCTGATAGACAAAAGCCACACACATGATACTTAGACAGGATGTACTCTACTAGCACCAGATTAGGAGGGGAATGTTTTGTCACAGAGGGATTTCAAAATATTAACTGAATCAAAGACCTTTAGTGATGCCAACCATATTTCAAGTACTATCTCATGTGTAGGATCTGCAAAGTGTAAGGAAAAATAGTCTTTGTTCTCAGAGACACAGTGTAATGAAAAAGGCAGGCACATCAAAAAAGCACAACAAAAGCCTGGCTATAGGTACTGTTCATGTGCAATTGTGTAGCAATCAGAGCAGGAGGAGTCGGTGGAATAGACAGGGAAAGAGTGTCTGTCTCGAGATGTAGGAGGAAAATCAGATGAACTGTCTCCTCAGGAACATTAGAAGTGCTCATTTATTCTTGACAATTCTGTTGAGCACTGGATTCACAACAATGATTCATTCAGAGTAATCTTGAGCTTCTTTACTGTTCATCTGAGAAAAAAGAAACCAACATACAATTATTAAGCTTATATTAACAATTCTTCCAACTGACAAATTTAGTGAGAACTTATTTTAAACCCCAATTACTTGGTATTTAGAAAGCCTTCCCAGAATTATCTAATGCAGATGCACTATTGAGCCTGTATTAGCAGTTGAAGGAAATATAAATATAGATATAGATATATCATGACACAAGAGGTCAGGAAACCCAGTTATTTTACTACATGGGCATGAATATTAACACATAAAACTGCACTCTAGGCTTACAGAAATACACATTCCTCACTTAACCAAGTTCAGTTTCTGTAAGATCATATGATTTGATGCTAAATGAGGAATTGTACAACAGAGTATGTACACTAAAATATTCATAACAAAGAAAGAAAACTCCAAATTGACTCTGCTTTTATTTTGCAAAAGTCTTACATGTAGTAATATAAAACATAAAACTACACTACTGTGCTGTATAGTACAATCAGCAAAAATTAAAGTATTGTATAAACAAAGTTTATGGTACAAAAAAGACAAGATATAGATAACTGTACAAAAAAAGATTATAAGTCCGAACAGTGCAGTTTGGTTGTAATTCTAAACAGTCATTAAACAGGTAGGTGGTTAAAGAATATCTATAATATAGGCTGTTTTCCAACAACCAAAGGGTTTCCAGAGTAGTGGCCAATAAACAGTGAGAAGATCAAACAGAAAGGGATTTCTTTAACCCAGGCTGTCAGAAAAAGCTTCTATCGCCAATGACAGATGTAAAAAAACTGAGCATCAAACAGTATGATAACTTGGCTGAAGGTATAGAGTAAGTAACAACTAGATCTGTCTGGCCTCCAAGCTCCAAGATATTTTATATCACATAAGCTTTCTCTCATTAAATGCAATGTTTTACTACATTCACTATAGTTACTTCTACTTCTCATATTGCTTTTTACCCAAAACTGTTTAAAATCTGCTAAATACAGAGTAATAGTTCATCAGAGACAACTACTAGGAAAATATTGGTAAAATTATTTTTGGTAGTGCCTGGTGGCTCTTGTAAACAAAGAAAGTCTGGAAGTGAAAGCTGCCCAAGGAAAAAATAATAATTATGTATAAAATTACAAGTATTATGTCTTATACATATAAACCAACTAGCATTCTATATGAACCTTTTGAGATAAAACCATGCAAAACAATTAAAAACCTTTATATCAAATGAATCTATGTAAAGTAATAAAGCAAATGAATTAATGCATAATAATTTCCCCTTTAGTTTACTTCTTTGAAGTGTGGTGAACAGATTTTGTTTCTACACATACATGAAGTTACATATATGTACAATTTATTGAAATCTTTTAATATACAGTACAAATTATGCTTCTAGATCTGCATATTTATATTAAACTATTTCTTCTTTATACATTTTCAAAAATAAAATGCCTAACTAAGGGTCCAGGAGTGTAGTACAGCTTTACAGAACAAGATTAGCATGCATGAGGCCTTCAGTTCAATATCTACTACCATCACCACCAAAAACAAAAAACAACAAAATCTCACACCACCAGAAATAAATTTGACCTGTTGAAAATAGAAAAATACGAGCCACTGATACTCATTCAAGAAATAAACTTTTGATTCATATCTGTAAACCAGTGGAATATGTTTTTTTTCCTTTTTTAACTGAGAAAGCTTTATAATTTAGCTGTACATTTTTAGAGCAATCACAAAAATTGTACAAGTACTGGAAAAAAATTCCAATAATACATCAATTGTTAGAGCACCAAACTGGGAAAAATATCTGCATGCTAGATATGTATGGTATACCTGGTCATGTATTTTAGCAGGACACTACTGATTTATACTTGTAAAGAAAAAAAAGTATCTCCATAGAGCTTTTAATTATTCTGCCAACACTGTGTTTCACAGGATATTTTGAAGAACTTAAATGATCCTAACAGTCAATTCTAAAAAACTCTTTTATTCTAAATGATAAAAGGGGGGGAGTCTAATAATTCTTAAGAACAGATTATGATACTTTGCCTTTGTCAGATATATAACATAAGATTATGTGTACTTTGCCTTTGTCAGATATATAACATAAGCACCAAATAAGATGAGGTGTCATTACCTCTAAATAATTATTATTAAGTACAAAATAACATCCATAGTATTTGCAATAGCAATCTAAGTAGAAAGATTTGTATCCAAAAATATCCATAGACTGAAATTCAGTGTATCTGCTGTGTCAGTGTCAAAATGGAATGTAGAGATCTTCTTCAATAACTAATAGAGAATACATTGCATGGTATATGTGAGATGTCTAAACAGTAACACCCAATTTCTCTGGAATTAAAAATATGTGTGTTTTATATGTATTGTCAATATGTACCATGGTAGAAAAATATTTGATCATACTGTAAAACTCAGATAATAAAACTGCCAGCAACTTTTAAAAGCCACCCAATATTAGTTTACTCTTTTATTTGGGATTCCATTAATCAAAAAAAATGCTTTCTGAAATAAGACTTGCACTTTATGTCTATATCAATGCGAAAAAATATTTTAAGGATGGCAGTAATTTCTTTACAAAGTGCAATGACACTCACTTTTAGCTACATATAAAAAATTGTTGAAACTGTAATGTAAACCAAATATAGGAAAATACTGTATTTGAGTGCTTCAAAGGCTAAAACATGCAAAGTACACAAGGGGGCACTAAAAAGGAGTATGAAGTTCAAAACTATTGGCTAGTGTTTAAAGACAGGATGGCAAAGTAATGATTATGAGGAAAAATGCAGGACTTTTAGGTAACACACAATGTTAATCTCTTGATCTGTATATTGCTTACCTGCTTGTGATGCCCAAGAAAAAACTGATTAACCTGTACAGTTCAGATTTATGCATTGTTCCCTATGCCCATTGAAACAAAACACTGCTTTAAAAAATGGTATCTCCATTAAATTTTAATACAAATTCTGTTTAAACACAAAGTTTTAAATAATCATATACACCACACACATTTTTTGGAACTGGTAGTCAAGCACAAGGCCTTGCCCTCCCAAGTCAAGGTATCTATTCCTGAGAAATATGCTCAGTCCTTATTTGACCATTAACATTCAATATTAAAGCAGAGGATGTTTTTTAAATGCTCAACTGTTACATGTGGAATAATTTTTCCACTTTAAAAACTCCTCCTTCTCAAAGGAGGAGTTCTTTCCATCTAATTTCACGCAACTAGGTAAACAGAGTAAGTTCAAAAAGAGACTTGTGCATTGTAGATGGAATTCCTGATCTCAAGTAAGTACCCTAGTCAATATAAAATCAGTGAATTTACTACCCAGAAGTTTGTCGTGTGAAAACAAAATATTTACCATCACTCTGCAGAAAAGATTGCTCGGGTGTCCCAGCAATTTGAGAAATCTGTAACAGCTGAACAGCAATAGACTTAACTCAACTGGGATGCAACCACCACCAAAGATTCCATTCCCAGGGTTCCTCCTGCCAGTCCTGGACCTCTAACTGGGTTGTCACTCAATTCAAATATGGGAGCTAACTTTTTCTCCAAAACCAACGTGTGCAGACAACCAGGTTTCTTCGGAGTGTCCAGGAAGGGAACTGGAAGTGGAGCCGGCAAAACCGCATTCTAGGAGACAAACGCATCAAGATCTGTCTGGCAAGCCATCTCGCAGAAACACCTGCTGTATCAGGTGATATGTTGTAGCTATACTGGAAATGGAGAAGTACCCGTTGTGAAAAAGAAATGTTTGGACATATCACATGATCGATACTTGACAGACCAAACACATTTCTGAAAGGGGCACACGGGACCCCATCCGTGAGGCTAAAATTACAGTTGACGTTAGCAAGAGCACACAGGACGTAAACTTTCCAATGTTTCTTTCTTTTTTCTTTTCTCAGTTTGAAAGGCAAGTTTCCACGAAACTCCTGCCCCAGAAGGGCTCACAGAACAGGAACAAGGCTGTGGATGAGAAAACAACTGAAAGGGATAAACCAAGAAGACGCCAGCACAACCAAGCAGGGAGAACTTGACAGGCTTCCACGGCGGTGGGGAGGGGGCGGGACACCCCCAGCACCCTAGCGCCAAAAATGTGCACACACTCACAGGCACAAACGTCCATCAGCGCAATGCGCGGGGCGGCTGGGAAGCAACCATCGGGAGGCGCTCACACGCCTCCCCCGCACCCTCACCGCCCCACCCCACCCCGAGAGCCGGGCTAGCGAGGGCTAAGGCACCTTTACGCGAAATCCCCTGCGGCTTTGGGTTGCCCAAGGCCCGAGCATTTTATGGTGTCGCCAAGAGGCCATTCTTCAAAGCAGCTGAAAAGCGTGCAAATTGTCCGAACACAGTGCCCGGCAACTGAGACAGATCATTTGCAAGCGAGATTCAGAGGTCTGGCTGCCCACGAAACAAAAGAAGCCCGCTCCGGCCCGTGCGACGACCGCACATGGCAGGAGAGGCGCTCGGGCGGCCGCACCGCTGATCTCAGGGGAGGCTAGCGGAGGGGTCCGGACGCGGAGGTACGTACTAGGGAGCGCTCTCCAGCGGCAGCGGCGGCTGCAGCGGCGGCGGGGCGCCCGAGTTGCCATCGGTGGGGGAGCCGCCCAGCTTCAGTTTCTCCAGGTACTCAGCATGCACCGGCTTGTGGCACTGGAGGACCCTGATGGCATCGTCGATCTTGAACCACTGTCGCTTCCTCCCGATGCTGAGCGAATCTTCCCAGTCTTCCAGCAGCTCGGTGACGGTCAGGACGTACACGTAGGTCCTGTGCTTGCGATCTTGGTTCTGCTCGAAGACGCCCAGCAGACGACCCAACTTCCCTTTGACGCCTGCCTCCTCGTACACCTCTCGCACGGCCGCGCCGCCCGGCTCCTCCTCGGGCTCCATGCCCCCGCCCGGCACGATCCAGCGGTCCGGGTACCGGCTGCTGCTCACCAGCAGCACCTCGTCCTCGCGCTCGCTGCGGAAACACAGGCAAGCCGCACGCTTCTTGAAGCCCTCGGGGTCGTAGGTGCGCGTCTGGTTCGGCTTGCACTTCATCCTCGAGGCCGCCGCCGAAACGCCTGGACAGAAAGGGCCTGGCGAGCGCGGGAGCGCGGGCCAGCGGGCGAGCAGGCTAGCAGGCGAGCTGCCCGGCAAGCCAGCCAGAGAGCAGTGAGCGCGGATGAGCCGGGGATTCCGCTGAGAGGTGCAGCCCGCGGACGACTAGGCGCGCATGGGGCGGAGGCGGGGCGGACAAGGGGCGGCGCCTGAGTCGTCCCCCGGGCCGGTAGCGGCCTGCGGGCACGCGGAGGGTCCCCAGCCCGCAGCCTGATTGGAGGCGCCGCTTCCGCCGCCGCCCCGCGCTAGGCAGCCCGCGACTCTGCTCGCTGTCCCCCATGGCGCCGCCGCGCGCCTGCCTCTGTGCGGGCCTCGGGCCACCGCTCCTCCCCTCCCTCGACTTTCCCCCAGCCCCAGCTGGGGTTGAGAGAGGTGAGGCAGGCGTGTTCCCAAGCGCGTCCACCATGCAGGGCGAAGGGGCGGGGATCTCCCCGAGCCCCCAGAACGCAGCGCCGCGGACGCACTGCGCAGGCGCCCCGCACCTTTGGGGCTGGGAACTCCTGCCCGCGCTGAGAGATGCTCTGCATTGTGACTCTCCACTGGAGTCTCTCCACGTGTGCCTTCAGGCCAGGTGCTGCTGCTCTCCCTGGCCCCACACAGGTCCCTGCTCCTTTGCAGGAAACACACGCGCAAGCCTTTGTGCACACAGTGCCTTGAAGACTTCCTCGCCGCCTTCTTTGCCCAGGATGATTGGCGTGGGCTTATTTATAAGAAGCCCCAGGACTCCTCACACTGACCAGTGGCATCTTTGCTGAGTCATGCCATGCACAGTTGCTTCTTCAACAGGTTCTTAACCTGACCTGGCATCTTGGCACAGCCCTTCCATACACGCTTGTCTTCAAACTGCCTACATCTACCCAACCTCTCTGTGCCTCAGCTTCCCCATCACTCAGCTTCTCCTGGTTTCTGCCCTCTCCCCTGGGAATTACACACACCTCACCACTGGAGCACTACTCCAAGGAATCTGCCATTGAACAGCAAGGGACTCCGCCCTCCATGGAGCTCCGCCCTGATCATGTCTTCTCTTTTGATAAGTGCTGTTGGGGTTTTGGGACCGTGTACATGCAAACTCCAGTATGATTTACGTTCTCAGTCTAAAGAGTCATGTCATGGAGCAAGGAGGTCTCTCTGCCCTGTCACCTCCTTGTTTTGTCATCCTGCCTGCCCTCTTAGCCAACAGTGCACCCACAGTTCCCACTGTAGCAAGCTAAGCCCACCCTCTCCTTTCCATTTCTTTGCAGAATTCCCCTGAGCCTGTCTTGGCCTAGCCTTAGAGAGAAGACCTCTTATGTGCCCTAACCTTTATCGCCTCACAACTTACACATTTTTCTCTCCTGACACCCTGCTGGCTTCAGCCAGAGGGATCCTGGATCCTTACTTCTTCAACTAAATAATTGCTTCATCAAGGGAAAATGCACTGTAAGAAGTGGTTATTAAAAACACAGTCCAATTTTCAAATAACTTAGCCCTGTTTCCCAAAGCCTTCTTGACTGCATTCATTCACAGAAGCACTATGGAAAATGATTCCTTTCCCAAGGACAACAGACACCTGAAGTATTAAGCATGCTACCACACAGAGGAATGGGCTAGATACGAACAACGACATAAAATAGAAACATACAATGACATCAGTAAGTGGAGATACCACTGCTACTGACCAAACAGTGGTAGCAGGCTGAATTTCTCAGCTTGTCCATACTCACAAACACACAGATGATGTGAAACAACTGCAGATAAATTTCGATACCTTCTTACATTTCTCATGTCTGAGACAAAATACCTGACACCCAAAGTTAAAGGAACAAGGTTCGCACATTTTCCAAGTTTCAGACTATAATCCGCTGGCTCCAAGGCAGGCTGGATGGATGGCAGATAGCAATTGCAGAGGACTGACAGTTTACTTTGAGCAGGAGGCAGCAAAGCAAGCAAAGGGATGCACACAGCTCTTTCTGTCCCTTATATCTTATGCAGGCTACTTAAGGTGGCTAGCACTCACACCCTCAGTCCCAGTGTCCTTGTTCCCAGCACTGCACCATGAATCAGTACCAGGCTCAAGGCCTCCCTTGTGACTGCATGAGGCTTTGAGAGGACATCTAGACACAAGCTGTAACAATTACTATCAGGAAGGCAAATTTACACCCTAGTATCAAATTACTAAACATTGTTTTAGGATTTGTTTCTGGTGTAGTGACAGCATAAGGAGAAAACAAATGACTATCATATTAGTAAGAAGTCTGAAGAAATGAATATACACTTATGACTCACCTCATGGTAAATGCAAAAAAAAAAGTCCTGAAAATGCACTAAATTTGCTTTATAATACACAGCAGTGATATAACATACCTCTGGTGTAATGATTGTGTTTGTCTCTCTTGTTATATTTGGAGACCCCCTGACGTACAGGTCCATAGTTCACCAGTCTTTGTAAATCCAGCGTCTGCAATGTTCTCTGATCTCACTAGTAGGGCAGCCCTCAATATAGGTTTAGTTGGTTAATCTTGTGGGAGTGACATGCCAGGGAAAGCGTTCTGTTCCTGTACCTCAGTTATTCCAGAATTTGCCACTGTTTCTACACAGTAAAATTCCACATGTCCATGGCCAGCTGCGACTCAGCAGTGAACCACTTCAGGGTTGGAAGTGCACCTCATTTTCTGGCATCTTGGGCTGTATGCTTTTCAACACACAGCAGAGCTTCTGTTGGCTCCAGGTCTGGGTCATGAAGTACTACCATGCTTGACAGGGTATCATGCATTCCACAAAGAGGAAACCAGCCCCAGAGGGGAGACAGTTAACTTGTGATTAATGCTGATACCTATCAGCGGTCTGCTGTACATAAGACCAATTCCCTCAAAGGTATAATGGAATCACAAGGGCCACTCAGATATTCTAACATGCCATGGGTTCATTTGATGAGGACAAGGCACCTAAGTGGCAACATTTGGTACAAAACATGTGATTGGGAGGCTGCCACAGTGGTACAAACCCATGCTCCCTGCTACTTGAGAAGTTCAGGTAGTATGAGCCCCTGTCTCAGAAAACAAATGTGAATGAGACAATGGCTGCACTCCCAGTTCCAGGACAAAAGCCTCAAGAACCACCAAACTAATCTGCTTCTCCTGGAGAGGTGCACTGTATGCACCGTGTTAGTATAGGCATGGTGGTGTGTTCCAAGTCTGTAACTTCTCTGGAAATTCAAGAGTGAAGGGAAAATAGCATTTCATCACTTCTTGCCATTTTCTCGGTTATTATATAGAGGCCAGATTGAAAATCAGTGTTTGTATTAGGACTTGACCACCAATCACATTCATAGATTCCAAACTTAGATTAGTTCAGTTAAATTGCTTTTGCTGCCAGCCTAACATCCCAATAGGGCACATCATAAATTTTGCCTTGCGTGAACCTTCCGTTCTCTGCAGGTTGAAAATTCTTCTCATTGCATCCTGTTTTCATCTGTGTTTTTGCTTGTTTTTTGATCTCTTAACTACAATATCAGAAGATACTATAGTAGCTGTAGGTGCACAAACCGTGTGCCAGGTGTTTGACCTGTCCATGATGTTCCTAACATGCCTGAGATAGAAATGCCAGTAGATCAACTAAAGAAATGAAAGGTCAGAAAAACAGGTAACTTGCCCTTCATCACACAGGCAGGAACTGGCACTTCTGTGACTAAAATTGTGCTTTCACAACCCATGGACGAAACTGGCAAACGATACCCTAAATTTTGAAAAATATCAAACATTTTGTATGTCCTTGAGAGCCAGCAATATAAATGTTAACATTGCATGTCGTGAGGATGTCATCATGGTATTTATTCTTGGAGTTTAACTCCCAATAAATAACATTTTACTTGTATTAAAACTATTGCAGTTTTAACATTCTGTCTGAGGATAACAGATTTGAAACTACAAATATTATGAGTCAGTTATGGAACATTTTGGGTTGACAAGATACTGTGTGTTCAAAGTATGTTGTCCACAGTATGTGGGCCCAGGCGTCAGACTTCTAGTCCTTCAGCATGTAGCATCTAGAGGTGTTTCTGGCTTCTAGAAGTTTCCATGACATCTGACTTCTAGAAGAAGCCATAGGATGGCACCTACACAGAAAGCATCTTCTCCTCTGCCTCTAGCCTGGATTCAATGATTTTACTGTCAGTGTTTCAGCATGAAGTGCATTACTTTGGCAAACTTGCAGCAATGCTTGTCATGTTCAACTGAGAGTTCATGGTACAGGACATGCAAAGACCAAATTGAAGCACAGGGTCCTTCTCCACAAACATCTCATAGGAAATTCACAACGTGAAGGTTAATTCTGAATTATATATCTGCACAAGATACATATGCCCTCTGTGAATTTCAACATCCACAGAAGAACATTTCAGACACAGAGAGATTATTAGAAAGGCCGATGTTGATTGTGAACATCAGCAATAGTCAGGTAACAGAAGCTGTTGAAAAGCAGGAAATGGGATAAAAGTCACGAATTCCCCTTATTCCATCCACTGTGGAAGCTGTCTTAGTGCAGGAAACCAGGAAGGCAGATCTTAACCCTAGTGGTTTGTAATGATTTCTTCAAAGTGTTTTTTAATGTAGTTTTACACACAAGGACGCATACATACACTTTATAAATTATCATCCCAAAACTCTGATCATAGCACAGAACTGGCTGGTGTTGTAGCCCATCTGTCAGACACAAAAACCTCAATGTCTATCACACTAAACCATTTTCCATAGCAAGTTGTTTTGATTTAATTCAGAGCCAGTACATACCATCCCCCTGAGTTTGCCTCTTTTTTACTGCCCACAGAAGGACCCTAGAACCCAAAGCCCCGCATCTTTTGAAAGGAAAAGGAGTGAGAGGACCATGTATATAGCCACATGAAAAACTATGTCAGTCTTCTAATCTTCCAGCATGTACTGGCTTCTAGCATCCCAGGTCTCACTGGGAGTGTAATTCAGTTTACTAGCTGGTGTTCTTTGTTATTTCTCTTCTGTGTCATCTCTCTGGTTCTGGCCTCTATCCTGCAATAAGACATCGCCTCCCAATATTCCAAACCCCTTTACGCTTTGTGTTGGGCTTATTCCAATTACACCTCAAAGCTGTAGGTGTTTATCACTGAGTCAGAAATTGTTCTTCATCATCCCTAGTAAGTTAGATATTACAGAGACTGACATTAACAGCAAGAGATGCAACACAGCATTAACATCTATTCCTAGGTCTTAGTTTTGCAATGCTACGTAAGAGTCAATAAAAGCAACTTATCAGCTGGCTCAGGACCTCATCAGGAGGTCTTGTAAGAGAATATGCTTCCAAGCCCATCTAGATTTTTTGCAGAATTCAATTTCTTCATGAGGCCACATTAATATTTTCATTCAAATCTTGACGTTCCTCTAAAATGGAACTGGTTCTATTTTTTTTTTCTGGTTTCAGTATAAAATGCTAAAACAAGTCAACAAATAAAAATAATGAATAATCATCAAGCAAAAGTCTATGAGACCATAATCAAATCAACAAATTAAAACATTTTTGAAAATCCAACACCCACGATACCTCTCTTGCTCTTGACAACTTTGTGGCTACCTTCCTGGTCATTTTATGGAAGCTCTTCCTTGTGTCTCAATATAGCTTTTCCATCTATGTAAACAACTCTATCAAGTTTATTTTGTGGTTTGGAGGGATTTTTCCATTCTAAGTGGAACCACATCTACGCCTTTTACTGTGCACTTAGAGAACAATACCATTTAATTTTCTAGAGGCCCCTAGAAATGTTGAAAAGCAAGGATTCTTCTCAGGTTAAAAAGCTACAGATATCACTTGGGTATCTACGATGCTTAGGAGTGAACTTTGTGCGAAGTATCTGTGACAGACAAACTATGTTTGCCACTTTCAATGACACTCTAGTCCAGAGGAAGGTAGTGCATTATTATAGTTTACATTGGCGCAACCAAATATAGCTCAGCATAGCAGCAAAGCCAGGACTATTGCAGTAAAATATTCTACGTGCCACCTGTTACTGGCTTTGTGAACCTAGGCAAGTCTCTGCTTCACCGAGCTGGAGTATTCACCACTGAACTAGAGATACGTTTAAAATTCATTGTATTTGTAGTACAGTATGTGCTGTCAACAAATGGTAGATGCCTGTTACTGTGACATATTGTGCGAGTCTTAAACATCAAAAATAATACGTTCTTTCTATGCAGCGTGAACAGCACACACAAAATAGCAGCAACCTCAGTGCACACTAAATGTTAATGTGAGGCTGTGTTAGCTGGCTTCCAGAAGTACACTTCCACAGCTTGCTGAATGGTTAGAGGCTCGACACTGTGCTCAGAAATATTGAGATTATTAATGTTAATCCTGTTCATATGCCTTTGACTGAGGCGTTATATACTCCTCAAAACACAGAGTATCACTTGTGGCATTCATCCCAGTGACATGCTTAGATTTGAAGCGCAAGAACCAGAAATCTCTGAATTAATGCTGCAATTGGAAAGCAAAACAATGACAGTGACAACAACAAAAATATTGTCGAGATTTACGTTTTATAGGGTATTGCCTCTGTCTACATTATTGCTTAAGTCATATCGTATGCACAACCTCCCTTAATGCTGACCTTGGCGCAAGAGGTAGTAGGTAGGTCACTGACTATCCCTATTCACAGGTTAATGCATTGAATGCAGACATCAATTATCTTCTCCATTGTAACATTTTTAACAGATAAAGTATTCAGTGATCTATCCTAGTTGCTATCGCAAGCCCCTCTTTCTTTTAGGGTCTTTTTGAGAGTACCTTTTTAAGATAACTTGAAACTTACTAAAAGTTGTAAGAACCGTTCAAGGAATCCACATTATTACTCTAACACCTTAAACATTAAAAATTTTCATATTTATGTTCTCTGAATCTTTTTCTCTTTCTGCTTTTGTCTTTGTGTCCTTGCCTATTTCTCTCTCCATACATACTTAGATGTGGGAACACACACATCTATATAAATTGTTTCCTAAGCCACTTGGAAATAGGCTACAGACATGGTTTTCTTCTGGAAATACTTCATACAGACAGAGATGGGGAGAGAGAGAGAAAGAGAGAGAATAGAAATACGCAGTGTTAACAATCGAAGTGTTACAGTGAAGTACATTCCAAGCAGAGGTACTTTGTCCTTTTCTTGGCACTTTTTTAAATATAAAGTTATCTTCACTGAACGAGATCCCTGTTTCACATACACACAGTGCAATTAGAAAAGTAGGAAAGCCACGATGATCTGTCTCATTTACCGAACTTATGCAAATGTGGCCAAGTTTGCCAACAATATCACTGACAGAGCATTTTCTATTTTTGTGTTCTTTGATCTAATCTAGTATCACATATTTTACTTAGTTGTCATTTCACTTTCATATTATTCAATGTGGTACAAATTCCTCATTTTCTGTGCCTTTCATGACCATATCATTTTTTAAGTACAGGCTACTTGATAAAGTGTCCTGTAGTTTGACTCTGCCTTGTCTGTCTTTGTGATTAGATTAATCATATATTTTTGTCAGGGATACCACAAAAATGGCATTACCTTCTCAGTGCAGTATTATTAGATAGCAAGTGAAATCTATTGATTACAGAACTAATGATGTTGAATTTGCTCATGTTTAAATTTATAGGCACCACGTTACTTCAATGTGAGATTGCTGTATTTCCTTTGTAAATTTAAGATGTTCCATGGGGGAACTAATTGCAGACTGCTTAAATGGATGAGATTGTCTCAAAAAGCCCGCTGAATATGTTTTAAAACTTCTAATATTGCAAGTCAAAATAAACCTCCCCTTCTTGAAATTGTGGCTCTTGGATATTTTGTACCATAGATGAGAAAGTGACTAAAGCACAGATAAATGGAACAGAAGTGAAGCCTCAAAAATAAACACATTCATACACTGTTAATGATTCTTTAATAACGGCACCAAGAATCATGTATACAATGGGAAAAATTCCTTTAAATAGACCCTAATGACAAATCTGGATATCTACATGCATAAGAATGACACTGGAATGTTATATTATAACATAAACAAAAAGTAAGTTGAGATAAAGTAAGGACTCATGGTTTTGTACAACAGCAACCAAACATTTAGATGCTGCCCCAGGAAGCACAGCTGTCATCCCATTATTTCTCTACATTCTAACATTACTAACAAAGGCCGTTCTTGTAAAAAAAAAAAAAAAAACCCCATGTGTAAAACCTGAAACTATGAAAACTACTTCAAAGAACACGGAGGAGAAGCTCTATGACATTAGTCGTGAAAATGGCCATTTGTATTTAACACCAAAACCACAGGCGACGATTACAAAAATAAAAGTTAGAACTACATAAAACTAAAAAAGACAGATACCGTTACAGAAATAAACAAGATGTCAGCTTGTGAAATGGAAGAAAATATTTGCAAGCCCATGTCCGATATAGGATTAATCTCTGAACTGTACTCATAATTCAGTAGCAAAAAGTGACCCAATTATAAAAAATGGACAATGGAAGTGACCACATTTTTTTTCCAACCCAGACATACAAATTGCCAATGAAAATGGAATCAACCTCCAAGGAGAAGCATATGAAAACGTACCTAACATCACAGGAAATAAGAATATATGTGTATTAACATTTTAAATTTTACTAATTTTCCCCAGTGTTGATGCTTGAACCCAGGACATTGTTCATGTGCTCTACCACAAGCTCTACAGAGTCAAACTGCCAGCACTATATATTATTAAAAAAATTAACACTTGTGTAGCATTCGCTTTACTTCATTCATTTTAGAAGCATTAAATTAATCCTTCTAACATTGAAAGGTAATTGCTACTATTAAACCAATTTTATGGATTTAGACATTAGGAACAGAAAAGATAATGAGTCTAGGGTAACATTATTAGTTATGTGGAGTCAGAACTCGAACCCACGTCTTCCGGATCCAAAATTCATATTTCTAATTGTCATATGAAGCTAATTAAACCGGAGAATATAGCTCAGTGGCACAGTGCCTGCCTGGCAAGTGTAAGGTCCTGAGTTCAATTCCTGGTACCAAAAGAAAAATTAAAGCTGATTAAGAGGAGATCAGCAATGGGAAGAGGGTGAAGGAGTTGGATGCATGGGTGTGTTAGTCATACCATTTTATTTTTTCATTTCTTTCTTTGTTTTTGTTTGGTACCAGGAATCAAACTTGGTAACTTGGATTTGCCAGCAGTCATTATCTTTGAAAAATGCAATGAGAAATAAATGTGTATAATTCCCATTTTGCATGGGCACAGGTATGTCCAGAGAAATCACTGTAGCATGTTGAAGCAACAGTTCATGGAAGGCTTATCCAGAGTTTTTGGAGGTCTTGGGCAAAAGATACATTTAGCGACCCTGTCCGTCCAGGCCACACATCACCTAGTTTCTAATCGCTGCAGTTCTTTCTGTAGAGTACTAGGCTCTGAATTGCTGCCTTGGTGGGGATCCTGCCAATCTTGCTGCTGCTTCTCACAGGAGCCAATGAAGTGTTTGGCAACCTCAGGTAGAGGGGAACAAGCTCTATCCTTAGAGAAAAAGGCAGAGCAAGAGGAGAAACAAAGGTCAGGTGGAAAAGAAAAAAACAGGCACAGAAAGAAAGAAGCAGGAGCACAGCAGAAGAGGAATCCGACCCCACCCGGGCTAACCTGATTCAACCAAAGACCATAACTCCCACCTCAGCACTGGGTTGTTTTTGAGGTTTTCCCAAAGACAGTCTCACTCATAAAGGTTTGTTATGTTACTTGTTTTTAAGAGAGGCTCCCGAATGAACGCAGTGAATTCTGATTCCCCAGAGGCCCAGGCAGCCTCCTTGTCTCTAAGTACCTTGATGACTCTTGCCTCTCTCTGATTCTCTTACCAAGTAGAAATATCCAGTATAGAGATCCTGAGTGGCTTTGAGACTGTCTCTACATCTGCATCAGTGACTGCCTCTGGTTGGCTACTTTGCTTTGCCCAGTTGTGAGAATGGTCCTGATTCTTTTACTGAGGAAAAGAAAATAAGTGTGGCTGGTGAGGGGTGGGAGGGTCTCCCACCCACACTAGGAGTCCAGGGAACATCCAAGGCTAACATGACAGACAGCAGGAAGAGGGCAATGGAACTACTATCAGGCACCTCTTTTAGGCCACAATGCTCAAGAATGGCTTTACAAATACTGTAGGCTAATGAAAAAAGAATGAGTGGTTAGCAAGAGTAAGAAAATCAGAAAACGAGGCAAAACGAAGTGTTTCACATAAACAGGAGTGGCAACAGTGTCCCACTGTTTAAGATTTACTGAAACCGCTTCTATAATGTAGTCCCTGAAAGCTAGGGATGTAGCTCAGTGGTAGCGTGCCGCACAAGCCCCTTGGTTTGATCTTCAGCTATAAAAAAGCATAAAAGTTAGTCTCTGACATTTTATTAAGTTTCTCCAATTGTTTTCAGAAGAAAGCAGAAAACAGTACAGGTTGAGAGACATGAATCTTGTATGTATATACATACGCATATAGACATGGCAACACCTTCTGCCAGGTTGGGAATAGATACGTGCCAATCAACAGACTGGACCATGTGTGAGAAGAAACACGCACAGTGCCTACAGCACTGCCACCGTGCAGGTGGTGTTCCTTACTTAAGAACTTGTTAAGAAGGAAAGAATGGAATCTGTAGAGAAAGACAGAAGATAGGGAAGGGAGTACCAGCCAAACAGAAAAACTAGGTAGGAAAAGTGATGACTCAGACATGTCAGAGTTCAGGTGGCATCTCTACCATTCTTCCCTCCTACATGGGCAGAAGCCTATATCCTATCAGGTGAGTGACTCTGAAGCTCTCTTATGTCTCCTGGGACAGGTGCCCTGAATACTTCACTTGTCATTCTATTGTGACCTATTGATTTCCAGGTAGGAGGAATCGGATATAACCCACAGGATCATTTTGCTAAGGATGCAACCTCTGACTTCAAAGCCTGTGATAAAACTGCACCCTACTGGAATATACGCCACCCCTTAGCAAACCCTGGTATGCAGCCCACAGTCCACATGACGTAGAAAACAGAATCCACCATTTCGGAGAAAGTGCTAGCCCTGTCTGATTTACCAAAGCTATGGAGGAGGGAAGCTGGACAGTGGAAGAAACTCTGAAGAAAAGGAGAGACAAAAAAGTCAGAGAGGAGAACGGGTTGAAATACTAACCTTTTCCCTACCTGTGTGTCCTTTCTTCCAGAATGGAACCTGTTATTTTCCAGGCTGCTGAGTAAATCACTGTTTTCCTAGGAGGACAGGAGGGACCACATTCCTTTGTTCTCCAACTTTGGAGGTTTGAGGAAGTACAGCTGCCTTCAAATGGAAGGTTTTCAGTGGTTGCCTTTAGGACCCAGTCTGAAAAGTCTGCTGTTCTCCAGGATCCTCCAGTTGAATGCCCAGAGGGAATCGCTCTCCTGAGCTTACAGACCTTCAAGTAAAGGCAAAGATAAAAAGATTAGACCTGAGAAAAGGGAGACTGAATTGTGCAGCAGGTGAGAATGGTAACTGCTAAAGCAGAGAAGGCTTTTGTCCTTTACCACATCATATGCCACCCCCTGCCTCTGTGTATCTCAAGTAATTTAATGCTCCTGAGCTTTGGCCACTACACTTTTAGAAGATGATCCCATCTTATTTTGTGGGTGTTGAGGTAAAGACTGAAGGAGAGAATGAATACGTATTGATCCAAAACCTAGTAAGAAAAACACAGCACATTACAGAAACTGGAAGCAGTCTCCACTCTTAGGTTGGAAAGGATAGAGAAAGGTGGCAGTTATTAGAACCCAGAGGAAGCTGTAGGTCAAAGAGAAGGCCACCTGAGGACAGCAGGCCTTAATTAGAACAACACCAGCTGATGATGGCAAGGAGAAATCAGGAAAAATACCTTTCTTTACTTTCTCCTGCCTTTTTTTTTTTGAAAAGGGCCTCCCCTTGACCAAACTCAACAGGAAACAAGAGCACAAAGGAGACCAGTGGTGTTGTCCATAGGGAATGGATTCCTGGAGCCCAGAAGAGGGCAGATAACCATAGTGGAATATGGAGGGGATAGATCAAGGGGTACAAACAGCTGCTAGCATACTCCCTCACACAGAGAAAGTATGGTTGCTCTTTGGTTCCTCTGTTCTCTGCTCTTGCTTAAGTAAATTATCGTGCCCTAGGAGTTTAGTCCCACAGATAAATATTTTTATACTCAGTTTTCAAGTAACAAAATGATTTGGATATGGCTCGAAGATGTTACATAACACGTATATGGAAGAGCAGATTTGTAGGAAAGGAAATACTGTTCAGCTCACGAGGGGTAGAGTGAGGACTGAAAGGTAAATCTCTATGACTATAAATACAAGTGAACAGAGTCACTTTAGGGAAGGAAACAAAAACAATGTACAGGCAAGGAGCCCTGTTCTTTCCTGAGTCAGCATGAGAGTACCAAGTTAGGCAGACAGTGACCCTCATTTCCCCCTTCTCTTCCCTCTGGACACAGATCCCCTGGAGCCTTCCTTTATGATGTTAATCCGAGTCACATTCAAGGCAGGCTAGGGAGGTCAGGCTCTGGACAGTCTCCTTGGCAAGGCCTGGGCCTTGAATGTGGAGGCACTGAAGACCAGGAACATGGCTGACTTCACAGACACACTTTGATGTGATTAGGTTGTGCAAATAAAAACTTTGTGAGAAATCACCTCACAAGTGTTAGGGTGACTTTTACCAAAGAGAAAAATGATAACATATTTTGGCCCAGATGTAGAGAACTTGTACATTTTTTCGGTGGGAATGTATTTGGTAGAATTATTATGAAAAACAGTGGATAGGTCCCTCAAAAATTAACACTAGAACTACCATATTATCTATCAATACTATACACATGAAGGAAATTACTCTACTGAAGATGCATCTGCACTCTCATATTCATTGCAGCACTATTCTCAATGGCCAACTTTAGGAAAAAATTTAAGTGTTCTACAATGGATGCATACATAAAGAAAATATGATACATGTGTGCATATATATATATTATGCATATGTGTGCATGTGTATTATATATATATATATATATATATATATATATATATATAGGCACAAACACAATGTAATCTTAGTCAGTAAAATGAAGGGAAATGCTCCCATTTGTGATGACACAGGTAAACCTGGAGGACACAGTGGTAATTATAATAATCCAGACACAAAAAGACAAGTAATACATAATCTCACTCATACATGTAGTCTTCAAAAAGAATTGAACTGCTAGTAACAGAAAGAAGACTGGTGTTTCTATGGGCAGAGGCATAAAGGGACATAGAAGGTACTTCTCAAAGGGTAGACGCTTTGAGCAGTAAGATAAATAGACTTTGAAAATCTAATGTAAGGCATGCTGAATATAGTTAATACTAATTTATTTTGCAGTTAAAATTTACTAAGAGAACACAAGTCTATATAATTTCAAAGAGCTTGTTCTTTTTACTGTGTGTGCTTTCTAGAGTGTTACTCATGCAAGTCAAAGTGACCCAGATGAATTGAGGAGTTCTCAAAGTTTTAAAAGGCATTTATGAAGATTCAGTGAAGCATCAGTTGTACCGTAAAAAGAAAATAAATTTTATTATGTAAATTTCTATGTTAATTTTTAGAATTTTGTATTTATTGTATTTCATTTTACTATATTAAGGCTTAAACTATTTGTATAACATATAATACATTTTTATCTTTTTAATAATCATGTAAATTTTTTATGTATGTATGTATTTGTATATTTATGTATTGCTTTATTTTGATGATGGGGATTGATAAAATTTAATCTTTCTCTACCACTCTGGGTCACTGCATCTGCAACCACCTGTGGCTATGCCATTCCTCTCCTCTTCTCTGTCTATACAGGACTCTGGCTGCAGTCTACAAAGCCACTGTTCAGCCCACAATCTCAGTGGTGCCTACAGCTTCTGGCACCCAGGAGCTTTTGGCTGGTTGTGTGAAAATTCTCATGGGGTCACCGAAGGGGACATGGCATGCCTGGGATACAAGGGTTCAGAACCCACCCGTGTTGGAGGACTGCCTGCATTCACAGTGCTCTAGTGTCTTTTTTCCTTCTCCAGATCATACCAACTTCAACTGCGTTCTGTTCCTGCAACTCTCTGAGCCATGACTCTGCTAATCTCTTGGTCCATCATCATCACTGTATCCTGGGTTTTTTTCCCCATGGGCCCAGCAATCCTAACTCAGTCTCTGACACTAGAATGATTCTCTGGTTTTCAGTTTCTGCAAATATCCTGCTCACCTGCCTCCCTCTCTGAGTGCAAAGGGAGCCAGGACTTGTGTGCCCTGGCTTATAGGGCTGGTGCTAGGCTTGGCACTGACCCCAGCATCTCTGCTGCCACTTTGGCACTCACTTCCTTCTCTTAGAGCATTAAATCCCTTTCCAAAATGTTATATTTGCTGAACTTTGGGGATAAGAAATTCCAGGTCAAAGAGTGGACCAGATTTCCTTTCCAAGTCCCCTGATAGTAAATTTCAGCTGATGTGCTTCTCTGTCAGTTGCCTTACTGTGTTCTCCTTTGTAATATTTGTAATAAATATTCAATAATCTCTCCTAGTGCATAGGCTGAGCCCATCTTTCTTTTTAGTGGTGCCTGCTTAAAATAATTTGAACCTTCAAAAATTTTAAGAATTTTACAGGGAATTGACAATTATACCATACTCCAGTCTATTTCCTCAAATGTTGCCATTTTCCATATTTATGTTCTTTCTCTCTCTCCCCATTTATGTGTCCATGTTTATGTATCTGCATCTATTTCTTTCTGTCCATAATATAGTGGTGCATAAATGCACACCCACATAAAGTAGAAGAATTAATAGTATTAAAATGTCCACATCATTTATATAACTCATATTCAATATAATGCCTATCATAATTCCAATGGAAATTTTTGCAGAAATATCAAAGGAAATCTTAAAATTGTTACAGATCTAAAAAGACTTCAGTAGCTAAATCAATACTGAGCAAGAAGTACCAAAGTAGAGCTATCATACTTCTTTATTTTTTATGCATTACAAACTCACAGTAATTATACCAGTAAGGTACTGTTATAAAACAGACATATAAATCAACAGAACAGAGTGAATATCCCAAAAAGAAGTGCACATTTATATGGTCAACTGATCTTTGAGTGCATTATAAGATCACACAATGTGGAATGATAGTCTTTTCAATAAATGTTATTGAGAAAAATTGAATATTTATAAGCAAAAGAATGAAATTTAGATCCTTTTCTCACACCATAAACCTTATCTCACACCATACATAAAATTAACTGAAAGTAATTTTAAATATAAAACTTGAAAGAAAACTCTTAGAAGTAAACAAAGAAAAGCTTCTAGACAGTTGATAGGCAATGATTTTTTGGATACAATACCAAAAGTACAGGCAAATGAAACAAAGCTAAGCAAATGAGATTGTAACAAACTGAAAGCTTTTATGCAGCAAAGGAAATATAACAAAATGAAAAGGCAATCTACAGAACAGAACAAAATATTTGCAATCTTTGTGTCTCATAAGGAGTTTCCATTCAAAATAGAAAAAGATTCAATTGGAAGCTCAATTGGAAGAAAGCTAACCCAATTAAATAACCCAATTAAAATAACCCAATTAAAAATGGGCAAAAGATCTTCCAAAGAACAAACACAAATCGTAAACAGTAGATGAAAAAGAGTTTAACATCACGAATCACCAGAGAAATGCAAATCAAAACCACCGTTATATATCACTTCACACCTGTTGCTATGGCTATTATCCAAAAAGCAGAAGACAAGAAGCTTTGGTGGACAAATGTAGAAAAGAGAAACTATTTTTGTCTTTTTGAGACAGGGTTTCATTGTGCATTTCAGGCTGGCTTAAACTACCTTTGTAATCAGGCTGGCCTAGAACTCGCAAAGACCCTCCTGCCTTAGGCTCCCAAGTGCTGCCATTGAGGCATGCACCACCTCAATTGCCCCAAAAGTGAAACTCTTAAACCACTGATGAGAATGTAAATTGGTGTAACCACTATGAAAATCAATATGGAAGTTTCTCAAAAAATTAAAAATAGAATTACCATTTGTTCTAAAATCTCACTTCTGAGCACATATCCAAAAGAAGTGCAGTCTGCATCACACACACACACACACACACACACACACACACACACACACACACATATATTCCCATGTTAATTGCAGAAATATTTGTAAAAACCAAGATATGAAAACAAGCTGCACCCATTTATGATGGAATATACAGCTTAGTAAAGCAAGGAAATTTTAGTTTTTATGATAGCACAGATGAATCTGGAAAACAATATGCTAAGTGAAAAAAATAAAACACCAAAAGACAAATACTGCATGATCTTGGATACATGTGGAATCTAAAATTATCAGACAGAAGCAAAGAATGGAATGGCATTTTCCAAGGGCTGAGAAAAGAGACAAACTGGGCATATATTTGACAATAGGTACAAACTTTAAGCTATAAAAAAATATGGTAAATAAGATCTGGAAGTCTACTGTACGATACAAAGTTATGCTTTGCAATACTCTTTTGTGTGCTTAAAAGCTTGTCAAAAGGCAATCCCCAAGGAGTAGTAGCTCAGTGATAGAGTGCTTGTGTAGCGTATATGAAGCCTGCGTTCAATCCCCAGCACTACCAGAAAATATTAATTTATCAAAACAACATATAGTTTGGCCTACTATATTTTCAGAAGTGCTCTTCACTCTGAATATGCAAATATCAATGAAACATGGTGTATCAGTGAGTATTCACTAGAGAAACAGATTAGATAAATAGATAAATCTATCTATCTATCTATCTACCTACCTACCTATCCACACACACACACACACACACACACACACACACACACACATACACACACACACACAAGGTAGGTTTACAATAACCACCTGCAGAATCCGTTTGGAAAGAATACAAAAAGACTATCTGGGTGCTGGAGATCTGAAGGATACTATGAAAGATGTAGGCCTGGAGCTCACTGCAGAATTCTGTGCAAGTCTGTATCACGAAGCTGTAGTGTTTGCACTAAAAGGCTTCAAAGTCTATGCTGTGAGGCTGGAATCTATACTGGAAGCCTGGAGATGGACCTCCAAAAGCAATGATGAAGACTGGAGTGCCTCTGAGGTAACAGAAGCAGGAATACTTTCTTTTTTCTTTTTTCCTTTTTTATTCTACTCAAGCTACAAGATTTTTCTTAGTTGTTGCCGTTGGTGCCCACAACTGGGGTGGGTCCTCCCTCTTCAATAAGTCAATCATCTGTGTCACCCTTACCCAGGATGAGTCTTCTCTCTTCAGTCAGTCCATCAGTCAGGCACACCCAGAACTATGCTAAACCAATCATCTTGGGCATTTCTTACTCTAGTTGACACCCCAGTTAACAATCACACACACTCTTTCACAATCATGGATTTCATTGTCTTGTTAGAGACAACACATAAGTGAAAAATAATTTTAAAATCAACTGTAGAGTCTAAAATATAAATCTGTGCAAAGTACAGAGGAGTGGCCCAAGAAATAAGATTGAAAAAAAAAGTTGTCTCTAGTATGTTGCTGTTGAAGTAGTCACCTCTTTGTGATAATTATTTTTATGTTTGAATTCATATGGTTCTGTCAGTGCAAGCCTGAATTAAATTTTCAGTGTGTAAAACAAAATAACTTAATTAGCAGGCACATAGATTCAAATATGTCTCAAGCCACAAAAAATTAATAACAAAGAAAACACTAGTTGAAGATCTACATTTAAAAAATCACTTATTTGTGGGAGGGGCTAGAGGTATAGCAGGTGGGAGAATGCTTGCCTAGCATGTAAGAGCCCCTGGGTTCCATTCCTAGTACTGCAAAGAAAAAAATCAGTCTTTTTTATTTGATAAAGAGACTCCAAATATGAGGTCAGATTAGAGAATCAAACAGTAACAGATTGCCTGTGAACATTATGAAATTGAAATTGTTCATTAAGTTCAGAGTGTACTGCTCCTAGAAGTTTCTAAAAACAGGAATATTCAAGTACAGAAACTTTCACTAAGTGAAGATAATGATGTGAATATAATGGTCAATTATACTCATTACTTTTTATGGGTTTTTCCCACTGGAAAATAGTTTATAAAATATCTAGATATTATGGAGTGATTCTCAAATCAAGGCTCAGGCACATTCATACAATGAATTTTTTAAGTATCTGCTGGAAACCAAGTTTTATGGTCTCTGACAAATCCTGAAGATATACATGACACAGGCTAAGTAGCACATTCCAGTGACTTCTCAATAATGAACAGACATAGAAAAGAATGGATAATTACTGAGTAATTACATTGAACTAGGTTATTATCAAGGAAACCATGACAAAAGTACAGTGGACTAAGAACAGAGAAGAGGATGCTAACTGAAATTGTTTAAATTGCTTCTCATCATTTATGAAATAGTTGCTATTATTATCTCCATTTTTCAGTTGGGAAAAATCTAGGTAACAGAGAAAATGATGCTAAGAATATACTAGGCACTCATAATTTGTGGAATGTGTGAAAGTTTACTTAGCCTATACAAAATATTTCAGAGACAGATGTTATACTGAAGGCAATTATTTTACAGTTCCTTTTAAAGTAACAGAATTTTAGAAATTTTATACAAAGGAAAAGTGACCAGAGAGTACAGAGAATTCCTTTATGTTTTCACACACTCCCATTCCCTATATTAAGTTCTTGCATTAGTGTGTTACATTTCTTACAACTGATGAGTCAATATCGATATGTTTTTGTTAACTAAAATCCTTAGATTATAGTGAGGTTTACTCTTTGTGTTACATATTTCTGTAGGTTTTAACAAAAATGTCATTCAAGTATTATACAAAATAGTTTCACTGCCCTAAAAATAAAAATGTGTGTACCCTACATATTCATCCCTCTTCTCAAAAACTCTGACCATGACAAATATATGGTTAATTTATTAAGTACCTAAAATCTATTTTCTAAAGTGATTGTACCATTTTGCATTTCAATGAGTAGCATATATGTGTTCTAGTACTTCTACATCTTACAACACTTGGTACTGTCAGCCTTATTTTAATTGTATACATTGTAGCAGATTTGCATTGGCTCTTCACTTCAGTGTTAAGTGGCATTTTCCTACTTACTAATAATGTTGAGCATAATTCCATGTGTTTACCTGACATCTGTTCAAATCCTTTGTTCATTTTTAAGTTATTAATTTAATTATTGTTGAACTTCAAGAATCCTTTATGTATTATAGATAAAATATTTTATCAGATATGTGCTTTGCAAAGATTTCCTTCTAGTCTGTAGGTTTTCTATTATCATTGTCTTTTGAAAAGTAGTTTATTATTTCAATTAAATTTAATTTAAGACTTCTTATCTTTTGGATTTTACTTGGGTATGTAACATCTTGGTTAGCCTTAGATCATGGAGATTGTTCTGTAACTTTTAAAATTTTAAATGTTATAATTAGATCTGTGATCCACTTTGCGTTGATTCTTATGGTGTGACATATGGCTCTATGTACTTAATTTTTGCATATGGATATTCAATTGTTTTTTTTTTTTGGAAAAGGCTATCCTTTCCCAGTTGTACTGTCTTTTTCCTCTTTGTAAAAAATTGGTTATCCATTTGAATATGGGTTCATTTCTGGACTCTATTCTCTTCCACTGATCAGTTTTCCTATCTTTACACCGGTATTATCTGTGCATTGATTATTGATTATAGCTTTATAAAAACAGGATTTGTAAAAAAGAATTATAAAATAGTCAGTTATGACAGTCTTCCAGTTTTTAATTCCATTTCAAAGTTGTTTCGACAGTTCTAGGTACTTTACATTTTCATACGAATTATACTGTTGGCTTGTAAATGTTCTCAAAATAAGCCTTGAGTCTATAAACCCATTTGTGAATAAATTACATTTTAATAATGTGAACTCTTTGAATTGGTGAAACATATATATCTTCATTAATTTTGGTATTCATTAATTTTCTCAACATTTCATAGTTTCAGTGTTCATAGTTTGATATGTTTTATTGTATTTATCCATAGGCACTTCATTTTTTTATACTCTTGTAAATTGTATTTATAATTAAGGTCTAATTTTTGTTTTAAATATATGCATATGCAAATGATTTTTGTATCTTGATTTTGTAAAAGCTTTCTACCTTGCTAAAACCTTTTATTACTTCCCGTAAGTTTTTAGCATGTTATCTATTAATAAAGACAGTTTTACTTCTACTTTTCCAGTCTGTGTGCCTTTTATTTCTTTGTGTGTGTGTGTGTGTGTGTGTGTGTGTGTGTGTGCCTAATTTCACTGCCTGGAGGCATGAGTGCAACATGGACTAGAAGTTGTAAGGGTAGACATTTATGTCTTTTTCCTTATCTTGTGTATGCAGAGGGTGGTTGTTCAGTTTTTCAAAATTAAAGATGATACTAAGTTTTTATACATGCCCTTCCTCAGATTAAAAAATATTTTTCTGTTTCTAGTTTTCTGAACTACTCATGAGGAATAGATATTGGGGTTTCTCAAATGCTTTTTCTGTTCTTATACATATGGGTCAAATTTTTTTCATTAATTTGTTAATATGGTGAGCTACATTGATTTTTTAAATTAAAAATGACCTTGAATTCCTGTGGTAAAACCCAGCTGATTATGATCACCACATATTCCCTTACATATTTCAATATAGCTGTATTATTTCTTCCAACATAGTCATAGTAGCTGCTTTAAATGTTTTGCTTGCTAAATGATAACATTTGAACCCACTCAGTGTCAGTTTCTATTGCCTGTTTGTTTGTCTTTTTACTATTTTCTTATCTTACAAATCTTGGGTTAAATTGCATTTCAATAACTGCGTGTGTGTGTGTGTATTGTGAATTCCCTGCTTTAGCAGGGTAATTTGTCACCTCAGAGTACGCAGCCTCTGAGATATTTGTTGAATTTTTTTCCATTTTTAAATCTGGAATCCTATTGGTCACCCTTGTGTCTGCATAGTTTAGTGATTCAAGTAGAGATCATGTTCACATACCTTGAATCCTTAAAGCTTTAGACCTCAGTTAATCTGTGTGTTGGTTCTATAGTCTACTTTTATTTTTGCTTTTCTTTGGGTTCCCTTGAGTTTCTCTTAGAAAGATGTGGATGACTATATTTTTGAAACTGATCATAGCACCTATTCTTTCTCCTTTCTAGTATAATAGAATAGATGTCCTTTCTTCAATTTAAGATTAATTCTCCACTTGTGCCTCGAGTGTTCACTACTTTAACCTTTGACTCTTCTGAAGGAAGAATCTTTAATAGTCGTCCCTTCCACTTCCACTATGAAATGGAAAAATTAGGCAAAAAAGAAGATCCTGGTTTTGTTTATAAGTATTTCCATGAAAAACTATCATAATGGATGAATTTGTCCTTTTTGAATTTGAGTGTCCAGGCCCTCCCTTAATTATTTGTAAAATGAAAATTATTTCCTTGCCAAATATGCCTATTTATGTCACTTGAAATTTTACCTCTATTCAAGAATGTTCAGGGATCATATTAATAAACATATTTTACCATTACATTCCTGTTACGTTATTACTGCAATAATTATTTTACAGATGAAGAAAACATAGCTTGGCAAGGCAGTGCTCCAAAGTAAAGATGTGAATAAGCACAGATCTGAATTTGTGTATGATTTTACAGATCTTGTTTTCTCCATCACACATTTCAAGTTAATGCCATCAAAGTTCTGAGTACAGCTATAATATCTGAAGGTCATTTCAGGGGCTGGCAATCACTGAAAATTTTGTCATGTTCCTGATATTCAGGTTTCATTTGGTGCTCATCACAGACAACTTTATCTGTGTGAAAAATACAAATTAAAGCTTTAAATTTCATTTGATTGAATTTGATGGAGGTTCACTGTAATTGTCTGAAGTGAACTTTAGTGGGTCCAATTCTGGTTCAGACAAAGATCACTGGAAATAAAGTCTGATAGCGTGATTGATATATGTAGTACAAAAACTTATACATTAGCTATTTTCTTTTTCAATCTCCCAGATTGTTGGGTTGCAAAAGTGCCTTTTGTTTATCTATTTTTGTATCGTTTAGTAGTATTTGTTAGTCATAAGGCTGCAGAGTCATAAACGTTGAGAAAGACAGGGGTGTGTGGTAGTTTATATCTGTAATCTCAGTGACAATGACAAGTTCAAGCTCAACCTGGGCAACTTAATTTAGTGAGACCCTGTCTCAACAATTAAAAATTAAAAAAAAAAAACAAGCTGAGGATGTAGCTCACTGTGAAGTTCCTGAGTTCAATTCTAAGTAGTTCAAAAAGAAAAGAAAAGAAAAGAAATAGAGCACTCAGGATGTAGCTTAACTAGCAAGTACAAGGCCTTGTGTTCCATCCCCAGCACTTGAAAAAAAGAATTTAAAAACAAAGGTTGTTAGCAAAAGGCAAGGAATTAGTTCTATACTTTTCTGTTCAGTGTTTTTTTGTCCTATATAGTAGGTGAATATTTGTGTGTTTTACATTGGCAAATATGCAATATATTATTTGTGCCCTATGTACTTTAGTTCACTTTCCTGATTAGAAACATATTTTTGTGGTACTGGGAATTGAACTCAGGACCTTCTCACGGACCTGCACCCCAGCCCTTTTTAAATTTTTTTACAAATTTTTGACACAAGGTATTACATACCCAGATATTATTTTAATAGTAAAAATAAGAAAATATTGAGGGAAAAGAAGAATAAATTGAATATATAGGATCTCCAAATTTAAAAAAAATATATATATATAGACTATCATGATACTGGTTAAAAATTTTTTATAATTTGTAAACAATTGATTGTATAGCTAGAAAAGTGAAGAAAATAACCAAAACAAATCTTGTATAGAAAGTGCTTAGTAAATTGTCTATATACACAATAAATACCTCCAAATTGATGTTTTCCATTGTATCATGATTAGTGACTTGTTGACCCAAGCAACAAAATATAAAATATCTAGGATAATATGAAGATGATATGGGTCATATATAAAGAAAATTACTAAATGGAAGAGAATAAGAAATGATTTGAATAAAGTGAAATCTTTCCTTTCAACTGGATTTAAAGACTGACTTGTCAGATGAAGAAAGGTAACAGTAGAAACTGGCAGCAAAATGCAACATCTCTAAGACCTGTAGTGAACACACCTGGAAGACAACAATTTAATGAAGAGAAAGAAAGAGGGTAATCTCTGGAAATTCAGAAGGGGATGGTGAGGTTTAATTAGGACACAAAGGTTTCTTTAGAAGACTAGAAGATCAGAAAATTCATAGATGCTAGAGAGAAAAAGTACAGTGCAGACAAAAGAATGAGGCAGTCTAGAAGGCTCATCCTAGCTCTCGGAGAGAGGGAACTGACTCCTGGGGTGCAGGATAAGCCCAGCGAGAGGCAGCAGCTGGGAGAGACATCAGGCCAGCAGTGCTGGCCTCAAGAGAAATGTGTGGCTATTGCGTACTATAAAAACAGTGTGGCATTTTACTCTGGAAATGACTCCTTCAGGAGCGAGGCTGTAGTTGGAGAGGAAATCCAGTGCAGTGCCCATCATATCTAAGAAGGTTGAATTAGAAGCTTCTTTGGGAAGTGGTCACTTGTTTGGGACTGACCTGCAGACCAAATTTTAAATAGCTATACTTTGGGTCTCTGTTGAGGGATAGCCACCGGAGATATTCATGATCAGGGAGTTGCTCTCAGGCTGGCAAGAGGCAACCAAAAGGTTTTGACGTAAAGGACTAAGGCCTTCCCCCACAGCAAGGAGCCAGGCTCAGCTTAAAATGTTTTGAATTTGAAACAACAAGAATTAACACCTTCACCCTAAACTTAAGGCTGCTGGTGACTGCTTACTGCGTGGATCTGGGATCTGACTGCCTTGTTTGTCTAACAGTGTTAACAGGGAGATCTCTTGAACTGAACCCTGCCCCAGAACTGTAGATCCTGCAAGAAAACCACGTGTTTGAAAATACGGAGAAAGTTTCTCTTTTTTTCTTAAAAGATGTTTTTGTTTTTGCTTTTTGTGAGTGTGTGCATTGTTTTTGGTTTTGTTTTGTTTTCTTTTTTAAAAGTTGCATCTCTCCTTTCTTCATCATCAGTTTCCTGGAGATTGGGAACGTTTTCCTTTGTCCTTCCCTCTTACCACTTTTTCTTGTTTCTTTTTTCCCTTTATTTTCACATCTTCTCCCTTTTACTTCTTGTTCCTTTAATTACTTCTCACTTATTGTTAATCTTTATATAATTTATTCTTTATTATCCCTCTTTTCTTTTTATTTTCTATTTCTTGCTGGTTTTTTACTTACTTTTACCTAGTTCTATATACATCCTTCTTCTTCCTAATAAGACCTTTTCTCTCTCCTCTTATCACACAGATTAATGTTTCAAGTCTCTACTCTTGTGTTCCCCTATTCCCAAGCCCTTTATCATTAATAGCATAGCTATAAAGCTTTTTCAATCTTTTAGTATTAAATTAACTCTGTGACATTACTGTTGAATGCTATTCTACCATTTGCAGAGATAAAGCTGTTGCATTTAGTACATATTAATTGTAAAGTCAGTATTTTTATTGGCTTAATGTTTACATGATAACTGTGGATTTCTTCACTAAGGTTTAGGATACATAATTGGTTCGCATGGTATGTTAGTATGTAATTTGTTTTGTACAGTACTACTGTAGCTGCTTCAGTACATACTAACAGGTCTATGTAATTACTGTTGTTTTTCTGTAAGCCAACACTCAGATTATCTTTGTGATGTCAAATATACTAGAGTACATTCCCAAAGAACTTGGTTGCTGGGCTAACTACAATGTCTCCTCCCCTCTAAAACTAGTCAAGGTAGATAGATCTTGGAACTGCACCAAAAGGCTGTGTTAGTCATGGCCAGACTACATCACTGAAACTCAAAGAAATACATCTACATATTAGCAAAAAAATCTTTAGCTGTAAGCACCCACAAATCTCGGGGGAAAAAACAACAAACAAAAAGCAACGGAAATGAGCATAAAAAGCAACAAAATATTTCACAAGACAATGAACTCCTTTGAAGTCAATTCAGGAGACAGTGAGGGACAGAATAGTGTAAGCCACGCATCAAAATTCATAGAAAGGAAAACAGAGGAAGTTAGAAAACAACTCAAAGAGCTATTCAGTGGTATTAGACAAGATACATATAACAGATAATGGGAGTAATAACCAGAAAGATGCAAGAGCTTTCACAAGACACTAGTAAAAAGCTAGGTTATCCATCTACATAAAAATGTAGGGACTACATTCTTAAGTGAAATGAATCGAACATGTGTGTTTAAATATCACATTGTTTCTTTGGTGTGAGAAACTTAAAGGATAAATAAGGATACAAATGTATAATACATACTAATAAATAGAAAGAAGATGTTCAAATGAAAAGGAAAACAAGGGAAGGCAGAGGGGGAAAAGAAGGAAGGGGAAAAGGAGAACAGAAGGAAAATGGAAATAAAGCTTTTGTGAATAAGGAATGGAAGAAGTGTTGAAGAAAGTTGAGGGGACTGGGGAAAAAGGCATCATGATGTATTATGTGCAGGGCAAGGCCCCTATGATGAATGTGATCACTATGTATATCTAAAATGTAAAAATAAAGTTAATTAAAAGTGCAAAGCTAGATAACTAAAGGATAAAAAACATGAATGACCAGTTTACCAAACAAATAGAGTCCATGAAAAGGTTTCAATCTGAAATCCAGGAGATTCAAAATAATATTGAACGTATGGGCAACAAAGCCAACAAATACAAGGCAGAATTTCAGAACTAGAAGATCAAATACTCAAAAAGACCTTAAAACCAGCAAGTCAGCAAGAAAAATATATCCATCCACTGTTAGATAATGCAAAGAAGATAAATCTACGAATATTTGGAATAATTGAAAAACCAAAAGACAACTCAAATGGCATTTAAAAAACCCTGTTCACAGAAATAATAGCATAAATCTTCCCAAATATAGGAAAAAATAAACAGACAAATAAGTGAAGCATATAGAACACCAAACAGCCATGATCAAAAGAGAAATTCCTCATGCCAACATTATACTCAAAGTACCAGCAGTACATCACAGGAAAGAGTCTTTAAATCTGTTGGAGGACAATAATGAATAACATATAAATGTAAACTGTTAGAGCAGACTTCTCTACAGAAATCTTACAACCCAGGAGGGCTTGGAGTGAAGTATTCCAAGCCTTAAAAAATAACATTTTCTAACCCTGAGTTGTGTACCTGGAAAATCTTTCCTTTAAATTGATGACAAAGGGCACCACAAGAAATTCATTACCAGTATTACAAAAACATCCTCAAGGACATCTTAGACAGAGACAATAAAACCAACAATGACAATAATTCAAACAGGATGAAGATACCTGGTGAGATAAACTGTTAAGTAACAGAGAAAAAAATAAGGAAATCTGCAAAAGGAAAACAATGCAACGATAGGAGTCAATACCCTTCAGTAATAAACTTCAATATGAATGGTCTCATTTCCCCAATCAAAAGACACAGATTGGGAAAATGGACCAAGAAACAAAGGACACAAGAATCAACAACTGGGATCTCATTTCATTGAAAAGCTTTTTCATAGCAAGAGATACCACCAACAGAGTGAAAGACAACCAACAATGTGGGAAAAAAACGTTCCTCATACAAATCTCTTCCTCAGACAAAGGCTTACTATTGAGGACACATAAAGAAATTTAAAAATCAGACATCTCAAATTTAAAGACCCAATCCAAAAATGGGCATCTGAGATGAATACACACTTCTCAGATGAAGAAATACAAATGGCAAATAAATATACGAAGCAATGTTCAACATCACTGGTTATTCAATCAATGCAAATTAAAACAGAGACTCCATCTCACCCCTGAAAAAATGACTATTATCATAAATCAACTGAGGGGACAGCCAGATGCCAGCTTTTTCCCATGACTCAGCACCACTCACGGACTGTGGAGGAATGAGAACAAGAAGTCACCAAGAAGCAAGTCCACCCTGCAAACTGGCACTATGTGAGGGCCACTAAGGTGAGAGCCAGTTGCAAGTCCCTTCTGCCACACAGGCTGGGAAACAAGAAGAGCCAACCACTCCCACTCCCGTAAGCAACCAGCTGATCATGAGAAACACAGGCTGAGATGATAGCTATTGAGGTAAAATACAATTTAATGCTTGTAGTGTTTAGCATTTCACTGACTTTGCAGGTCTAAAGTTGGTAGTCTGATCATCTATTCAGAGGATAACAATAATCTATTTAGCATCTATGGGTGAATCTCCTTTTAAAGGTAGTAGCCATTGTTAATTCCCTATTGTCTTGTTGTGAAGTCCTGTATCATTTTCACTGTTTTGTTGGGTTGGGTTTTATTCTGTTTTCTTTTGTTTGCTTTTATTATATCTGATGGCATGGGCAGCTATTTCAAATATAACAAGATATATTATGGTAGCCATTTTGTGTTTACTCTTATCTTGCTTTGAAGCCATTTATTGCATTCATTGTTTTGTTTTTACTGGTTTTATTTTGTTGTTTTGTTTGACCTTTACTATGCCTGAAGATATCTGCAAGTATTTTGAATACAAGAAGCATTACAATAATCATTGTTGATTTCCTATTGTTTTGAAATCATGTGTCACACTGGTTTGTTTTGATTTTATTCTGTTTTAGTTTGCTTGGTTTTATTCTCTTTAAAATAAAATTTACAAATAGGATAGAAAAGAAAACTGACAAAAATGCTCAAGGGCTATGGGGATAAAGGAACTCTTCTGCACTGTTTATGAGAATATAGACTGGTGGAACCACTGTGGAAATATCCTTCAAAACATAGGATTAGAGTCCCCACTTGACCCAGCTATTTACCTGCTGGTTACCTTCCCAGAAGAATTAAAAACACTGTACCACAGTGATATATGTTCACCCAAGTTTATAGCAGTACAAGTTGTAATAGCTAGATCTTAGAAACAACCCAAGAATGGGTTAGCTCATAGATTTAGCTCAATGGCATAAGTGCCTGCCTGCCAAGTGAGAGGTTGTGAGTTTGATGCCTGGTACAAAAATCAAAAAAAAAAAAAAAACCTCAAATGCCATCAACTGAGAAATGGATAAAAAAGATGTGGTCTTTTTATACAATGGAGTACTACTCAGCCATAAAAAAGGATAAACTTGAGACTTTTATAGGTAAATAGATATAACTTGAGACGATACTCTTAAGTGAAATGTCTGAGTCACATGTGTAAACATTATATTGTCTCCCTGATATGAGAAGCCAAAAGTATAAATAAGATCCAAAATGCACAATACATAGTGTGAAATGGGAAGAAACCATTCAAAAGTAAAAAGAAACTAGGAAGGAAAGAAAAAACAAATGTGTGTGTGTGTGTGTGTGTGTGTGTGTACACACGATAGTTAAGATCATTATGCTACTAATTTTTCTTAAACCATTGAGAAGAAAGTTTTGTGCTAATATGGTTTGGATAATTAAATACTTATATCTTGTACTCTGAATAACTAATTTAAAAATAACATGCAATGTATTATTCATTTTTATTCTCCTATATCTTATTTTGAAATTTATTTCATTTTTTTCTTCTTTAAAATAAAATAAAAAAGAAACAAAGGACACATGGATGCTTTGGCATAATGGTTAAAGAGAAATTGCAGCAACGTCCTACTCTATAAAAACTCCACCATGTTCACTGAGGGCTGGGACACCCTGCCCACACCCCACGCAGAGCAGCTGAGTCTATAGAATCTAGTTAGTGGACACAATCTGAGGAATCTGAGGATGTCAGAGAATGAGGACAGTTACATGGTAGTCACCGTCATCTCCCAGGCTTTCTGGAAAAGAAATTATATGTGAATCACATATATATTCTCCTGTTGCAGTGTTTAAGCAGAAATCCAGTCAAGTATGTTCTGGGTTTTGGATTTTTTTGTGTGTATTGTTTTGCATTGTTTGGTTGTTTTATGTGTGTGCGTGTTTCTTTCTTTTTAGAGTTTTTGTTTGGTTGGTTTTTGGTTTTGCTTATTTATTCTCTGTTTGTTCTGACTTGATCGTTATCTAGGTTCTCCTCCCCTTCTCATCTCTCTATCTGGTATTCTCATCTCAAGATCCCACAGAAATTCTATTTTTTTAATTCACTTTGAGCAAGAATATTAACAGTATATTAACTCCTTGTGTCAACTTTCCAATTTCCATATTTGCTTTCTCAGTCACTCCTATCTTCTCACATAGCAAACCAGATTATTACTTTGACTCTCTGTATTTTACCTAGTCCTCTCTCTTACCCATTTTTTTCTACTTTATTGGTATTTTAAAAATTCTTTTTGGTCAAGTTTGGAGTTGTATCATCCATTTTTTTGTCTCTCCACTTTTTAATATTCTTTGTTTTAAATGTTTTATTAGATCTTATTTTTCTGTTTCTCTTTCATCATTTCTTACTATTCCTCTTTCAATTTGTTTCTATTTTAATGTTTTTACTCTAGTTTAAGCTGTATTCCTTATTATCATTTTCCTCATAGGTTTTTCTCTGTTACTGTTATCTAATGCTATTAATTTTCTTTTATTTTTAAAGTTTTTTCTTTTTTATTTTCTTTTGCTTTCTAGTACAATCTTCTGTATTAATTTTATCACCTTGTTTCCATCTTCTATTGCTTAAATTTTTTCATATTCTATTTTTCATGCTCCCATTCCTTTCAAACTCGAATTTACTACAATAATATAACCATCAGTCTTTAAAACTCAGTAGACAGTTAAATATAGCTTACCGTGGTTGAACAATCTACTCTTGTTAATGGAGGTAACATTGTTCTATTGAGTAAATATTTACTGTATATCAACATCTGCTTTGTCTTAAAGTTGGAACTATAACTATAGATATCATTTCTATGGTGAAAGGTAGTACAGTAGCAGTTATTGTAGTTTGCAGTTATCCAGTTTGTATTTGATGCTATCATTGTTGCTGATTTTACTACTTTAGCCAAGATGACATAGTTGTTGCTATCAATTGGTTTTTGCTGTATGTCCATATCTAGATTGTCTGGTACTCACAAACAATATACTCTAGCTTATTAACAAAGAATTGAATACTTGGCCAAATAGGCTGCATCCTCCCCTCCTTAATGAACAAGAGTAGTTGGGTCCTGGAACAGACCCAAAGGTCAATAACTAGCTATGCCTACAGGACATCTCTGAAAAGTAGACATTACCTAGAGAGAGCTCAACACTAGAGTAAAGCTACCCTCCATAAGCAATGTGCAAACTTCAGCACTTAAAATGTGTAAAAAAATAGAACAGGAAGCAAAATGCACCAAAAAGCTCTGAAACTCCCCAAAGTGATTCCAAGGGAAGAAATCAAAAGCCACACAGCTTAAATATCTGAAATGGCAGGAGTGGAAGAAACAAAACAGGTGAATAATATGCTCAGTGAATTCAAAGCAAAGATAATTACAGAGATAATTACTGTAAATGACCATAATAAAACAACTGATTAGAGAAGATACTAATTAAGAAGAAATAGAGAAGCTAAAAAGGACATGGAAACCTTGAGTAAGCCATACATAAAACAACTAGAGTGCATAATTCTAAAACAGAAGTTCAGATTAAAAATTCTAATGAAAGTATATGCAGCAGGATGAATAAATAAGAGGACAAGATAATAGACCTAAAGACAAGATTGTTGGTAATGAACTAAGGAAAATTATCTTAAAATAGCAAGTGACCATGAAAATTACATCCAGGATCTGCTACATGATGCAAAGAAGATAAACCATACTACTGTAAAAAAAAAAAACCAATTAAAAATCAGAAAATATCACAAAGGGCATAAAATAAACTTTCTTACAGATGTAATAGCACAAAAATTTTGAAGCATGGAAAAAGAATTTAACATACAGTTAAGTGAAGCATATAGGACCCAAATAGTCATGATCAGAAAAGAATTATACCAACACATAATGTTCAAGATTACAGAAATTCAACTAGGAACATAATATTAAAAGCTGTTAGAGAAAGAAACAGATCAATTATAAAGTAAAAACCATCAGAATTATAGCATACTTCTCAACACAAACCCCAAAGTCAGGGAGAGCTTGGAGGAAAGCACCTCAAGAAAACAGTCTCTAACCTAGATTAATATATGCTGAAAAACTAACTTTCAAAGTTGATAGAAAATATGATACTTCCATGATAAAGAACATTGAGACTGTGGGGGGAAAGGAACACTTCATTGTTGGTGAGAGTGTAAATTTATATATTCATGACGTAAAGCACTATGGAGATTTCTCAAAAAAACTAAAATTAGACATGCCAATTTAACCAGCTATTTTCCTTCTATTTTCCTGAAAAAGTTAAACTCATCATATCATAATGATTACATGCATACCCACATTTATAGCAGCACAATTTATAATAGCTGAATGTTGTGAACAACCCATATTACCACCAAAAGATGAATGGATAAAGAAAATGTGGTAGTCATACACAATTAAGTACTACTGTGTCATAAAGGAGGATAAACTTGAGACATTTCTAGGTAAATGGATGTGCCTCAAGACCATGATATTAAATGAAATAAGTTAGACATACAAGTTCAAATTCACAGTTTCTTTTGTATGAGAATCCCTAAATATAAATAAGGAGCAAAGTGGAGCACAAATATTAAGTAGTAGGTGTTTTTTTTTCAGATTGTATTGCATTTTTTATATAGATTTCATTCCTCTCTATCAATTTCACATTACTATGGTGATCTGAATTATTTGCTATTGTTACTTCGGGGCTCGTTTACACTTCAGCTGACTTAGGCATTAGGTTGTCTTTGTAATGTAACTTTGATGAGGGTCTGTGTCTTTTATTAAATTAATTTGTAAGGACCCGAGAGCTACTTTTACTAAATTAAAGGTAGCTATAGTTTCTCAGTGGAGTTGTTTATTTTTGGTTTTTGTGGCTTCAAGAACGATTTTATCTATGATATCTCAAACTCTCATATCAAGTGTACCAGCTTTGGGGAAGGAAGGGTAGAACATAGCTATTTAATGGAACTGTCTAAAACCTTTTTTTTAGGTGGTACAGTAAAGTTTGCATCTTTCAAGTTAAATTATCATTGTTTGCAGATGACATGATACTCTACATAGAAGACCCCCTAAACTCCATTGAAATACTCTTAGATACAATAAATAAATTCAGTAATGTGGCTGGATACAAAATCAATACTCAGAAATCAATAGCATCCCTATACACGAACAACAAAATTACAGAGAGGGAAATAAGAGAAACTGGACTATTCACATTAGCAAGCAAAAAAATGAAATATTTAGGAATTACTCTTACGAAAGAAGTGAAAGACTTATACAGTGAAAATTATAATACACTGAAAAAGGAAATTGAAGATGATCTCAGAAAATGGAAAGACATCCCATGTTCATGGATAGGAAGAACAAACATTGTGAAAATGGCCATTCTCCCAAAACTGTTATACAGATTCAATGCAATCCCAATAGAAATACCATCAACATACCTTATAGATCTAGAGAAATCACTCCTAAATTTCATCTGGAACCAGAAGAGACCTAGAATCGCAAAGGCAATTCTAAGCAGCAAAGACAAAGCAGGAGGCATCACAATCCCTGACTTGAAGTTATACTACAAAGCAACAGTAGTAAAATCAACATGGAATCAAAACAGAGCCGAAGATCAGTGGAATAGATTAGAAGATACAACCACAACTACGAACACACTCAACCACCTTATTTTTGATAAAGGAGCCAAGCAGGTTCACTGGAAGAACGACAGTCTCTTTAATAAATGGTGCTGGAAAAACTGGCTCTCCATTTGCCGAAAACTAAAGCTAGACCCATGTCTATCACCATGTACTAAATTAAAATGTAAATGGGTCAAAGATCTGAATATTAAAACAGAAACACTAAATCTATTGGAAGACAAAATAGGTAGAAACCTTGGAGACATAGGAGTAGGTAAAGAATTCATGAACAGGACTCAAACCGCACGGGAAATACTTCCCAGAATCAATAACTGGGACCACTTCTTATTAAAAAGTTTCTGCATGTCAAAAGAAATCTCCAGCATAGTGAAAAGAAAACCCACAAACTGGGAAAAGATTTTAGTGAACTCTCTCTCAGACAAGGGCCTCTTGTCTAAAACATACAAAGAATTAAAGAAACTCAGACCTCCGAAATTCAAAGATCCAATCCAAAAATGGGCATCTGAGATGAATATGCAATTCTCAGATGAAGAAATGCAAATGGCAAATAAATACATGAAAAAATGCTCATCATCATTGGTCATTAGAGAAATGCAAATTAAAACCACACTGAGATACCATCTCACTCCTGAAAGAATGGCCAGGATCAAGAAAACCAGCAACAAATGCTGGAGAGGCTGTGGGGAAAAAGGAACTCTCCTGCACTGCTGGTGGGAGTGTAGACTGGTACAGCCTTTGTGGAGATCTGTCTGGAGATTTCTCAAAAAGTTGGGACTGGAAATCCCATTTATTCCAGCTATTCCACTTCTAGGCATATTCCCAGAAGAACTGAAAGCATCATACCACAGTGATATATGTGCACCTATGTTTATAGCAGCACAATTTGTAATCGCCAGATCTTGGAAACAACCCAAGTGCCCATCAACTGAGGAATGGATAAAAAAGTTGTGGTATTTCTATACAATGGAGTATTATTCAGCTATAAAGAAGGATCACATTGAGATATTTATCAATAAATGGGCACAGCTTGAGACCATACTCATAAGTGAAATAAATCAATCTCGCATGTGTGAATACCGAATAGTTTCCCTAATGTAAGTAATGATTCAAATATATAAAAATATGTGGTAATCATGATTCCCCATTAGGTGGCCTTGAAGCCCTATAAAGTTTTCACTCATTAATTAGAAAGGCTTTATTCTGGGCTTCTTGATATGAAAATATTTGAAGCTAGAGTATATGAAGTTTTACCCAAATATTTCAAGGAAAAAGACACTATGGTAACTACTATCAAGTCAGGTTATAAGGTGGTGAAGTACTAGGTTATTGAAACAGTCATGCTGTGACCTCTATTGTTATATTGTTATGTCCTGTTTTATCTCAATCTCCCCCTTATTGTTTCAAAAAAAATTATTTAGTCATTTCTTATGTTTGTCTTAATTAAAGAAAAAATTCAAAAAAATTAGGATATATAAATAGTAACTCTTTTCGATTTCCTATTAACTTGTTTTGAAGTCCTGTAGTACTCCCACGATCTTGTTTTGACTGATTAGACTCTGTTCCATTCTATATGATAGTATCAAGTTTGAAGACATAGGCAACTACTTTGAAGACAATAAGATTCACTAAGATACCCATTCTGGTTTGACTATTGTCTTCTTTGGAAGTCCTGTAATGTTTACAATGCCTAAGTTTTATTGGTCTTGTTCTCTACTGTTTTGTCCAACTTTATAATATCTAATAAGATAGACAATTCTTTTTAAGGAAACAAGGGACAACGTTGATAACCATTGTTGATAAACTTGTACTCTGTTCTACACCATGTGCTATGTCTATCCTTGGTATTGACTGACAGCTTTGTTTTGCCATATTTGACTGTATTCTTCCCCCCCCCCCAAAGAAAGTAATAAGCACTAAGGAGTAATAAAATCCAAGATGTGTAAATTTTGTTGTAAAAAAGAGAGGGAAAAAAAAAAGAAAAAGAGCTCTAACGGATATAACAGCAAGTGTGTTTGGGGGTGTTAAATAGCTGACTTTATCAATGTTTTTGGAACATTGAACACAGCTGTTTGCAGTCTCCCTGTTTGAATGTCCACCTTGTGTTCTTTGATACTGTGATTTGAGGAACTATTTTCAAGAAAATAGTGTGTAATCTACTAGCAGGTAATTTCTTACTGTTATGGTTTTTTGTTTTGTTTTGTTCTGTTTTGTTTTGTTTTGTAGTTCTGTATTGCGTGTACCCTTACGCCGCTTTGGTTTGTTTTGTGTTTTTCTCTTTTTCCTCTTAAATAAAAAAAAAAAAAGTTTGCATCTTTCAAAAACTTTATAATCAATCAACTAAAATCTTTCTCATCTGTAGATAATGAGTATTTTTGGCCCATAGTTACCTTTGGTGATTAGAGTATGATTACTACTTTCATCTGAGCAAACATAATTAGGAAAATGCTCTGCTTACTTTAAAATTCATCACACAAGGTCCAGTGGGTTGTCTGATGGATGATGGTCAGTTCTTGTGCTGTGAAGGTCGTGTTTTCTGGTCACATTGAGTACCAAATATTGTAATCCCAAATATTGTGTACAGTTATTGAAGTATTGAAATCTCTAGTCTTCCTCACAATCCAAAAAGTTATATTTACAGTCCCATTGAGATGTTATTGGAATTCCAGCAAGTTAATTCCAATCTACCACTTCTAATGCAACCCATGGTGAGAGTAAAGACACCAAGACATATTCCAAGTTGCTGGGCACAGGCGCTCAACATACCATACCCCACCCGGGACTAAGGACCACGCCAGCTTCCACAATGCGCTACATCCCTCTTTAAATTAGCCAACCCGTGCGCACTTCGTGCTCACTCCGTACTCTGTGGCAACTCCTGATTGGCCACAGCTGGATATAGTAGCCAGAGTCTGCGTCCCATTCCCGCCCTGCTTCCTCGTGGCAGCCTGTGATTGGTCACGGCCAAATATATAAACCAGAGCCCGCGTGAATAAAGCAGCAGTTAACTGTCACCCACAAGAGTGTCTCCGGTTTCATTGGGGCTGCGCCGGTCAACTGGTGGCCCGTACGGGGAGCGATGAGACCCTCTCTCCGACAGTACGGGGAATGCTGAGACCCTCTCTCCGACAGTACGGGGAACGAGACTCTCTCTCCGATGGAACAGAGACGTCAACAGGTAAAACCGTCAAGCGCCGATAGTGGGGGCTACTCGGTGGGCGGGGGCTGACAGGTTAAACTGCTCAACGTTGGTAGCGGGGGCTATGCAACAGGCAGCGGGGGCTGCCGGGCCGGATGGCGGGGGCTATCGGGCAACCTTGGGCGGACAAGTCGCAAGGGTCAAGGAACTCGTAAAGAGAGTTCCTGGTGCCGTAAAGAGGCAGGTTTTGGGGGCGCCGTAAAGGGGCGCAGGGACTAAGCTGTCCCTGTTACAAAAAAAAAAATAAAAATAAAGAAAATAAAATAAAAAGAAACTCTTGAAATTCCGGTTAACATGGGTAACACGGCTACTCAGCCGCTGTCGGTCGCTTTGGGCGACTTACTGAGAGAAAAGGGATTACAAATGAAACGAGAACAAATTCAAAACTTCCTCGATCAGGTCGATAAGGTAGCACCTTGGTTTGGTCCCATGGGGTCCATTACCATCCCCAGCTGGGATAAATTAGGGAGAGATCTTGACTTTGCAGCAGAAAATGGCTTCCTGGAGCCAGGAGTCAGACCCCTTTGGGCAGTAGTGAGAAGCTGCCTCGCAGACACCTCTTGTCATGACCATATAAGGGCTGGCGCCATGGCGCTTGGTTACCATCAGGCAGAATCCTCCTGCGAGCAATCTCACGAGCCCAGTGCCGCAGGCGAGGCGACCCCACCCAACCCAGAAACAGAGGACTCGTCAGATAATGAGGGGGAGGAGGAAGAAGTATACAAAATGGCCGATGCAGACACCACCGAAAGAGGGGAAGTCACACACACGCAGTCGAGAGGGCCCTACTCTGAGGCCATAAATGAGCTGCAGAGCAGGATTTCTCAGAGTAAATGGGTCAATGAAAGCGAGTATGGGATCCCAGGGCCACCCCTCCCGACCCGCCAGATTATCATGTTTACCAGAGACCCTGCCATCAGCTATGTAGCTGTCTGCAACGGGTCCAGACGTCCCTTGGGACATTCCAGGAAGACCTATGGCATCAAGTCAAAAGAGAGGACCCAGGAGGCCTGGGCCGTTTTCTCCAGGCTTTTCCAATTGCTGTAGATGCTCAGGGAAACAGAGCCCACCTGCCTATAGATATAAAGGCGATAAAGCATCTTAAGGAGGCCAGCACCATGTACGGTGTTAACGGGGTGTATACCCTGTCCCTAGTAGAAGCCATGGCAGGAAACTCCATGACACCTGCTGATTGGGCCAGTTTGTGCAAGGCAGTGCTCAGCCCAGCCCAATATCATGATTGGAAAGCCTGGAATGTTGAACTTGTCACAGAACAGGCCCAAGCTAATGCCCAGAACAATCAGGCCGCCTGGAACGCGGATATGTTATTAGGACAAGGGCAGTATCTCAATAACCAGCTGATATTTCCACAAGAGGTGTATGCACAGATAAATAGAATAGCCATACAAGCATGGAAACGGGTCTCGGCTAGGAGAGAAGTCTCAGGCCACTTGACAAAAATTTTGCAGGGCCCGAGCGAGCCTTTTTCAGATTTTGTGGCCCGCATGATGGAGGCGTCAGGGAGAATTTTTGGGGACGCTGAGACAGCCATGCCGCTCATTAAGCAGCTCATTTTTGAGCAATGTACTAAAGAATGTCGCTCTGCCATTAGTCCATACAAAAATAGGCCTCTTGAGGTATGGATGAAACTCTGTCGGGAGATCGGGGGGCCATTAACCAACTCAGGTTTGGCAGCCATGTTAATGAAGCTAACTAAAGAAGGTCAGGGAGGCAGAGTGGCGCCACAAAATGGCACTCGTCCGAAAGAAGGCTGCTTCAAATGCGGCAGACAGGGACACATAAAAAGAGACTGTCCATCTTGGGGACTCGGAAGAGAACAACCCCCCCCTCCTGAAGACCGAAAGTGCCCCAGATGTAAAAAGGGAAATCACTCCGCCGCGGAGTGCCGCTCCACCTTTGATGTAAATGGGCTGCCCCTCACGGGTAAGGGCTGTAACCCAGAGAGGCCAAAAAACGGCTTACTGTGATCTTTGCTCAGCTCAGAATGGCAACAGTCAGATTCCTTCATTCCAGACTGTATGGCTAGATAAGGAAAATGGGCAGTGCAACACTTCTTTAACTATTTCCTGCTGATTAGGGGTAATGATGGTCAGGGTTTTGTCTGAACTAAAGAAAGAGGACTATACTGATGTGGTGTTTAGCAATTGTCTAGGAAGTGGTCACAATCCTGTTGGTGATAAATCTTTAAAACAGAATGATTAGGCATGTCAGTAATAAATGGATGAGTAAAAGGAGGAGAATGGGCATTATAATGAGAAGAATTCAAGATAGGGTAGTGGACTTCTATGAATGCCATGAATTCTGCAGGAGATCCCAAGTTAAACAACTTGCACTGCCTGAATCTCAGTGTCCATTTCCAATAGAGCTGTAGTTACAAATTCATGATTATTTAGGATGAAAGTAAATGTTGTATGATACATAGCATATGTGCTTCCTTGGGCAGCTGCAAGATCTAGAGCCACATAATTTTGTACAACTATTTTTTCATTTGATATGTTTCATCTACTCATAAAGTTGTAGCCTTACAAATGGCATGTAAAACTACTGTTTTTATTTGATATGTTTTATCTACTCACAAAGTTATAGCCTTTCAAATGGCATTTAATGCATGGGTGATATGCTGAGCTAAGGCTTCTACATACAAATTTACCTTAATGGCAGCTACTTCTGGAAGAGTCACAGCTATGGGGTAAAACCACCAGGGAGTATGTCTTACATGATGCCACTGGTGGCAAATCACATCCCAATTTTAGGGTTGTTCTTGGAGACAGGAGCTAATTAATCCAAGGATATAATGATGTCCTCATGTGTAATGTCCTGTCAAATTGGCAGGTACATATGGCCAGCCATACCAATGGCAAGCTCCAAGTTCCAGATGGAACCTTTTCTAAGGTAATTGTTCCATGATACACTTTCCCATCCCACCACACATGGGGAATGATAGAATATGTGATATTAAAACACAGGTGTTCAGGTATTCATCCTATCATCCATTCAGGATCAGAATGTCATTCAGCACATCATATAATAGGGTCCTTTATTCAGATACTACCCATTCCATACCACTGGGGACAGTATATCCAATGAGTGGTCACCCTGTTCTACTTCCCTGGAGCAAACTTTCTATGGGTTGGTAGTGTTAATCCTATGCATGCTTTTGAGTGTTTCAGTGAGACAAAGCTGTCCAATTTTCAGCCATTCCTGGAGCAAGACACCAGGGAAGAGCTCCTTCTGCATTTGTGAGAATTTCTTTTTTTTTTTTCTTTTTATCGGTACCAGGGATCGAACTCACAACTGCCTGCTTGCAAGGCAGGTACTTATGCCACTGAGCTAAATCCCCAGCCCCTGTGAGAATTTCTATGCACATCCAGCAGTAGGAGATATCGTGGACCTGTGTATGACTGTGGGTACGTGAAACAATATAATTTACCATAGTTACCCCGATCAGATAACTCTCAAGAATTAATCAGATCTTTGTTATTTTCTGGAAATGGCTGCTAATTACCCATTGTTTGTTCAGCTGGGGCAACCATTAAATCTGAAAAAAAATTGAGTTATGAACAGAAGAAACAGAATGAAAGTGAAAAAGGAAAAAATAAAACAGTGAGACTGGTTGGGGAAGGTCAGCATATGACCACAAGGAAGTAGGGGTTGTGTTTAGCAGGGATGAAGAGCAGAGGACTCAGAGGCAAAGGATTCTGGTCCACTGGGAAGTTAGAATCTAACTGTCTAATGATGAGGGACCTCCCATCCATTAATTCAAAGGTGCTTAGCGTGGTGAGTTTATGGGGTAAAACTTTTACAGTGAGGGAGGCCAGTCGTAGGAGGTGAATCCAATGTTACTGTGTGTGGATTGTAAGTTTAGTGAGCTTTTTTTGTTTAATATTCCATTTGCCCTTTCTACTTTTCCTGGTGATTGGGAGTGTTAAGGAATATGAAAATGCTAGTTTATATTGAGTGATTTTGCCAGATATTGAGAAATCAGAAAAGTAAATTCTGGTCCATTACCTGAATTTAGGGAGCCTGATAATTCCAACCCTCAGAATTATCTCAGTTAAAAGAATATTAACCACAGTGAAAACCCTTTTATTGGTGATGGGTAGGTTTCTATCCATTACAATCAGCAAATAATGGGTCCTTTTAATGGGGGGAGCATGTGAGTGAAATCTATTTACCAATCTTCAGCTGGCAGGTGGCCTCTAACCAGGAGTGTAGGAAAAGGAGGAGGATGCATGTTAGTTTGGGGAGAAGTCTGTTGACAGATGGAGCAATCTTTTGAGAGCTGTCTGTAGAAAACGAGTAAGGAGAAGAGATCTTGCATGAAAATGGGAAGTGCAATTCAGTAAGGAGAAGAATATGAGAGGTTTCATGGAGGGTTAGTTTCCCATGCAAAACCACCATAGTTTATGGAAGGTGGCCCCTTATTCCTGTAGCTTCTGTTCTCCCCTCTCCATATAGTCTGTCTGGGTAAACTAATAAAGGGAAGAGATATTTAAGCGGTGGGAAGCCTAAAGCTACTTCTCAGGAGATCTGCTGTGTTGTTCCCTGCAGTGGCATATCTCTCTGATGGCCTCTGCAATGTATGACTGCTACTTTAGCTAGGAGAAGGGCTGCCTGTAGCAAGACATAGATTAACTTTCCATTTGTTATGGGTATTTGTTGGGAGCCACCACATTGCCGAGCCGCCGCATATAGCGATCATGCGGCCTGTGGTAAAGAGTAAAGCCTGAGTTAGATTACCCCTCCCATCGAGCACGTTAGTTTCCTGCTTACCGCGTAAACAACCCGCTCAATAATATGTTAGCCAATCAGCTTGCCTTGCTTACTTTAATATGATTGGACACTGTATCCGTATATATACTGGTGCCACCCCTGGGGGGAAGTAAAAGCCCGGAAGGAGCCGCGGAGAGCGGACCGGTAGAGGCTTCAGAGCGAAGCCCGGAAGGAGCCGCGGGGAGCGGACCAGAGGAGGCTTCGGCTGAGAGCGATCCCAGGGCAGGCTGTACGGAGAGAAAATAAAAGAAAAGGTTGTCCACTGCCAGACTTTGTCGTGTGTCCTTCCTGCCGGCCGGGAGCGACATCGACATTTGGTGGCCCGCACGGGGACTGATCAACCCCGAGACACGGCGGTGGTGTGCAACGCTCCAGCGTGGTGCTGCCGGACAGGTGAGTTGGGGATAAGCCTGGGCTCTGGGTGGCGCGCACCTACAGGGCTTTTAGACTCCCCTCAGGCTCACGCGTAGGTGACGGGTTCTTTAAGTCACACGCAGTGAGTAACAGCCCTTAGAGGTTGAGGATGGGTAATTTACCGAGCGCGGAGGCGTGGCCCTTGGTAAAGGCCCTTAAAAAGCTTTTAAAAGCTAGAGACCTCAGGGTAGGTCAAAAAACACTGGAACTATTCATAACAGAGGTAGATAGGGTGGCTCCCTGGTTTTTACCCACAGGGCATTTAAACCTGCCGTCATGGGAGAAGTTAGGTGGGGACCTCGCCTCGGCGGAATTGAAAGGCGATATTTCGCCGGCTATTCGCCCCCTGTGGGAAATGATACATGCGTGCCTTGACTCCTATGCCGAGTTGCGCCGCGAATTGTGTGCGTGCGCCGCTCGAAAAAAGCAGAGAAAAAAAAAAGGACCCCCGAGAGCCCTCTGGCGGGGAGGAGATAGAGAGCCATCCACTCCGCCCTGGAGCTCTTCTCCAGAAGCGGCTCCCCGCCGAGAGGCCGCTACAGGAAACCCTCCCTTCTCTCAGCCGGCACAGGAAGTGACGCCCCGTTCCACTCTGTCGTGACCGCCGTCCTATGATTTTCATGGGCGGCTACTCTGCCGAGCAGGCTGAGAAAAACGCCGGTCGAGGAAACGGGGGCTGGGGATTTAGCTTAGCGGCATAAGCGCCTGCCTTATAAGCAGGCAATCGCGAGTTCGATCCCTGGTACCGATAAAAAAAAAAAAAAAAAAAAACCGAAAAAGACCAAAAATAAAAAAAAATAAAAAATAAAAAACAAAAAGGGGGAGTAAGCCAAGGCCTGCCTCCAAAGGCGCGGTTATCTATGGCATGACAATGGATGGGCCCGGATCCGGTAATTAGCTGGAACCGAGGCGCGGTTTGTGTTTTTCCGCAGGAACCGGGACGAGAACCACTGTGGGTACCGGAGAGACTGACACGGGCGACAAAGCCCTCAACTAAAGATCAGACCTGCCCTACCGGAGATCCATCACAGACCAACCAACAAGATGAATAGAAATAGCGGTAGTCCGAAATGGACAAGAAGATCCTCAGGCATATGCATGGCTCGCTCGCCTAGCCTACGACCGAGTCTAGGGACGGTGAGCTTCCCACACTCCTCCTCTAAAAAATTATGATATAGCAGGGTAGATGAGTCAATGACGGGTAAGAGCATGCCTCCCCAGCATGACTCAACCTAAGACAGGCCCTACCCCATACCGCACGAAAGCCGCTGAATTACTAGGTTTCGCCCAAACCAAATGTCGCCCCGGGGGGATCATGCGGAGCGACATGAGTGTATGCCTGTGTGCATCCAGGTTCCGTCTGGTTCCTTCCTGGCCCTGAAAAAAGGACGAGGGCCTCGGGGCCTCGGCAGACTCGGGGACGGCCGACCCGGGCCGACGCCGAGAGCCCTTGGTGGGCCTCCTATCAGGGCACAGGCCTCTACACTCAATTCAGGACGGGCTGCGATGCGTAGACTTATTTAAAATAAAAAAGGGGGAGATGTTGGGAGCCACCACATTGCCGAGCCGCCGCATATAGCGATCATGCGGCCTGTGGTAAAGAGTAAAGCCTGAGTTAGATTACCCCTCCCATCGAGCACGTTAGTTTCCTGCTTACCGCGTAAACAACCCGCTCAATAATATGTTAGCCAATCAGCTTGCCTTGCTTACTTTAATATGATTGGACACTGTATCCGTATATATACTGGTGCCACCCCTGGGGGGAAGTAAAAGCCTGGAAGGAGCCGCGGAGAGCGGACCGGTAGAGGCTTCAGAGCGAAGCCCGGAAGGAGCCGCGGGGAGCGGACCAGAGGAGGCTTCGGCTGAGAGCGATCCCAGGGCAGGCTGTACGGAGAGAAAATAAAAAAAAAGGTTGTCCACTGCCAGACTTTGTCGTGTGTCCTTCCTGCCGGCCGGGAGCGACATCGACAGGTATTTCTTTGGCTGTTTGAAGTCTTCTTGCTTGCAAGATTTGTGCAGTAGAGTGCAGAGTACTGAAGGCATATTAGAGTCAGGATATATGTTAATAGTCCTATCATTTCTATTTACCTGTGGAAGTATCCAATTTATCCTTCTTTATGGCTGAGTTAAGTACACTCCATTGTATTAAAAAAACACATCTTTTTTTTATTCATTCCTCAGCTGATAAGCATTTGGGTTGTATCCAAGATCTAGTTACTACAAATTGTGCTGCTATGAACTTGGATAAACATATATGTATGTGTATGATGTTTTTATTTCTTCTGAGAAGGTACCTAGAAGAGGAATAACTGAGTCAAATGCGACACTTAATCCCGCTTCTTTATGGAGTCTCCACACTGATTTCCACAGTGGTTGCACCAGTCTACACTTCCACTAATGGTGGAGAAGGGTTCCTTTTCTCCAACAGCCCTGCCAGCATTCGCTATCACTTGATTTCTTAATGATTGTCATTTTTTCTGAAGTGAGATGGAATCTCAGTGTTGTTTTAACTTGCATTTCTCAAATGATCAATGATGTTGAATATTTTTTGATATATTTGTCATTTGTATTTCTTCAACTGAGAGCTGTATTCATCTTAGATGCCCATTGTTTAAAGGGGGTGTGTTAGAGGCACTGACATCAACAAACAAGTCAGGGATGCCTAGAATGTGAGTAGAGGTCAGGTAGTAAAAATTAGTTAAAGAGAAATTTACTAATTCAGGATAGGAGTGGTTCTCTGAAGTCCCATGTGGGTCTAGCTCAGGTTTGAGTAGGACAAGAGTTAGAGGAAGGCTGTGGTGAAAGGAGATGGTGTTAAGGTATACGAAGTTGTGTTAAGGTATATGGTAGGATCTGAGTCTTAGAAAGCGAAATGAAATGAAGAACTTTGTGGCTTAACATATCCTATAACTCATGGGAGGACCAGACCTGGAAGGGGTGATGGAAATTTATTTTTTGAGCCTTAGAATAAAGAGAGCAGCAGCAGTCAGCACCTTGAGTCAAAGTCGCCAGCTCTGACAGATAAAGTCAAGTTGTTCAGAGAAGTAGGAACAATGCGAGTTGTACCAAGAATCCCAATGCCAGAGACCTTGCAGTATGGATTAAAGATGGAAGAGTTAAGAATGTGTAAAGCAGGGGCCTTGATTAGGGCCTTTTTTAGTTCTTAAAATGTATGAATTAATGAAGAATCAGGAGGGAGGTGCTCATTGAGTTCACTGTTGGAGGCATCATAAAGTGGTCTGGCTATGATGGCAAAGTTATGGATCTGGAGTCTAAAGTAGCCTGCTAGTTCCAAGAAAGAGAGAAGCTCCTATTTAGTCTCAGAAGGGTAGAGAAGAAATTGTGTTTTTTCTGTCCTGGGATTTCTTGGGTGGTGGGAGTGATACAGATTCCTAAAGTAAATCACCCCTAGGGACTCAAGTTGGGCCTTATGTTTAGTAACCTAATAATCCTTGTCTGCCAGAAAATTAAGGAGAAAAGCAGTCTGAGTTTTGCATATGTCCTTTGCAGGCTACAGAGGAGAAAGTCATCAACATACTTCAGGAGGATGGTAGGACTTTTGTCAAATTGAGAGAGGTCTCTTTAGATGCCCATTCTGGTTTGACTATTGTCTCCTTTGGAAGTCCTGTAATGTTTCCAATGCATAAGTTTTACTGGTCTTGTTCTCTACTGTTTTGTTCAACTTTATAATATCTAATGAGATAGACAATTCTTTTTAAGGAAACAAGAGACATCGTTGATAACCATTGTTGATAACCTTGTACTCTGTTCTACATCATGTGCTATGTCTATCCTTGGTTTTGACTGACAGCTTTGTTTTGCCATTTTTGACTTTATTCTCTCCCCCCCAAAAAAGTAATAAGAACTAAGGAGTAATAAAATCCAAAATGTGTAAATTTTGTTGTAAAAAAGAGAGCGGGAAAAAAAGTGCTCTAACGGATATAACAGCAAGTGTGTTTAGGGGTGTTAAATACTGACTTTATTAATGTTTTTGGATCATTGAACACAGCTGTTTGCAGTCTCACTGTTTGAATGTCCACTTTGTATTCTTTGATACTGTGATTTGAGCAACTATTTCTAGGATGATAATATGTAATCTATTAACAGGTGATTTCTTACTGTTTTTTTTTTTTTTTGTAGTTCTGTATTACGTGTACCCTTACACCGCTTTGTTTTATTTTGTGTTTTTCTCTTTTTACTTTTAAATAAAATTTTTAAAAAAAGAAGTTGCTTTCCAAAGAGATGGAGGCTGTCAAGGAACCCCTGTGGCAGAACCATCCAGGTCAATTTTTCTGTGAAGTTAGAATTGGGATCAACTCAGGTTAAGGCAAACAATTTTGGAATGGAGTCCAAGGGGATTCTGAAGGAAGCATCTTTAATGTCAAGGACCAAGTAGTATGTTGTGTCAGGATATTCAGGATAGGAGAATACTCTCCTAGAGTTAGAGACCACAGGATGGATAGGAATTATAGCAGCATTGATTTGGCAGAGGTCTTGGACTAACCAGACGAAATCATCAGCTTTTTAACAGGAAGAGTAGGGGTATTATTGAACAGAGTTGGTGTTATCAATATTCCTGCCTTGAGAAGGTGATCAATAATGGGTTGGATTCCCCTCAGTCTGTCTAGGGTAAGGGAGTATTGAGGAATTGAAATAAAATGAGTAGCATCCTTCAGTGAAATTTTATAGGGGTGTGGTGAGAGGCTGTTTCGGAGATAATAGTATCCCAAACCTGAGAGTTGAAAAGAAGCCATTTTACAGAGATGTCGTGGATATCAGGCAGACTCACTGTTTCAGATTTGTCCTCCTGGCAGAGCAGTAAGAACCTTGTAGGCTGAGGGAGGGTGGACATATATAGCATCATTCCCAATTTGTGTATAAAGCCCCTGCCCAGCCTACAGGTAGGGCTTTGGTGGACAACTAAGAATAAATCTAAGAGTGTTCTTCTCCTTATTGGGTATTACACAGTGGGTATCTGTAAGGCTGCTGTTGGAGCCCCTTCATGCCTACTAGAGGACTAGGAAAGTAAGCAAGTGGCACTTGGAATTTGAGAAAAATAGAAAAGCTTGCTCCAGTATCCAACAGGAAAGAAATGGCTTTCTCGAATACTCCCCCAAGCAACCTGGGTTCTGTGAAATCATTCCATGTTGGATCCCAGGCACTGTCAATCCACTGTCCTTCAGTCAGCAGATGAGCAGCAGCAAAGGAGCTTTCTGTGTGATGTCATATCTGAGCTGGAAGGACTTTCCCACTGGGAACAATTCAATTTCCATTGTCCCATTGGCTGCAGGTGGGGCTTTGCCTGGTGGAGTGAGGATTGGGACATACTTTTGTCCAGTGCCCATCAAGCAGACTGTTTCAGATTTGTCCTCTTGGCAGAGAAGTAAGAACCTTGAAGGCTCAGGAAAGGTAGGCATATATAGCACAGCTCCTAATTTATGCATAAATTACTGGCCTGGTAAGTGGGTAGGGCATTGGGCAATACCAAAGAAGGAATGTAGGAGTGTTATTCCCCCTACTGTTCAATACACAAGGGGTGTTGGTTAGAGGTGCTCTTGGAGCCACTTTATGTCAACCACAGGAAAAGGAAGGCAACCAGGTGGTCCTTGGAATTTGAGAAGAACAGAAACATTTTTGCCAGTATTCAAGAGAAAAGAAATGGCCTTGGATACTGTCCCAAGCACCCTGGCTTCCACCAATGCACTTTATGTGGGAGCAGTGGATACCAAGCATTGTCAATCCACTGTTCATAAAACAGCAGATGTGACAGGTCATCAGAAGTTTCCCAGGGATATCTGTATGAGGTTGTAACCAAGTTGGAAGGGTGTTCCTGCTGGGGACATTCCACCTTTCATTTTTTCCCACTGGCCACAGATGGGGCATGACCTAATTGGGTGGTGAGGATTGTTACATGGTTTTGCGCAGGGCCCATAGTAGCCACAGCTGTAACAGATACTGGGAGAAGTGGCAAAGACTGGGATGGTCAAGGTCCCTTTGTGAGAGGGGTGAATAGTAGAGGCAAGCATTTGATACTTTAGTTTGTCTTACCTTTTGGGCCCCTTGCTCATCCTCTCAGCTGTTGTAAATATGGAAGGTGGCATTTGAGCTCGTTCCTGAGATTCTAGAGTCCTTCTTGTAACTTTTGTGACTTCCTTTTAATATCAGAAGCAAACTGGGAAATGCACTGGAGATAAAGATCTGTTCCATGGACTCAAAATCCCTATCAGTATATTTCATCATGGCATCTGTTAGGTAGAATACAAAAAAGGCTAGATTTTCACCAGATCCCAGAATAACCTCTCTCAATTTATCATACTTTACTCTCTTGTAGTGTTCTTTTCCATTCTGTCCAAGAAGCATCTAATCATATGATCATGCATCTCGAGTCACTAATCCCCCTCCTGCTAAGTTTATACAGGGTTAGTGGGGAGCTGTTTTTGGAATATGTGGTGAGCTGCCACCACATGTGCTGGGGTTATTTGGATTTTGCTGGTGGAGTTCATACCCATAAGTTTCAGCTACCTGTCAAATGTGTTTTCTTTCATCTGGCATGAGAGTTGAGGAGAAAATTTTACATAAATATTGCCAAGTGAAGCTGAAAGCCTGATTTACATGGAGAAACTATGTCATATAGTCACCAGGGTTTTCAGACAAGGATCCCAGCCACTGTTCAATCTGTGCCCAGTCTTTCATGGCAAAAGGAACATGGACATGGACCCTTCCCTCAGAGAGGGAAGATTCTGTCAGAGAGTAAAGATTGCAGGACAGGAAGATGCTACTGGGGATAATAATATTCAATGTATTAACTATATTTATTCTCCTATTATTTTGTTACAAAATTTTGTTTTACTTTTTTCAATAAAACAAAAAACAAATAAAAAAAGCAACTAGATATTTCTGACTTTTGTATATGAAGAAGGATCAGATAGGACTAGAAGTGCAGCTTAGTGCTAAAGGACTACCCTAGTGCACATGAAGGTTTGATCCTCAGTAGGTTAGGGAGAGAAAAGAGGTTGGAAAAGTGAGATCTACGATATTGGGTGGTATCTTTTTGTGTAAGAGGCAAATGTTTTTACAAAGTATGAAGGACTACTGCAAAGCTACAGTTTCTTCTGTCTTTCTGCCATCTCAGTGCCATCCAGTCCTAAGAAAAGAGTTCCTCAGAAACAGCTGGTGCCATGGAAACAGGATGCAAAAAAAAAAAAAAAAAAAAAAAAAAACCCTGACTCAGATCCTTGATCTCCTCATAGCTAGATGCAAGTTTCATATCAGGGTCCTCCTGTGGGAATGCACCAGAAGAAATATCTGTTGAGGCTTCAGCAAATTTTAAGTAAAGATAAAAGGCCATGAGAAATGTTGTGTTGGCTATAAATGGAGACATGTTTGTAGGTTACCGTAACCAGACCCTGAATTCAAAACTGTCTTTCCAGGGCCAGGGATTTAGCTCAGTGGCACACGTGGCTGCCTGGCAAGTACAAGGTCATGAGTTTGAAACCAGTACCAAAAAATAAAACGAAAAACTGACTTCTCCACACTAGCTAACTCTGGTACTGATTCTAGAACAATTCCCAACATGCTGTATTCATTCAATAAATATCTTCTGGTTGAATGAATGAGTTTTTTCCCCACTAGTCTATGAGACCCTTGAGAACAAGGGTCATATTTCACCAGTCTTTGTAAATCTTTCATGAAATTTGATGTTTAAATTTTGTCAAGAACCATTGAACTTTAGTTATCTTTTGTGTAAGCATCAATAATTGGATAATCAATCCAATGTGAATGTAGTATAAAAATAATATCCTTGTAGACACTATTGCTGTAGTTTTTGTGTACCAGGTACCAAACAAATTTTCTGGTCAGATGTGACTTTTTAAGAGCAAAAATAATTATCTTTGGCAATATGCAGTATCTAACATATTTCAGATCATGTAATGATTTACTGCTGTCTTCCCTTGGTATCAGTCATTTGTGTGTGTCTCTCTCGTGGTTTTTGCTTGAACTGCACAGTATGTGTTTTTTTTTACTTGACGTGTTTTTGCTATTTGAAATAAAAATTATAATTTGAGATAAAACAGCACTGTGATTAACAATTAAAGTCACAAAATAATGTTCTGAAACATTTTAAAATGAAATTAAGGTTGAACAATAGTAAACTAGTGATGAGTATTGTATTAGCTACTTTATATATCATCTCTCTTTTAATTCTCATAGTGGCTTTTCCAAAAAACTGATCATTCTTAGATGAGATTAAGATCTAGTGAAGTTAGGAAACACAGCTTAGTGTGACATGACTACTGTAAAGGAAGGTTAGACCCCTAAGCCAAGTTTTTTGAATGCTAAAACCCACATGAAGTCCAATATAAGAAGTCCCCAACTTTATTGATTCCAAGTGGCTCCTTTCTTTTTTTTTTTTTTTTTTGTGAACCACCTCCCCCTGGTTCTCAATCCATCTCCTCTTCATACTTTCAGCAGCTCTTTATCTTCTGGACCCCACTGCCTACACATCCAAGATCTGCTAGAGCAGCAAGAAAATGTTTATTTTCTGATCATCCTGAAAAACACAAAGCAATTGTTCCTGAGACTTAAGGAGTGAGCATATCAAGGAAGGTTCTTTGTGTTCTGATTTCTGGGAGTGAGACTACAGATAGGGGCCTGAAAGAGGGATGGGAATTGTCCTCCCTGTTGCAGAAGTCTGTGGGAGTAGGTGAACTGAGGTTGTCTGGAGACCGCTGTGAAGGGAGGGAGGAAAGGAAGGAGGGAGAGCTGAGAATGAACAATTGATCTATGGGAAAGGCAGAAAACAAGGGAAGGCATGGGGCCAGGGCCATAGTGGGAAAGCAGAAAATGCCTTAGAATTGGATTGCAGTGAGTTATGGTAAATTGCTGGCATCTATGTAAGGAGGAAATTATTTTCCAAATTGCAGCTGTGACTAGGAACTTTACCTTTGCCTAGAAAAGAACCTTTCCTGTGTTTTCATAAGGCAACTAACTCAACCAATGCAGAAAACCAATGCAGGTGTAATTGAAGGGAAGATTTGGCCCAAGGAATAATGAAGCAAAAGTAGATAACTGTGATAGTTAACTACTATCACAGTTTGGGATAGTAAAAGAAAATCATGAATTCAAACAGGATTCTGGTTTGGGCAGTTATTTTGAAGCTAATGGGATGTAATATGTAATCATAGTTGATTTCCTATTATCTTGTTTTGAAATCTTATAATGCTTTCTTTCTTTTGTTTAGATTTATTTTATTTTGTTTTGTTTTGTTTGACTTTAATATGTGTGCTGCATTGGACACCTATTTTGAAGAAAATGAGACATTATGGTGGCCACTGTTGATTTCCTATTATCTTGTTCTGAAGTCCTATAATGTGTTAATGCTTTTGTTTTGATTGGTTTTATTATGTTGTGTTTTATTTGATTTTACTATCTGTGATAGTATGGATGGCTATTTGGAAGAAAACAAGAGACATTTTAGTAGTTAGCTATGGTGACACATCTAGAGAATTGGTTTAGCATAGTTCAGGGCATATCTGGGTGATTGAATTACTGAAAAAGGAAGACCCATCCTGGGTGTTGGCAACATCAACCAGTAGGTGTGTAGCCTGAATGAATAAAAAAGGAAAGAGAAAATATTCATACACCTGTTTCTTGGAAGGTGCTCCAGCCTTTGCCTTTGTATGTCCATCTCCAGGCTTCCAGCCCGGACTCTTGAGCCTTGCAGTGCAGACCCTTCAGCTTCCTAATATGGATTTGCACAGGATTCTGTAGTGAGCTCTAAGTCTTTGACTGGATCTTCTCAATCTGCAGTTCCCTGATGGTGCTTTTGCATTCTTTAACACCTGACTCTGTAAGAGGCCATAATAAGCCTATTTTGTAAATTGCAAGCCTAACTGTTCCCAAAGTGAAACTCAACTGATTTTACAAATTTTGGCAGCAGGAATGCTTCTATAAAAACAGAATTATAAGGGAAATTTTCTTTAATGACTTTAGTGGTTCCTGGAGTTGGTTGTCTAATTTGATGAGACCAAATATTGCCATCTCTCCTTCTGATAACATACAGAGAACTGATGGTACATGGTGTGGACTATTTAAAGAAATACACAAAATATATCTACTTGATTATCCTAGTCACCACTTGTGAGATACAAGGAGCTTGATAACTCTATATGTGGTATGTTTTAATATTTTTGGTAGATAGGAAAGTATAACAATCCTGGCTAGTTGTTCTTAGCATCTTTGAACCACCTAGTAAAAGAAAATCATGAATTCAAAATAAACATAAAAATATAAAGTCTTCTAAGTGTCAATATAAGTTAATAAAGGAAAATAAGGAGCTCAATGATTTATATTCCCAGCTCCAAACACACATAACGAATCTAAATTTCTAAGTGTGTTCAAAGTGGAAAAAAAATCATTCCATTTCAGAAACCCAAACACAAGCCTTCATAGTTAATTTGGCTGAAATGAAGCATAAATTCAACATATAGCTTGCAGGGTGCCTGAATTGAGGGTGCTGGTTGAAAAAGAATGATATCTGAAAAAAACTGGGAGGATTCTTATAAAACTGGGAAAGCTGAACTCCTAAATCCTAGTAAGATTATTTTGTGATAGGGGAGGACATTCCTAGGAGGGGAAAATGGTAACCACCGGTAATTTCTTATTGTCTTGTCTTGAACTCTTGTATCATTTTCATAATTTTGTTAAGTTTGGTTTTGTTCTGTCTTGTTTTGTTAGATTTTACTGTGTCTGATGGTTTGGGCAGTTATTTTGAAGCTAATGGGATGTAATATGTAATCATGGTTGATTTCCTATTATCTTGTTTTGAAATCTTATAATGCTTTCTTTCTTTTGTTTAGATTTATTTTATTTTGTTTTGTTTTGTTTGACTTTAATATGTGTGATGCATTGGACGCCTATTTTGAAGAAAATGAGACATTATGGTAGCCACTGTTGATTTCCTATTATCTTGTTCTGAAGTCCTAAATTGTGTTAATGCTTTTGTTTTGATTGGTTTTATTATGTTGTGTTTTATTTGATTTTACTATGTGTGATAGTATGGATGGCTATTTGGAAGAAAACAAGAGACATTTTAGTACCCATTGTTCATTTTCTGTTATTCTATTTTGAAGTCCTCTAATGCTTTCACTCTCTTGTTTTGATTGGTTTTAGTCTGTTTCCTATTGTTTGGTTTTATGTGTGAAGGTATTGACAGCTATCTTGAAGAAACATTACCACTGACCAAAGAACACATTTTTTGGACAAATAAGTGAGGCAATGGGGTCATGCTCATGGAATTCTCTGGTCTTACCATGTTCCTTACCGTCCAGAAGCAACTGGATTGATAGAAAGATGAAATCGCCTTTTGAAGATACAAGTAAAATGTTGTCTAGGTGGCAATATCTTGCAAGGCTGGGGCAAATTTCTTCAAAAGGCTGTATATTCTTTGAATCAGCATCTATTATCATATAATACTACTATGTCTCTCATACCCTGAATTCAGAGGCCAAGGAATCATGGATTGGAAATGGAAATGGTAGCACATACCATTGCTACTAGGAAATGCCACTTGGAAAGTTTCCTCTTCCTGTTCTCACAATGTTATATGCTGCTGGTTCAGAAGTCTTAGTTCCAGCCTTGTACCAGGAAGTACAACAATGATTCCATTGAACAGAGCAGTAAGGTCCCCTCTTCTAGTCATTTTGGGCTCCTCATACTTCTGAATAAACAAGCTAAAAAGGGAGTTATGGTGTTGGAAAAGGTGATTAATCCAGGCTATCAAGGGGAAATAAAGACTGAACTTAAAAGTACAATAACACAATGTCTTGCTCTGGTTAATACATGTTGAAAATGGCCAGACACATTGTTTTACCTCAAGTAGTTTGTACCAAAAAGAAAAAGTTTATGGGAACACCTGGATTCTAGAGCATGAGTGAGTGTTTGATGAAGGTCCTGCAACCCCTATTGCATAATCCTGTGTCACTACCTGTAATATAACCTGCAACAACCATATCCAGGTTCCTTGAATCACATATAATTATGGTCCAGACCATAGCTCCCAAACCCAGTAAAGGTGAAGCAAACTGTATAAAAGGATGGACCAAAGAAAGAATGTGTGCCCCCCAATTATTCCTCAAACAAAGTAAGGCGAGAATGCCAATAAATATAGTCACTTTTTAGAATCATTTTGCATCCTAGAATCTTCTTGACAGTCTAAGATCCTGGAAAACACCTGATTTGGGTCAGGACCATGTGTCAGAGCACCCATGGCAACAATGGATTCAATGAAATCACACTGATCACCTAATATCCCTGAGACACAGTTTTGTGAAACATGGATACTTACTTTATTGCTGTCATGGTTTATGTCTGTGGCCCCCAGGCCTCATGAGTTTGAATTGTGCATTTGTTATTCGTTCATTGTCTAGTGCTTGGATTGATGGTGTCAGTGCTCCACCCACATAGGGGTGGAGCCAGGATGTGATGTAATGGCAGGAAGAAGGTGTGTCTTGCTCTTTGCTGGTTCCTGTTTGCTGTTTGCAGCCGCCATGAACTGCGGCCCAGCCATGCCTACCTGCCTTGGAGCCAGCTGAGTATGGACTGAAACCACCAAAAACTGTGAGAAATAAACCTTTCCTTTCCCAACTTTGGGCTTCAGGTATTTTGTCTCAGCAACAAGTAAAAAGTGACTAAGACAATTGCCAAGGACTTTATAGGGGAAATGGTAAGAAAAGGAAAAAAGCAGAGATATGAGCTCAAAAGGACAGGTTAACTGCAGAACAGACCTGAGAGGAACCACTTCTGGCACTAGAGAACAGATCATGGAGTCTTCTGTAGAGTTGTAGGGAAGCAGGTTATAGCTTCCTACCAAGAACAAGACTTGAGAGAGCACAAGCAGGCATGGTTGCCCAAGGACAAGTCTTGTGAAAGCACAGGGATTTGTGGCTATCTCAACACGAGGTCTGATAGTGTCATGAGTTCCCAGGTGCAGCTCTGTTGGAGTGGGTAGTTTAGAGGGGTTTCTGATCAGCATGGCAGCAGTTGAATTTTTCATTCCAAACTGTATGGTTAAATGGAAAAAGGGCAGCGTATCTCTTCTTTAACCATTTCCTGCTGATTAGGGCCAATTATTGTTTGGGTTTCAGCTAGACTGAAGAAGAGCCATATTGATGTGGTCTTTGGCTACTAGCCTGTGCAATGGACAGGCTATTATTTGTTGGTGACAAATATTTGAAACAGATTAATTAAACTTGGCAATAATAAGCAGGGGAGTAGAAAGAAGAGAACAAGCACTATAAAAGGAAGATTTAAGATAGAATGGTGGACTTCTGTGAATCTTATGAAATCTGCAGTGGGCCCTGGGACATTTATTGTATTGCCTGGCTCTTGGGCTCTATTTCCTACAGAGGTGCAGTTACATTACCATGACTATATGGGATAAAATTGCAACATATTTTATGAAGCATGGTGTATGTGCCCCTTAGGCAGATGGTGTGGTGGCAATGGATCCCAGGTACTTTTATTGTTGGTTCTATCTGCATGCTTGTTGGGAAGTTTGGCAGTCTCTAGATGACAACAAATAAACTTTACCAGGAGATTAAAGCACATATGACCAAAGCATGAGCACTAGAATGGAAATGCATATTGTGAAAGGAGTCACATCTAGACACTGTTCTTAAGGGACTGAAATATCAATTGTAACCAGCTGACTTCCAGATATGTCTGTAACCGAAAGCTGACAGTAGAGGTCAATGCCTGGAGCCCCCTTTTTATGTTGAGCGTATGTTACTATTACTCCACCATGTTTTTGGTTATACTTTTCTGCTGGGTGTTCAAGACTGAGTCAAAGTGACAGCAGTGCTAATCAAAATTAACCTCTTGCTGACAAAGATGTCTACTATCACCACTCCTATTCAATATAGTGCTGGAAACATTAGCCAGAGCAATTAGATAAGAGAGAAATAAAAGGAATAAGGATAGGAAAAGAACAACTTAAATTATCATTATTTGCAGATGACATGATACTCTATATAGAAGATCCAAAAAACTCCATCAAAAGACTAGTAGAGTTAATAGGCAAATTCAGCAGTGTGACTAGATACAAAGTCAACACTCAAAAATCAATAGCATTCCTTTACCTAAACAACAAATTCACTCAGAGACAAGTCATGAAAATAACACCTTTCACAATAGCATCCCAAAAATGAAATACTTAAAAATAAATCTAACAAAGTATGTAAAGGATATATATATATATATATAGAAAACCACAGTACTCTGAAAAAGGATATTGAAGAGGATATCAGAAAATGGACAGATATCTCTTACACATGGATAGGAAGATCCAACATTGTGAAAATGGCCATACTCTCAAAATCATATAGATTTAATGCAATTCCAATCAAAATATCATTAGCATGTGTCACAGATCTAGAGAAAAATATCCATAAAATTCATTTGGAAATCAAAGAGATCTAGGTTAGCAAAGGCAATCCTGGGAAACAAAGACAAGAAAAGAAGCATCACAATCCCAGACTTCAAATTACATTGCAAAGCTACCGTGATAAAATCAGCATGGTACTGGCAAAAAACAGACTTAAAGTCAGTGAAACAGATTAGAAAATGCAGACACAACTACAAACACAGTCACTTTATTTTTGACAAAGAGGATAAACATGTTCACTGGAAGAAAGATAGCCTCTTTAATAAATGGTGCTGGAAAAAAATGGCTTTCCACATGGCTAATTCTAAAACTAGACCCAAGTCTATCATCATGAACTAAAAGTCAAAATGGATCAAAGATCTAAATATTGAAACAAAAACTCTATACTGGAAGACCAGGGAAAGAGAAATCTTGAAGATATAGGAGTAGGTAAAGAGTTCATGAACAAAACATAAACTGCACAAAACACAAACTGCATGAGAAGTACTTCAAAGGATCAACAACTGGGATTTCTTCTTATTAAAATGTTTTTGCAGGTCAAAAGAAATCATCAGCAGAGTGAAAAGAAAACACACAGAATAGGAAAAAAATTTAGCCAACTCTCCTTCAGACAAAGGAATATAATCTAGAACATATAAAGAACTGAAAAACTTAAAACCCCAAATTCAAAGATTCAATCCAAAAATGGGCAGCTGAGAAGAACATGCACTTCTCACATGAAGAAATACAAATGGAAAATAGATATATGAAGGAATGTTCAGCATCACTGATCATTTGGGAAATTCAAATTAAAACACTGAAATTCCATCTCACTTCAGAAAGAGTAACTCATCAAGAAATCAAACACCAAATGATGCTGTGTGGGAAAAGGAACCCTTCTCCACTGTTGGTGGGAGTGCAACCAATGTGAAAATTAATATGGAATTTCTTGAAAAAACTAAGATTGGAGATCCCATTCAATCCAGCTATTCTACCTACGGATATTGCCTCAGAAGAATTGAAAATATCATGCCACAGAAATATGTCTGCAATCTTGTTTGTAGCAGCACAATTTGTAATAGTTAAATCTTGGAAACAGCTCAGATGCCCATCAACCACAGAATGGATAAAAACTATAGTATTTTCATACAATGGAGTATCACTCAGCTAAAAATAAGTACAAACTTGAGACTTTTACAGGTAAATGGATGCAACTTGAGATCACACTCATGCGTGAAGTAAATCAGACTCACATGTGTAAATATATTATTGTATCCCTAGTGTAAGAAACTGAAAGAGTGAGAGTTCTAAGCAAGCAAGCAGGCACCATGGGTTCCAGAGTCGAGCAGCCTGGGGTAAGGCAAGTTTACCCTGCAATTGTAATCTGCATACAATGTATAAGAAATGTTTTAAACATATCAACTGAACAAAAATACTCAAATTACAAGCCAAAAGTAAATTTATCAACTTTTGTGTCCTTGAACCTAAAAATTTTATTGTTCTTTTTTATCTTGTCCCTGTAACTGAGTTTCCAATTGTTAGAAATGAGTTTGTTAGTTTAGTTTCAAACAGAATTCCAAAGGTAGCAAAAATGAGTCTTTAATAAGTTTGGCTATCTTGAAAATTTATATAAACAGCATTCCATGGAAATGTCAAGAACAGTCTAAGAAAGAAAAAGAAATTTTTGAGCTCAAAGTAGGACTTTGTAAAAATACTGATGGAAGTTTCTTCCTTACTTATGTTCTTTCTTTTTTTCTGAAAATTTAACATAATTTACTGATTTGACTTTTTTTTTGCCTATTTAGCCCTTCCTTTTTGTAAAATAGACCAAATTGGCACATACTATTGTAGTTTAGAGCTGCCTTATAGGAGGACCTCATCTCTAGGGTGGGTATGAAAATTTTGGGGGAAAAAGACAGACAGAAACAGCGACAAGGATAAGACAGATAAAAGGCATGAGTGGAGAGTGAAGAAAGTTTGGGAATGAGAGACCTCCTGTCACTTGCCACTTCCCTACAGTTAGTTATTAAAATCAGTAAAAAAATTTGGAAATTTAATGTGTCAAAGTTAGGTCATTGGCTGAATAAAATATGAGACTTTTAGGCTGAATATCCCCTTTTAAACCAAAGAGCTATCTGCCCTCCTGCTCCAGTCTCTCTGGAAGTCTGCCACAGAGCCTGGCCCTGCAAGAGGCCCCAGGAGTGCTGAGATTGTTTTTTTGGGCTGGCCATAACAGAGAATGATTCTCTGGGAGATTGGGCAGGTGCAGACATTTAGGAGCTTATAGTAACTGATACAATCTGCCAGAATTTGAGATTTTGTGAGCCCAAGTAATTGATAAGAGAGTGGCTGAGAGTCCATAGCCCTGTGTTGGGACATCCCCTAGACAGGACTAGAGGCCCAGAGGTTCCAGCCACATGGAAGAATGTTTCTCCATGAGATTTGGCAGGCATTCCTACTCCTATGACTATAGAAGCCACCACAAAGCTTGCCCCTGTGGGGAACTCACCACCACTCCTGGAGTCTGGGATGCAGCTACACTTGCTGAGCACAGCTGAGAGGAACTAAGGGCTGATTTTACCATTCCTGGGCTGCATAGTGAAGTGTTAGGTATTGAGTGGAGGATTAGCAGGAAATGGCAAATGACTTCCTAGAACTCTTAGGAAGAGGGAGAGAAAGAGAAAAGGAGAAGACTGAGATGAGGCCCCACTGGAAAGCATTAGGGCCACTAAAAGAAGAGTCGGGGATATTGGTGCAATAACCTCGACTCCTCTGCAAAATGACCACCAAATGTTAGGAAAAAGGAGAAGAAGCAGCAGAGGTGTGGCTCAACAGGACAGGTTCACTGCAGAACAAGCCTGAGAGGGACCGCTCTGGCCATAGACACCAGGCCAGCTGCTCTGGTCCCGGTCATGGGGTCTTCTGTAGGGTTCCGGGGAGGAGGAGTTCAGTCAGAACAGGTTGTGGCTCCCTGCCAAGGTCAAGGCTGGAGAGAGCATGAGCCAGCAGGGCAAGGTTGCCCAGGGATGAGCCTTGGGGAAGCTCGGGGAGCAGAGGCTACTGTCAGTAGCAGACTGAGTGTTCTGAGTCCCCAGATGCTGCTGTGCTGGAAGGGGCGCTTTAGAGGGGACTCTGTCAAGGATGGCTGGGCAACTGGATTCCTTCAAAGATGATATTAGACAACTGCTAGTCACAGTAAGTTAAGCCTATATTAGCAGTCCCGGGACTTTTGTTATGCTTTTTTTTTCTTTTCAGGGTTGGGAATGGAACACTGGGTCATCTATGGCCATACCACCCTGAACACGCCCGATCTCGTCTGATCTCGGAAGTTAAGCAGGGTCGGGCCTGGTAAGTACTTGGATGGGAGAACACAGGGTCTTCCACATGGTAAGGAAATGATCTACTACTAAGCTATTCCTATAACATTGTAACTTTTTAAAAAAATTCCACTACATCTAACAGATAGCAGTGTATGATTTTTCCACAGATAAAACATATCCAACACAAACGTGCATACACAAATAGTGGAAAGGGGAGGTTGGTCGTGGTAACACTATTTCTTGAAATCTACAGAGTACAAAATTGAAATGCTCTAATGAAAGAGTTATATTTCTTATGGGTCACTGTAGAATTTGGGAGAAATAAGACACCATCATTGCCCACCAACACCTCCAACTTAATACAGACTACATTGTGTTAAACTTATAATATTTTTCACTATTAGATTTTAGTAGATCTTCTGTTAAGGTTAAGATCATTATATGTGATTCATGATGTACATAAATATGGGAAGATTTACACAGTACTTTATTCCTAAATTTTTGGCTTGTTGTACTTTCTTTTCTCTAATTATTAAAGAAGTAAATCCATATTTTAAAAACAAAATTATTTTTACAAAGAAAAAAATTTCCCTCTTTTCACTGCCACATAATGAGCACAGTGAACAATTTAATGTTCCTTTTTATGTTTTTTATTTTTAAAAAAGATTAAGATAAAAGACTATGTAACAACACAAATCAGAACAGAACATTTTAAGCAACATAGTGTTTCACCACAAGACAACCCAACATAACAGTAGCTACCATAGTGTTTCTTTCCTTGAAATATTTGAGTATGCCTTTGTATACTATCAAACATAAGAAGACAGTGTAAAACCGTGCAAGAGAATGGAAGTATTACAGGATATTCAGAACCAACTAACAGAAAATGAACAATGGTTATTATATTATCTCCTTGTCTATAAAAAATTTTGTTTATGTATCACATATAATAAAATCCAATAAGATACAACATGAGATAAGACCGATGGAGACAGAAGAACAAAAGCTTGGTAAGACTTCAAAACAAGATGATATTGAATCATCACTAGCTATTATAATGTCTTGTTTTCTTTAAAATAGCTATTCATACCATCACCGACAATAAAATCAAACACCCCAGAATAAAACCATTCCAATTCATGAATGAAAATATTATAAGACTTCAAAGCAATATAATGGGGAATTGTGAATACCACATACTTTTATGTATTCTTATCATTTCTTACACAAGGGAAATTATTCAGTATTTATACATGTGAGTTTGATTTATTTCACTTATGAGTATGGTCTCAAGCTGTGCCCATATATTTATAAATATCTCAATGTGATCATTTTTTATAGCTGAGTAGTACTCCATTGTATAGAAATACCACAACTTTTTTATCCATTCCTCAGTTGATGGACACTTGGGTTGCTTCCAAGATCTGGCGATTACAAATTGTGCTGCTATAAACATGGGTGCACATATATCACTGTGGTATGATGTTTTCAGTTCTTCTGGGAATATGCCCAGAAGTGGAATAGCTGGAACAAATGGGACTTCCAATCCCAGCGTTTTGAGAAATATCCAGACTGACTTCCACAATGGTTGCAACAGTCTAAACTCCCACCAACAATTCAAGAGAGTTCCTTTTTATATTTTTTAACCGTTTGTGTTGAGGAAAAATACATGAAGAGAAGTGTTTAAAACATTGGAAAGGAAGCACTGCAAAGCAACCACAAATCTTATCACACATGTTAGAAAATACAGCAGTATCCAATTGTTGGGCAGCATTTTTTCAGGTTTTATCACTACAGTGTGTACTGTAAAATATCCTTCAATGTATTTTTATAAAATTCATATCAAAACATTTTGCAACCAAAATATCTAACTCAAATCAGTATGTCAATGTATTTGGGTCAGTAAGTATGCTTTTGTGCATAGGTCCTACTTATTTGCTTAATAAATAATTATATGTATGTATTTTAAAGTCTGTTATTTAATCCTAAAGTGATTACAAAAGACTTACAGGAATCAAGACAAACATTTAAAAACTATTTTTCCAACTTTCTGCTAGTTCATACAACTTGCAACGTACACATTGTTATTAGAATTAAGATCACAGACTTACATTTCTAGAACTTGGGAAAACTATGGTGTTGAGAATAATTCACCCCATTTAAAGTAACTGAAAATGTTACAGCAACAAAAACTATGATCTAGACCTTCAGTAATAATTTATCTTCCTTTGTTTACTGTTTCTATAAGAAAATAGGCATTCATTTTTGTTTTGACCTGATTCAGTCAACAAACAACCTTGACCTATTATAAGGTTTTATGAAAAAAGGGTAGTGACTTGGCTTTTCTCAAGGAGGAGATTGGAAAGTAGAATTTCTTTAATACGTATTTTAAAGAAAGTGGTTCTGATAAATAGTAAACAAATGGTTGCTTCAGATGTTTTTCATTAGGTTGGGAGTGCAGTTCAGTGATAGAACACTTACCTAGCATGTATGAGGCACTGAGATCTGTATCCAGCATCTTAAAAAAGTGTTTCTGCTCTATAAAATCTCCTCCTGATCATTTTAGTATATCATACCCACTGAATGTACAATATCGTTCTAAAATTCTTTTCCATCATAGAATTTCCTTTCTGTTTTGTTTTGTTTCATTGTATTTGGCTTTGAGAAAGGGTCTTACTATGTAGTCCAGGCTAGCCTCAAACTCACAGCAATAATCCTGCTTCAGTCTCCAAAGTGTTAGGATCATACGCATGTGCCACCATGCCCAGCCAGAATTTTCCAGAGATTGAAAAATAGCTATAATTTATATAGTGTCAGCTATATTGGGGACTTAATCCCAACTGCCCAAAGGAGAATTAATTGTTAATCCATAAATAAACATAGAAAACGTATGTTATTATATTTTACTGATTTTATATAAAGTGAAATTGAGGCCCCTAGATAATAAGCAACTGACCTAATGTCATAGAGTCAGTAGATGGAAAAACAAGAGTTGAGAGGCAGTTTTATTGTGGAAAATGTTTAAAAATTAGTAAAGGTGGAGCCAGATAAAATGACTTTTGCCTGTACTTCCACCTAGTTTGGAATCTGAAGCCAGAACATTCCTTGAGCTCAGGAATTTGGGGCAGCTTCAGCAACATAGCCAGATCCTATTTCAAAATGTAAAAACAACCTGGCCCATTTGGTCTGGTAGAGTAGCTCAGTGATAGAGTATATGGTTGGCATGCACAAAGCCCTGCTTTCTATCCCTGCCACCACGAAAACTAAACCAAAACCCCAGCAAAGGTGGAAGGAGGTAACTGATGACATGTTTTCCCGTACTTGGTAGAGTTTGCTGATTTCCATGGTGTAAAGTCTACAACATAGCGCACATCAGCTCTCAAGAATCATTGCAAGTCAATTCCAGCATACTGTTAGAATGGCATGATAGGGTTTGAATGTTTGTATTGTCCTAGAATTCATATATTGAAATCCTGAATCCCGTGGTTATGGTGGTACTAAGAGATGGATTTGGGGGATGTGATTAAGTCAAGAAAGCATAGTCTTCAAGAATGAAATCAGTCCCTTATAAAAAGTCTTCAGAGAGACCATGCACCCCTCTTATTGTGCAAAGGACACAGCATGAAGGCGTCATCTGTGAACCAGATAGCGGGTCCTACCAATATTAAATATGTTACGGAACCTGCTGGCACTTTGATATAGAGCTTTCCAATCCACCAAGCCATGAGAAATTATTTTATTTATTTATGGGCTATCTGCATTTGCAAACAGAGTGGACAACCAAAGGTTGTGAGAGGCAAGCATTTTAGTACAAGAGGGTGGCGTCCCTCCTGTTTCCCATGGGAAGATTCTGTTACAGCATCCCAAATGGACTAAGACATGGCAGGTCAATAAACCCTGAGTACCATAACTTTCTCACAGTAAGCTAGGAGTGAGAATAACTGCACTGAAGCAGTGTTCTGAAGACTTTTTGGGGCAACAGACTCTGACAGTACCTAACCCTGTGCCTGTCCTGCAGGGGCACAAAATATTTTGTTTAGAGTAATAATAATTTTTAAAAAGCTACTTTTGTAGCCAGCACCTCAAAATGGAACTTTAATGGTTAGATTTCTTTAGAGACACGTGGCTTCTCCAAACGTCCTCCGGTCTAGGACATAAACAAATCTCCCCATCTCTTCAGGGCCCAGATAAAGACATGGAGTATGTGGACTGTGCCACTAGGAGGCCCAGAATCCTATTTCTTTCCCATAGGAAAGGGGAGAGGGAACCCAAGATAGCTGGAAGGGATAAAGTAACTTTAGAGATCTGCATTATCTTCTGTGTTCCTGCTCCCCTCAGTTCCTTACTATAAAAGCCCCTTATACGTCTGTGGGAAGATGGTGACTTAAGGCAAATGGAATTCTCCACCTTCTCAGAGCTAGTTTGAATAAATCTTTTTTTCTTTTTTCCTTTTTACCAAAGTAAATGACTTCCTTTAATTTGGTCAGCTCAGGTGAGCAAATGAACCTGAGTGGTATTGTAACAATATAATAAAATCACTGCTACTTTCCTTAACTCTTGACACGAGTCCACTCTGTGAGCAATATATACCAGTTTCACCAAAACTTTCCTGTATTGGCCTTTACCTAAAGAAATATCTAAAATTCACATTTGAGAAATGATTGGTAACACATGGAATAAAAGTAATACACTGGCTAACTATTGAGGGTACTCTTTAGCTTGTTGTTACTGAACTTTTTGGGTCATAGCTCCTATTAAACAGGCATCAAAAAGCTACACTTCAGGTTTCATAGGATATAAACAGAAGAGTCTAGAATATAGTGCAAACATAATGTAAAGTACCTACAGAGGGTATTATTTGTGACCTGAAGCTTTCCCCAAAGCATTGGAGATTATTCGTACTCTGAAGTTTCCCTTAAAGAATTGGAGAATTGGCCCTGGTGCTCTTTCCTCCCAGGGATGCAAAACAAGCCTGAAAAAGATGATTATATATCACTGCTTTAGTGTATACCTAGAGGCAGAAGCTGCAGTGACCTGTCCTCCTAAAGATACACTTGCTTTTTATGGTCACCAAAGAGCTCCAGATGATGCAGGTTCCTGAGCTTTAAAAGAAAAATAAAAGATAAAAGCTCATACAAATGTATCTGGGGCTCAGAGGGTATGTTCAGTAAAATATCTGTGTTCTCTTTCTCATTTCTAAATGCTAAAAGCTTCTAGTACTTTTCTTTACATCTTATTCCAGAGAGACGTTTTACTAGAAAGCAAGGTACAGTGGTTGTGACCACAGATTCTACTTCTGGCATTATTCTTTTGTAATCCTTTTGGAAATAAAATAGTTTTTTGCTTCCATTTTATTCAGGTTATTTCAGGACCATTTTTCCAACCAATAGCTATGTTTTGAGTACTTCTCAATTACACAAATGTTCTTTAGGAGAAATAAATGTTTAGCTTATGAGGTCAGTAGTTTTCACCTGATAGATTTCCATACCAACTTTCATCTGAGAAAGAATCATTCTTGATATTTTTAAATGATCAACTTACCTGTTTCATGCAATGACCAGGATGTCTGTAAAGAAACTTCAATTGTAAGACAGTTTATGTATTCACTGTATATGGCTTTAAAAATAAATCTCAATATCAAGTGCTGCACTGATTTATCAATAAATTAAGGTTGCAAATGGCCTAACTATGAATTCTCCCCACTCCACTTTGTCCCAGAGCAAAACAGTCTTCCTTATCAGGGGGAATGGGTACAGTCTCTGCTCAATACTTACTAGCAGATTTCACGTCCCTGCTTGCCCATGGAATTATTCTAAAAAGCAAATCAGATTTTTCTATGAAAAACAATCGGCACCCCATACTTTTAGTTCTGCAGTGCCTGCCTCCCACAGCCCATGACTGTCCACTCTGTTCCAAAGTACAAGTTGATATGACCCTACAAACAAGAAGTGTCCTCCTCCCCCAGACTGACTCATAAACCAGTGATTTAAGATGATGTCATTCTCATCTTTTTCATTATTGAGTGTCATATGTCCACCTCCACAATCAAACCATAAGCATACTTCCCCAATTGAAAAAATGAGTAAGAAGCAACCTTACCACTAATGATTACAAAGGCCCTGTGAAATTCCAATTTTCCTGATGAGAAAATGAATATTCACAACACAAAGTTGTCCCCAGTTACACAACTAGAAAAGTTTTAGACTGGGTTTTGAACTCAATCATACTTCAAAATCTCTGTTCACGATATCTTGAATATCAGAAAAGAATAATTCTGTTTAAAAAAGCAATGTAACAAACTTATTTTTTAAAGTCCATATTAAGCAAGCAAACCAGACATCAGGTTTATTATAAGAGGTTTTATTATAATGACTCATTTTCCTTGTAATGAACATTTATTTCTAGTCACTTTCTTTTTCTTCCCAAAATCTCAGTGACTGGAAAATATGTTTTTCTCTACATCTTCTTGTCAGCACAAATTTTGGTGTTGTATATATTCTGATGAAAAGATGGCTTCCAGTGAGATCTGGAAGATGCTAGAGAAACAAAAGTCAATTTCTTTCTGGCAACAATGGCTTGTCTATTAGCACTGGTAAACATGAGTTTTGTAGCATCTTCTGGATTTGTTTTTATCAGTAACTTGCCTCAGAGCTACAAATGATTAGTGCAGCTTGCTGCAATTTTCTGATGGCTGGGTTTCATTTACAAAAGCACATAATTGCACATATAAATCTCATTCACAGGTGTAGCTCAGTAGAGCACCTGCCTAGCATTTTCAAAGCCCTGGGTTCAGTCCTCAGCCCTGAAAATAAATAAATAAACATCTCACTGATAACTATATACTGTTCTTCCTATAGCCACTCTTTCACCTTTTTCACCCACACAAAGGGACGTCATCTATATTTTCTCCATTTTTCTAGCTAAGTAATGAAGGTGACAGGAGTTAAAAATCAATATCCAGCAAATGCAAGTTTGGACAAATATTTTAAAACACAGCTGACTTAGATGAATGAAGGACTGTTAGCCAAAAAGAGTGGAAAGCTAAATTGCTATAAGAAGTTGTCAAAAAATGACCAATATTAGCCAACTAGTTGCATGGTTAGTGGTGCAGAAGGCTCTTGCTTATACTTGCCACTAATCCCCAAAAGCACAAGGACAGCAGCTCTGGACATCATCCTGGCCGAAATTACTCCAAAGAATCCTTTTTAAGGGCAGTTCTATGAAAACAGAAAGTGCTTTCAGTTATCTAGGTCATGTTGTATCACAAAAAAATCATTTTTTCTGTCACAAGTAACTGAAACTTTCTAGGACAGTTGCAAAGTAACACAAGCAATTTCATTCCTGAGAAATTTGCAACATCCTAAAACACACCACTATTGTCTCTGTCCTCTTAAAATAGTTTAATGTAAAATTTTTGCTTTTTGTTTTTATCGGTGCCAGGGATCGAACTCACGACTGCATGCTTGCAAGGCAGGCGCTTACACTGCTGAGCTAAATCCCCAGCTCCTAATGTAAAATTTTTGTCACAAATGGTTTAAGAACTGTGTATTAGCTCAGAAGGAAGCCTCAGAATGCTTGCAACCCCAGATGACCCACATAATTCTAGAAGATACAGAAACACTGATGCCCATTCTAGAATAAAGGTGGCTATAAGAAGACAAGGCAACCCACTCAGGACACCTCCTGTCTCTCTTAGACAGAAGCTTTCTTTCCCCAATAAATATATTCTGCTCTTAATCTCCAGTGTTCCTGGAATTCATCCTTTGATTTTAGAAAACATGAACTCATACCAGTCATCTAACAGATTGGGAGATTTTCCTCCCTATATTATTTGGAAGCACCACCAAGATAATTGGATAAATGTAAAAGTTTTCTTTTGTTCCATGATTCTGGATTGTGACTCATTTAGGTAATCAAAAATTTTCATGCCTCAAATTTTGTTAGGTCTATGTCCATTGCTTATAATTGCTTATGCTTTGTCTCTTATATGTTTTTATTAAAATGATGATGACACATTTCAATTAAAAACATGGGAAGGTTATAAGGCTATGATACTTCTTTAATGGGACATTTTTTATTCCTGTTTTGTGTATTTGCATTTGAACTAGTTGCTGAATTTACTGTTGTTCCTTTAGACAATGGCGCTAGGAAAAGTGATGTTAAAGCGTCCCCTAGTGCATGTATGCAGTAAAATGGGTCTTTTTTATGAAAAGGAGCTCATGCTTAGAAAATATACATGCCTATTAATAAACCATGGGACTCCTTCCACTGCTTAGAAGACACTAGCTCAGTGGCCATTCTTGAGACTTGGAGGACAGATTTCACTGAATCAAAGTGACCTTATCCTCCTCTACACTCTTGAGGAAATATCGAGCCTCAGTATCCTTTCTGGTCTGATCTGCTAATGAAGAGACAATCCTAGCTCTTGAGATTTCCCATTCTCGCCTTTCCAGGCTGAGAGTGATGATTCATGGGCAAGTTGTTTCAAAAATCATGAGAAGAAAAGACTTCCATTCTCTGATCTTATTTCTGATCTTTTCCTACCACTTTGTACTTTCGTTCTTTTGAGGCATGTAAGATTAGAGAGAAAAGAACTCTAAACTGCCCCAACCTTTTCCTCCTACTAACCAACGGAGTTAAACCTATAGAAAACTAATATTTGCTAACACCAAAGACAGAAAGGTCATTTTAGATGAGAAATGCATACCTTATCTGTGGGTCAGATGAGCCCATCCAAGAGAACACACATAAAAGCCAAATCTTGGTTTAGTGTTCAGGGCAACAGGCTTCCTTGGGAAAAATGAACCTGAAAACAATGAAAAGAACCAACTTCTGGGTGAAAGCAGGAGTTGTTTCCAAAACACCACATTTAGGGGATCAAAAGTCTAAGGGAGGATCTCAAACCTTCTCTCCCCTCTCCTAGATCTAATTGTCATTTGTGTGTACAGGAGAAAAAAATATTTTGATAAGTTGTGAACTTTGAAACCTTTACTGTAAACATATAAAGTGCTTGATAATGATTTTGCTTAGGCTTTTACATATTTGTTATAGAACTTTGACAAACAGTGGTTACTCTGCAAACTAGTTAAATGCTCATAGAGCAGCTACTGTGCTTAAAGCAGACAACAGATTTCTCTAGCCCCTTTTGGTGAATCCCTATTGGAGCCAGGGGCCAATGAAATGTTGACCAGACAGACAGTTGGATTCTTTTCTGGAGACAGATCTCTCCTTGTGCAGACCAATAGAAACTGAGAGTAACTAAAGTATCATGACAAGGACTGCTCTCTGGTGGAAACCCAAAGGTTCCTCAGTGGAAAATGGTTCCTGACAACAGACAAGTCTCCACTTATCTCTCGCATTTATCTCTCTCTGGTATTAAAATTAGAAGCCCCTGAAGACTTTTGAGTTCACTTTAGAACCACTTTGTTATTATAATTCCCCTCCAGAAATCAGGATAAGGCAGCTTACAACAGTTTGCTTTTCATAGTAGCTATCAGGGAAATGATTTATTTACATTTGTGCTTTACATGTGCTAAGTAAGAATAAGAAAGAGATTTTGCTCAGCCTTCTTGTTTCATGTGGATATAAAAGAGTAATAAATGTGCCTTCTCATGTAAATTGTAATTGCTAGATGATGAATATGTTTAACCTGTGAACTTCAAAGATATAAAAAATATAAATAAAGATTAGCCTTGTCTTGCTGCTAGGAAATGTTGCCTATTTCATTAGTTAAGTTATATAACACAAGTATCTTGGAGACTTCTTTGCTCTAGTGCCCACCCAGGGTGAACTATCTAAAGTCGATTGTTGCTTCTATCTCTATCGGTGATCTACTTTATAGGCTGAGAAGCACTCCAACGACTTCCAACTCACTGTTTGGTATGTTCCCTCCTTCAAAGAATAGAAAACAATAGTTTAGTACTAGACAATGCTTCCTTCTTTAAACATAACCATCACAAGTGAGACCAATTGTAATTTGTGCTTATAAAAATGCCTACAAGAGTAAATGCATGAGCTCCCGGGGAAGTTGAAATTGTGCACCAGTGTGAGGGTGGATAGGCTGGTTGAATTTTGTCTTCTGGTCTCTCTCCAGATGGCATCCACTTAGTCTGGAATAGAATCAACTTCAGGGATGCCGTGAGGCTATAAAAATCAAATAGAAATTAAAGGGGATGCTCAATTCTTCCTTTTAGCATTTTGGAAATGAAGAGCTCAGTGTCAAGGTCTCTTACTCCTTTGGAATCTGCTCCTAAGCCCTGGAAGATGTTCAACATTTACATGTTCAAAAAGAGCCATTTGATATTCTTCTGCTGATGTGCATGGCCTGCTTACCCTCTAGAGAAAAAAATGGAATGCAAAGGGAAGTATCGATTATGATGCTCTTTCACAACTAGAATTATACCGTAGGAAAGAAGGTAAATGGTCAGCATCGCCTTATGCTTGAACTTTATTTACATTAAGAAATAATTCTTATTTATGTTCGAAGTATAATTAAAATCCATGTGAAACTACCCATATTCATATGTCTCTTTCTCCTAGTGACCTGAAGCAGATCAAGCTAGATCTAGGAAGATTTTCAGATGACCCTTGTAAGTACATTGAGGTCTCTAGGGGACTTACTCAGACCTAAAAGTTCTCCTAGAAAGAAGTAATGCTACTCTTGGACCAAACACTGACTTCTAATGAAAGACAAGCAACATTACAATTTGCTACTACATTTGGTGATGAGTATCATATTGTTAATTTTGCACACCCAGATGATAAGCAGCCAGGGAAACAACCAGTTCTCACAGGGGCTCAAGTAGTCCTACCCAAGACCCCTGTTGGCCAAATAGCCAGCAGGAAATTGCAGCAGGAGACATTTCCAAGTATGTATTCTTCAATGTCTAAGAAGGAGAAAAACCAAGCCTTCTAGTTATCAACTATTTATCAAAAAAGATGAAAACTCCTCTTCCTCCTTAGTTATTTATGAGAGGCATTGATAAAACATTTGTCCAAAGCTCCTGATTTGATAAAAGAATAGATTATTATTAAAGACAAGTTTATTAACCAGTCAGAACCAGATATTAAGAAAAGTTACAAAAGATAGATTTTGCTCCAGATAGCCCACGTGATACTTTACTAAAAATTGTCTCGTTCTTATTCTATAATTAAAACTGGGAGAAAGCTAAGGAGCAAAAACAAGGAGAACAAAAAATGGCTGCCTTTGTTTCAACCTTAAAAATAACAGACTTTAAGTCTAATTCATGGACTCCAAAAGTTGCTGAATGACTATCCTCACCTGCTACTACTGTGGAAAGCCAGGCCACCTTAAGAGAAACTGCCTTAAGAGATTCCCTAGGCCGTGCCCTAACTGCAAAGGAGTAAGACTGCACTCTGAAGTGGAGAGCTCGGACTCATCTTCCCAGGGGGTATAGCAAGACTAAAAGGTCCCAGGGAACTCTTCCTTCTCTCTCAGGTCAGACTGTCATCTCTATTTGTCATCTCCATGGAGGAACTCCAAGTAATCATGATGTTAAATAATATATAAGTATACTGTTAAATTATAAATAAATATAAATAATTATAAATAAATATAATGTTAAAACCAGTCTATTGCTGAACATTGATACATGTTTTTTGGTCTTCCTCAACTCTGGGTTTTGCTACAGCAAACATGCCTCAATAAAAGGAGTCACCAAGCAAAAAAAGGTAACTCAATTAAACTGTAATAGGGATGACTGTCTCATCACTCATTTGCTATAATTATGTCAAATGACCAGCTCCCATCCTGGGGAGACATTTTTTTATCCTGTCTAAATTCTGTACTATATATACCCAGATGACCAGCTAATCAAAATGATGCTGACAATGGTTTTACAAAGACAATACATATTGCTGTCTGTGTATAATAACTTGAGTCTTTATTTGTCAAAATAATGTGTTAATTGTTATAATATGGTTCTCATAAGTCATCAGAACTTTTGGGATAATTACAATAAAACTGAAGGGACGTATGCTGCTCTTCCCCTCCGGGTCAGTCAACCTGCTGTGGCCTTCACTGCGTTAGTGCGTTCCACCAGCCATAGGAAATTGGTTTTGGATAACCTATTGGGTCTCAGCCAGGGGTGTGACCCAGGCCAAGCACACCCACCAATCCCGTTTGGGAAGGGAGAAACTGACTGAAGTCACTGCTGCTCCTTGTTCTTGCCAGTCCTGCCAGGTCCTAGAATGTCATCTGTTGGAGCTCCTTTTTCTGTGGAATGGTTTTATTCTTGGCACTCACTGCAGGTCATGTGGGTTCCCCACCAGCTCAGCTCCCCATTCAGCTCACCAACCCCTGACCTCAGGGTGACTGCATTTCCAGTGAGTTGAAAAGGAGGGATTTTGGGCAGCTCAGTAAGTCGCGGCTGTGCAAGTATGGGCACTGCAGTGGGAGCACTGAGCCTTTAGCTGTTCCAATAGTAGCACCAGGACCGTATGTTTGATTGATTCTGCTCACCTTGGGTCAAGAAGATTCATCTCCCTCTGTTCGGGACTTGCTACACTTTCTTATTTTGAAATCTAAATTGACTATCTCAGGAAGCCTCTGTAGCCTGCTGTTATGTATCCGCCATCTTTACCAGACTCCTTATGGTATCTTTCTATGATTTAGATGTCAGGATAATATTGAGCTTGCAGAATAAATTGAGAAACATTTCTTCTTCTATCCTCTAAAAGAGAATATGAAAATTGCTATTTTTTATTTATTTAGTAGAATTCATCAATAGAACTACCTGGTCTTTTTCTTTGTTGAGAATTTTATTTTTCTCTTTGTTTTGTTCCCATCAATGTGCATATGATATTGTCCCATGTCATTTTTCCGTGTTTGGCAATTGTTATGCTTATGTGATTTTTCTTCTGTAGATTCTTAATGTGGTAGATTATCTCAACTGATGTTTTTTATTGCAGTGTATTACGCATAACAAAACTAACAATTTAAAATGACCTACATTAAGGAGGCATTTAAGACATTAGGAATGTTTTCATCACTAATATATAGTTCAGAGCATTTCATTTCTCCAAAAGAAAACTCTCTGTTCATTAAGCAGTCATGGCACCCTTCAGCTCCTGGATATCACTAATTGGGTTTCTATCACTGAATTAGCTTATTTCATATGAATGTAGTGATATGATATAGTACCTTGTTATCTGGCTTCTTTCAGTTAACATGTCTTCAAACTTTATTCATATTATAGCATGCATCAGAGCATCATTACTTTATAGGACTAAACATTACATTGTATGGACATATCACATTTTGTGCAGCCATGTGGGCTAGGAAGAGAACCAAGAAGAAGCTAACTCCTTCCTGTGAACCAACAGCAATCATAGGCCAGGCCAATCTCTTCTTGTGAACTAGTGGCAGCTGTGGGCCAGGCCCTTCCCATCTTGTGAGTCATTGACAGACATGTGGGCTGGGAAGACAACCTAGAAGAAGCTAACCCCTTCCTGTGAGCCAGTCAGTATGCAGGCGGGGAGAAAAGAAGTGCTGAGACACTTCTTGCTGAATCAGCAACTGGGTGATTCAGAGAAACACAGGCTGAAATGAGAGCTATTGAAGTAAAAAAACAATTTAATGCTTATATTGTTTGACAGACTTTACAGGCCTAAAACTAGTAATATGAACATCTATTTAGAAGATAATATGCAATATAGCAACTATGGGGGATTTCTTTCTGAAGGTGGTAGCCATTGTTGATTCCCTATTATCTTGTTTTGAAGTCTTATGTAATTTTCATTGTTTTGTTTGGTTTGATTTTATTCTGTTTTGTTTTGTTTGATTTTATTATATCTGATGGAATAAGCAGCTATTTCAAAGATAATATATATTATGGTGGCCATTGTTGATTTCATATTATTTTGTTTTGAAATTCAATATCATTTTAATTATTTTGTTTTGTTTGACTTTATTCTGTTTCAATTCATTTGACTTTATTACACCCAATGCCATAGGCAGCTATGTTGAAGATAAAATATATTATGGCAGCCATTGTTGATTTCCTATTATCTTTTTATGAAGTCCTGTATCACTTTCACGCTTTTGTTTTGATTGGCTTTATTCTGTTTTGTTTGGCTTTATTCTCTTTAAAATAGTTTTTAAAAAAAGAAAAGAGATAGCAGACAGGACAAAAGCAGCAACAGCAACAGAAAAAAAAATTGAGGCCAATAACTCAGGCTTTCAGAATTTAACTCTCAAACACCTAAGATTTAGATGCCTCCCACTGAATTTCTAGGTGTGATTGATAGGAGTGACTAACAAAATGCTGAGTCATTTTAGAGGCTCTTAGCACTGATGCTCATTTCATAATTCACTGATTTTAGTTATATTTATGAAATGTAGTGCATATTTATGAGCTGGTGATCAGGTGCAAGAAGGTTAGGCTAGGAAATTGAATGTGCTTGTGCTTTCATCCAACACATCACAGTTTCCTAAACTTCTGTTATTTTCTACCTCTCTTACCACAGTGGAAGCAAGAATGACCCTAGAGTACTGTTTTGAATTAAATGGAGGGAAAGGAATGACTTTTCAGCTCCATTACTAAAGCCATTTAGTGTAGCAGTCTGAGCCATTATCTGCTTCTGCTATGTGAGAGATATAAGATTAGGACTTTGCACACTTTCCATAACAACTGGGTTTGGTACAGTTTTTCCTATGGTGTTTGGTGGGAAAAGCATGGTATCACCAAAACAACTTTCTGTTGTCAGGCCACCATTTTCTAGTCTTTTGGATAAGGAAAACATCTTCTTATGAAGCTTTTCATTTGTTCCTGCTAGTGGTTCTGAGTTGGAGATTGGAGAAACCCATCTGTCTACAGTATATGGGAAGCAATAAGGAAATCAACTTCTCAAAGCTCAAGGTCCCTCAGAAACTTTTGCCTCATCTTTAAGATGTTTGCATGTGTATTTAATGTCATGGTAGAGTTTTTAGTTAGAAGAAGGAAGAACTGGCACAGGGAAGCTACTCCGTCTTATATATACTGTAAACTCTGATGTTATATTTTCATTTTTGTTCAGTTCCAAATATTTTCCAAAGTGTCTTGAAACTTCTTGACCCATGGATTATTTACAAATGTATAATTTTCTTTGACATACTTTGAGATTTCTCAAATGTTTCATATTCATTCCTGGTTTAATTCTATTATTGGGGTGCAGATGGGCTGAAATTGAGAAAGACGTCAGCTCTTAACCAGGGGAGAGGCAGAGTTTTACACGATTGGAGAACAGAGCTTCAAAGAATGGTCAAGGCAGGTATGTTGATAATATCAGACTCTTCAGCACTGGGGAGATTGCGTGTTCTGTCCTGGTCACATCTTTATGGCTTTCTGCTCTGTGTACTGAGGACAGCATGCCCTGTTAGTGGATTCACATTGGTTGCTGAGAACAGCATGTTTGCTGACAACGTCTCATCTTGGTCAGACATGACAACCACTTACCATTCCTCTCAAGCTTAACCATCCCTGACCCTGCTTTAGGGGGACTGCAACCTACTATTTCCTGCCTATTTGTGACACGGTTTCTTAATCCACTTGCACAATCTTGTTCTCCCAGTGCAAAAGACAGATGGCTCTTATAGACTGGAACAAGATCTCCATGCTATCAATCTGATTGTCCTTCCCATACACTCCCTGGTTCCTATCCTATCCACTTTTGTCCTCTATCACACCATCTACAACATATTACTTTGTCTTAGCTCTAAAAGATGGCTTTTTCACTATCTTCTTATACCCATCCTTATAGCTTCTTTTTTGGCTTTATTTTGACAGACCCTGACACTTGTCAGTCTCAACAGCTGACCTGGACTGTCCTGCCACAGGATTTACAAGACATTCCCACTACTTTGGTCAGGCCCTTGTCCATGACTTACTCTCCTTTCACCCCTCTTCCACTCATCTCATACAGTATGAAGATGACCTCCTCTTCTGCAGCCCATATACGAATCATCCTGTAGAGGCACTTCTTATTATTACATTTAAACTCAAAGAGATACTGTGTCTCAGCCTCCAAGGTTCAGATCTCTTCCACATCCATTATCTGTCTGGGCATTATTCTTCACAAACATATCCAAGCCCGACCTCAAGACTGCAAAATTGATTTGGTCTCTCAGATTCTAATCCCCAACACCAAACAACAACTCCTCTCCTTTCTTGGCATAGTAGGGTACTTACACCTATGGGTTCCCATCTTTGCCCTCCTAAGTCCCTCTTCAAACTCATAAAAGGATACCCCCGCTGAGCCCTGAGATCACAAGACTTTCCTCAATTGTCCTTTCAGACCTTAAAAGATACCCTAAAGACAGCCTCCTCCTTGGCCATCCCAGACTTCTCCCAATGCTTCAGCCTCTATACAGTAGAATACAGGGCATGCACAGCAAAGGTTCTGACACAAGGTCCCAGCTCATGCCCAGTCACATTCTTGTTGAAATAGCTTGAGCTTACAATCTTGGGCTGGCCACCATGACTATGAGCAGGTACATCAGTGACCCTGTTACCCTTATAAATGCTCAAAATTAGGGCCTGGAATTTAGCTCAGCAGCATAAGCATCTGCATGCCTGCTTGGCAAGCACGAGGTCATGAGTTCAATCCCCAGCACCAAAAAAAAAAAAAAAAAAAAAAAAAGCTCAAAATCAGTATACATGCCCCACTCATTCTCTACTCATCCTGTAATCTTCAGGGACTCATATCTTCATTCTATCTCTCACACATTCTCTTCACCTCTTGCCTTCAGCTCTATGTGCTTTTCATGGAAAACTCCCACTGTTACCATTGCCTTAGGCCCCAATTTTAACACAGTTTCTCACGTTCTCATCCCATCACCTCTTTATAAAACACTTGAACCACATGACTGCATGTCTCTAATATAACTAGCAACTTGCTTTCCCTTATATTTGCACCTCCCCACCCCCCAACCCTGACCATATCTGGTTCGTAGACAGAAATTCATACAAGCCCACTGCTAACTCCCCGGCTAGGGCAGGTTATGCTATCATCTCCCATGACTCTATTACAGAAACCACAGTTCTCCCTCATCTACTACCTCTCAACAGGCTGAACTAACTGCCCTGGCTCATGCACTTACAGTAACTTAGTGCCTACAAATTGCTATCTATAGAGATTCAAAATATACATTCAGTATATTACTTGATTATGTTGTCATTTGGGCAGAAAGGGGATATTTCTCTTCCCAAGAGTATTCAATCCTTAACACTCCACCAATTAAAACCCTCCTTCAGAGTTTTTGTGCCAACTTGAGCAGGCATACTTCATTGCAGAGGACACCAGAGGCTTTCTGACCTCATAGCCACTGGAAACACCTTTGCAGATCAAACTGTTAAAATAGTAGTTAAATTCCCCCTCCTTGCCCCTAAGGGTCAATATTTTCCATTTTTCACCATAACACCAACCTATTCCCTTTCTGACCACCAACAGTATTGAGATCTTCCCACCAAAGATGGATGATTCTTAAGCCAGGGAGACTTCCTCACACACTCCACTCTCATCTTTTCATGACAATTTTCACACAGACCACAGGTCCCTAACCAGACTGCAGATTTGCTGTCCCTCCTGGAACACTCTTCTTAAAACTATCACTGCTCAGTTCTCTGTTTGCCACATGAACACACTTCAGGGGTTTCCAAGGCCCCGTTCTTTGCCTACACATCAAATGTAGGGAGTTTCTCCAACTCAGGAATGGCAAGTTGATTTCACTCACATGCTGTGTGTAAAAAAGCTAAGTTACCTCCTGCTCTGGATCAGTATCTTTACTGGATGGGTGAAGGCCTTTCCCACAGGCTCAGAAAAGTCTTCAGCTGTTGTATACTCCCTTATAACCAATATTATCCTCCAGTTTGACTTTCCCATCTCCATTCAATCAGACAACAGCTCAGCTTTTCTGAGTCAAATTACCCAGGTGGTGTCTGAGTCTTTTGGGAGTCCAATGGAACCTTTATACTTGCTACTGGCCTCAATCACCTGGTAGGGTAGAGAAGGCCAATGGCCTCCTCAAGGCCCACCCTAGTAAATGCACACTCCAGCTCCATAAAGACTAGGTTTCCCTGCTCCCAATCGCTCTCCTTCACATCAGAATCATCCTCCAAGGGCCTATAGGATATAGTTCCTTTGAGCTTTTATAAGGTCATACACTTCTGCTTAGGCCAAATCTCAGTCCAAAATCCAGTCCCATCAGAGACTATCTTCCAGTTCTGCAACAGACCTGAAAAATGATACAACATGCTCCTAAACTTTTTGCCCTCTTCTGACACCCAGGCTTATGAAGATAGCCTGGCAACAGATTGGCTTTACTTAAAGATTTAAACCCTTAGTCACAACAGCCCAAGTGGACAGGAACTTTCCTGGTCATCTACAGATTCGTGATGGCTGTCCACCTATGAGACCCTCCCCAGTAGGTTCATTGCTCTAGAATAAAACCGTCTACTAGTTGCTCGTCTAATCCCCCTCACCTAGTGGAAATCACAAGTAATCTCTCCATTTTTTCCTCAAACTGACTTGAATTCCATCAGATGCCTGAGTGCCCTGTGCCTGCCTATCTTTCCACTTAACCCACTTCCTTCATTTGGTCTACTTTGATCTTCTTTGGTTTTACTCATAGGCCCCTATCTTCAAGTCATGTCTTACATGGATAGGAAATTTTCTTTTTCAGGGCACTCTGTATGGCTTCTCCCCAGAGGCCCAATTGTTTTCTTTCCTCTAGCCCTTCATCTGGCTAGCTCTCCTATTAATTAATGAGTAAGAGAGAGGAACTTAAACATCCTCTGTTTCTACTACACACTCTCCTGTGAATTTTCCTTATGATCCAGATTCAATTGTCTTTCACCTCAGGGATGGAATCATTTTTCATGCTATCTCTTGCCCTTGCCCTAAATAGGCTTCCCCACCTCTGCTTCTCTGCTCTCCTATCTAGTTAGCATTACTGCTCCTTTTGCTACTCCCAATGGTTGCCCTCTTGCCACTTCTCCCAATGGTCCCCTGCTATCTTGACAAGACTATACAGTTAACTCATTTCTTGTTAAACTGGTCCAATCTGTCTGTGGCCAAAGACTACTGGCTCTGTGTTTTATGTCTGCAGCCATTTATGAGGCCACTCCTGTTCCACCCTGTTATGGATTAAAAGCTGGTGGTCAATTTAGTGCCAGCTGAATTAAATCAGCATGGTGCTGAGCATGATGCTCCACCTGAGGAAAGTTGCCAGTATAAACAGAGATGTGGAGAAGGAGAAGCTAGGCATTGTGGGTTTCTCTAAGTGTTGCTGTTTGAGCTGTTGGATCTCCTGGAGGAGATCCTCATGACTAATTTCCCCAGTATGACCTTAGTCATTGTCATTAGAGGAGCTTGGGACCTTATTGGTGATAGTTGCTGTGGTTCGCTTTGGGGGAGCTCTGGTCCTTACATTGAGCATCACTTCCTGGCTCCAGAAGGGAAGATATGTGCCATGATGCTGGCTTTCTGGAATGTACTCAACTGTTCTTATCATTGGAGGAGCTGGGGACCTCCGTGTCACTGACGATGGCTGTGGTACTTTTCAAGACAGCCCTGGTTCTTTTTATGAGAGTGACTTCATGGCTCCAGCATAGAAACTTCAACCTATCAGCACAGCTCCTTCACCTCTCTGGCATAGACTTTCTAGCTTCCACCGTTGACCTTTGGTCCTTCCCAACACAAATCCTTAAAACAGATTTGTATGAGCTCTTCTCATGGGCTCTAGACCCTAGTTGGACTCGTGGGAGGCATTGTCATGGTCTCTAGGTTTTCATCTGGACTCATGCAGGATGTTGCTGTGGGATCCAGGCCCTTGGCTGTATATCCTGGGTCTTTAGAGCTATGGACATATTTTCTGCCCTTTCTTGTGTTTTACTCTGAGTGACCACCATAAAATAATATTATGAATTCTGTGTCTGATTCTAATTATTCTCTGTACAACTCCTGACTACAGCACACCCCATGTCTGGGTCCTTAACAATTTCGCTTACCATCCACAGTATGAAAGCGGATTCTCACTCTCAATACCCAAGAAGTGTGGGGCTCCTTCCCCGCTTGAGATCTTGCCTTGGCAGACAGTTTACAAAGAGGTCAATCAACATCTCGCATGGCCCAGTTCTTACAGTCTTATATCACTAATCTCTCTGCCTATGAGAGCTTAATAAAACCCACAAAAGGCCCCATAAACACAGATATTACCTTGACTTTTCCAGCCCCCATCTGCATTCAGTGTAATCTGTCCTTTGTCTCACCACTAGAACATTTATTTCCCCATCAGTGCAATTACGTGATAGTCCTAAAGACTATGCCAATTATCAGATAACCCAAAACCCCAATTATCTCCAGCCTGTGTGCTTTTCTGACCCTCCTAGTGTTGTCACAATATCTCTACTTAGTAAACACATGGAGTTTTGCTGTTACCTTCTGTGTGCAATGATACATCAATGGATAACTTGTCATTTATCTCCCAATCACTTGAACTATCTCCTTCTTCTCCCCTTTAGCCATTCCTCTGAATGTCTTCTAATAGATACCAAAAGATTTTTTCTCTAATGTGAAAGCCAAATGATAGATGCCTGCTAGATCTGAATATTAAAACAGAAACACTAAATCTATTGGAAAACAAGTTGGGTAAAAACCTTGAAGACATAGGAGTAGGTAGAGAATTCATGAACAGGACTCAAACCTCACGGGAAATACTTCCCAGAATCGACAACTGGGATCACATCTTATTGAAAAATTTCTGCACATTCAAATAAATCTCTAGGATAGTGAAAAGAAAACCCATAAACTGGGAAACAATCTTAGTGAACTGTCTCTCAGACAAAGAACTTCTATCTAAAATATATAAAGAATTTAAATAATCAGACTCCCAAAATTCAAGGATCCGATTCAAAAATGGGTATCTGAGATGAATACATAATTCTCAGATGAAGAAATACAAATGGCAAATAAATACGTGAAAAAATGTTCATCTTCATTACTCATTAGATAAATTCAAATTAAAACCACACTGAGATTCCATCTCACTCCTGAAAGAATGGCCAGAATCAAGAAAACTACCAACAACAAATGCTGGAGACGCTGTGGAGAAAAGGGAACTCTCCTGCACTGTTGGTGGGACTGTAGACTGGTGCAACTATTGTGGAGGTCAGTCTGGAGATTTCTCAGAAATCTGGGATTGGAAATCCCATTTGTTCCAGGTATTCCACTTCTAGGTATATTCCCAGAAGAACTGAAAGCATCATGCCACAGTGATACATGTGCACTCATGTTTATAGAAGCACAATTTGTAATAGCCAGGTCTTGGGAACAACCTAACTGTCCATCAACTTGAAGAATGGATAAAAAAGTTGTATTTTTATGCAATGCAGTACTACTCAAGCCATAAAGAATAATCACAGCGAACTATTTATAAAAACGTGGGCATAGTTTGAGACTATACTCGTAAGCGAAATAAATTAAACTCACATGTATAAATACTGAATAGTTTCCCTAGTGCAAGAAATGGTAAGAATACATAAAAGTATGTGGTATTCATGATTCCCCATTATATTGTTTTGAAGCTTTATAATGTTTTCATTCGTGAATTGGAATGGTTTTATTCTGGGGTGTTTGATTTTATTGTCGGTGATGATATAAACAGCTATTTTGAAGAAAACAAGACATTATAATAGCTAATGATGATTAAATATCATCTTGTTTTGAAGTCCCACCAAGCTTTTGTTCTTCTGTCTCCATTGGTTTTATCATGTTGTATCTTATTGGATTTTATTATATGTGATAATATAAACAATATTTTTATAGACAAGGAGATAATATAGAAACCATTGTTCATTTTCTGTTAGTTGGTTCTGAATACCCTGTGATAGTTTTACTCTCTTGAATAGTTTTACAGTCTTTTTTACATTTGGTACTATAGTATATGAAGGTATACTCAAATATTTCAAGGAAAAAGACACTATGGTAGCTACTGTTACGTCGGATTGTCTTGTGGTGAAACACTATGTTGCTTAAATTTTTTTGACCTGTGTTGTTATGTCCTATTTTATTTTAATCTTTAAAAAAATAAATGTGAAACATTCATTTACAGATTCCTTCCGAAGCTCTTTTCTCTCCAAGATATCCACTTAACCATATTATCTATTCTCCAAGGTCCCTTCTATTGATCCTTGGCAGAAAGATTGGGTTTCTCTCAAATTTTATTTAATCATGCTACCACAGAAAACTCTCTGAAAGTTTTCTCTAGCTGTGAGTTGCATGGGTCTTTTGGGTAAAACAGGCACTTCCTCTTTTCCTAGGTAACAGCTGTTTTAAGGAAGCTACTCTCTGAAGAGTGTGCCCCAATTGTTGGGTGGGGCAAAAGGAATAGTTGCATTTCCCAAGCCCTTCAAATTCAATAAGGTACCCAACCTGGCTTGTAGAGTCTTGTTTTTATTATTTTGGCTGCATAGTCCAGTCACATCAATGGATATTTACAAAAGATGGAACCTAATCTTGTTGGTTTCATAGAAATCCTCTTAGTTTTGATAATGTTTACATGGGTGCTATTGTTGCGAGTGTCTAGTGCACTCTGAACCCCGGGAAGAGGCACACACACACCAAGTCGGGACACAGGGGGTGCAGCGCGAAGAAAAGAAGCAGCAGAGAGAAGCAGCAATTGCAACTGCACACCAAGTCTTTATTTCAGGGCTCTTATATAGTAAACCAGGTCAACTCACAGAGCACAGGAAATTATCTTGAAAAAACATTCTTTGTAACAAGATTTGTGACCAACTACAATGTTTCTCTCTACTCTCTAAGTTCAACAAGCAAAAACAGTTCTTCTAGCCACACTAACCCAGGAGGAATCCCATTAGCCCAAGAATGCTTTTAATTATGTTTGTTCTTTCTAGCCACCTGAAGGTCGGCCACCTCCTCATGACTCTGCAAACAAAGCCAAGTACAGTATGGGCTCAGAGGGGGGAACATGTTCCTTCACTGGGGTCGGGCCCTCCCGACCCGTCTCTATCCTGCATACCGGGGGCTATTGTTTATTGCAGGTCAGGAGGGGGCCAGAGCCTCAAAGTAACTCTTCATCCTCCACATGCTATAGTCTATGAGGAACTTGTATTTTAATAAAAAATTAGAGGTGAATAACTATGTAAATATATCTCTATCTCAGCAAATATAATTGAATTGTTATCACTCAAAATGGTGCCTTTGCCCATATATTGTGGAGGGATAGTTGTTCATAGCACTCAAATTAACTGCATGACAAAAAAATGTTCTTAGCAGCCTAAAGAAATATTTTCTCATTTGCAAAAATTAAAGGTACATATTTTACTTCTTCAAGATTAAAAACTAATTTGCATGAGTTCGATCCTTGTTACCAAAAAATAAGCTAATTTGAAAAATTATGTCTTTGGTCTACAACAGATGACTTCCCTATTTCTGTGATTCTTTTTAGGCATCCTGACTTCATTCCAAATAGTCTTCAACTTAGACTTTTAAAACAACTCCTGAAGGCTTGTGGCACCTTCTCTGTCCCTCGTTCTTCAAAATAATCTCTTTTAAAATAATTATGATGACCACTGCTTTTCAAAACATTGCAATTTAATATCTCTGTCTCTCATTCTATTGGTAAAACACTGCTAACTTCAGCTAACAATATTGCTTTCAAGTCAAAATCCTCTCATATTCTAGGGGAAAATGCAAATAGAGATCAGTAGTTAAGCGTTAAAAAATATCTGTAAAGAATAATGTAGACAGGGTGTGGTGGTGAATGCCTATAATCCTGGCACTTGGGAGGCTAAGGCAGGAAGAATGCTTAGAGTTCAAGGCTAACCTTGTCTATATAATGAGTTCAAGATCAATCTGAATTACATGGTGAGATACTGTCTTTAAAAAAAAAAGAATGATGTAGCATTGTTTCCCAGTATCTATTACAATTAACTCAATTTGTAATACAAACTTCCACTGCTATTGTAAGTAAATGTTGTAATGTAGCATGGGCATTTTGTTGATCAAAGTGTTAACTCTAGTACAAATCTATATAAGAAAATATCAAAAATAGTTTTTAAATTTTTGTTTATTCTTTCATTTCAAATAGCCTAAATGTACGTACACACACACACACACACTCACACACACACACACACACACACACAAGTGTAGCATAGTATAGTATGAGTTGTCATAAAAATTCAACACTGGTAACATTTATTTCCAATCTTGAGGGCACTATGTCAAATGAGAGGCTTCTCAACACTGATTTTAAAGGTTTTTAAATCAACTGGCTATGAATTGCTTTATACAGAGATATTGAATTGTCAGTTGGGGATGCTCAGTTTTAGAGCACTTTCCTAGCATATTGTAATGTCCTTGGTTCCATCTCCAGAGCTAAAGAGAAAGATGGGGGGGGGAGTGGAAGAAGGAGGAGGAAGAGAAAGAGGACAGTAAAAAGGAGAATATCTTTTACCCCAGAGAAAACATCTACATGAAAATATTGATATTGACCGTTATTGGACATTTTGGTTATGCTAGCACTGTTTTTAAATATGTCTTGGACTGTGGTTGTAGCTCAGTGTCTGAACTCTTGCTAGTATGTGTGAGGCCCTGCCTTTGATTCACAGAACTACATAAACAAACAGAAATACTTCTAATACATAGACTTAATCTTCACAGTAACTTCATGGTGTAGGTACTATAATTTTCTAAATACCATACTGTGGTCAATTTGAACAACTGGCAAATAGCAGCATTGTGATTTTAAAACTAGGCATCAGTATTCATGATCTTAAACCCTTACAATACACTATTATTGCCCATTTTGTGAAAGAGATAAAAAGAATATTTTTATATAGTAACAAAGACATATTAGAAAAATTTATGCAACACATTCTGCTATTAAGCCATTCTCTTTCCCTTCATTTCCCTCTCCAGTCTAGTAAATTCATGCTACAGGTGATCACACACTCTTATAAGTGCTCCTTTAACATTGTTTGACCACAGCCTTGAAATAGTTGCTTTGGAGAGACAGCGTTAATATCACAGAGAGGAAGAATCCTCTTGGCATGCTAAGTGGCTCTCTTCAAAAGAAGAAGTGATTGGTTTTAATGAGTTCTTCTTGAATATAATAGGTCATGGGTTTTAGGTTACTGAGAAGGGAAATATTTGGAAAAGTGACTCTTAAGTTCATTTTTACGGCAGCAGTAGGGAGTATTGTACAAGACATGAAGAGAAGATGGGATTCTCTGATGGTGACCTGATTATTTCTGTTACACGCAAACACATCACTGCTTCTTAGAACCTCTAAAACACTCAAGTTATGGATACTGGCTGTTGTGTGCAGAGCCTGCCATCCCTAAAACAGTGATTGGTGACAAATGATTTATGAGGAAAAAAGACAGGAAGTTACAGGACACTTGCCAATGAAAGGACACACTGGAGAACCTATTTTGTTTTTGGTTGTTTGTTTGTTAGGTTGTGAATAGGGGCTGGAGGTGGAGAAGGGTAGAGTAGTTGAAGATGGTGAGCTTCCCACATGGCTTGTATCTAGATGTTCCCTCAAAGCCTCATGGACTCACAGTTGGGACTTTTTGTAGCTGGTTGGATCTAGTACATGTGATACTGGAATTAAGAGTCTGTGCTAGTAAATTAGTCCACTGATTAGAAGTAGCATAACTCTTGGTGTGGATAGTGTGTGGTTGGCACCAATCAATAGGCTTATAGCCTGGATAGAATATAAAGGGAGAGAAGGAAGAAAGGCTTGCTGCTGATTCTTGTTGCTTTGCTCTCTTCTTCTTGCTTTACCTTGGACTATTTCTCCTCGGAGATGTTCCTCTGCCATGCCACTCTGCCTTGGAGCTGGCTAACTATTGACTATTAAGTTCTTTATAAATCTTATATATTAGTCCTCTATTTGAGGAATAGCTGGAAAAATTTTTCCCATTATGTAGATTGTCTCTTTACTCTGTTGATTTTTTTTTTCTTTTCAGAAGTTTTAAATTTTATATGATCTCATTTGTTGATTCTTAGTATTATTTCTTGTACTATTGCTGTTCAGAAAGCCCTTGCCTATGCCTGTGGCTTCATCAAGGGTTTTACATATTTTGTCTTCCAGCAGATTGTGTTTCTGTTTTAACATTTATATATTTGATCTATTTTTAATTTTAGTTTAGTGCACATTGAAAGAAAGATCTAGATCCAATCTTCTGAATGTGAATAGCCAGTTTTCCCAGCACCATTTGTTAAAGAAGGTATCAAGAAAAGCAGCTTTTGTAATAGAGAAATGCATGTGAATGTGTGCATATGCACATATATACTTGGAAGCTTAGAAAAATACACACACAAAGTGACTGACTGCGGACATCTCTAAATTAAGGCATTACAGATTATATTTTTTAAATTTTATGTACATTTTGTTATGTTTGGTATTTGTTGCTTTGTGAATTGATTATATATTTGATTATTTTATTTATTTTGGTACTGGGGATCGAACCCACAACCTTTCACTTGCCAGGCAGGAACTTATGCTGCTAAGCTAAATCCCCAGCCCAATAATTGTATTTTTAACTATATAATACATAATTTAGAAAATCAGCAATAACCAAAAATATACATTGAAAAATCTCCATCTCACCCCAGGTCCCTAGCTTTTCAAGTCCCATTCCAGGATTACACCACGTAGGATTCAAATGAATGAAACAAGGTCCTTACAGTACAGCGTGTGTACGAAACAGAAGGGAAGTTGTTTAAGCAAATAAGCTCAGTGTACTAATGACAGATATATATATATATATATATATATATATATATATATATATGTTCTTTGTGTGAAACTGTTAGTGCCCAATAGGCCAATAATGGTCGTTTCTTGTGTATGACAAGGAGAGAATGGCCAACTGTACACCCAGCAATAAGTAGTAAACAGCTATGTTTGTTGAAAATCACATGAAATTGTGCTCAAGGTCAATGCCAACAAGGGTGCAACACAAACAAGAAAGATGCCAGGATGACAGAAAAAGCACTGCACGCAGTTCAAAAGCACACAGAAGTATCCATAGCCAAGAAAACAAAGATGACCAATAGAATCAATGCTTCTGGCTTTAAATCTGGACACCTCTGCTTCAGGTGTCTCCCACAGAATCGCTAGATATGATTGACAGGAATGATTCACAGGGTGTTGAGCAATCGTAGGGGCTCCTACCACCTAGGATCATCCCATAATTCACTCTAATCTTAATTATATTTGTGAGATGTAATGCATATTTACAAGCCTGTAACGAGGTGGAAGTAGGGTAAAGGTGACCAGAAGGTCAGGCTAGAAGAGCCAATATGCATGTGATCCCATTTAGCATTGATCTCCTCAACTTATGTCTTATTTTCAACCTCTTTTAGAACAATGGAAGCAGGAATAACCCTAGGTTTCTACTTGTCTAAGCTCCATTGTTTCTTACTGAACTAGAACAAGCTTTATCTTCTTTGCTAAGGACCTCAGATATACTGTTCCCACTAACTGGAAAACTTACCTTCTCTTCATCTGTTTGTCATTTACTGTCCCTTAAAGTGTCAGCTTCCATCTGGAGACCACCTTGAAAGAGGAAAGGTCTATCTTTTGTGACATTAAAGCATTCTGAATCACTTGTACCTCAGAGATAATATAAATATTTTGCTGTAGATTATTATTATTGTTTTTATCTCTTTAGCAGACAGATGAATCGTGTTAATTTTCTAGTGCCTAGCAAGCAGGTTTGGGAAAACCCTATCTCATTTGGGTTCCAAAGTATCATACAAAAACTTTGTCTCCATCATTTTAGAAATAGAATTTGGAGACAAGAAATCTCTAGGAAGGATTTTCTTGCTCCTAAATATACACACAAGAGAAGAAAGCCTTTTTTGCTAAGTGTAGGTTGTGTCTAGACTTGATATCTGGAACTGTTACTGCAGAGAAAAGCATTTTAATGATTTCTTTTTATGTTAAAAGGATCTTTTCCTGGACTCCCAAAGAATAGAAATTAGCTATCCTTTGATTTCAGCAGACACTTCCAGGCAAACTGAAGAAAAGTCAGCCAAATCACAGGCTTTCCAAAGAACCTATCCAAGATTATACAATTTTCCCTCAATACTTACTCGAAGTCAAGACTCCACTGCTGATATTTGCTGTTATCTTGTGAGAGTAGATGTAAACCATTGACAACTTATTGTAAAACCTCATAGCAAAATGTAAAACTAGATCCAGGACTGTGGACAAAGAGGAGAAGATATAAATGTAAGTGATCTTGACCCAGCCTTATATCCCCATTCTTGACCTGTGAATTGACTAGAACCTCCAGGGTTTCCTCCACCCTGACACATGGCTAACATAGGCACTATAGAAATAGCTCTTTCTGGACTATAGCAGGTATGCTTGGGTCCCCATGATTCTTATCTAAGCAGATCAAGAGAAGTAGTTTTCAAATTTAGGACATTGCTGTGACTATATTAATTGAACCCCAGGTATAGGACTCCTAGTTTATGCCCACTGCACATAAACTCCTGATCTTCACAGAAATCATGGTACTTAACTGCTCAAAGAAGATGAGTTTGGAAATCTCCAGTTGTACTATTTTTGGCAGAAGTATTTGCAGGCAGAACAGAGGAGATCCTGTTTAATTTGGATGAATGACTAATAACTTATAAAGTATTGTACTTTAATAGAATAAAATCTAGGACAAATATTATTGTATTAATAAAATGATAATTAGAACAGATTGAAATATTACTCTGTGTTCAATGAAGTGGTATAATAATTATAACAATAATAAAAATAACAACAACTAATAGCATTTCATAGTTGTCAGGCACTAAGCTGAATGCTTTATATCTAATAACCTTATTCAATCTACACAAAATTATGAAATATATTCTAGTATTATTGTCATCACCTTACAAATGAGAAAACCAAGGCCCAGAGACAAATATTAGTTTGTACAAAGACCTCTTTTGAGATTACATGATACTTTCTGTGTCCCTTAACTTGTATCAGAACTGTTTTTTGAGTACAAGAGCTCTTACCTGTACTTAACAATTCCATAGATCATTGTCTTTTACCTACAAAATAAAATACTCTAATTGGCATACCTGTGTACATCTATCAGTCTACGATTGCAAAGTCATTAGTAAATATTCAGTTCAATCCAGTTGTAAGGATAATCCAAATTGAAACATATATTAAGAAGTTAACAATTCAAGAATATATTAGCTGGAAGTTGTATGGAGCTGGAAGATACAGACTATTCTTTTAGTGAAGGACATAAGAGTTGAGGAATGGCCTATGATCACTCATCAACTAATATTATTATCAATTAATGAATAACCAGTCCAACAACATTTTAGCTTTACTGAGAGTATTAAATGTTCCATATTCTTCATTGAACTAATATGTACTGAGTACTTTCAGAGCAGTAAGTTCCAGGCACTGTGGGCACACATGAAGACTCAGGTTTGCTCTCAGGTTCAAAAAGCTCACAGTCTAATAGACAAAAATACAGATGATTACAGCATTGGTGAAAAAACAAGAGATAGGCTCCTTTAACTATGTTGTCTCAGTAGGGGTCCTGTTTAGGAGGTGGGCGATATTGTTATCTTCATTTGTATGATGAGGAATTAACAGAAGCAATGGTTTCTCATGTATACCAGGAACATAATACTCTTTTCTTAAAAATAAGTTAATGCTAACCAACTTGCTAACAAATGTACAACTAACTAGTGTCAGAGATAGTTCAAAACTCTTCTAGGTCAGGTCTGTCTGCCTCAAATCCTTATGTTACTTCCAATCTCTCTCTCTCTCTCTCTCTCTCTCTCTCTCTCTCTCTCTCTCTCTCTGTGTGTGTGTGTGTGTGTGTGTGTGTGTGTGAACCACTATAACTCTCACTTCACCTGGACTTCCTTATTTCTATTTTTTTGTTTGTTTGCTTTTTGGGTTTGGTGTATTTATTTATTTATTTAGTTAGTTTTTTTGGTGCCTGAAATTGAACTCAGGGCCTTGTCCTTGGCACGCAGGTGCTATACCACTGAGTGACATCCCTGGGCCTTTGCTTTTTTCTATTTTTAAGATCAACTAAATACTTTTTGACCAGTGATCAGGACAATTTCAGAGGACTGAATGTTTTAAATCTTAGTTTTCTGTTACTGCTCCCAGAGAAAACCTAGAGTGAAAGCTCAGTTTTGCTGCGAATAATGCCTGTCTTTGGTGCAAGCCTCTACTTCCCCCTTCCCGGATCACAGAAATTCCTGGAAAGCTGCTGTCTCTAAGGATTGAATTACATAAGGACAGCGCAAGAAGTAGCAGCTGCAGCTCCAAGCTGTTCACATCAGGTGAGGCACCTAAGTTCCTAAGAAAATTCTTCCAAGGTCACAGTCATCTTCTGAGCTGTCTGCTCTTTGTGTACTTATGAAATGTTGAGGAAATGGCCTGCAGGCCTCTCAGCTTCAGGGAAACCATTTTGAATGTAGACTCAGAAGCTCCAAGCATATTATGGGAGGACCCATTACTTACAATGAACTTTTACATTGTCCAGTTGAAAACTGTGTTGACAGGAAGATGTTTATTTCATTAGGAATGCTGTGTTACTACAAAACTTGCTAGAATAATTCCGTAATCCAGAACTCAGTAGATTAGTAGGCTGTGAAGCACAAATATTAAACTATAAATGTGATTATTAAATGATTGTTCCCCTGTTCTGTTCACCTTGACTTTCAACCTTCCAGTTCGGGCCTGTCTCACTTCAAGGTCTTTTCTCTTTTCTGAAAATAAGTTTCAAAAGTATGAAATACAGAAAACTGATGACATATGTAATAATTCTAATACTACTTCAGTACCAAAAAATTAATAATACATATTGAATATCTTTTATCCAAAATGCTTGAGACCACAAGTGTTTTGGGTTTTTTTATTTTCTTCACATTTGGAGATAGTTGCGTATAGAAAATGAGAGAACTTGGGGATGAAACTCAATATATTTCTTATGTACATATAGCCTGAAGGTAATTTTGTACAATTTTAGTTCATCTACATATTGATGACCCAACACATGAGGCCAGATGTGGAATTTTTCAGCTGTAGGATCATGTGGGTGTTTCCAATTTTCAAGCATTTGTATTTCAGATTTTCAGGTTAGGAATAATCAACCTGTGTATGTGTTTTATTTGGCAGTAAACATATAGCATATCATGGAAAGATCTTTATGAGATGATGGAGAAAAGCATTGGTTTTACGTACTCTATGTAAAATCATAATAAAACTTCCTCTAAATATTTGGTTTTACCCCTAGGTTTTCTTCCCTATTAACAATTGCCCAATTTTTCTCTCTGTAAACTCTATGTCCATTGTCAGTTATTTCCCCCAGAACAGAAGCTGTTCACTCCCATTATCTTCTGTTTTTGTGGAACAGAATCTAAGTTTCTGATTTGCTTCTTTCTACACAAGCTATTTCTGTAATAAAGGGCCCACTTCAGGGCACAGTTTTTGGTTAACAATAGAATATTGTAAACAATAACTTTTTCCATCTCAGAAAGTGTTCAAAGTTATCTTTCTTCAAAAGACAGAAATTACAACTACATTTTAGGAAGTTAAAAGCATATTTAATCTCAAGGTGACTTGAATACTTTGCCACAGGATTTAGGATTGGTCTCAGGGATGGGAAATGGGTCAATAATGGTGGAAGAAGGCAAACCCCATAAAGGTGTGTCAGAGAGAATGTTGTGGGATAATTTAAGTAGACATTGTCTACATTGCCTATCAACCAATTTGTTATGGACTTTGGCTCATATGACTAGTTTTGCATTCTAAGTCTGTAGTTTTATAGCTCTGTAATTTTGTGTGTAATTCTTTTCCTCTCAAATCTCAGTTTACTCAACTTGAAAACAAGAGTAGTTTTATACATTCCAAGCTGTTTGATAAAGATTCACATATCAAGTGTTTAGTAATGTGGAAATGCATTCATTTTGTTCTTTGCATTTTTATCAATAAGAAGAATTAAATGAGTCAATAAACCAATTTTAAAAAGAAGTATAAAATTTTTAATATCATGCACTTATTTTTCAGTCATCTTTGTTACCCTGATCTTCCATGTTTGCAGTCACATAACTTATTTTAAATGAATTTCAATTTTAAAAGTGGCTATGTTTGAATTTTTTTTAGTCTTTTTAAAGATGGGTTTCACTACACGGTTCAGGCTGGTTTTGAACTCACTTTGTGACCCACACTGGCCTCGAACTCATGGCGATCTTTCTGCCTCAGCCTCCCTAGTGCTGGGGTAAAAGAGACTATGTTTTACAAACATGCTTGGTAAAAAAAATCACAGTGGTATCCAGAATTGTCAAAGCCTAAAAATGGTAACTGGATGACTGAGTTCTGAGAAAAGCTAATCCTGTTAAGTCCTGTGGTAGGGACTGTGATGGCTACAATAAGGAACAGCACTGAGAAATGAATTAGAATTGCCCTTTCTCTCAATACCTCACAGTAGGATAAAGAATTTTACTTGGTACGTAATACACACCAGCTAAATTTTAGTACCTATTGTATGAATTCCAGACAGAAAGAATTTTCTTTAACTGTGAGTTGCACAGTAAAATATCAGTTAAGTCAGTAAACAGTCAATAATGCTTACTGAATTTCAGTCTGAATGTCCTAAAATAAGATGGTGAGGCTGATACATACGAAGAATAGAAAATGAGATTGTAAGTGATGAATTAGAAGTGTCCCCTAATCTACGGCCATACCAGCCTAAACGCGCCCGATTTCGTCTGATCTCGGAAGCTAAGCAGGGTCGGGCCTGGTGAGTACTTGGATGGGAGAAGTGTCCCTGGCAAAGCAGGAAGATAATTAATTACTACAAAAAGGATTTAGTCAGACAGATTGTAAAGAAATGGTGGAAGAAGGACAAACAGGAAAGGGTTAGAGATATGACTCAGTAGTGGAGAGTTTGCCTAGCTAGTACAGTGCTCTGAGTTTAGTCTTTAGCTCTGTAATAATAATGATAACAATACTAGTAATAAATTCATCTCCTCGTGGAAGTAAAATTATTCACTCATGTTGACAGTTTCACCAGTCACTAGGTAATTCTGTCAATGTAACCAATGTTAAATGATATCTGTGAATTTAAATTCTAAATAAAAAACACATGCCAAGCATCTTTATTATTAAAGACTCATTGTGTGGTGCACATAGTTTATATCTAGGACAATTTTAATAAATCATCTAACAGGCTTTGACTCTAAGGCCATATCAATGGACAGGATAATAGCAAGTGGACCAAGTTTCAGCAAATAGCAAATGAGTCAAGAGTGGAAGTTCTGGACAGTTCTAAACACTAGGTATATATGAAAGGCTCTAGTTGCCCTCTAAGTGAAAGGAAGTTAGAAAATAATAATAGGATAAAAATTATCCTTCACTAAGGAATTGGTCATACAACAGATTCTTACTGAACACAGTGGAGATTTTGGACACAGAGAAGAACCACTAAGTAGACAGTCAGGGCATCTTAAAGATGGGGTCAGATAGCTCATGAAGTTAAGCATTAATTCAAGCAGCTAGTTAAGCCTTGAAATATAAACGCAAACACGAAGGGGGTTCTGCTCTGAGTCCATTCTCATGTGGGCACAGGGCCCTACTCCTTCAACATGGGCCTGTTCTCTCACATGTTATGTATATGTGCCAACTTCCCTTAAGAAATGTGACCATTATTCACTACACATGTATACTAATAAATTTTAAAATTTTTTTGAAAAGTAGACATAAGAACAAAAAGTGGAAGATCAAGATAAGAATGAAGGGATAAGAACTTTTCTTTCCAAGAAGAAAAGTTGTTATGAACACACTAAGTTAGTTAACAGCTGCTCTCCATTTCCAGACCAGACTTCAAAAACATTAGAAATCAAAATAATCAATTCTTTTGAATTCATTATCCTTGAAATGAGCCTTTTTCCTGTCCTCTGCCTATTCATATGTGAGCAGACAAACAACACAATTTGGATCTCTGTTTGGAATTTCCTCCTGGATACTCAAAATTCAGGACCTATTCTTTTTCCAATGAATATCCTACTAGCTTCCTCCTTTTGGTTTGTGATTTCATCTTTCAATTTCATGAGAATATAATCTCAGTTTATACAGAATTAATTATTTTGCTAATTGCCCCATAAGTGAAAAGAAGTTTGAATACAGTAATAAGATAAAAGTTATCCTTCACTGATGAAACAATCATGCAATAGACACTTACTGAACACAGCTGGGCTTTTTGAACATGGAGAAAAATCAAGCCAAGTCTACAAAGTATTTTTAGTCTACCTAGAAGATAATTGTGCTCACAGATAATTACTTAAATTTTTGATGAGGACTCTGACAAAGATAGAGAAGGGGTCCTCAAAACAGCAGGCTAAGGGTGGGTAGATATGATCAGGCTGGAGAAAGGTTTCTTTTGTTCAGAGACAGAGATAAATAGCAGTGTGGTTGGTTTTCATCATTAGTGAGTGCATCATGCAGTTGACCTATTCAAAGGCTCATGACTATAACAGCGGCATCGGTTTTCACTCAGAACCTGAAGGTGCACTCTACCTGGCTTTTCTGTCACTTTCCATGCTGCGTTTTCCTTTCAGACTCAACAGTGATATGAAGTGGTTAAGGCTGGGCATGCAGGTCAGTGGTAAAGTTCTTCCGTACCATGTGAGACCCTGGGTTCTATTTCCAACATGAAAGAAACAAGGAGAGAGACAGAGACAGAGAGACAGAGATAATTTAAAAAAGAAAGATAGGAAGAAAAGATACCTGTAGCCACATTAACTTCTTGCTCATTGAATAGTAAAGATGAGGCACATGAACAATAGTGTGAACAAATTTTGTGTAATTTATTAGAAAGGCCCTAGCTAGCCAAGAGGATGCCATGGAGGCGCCTAAACCTAGGGCTTATAGGCAACATTTGGCAAGAGATCTGGGCAGGCATGAGACAGTTTGTCATTGACAGCTGTTTCCAAATGTGTTGGGCATGCAAAAATGAAGTTATGCTGTTGCCATTGCTCTAGACCTCTGATGTCATGAAAGCAGAATTTATCCTTTGTTCTCCAGTTATGCCTTTGTCACTTGCTTTTCAATTTCCCCAGGTTTATACCAGTTTACTCAGGCCCTTGCCTTAATCAGCGTATTGTCCCTCCATCTGCTAGTCTCGGCCGCCCCTCAACAGTGGTGATCCTAACTGCCATCAAGAGTTCAGGGATGTAAGTGACTCTGGTGAGAGAGGATACTGCAAGGGAGGCAGTTACAGCCCACCACTATGAGGTCTATCTAAGGGCCCTGAGTAGAAATCAAGAAGAATGCTTATCAGTGAGTCTGTCTGCATCAACATCTGTAGCTACAAAGCAGTCAATATAAGAAACAAATCTGACCAAGAGATTGAGTATGCACAGCTCAAATAATAAGGCATGAGAAACAGTAGCAATGGTGCTGCTAGAGGAAATAACCGGGAATCCCAGTTCCAGATCCCTGACCAGGATCCCAATGACTCAGATAATTCTTCTCAGATCTTAGAGTTATGGTTGCCTAGTTTTTGTGTTCCATATCTCACTAGTCCATATTGGTTAGTAATTTCTCTTCTAGAAACAGACATAGATCCCCCTTTTCAGCAGTCTGGAGGTCTAGTCACCTCTAGTTTTGTAGGATCACTGTGTTACTGTTTCATGTAAATCTATTTAGTTTTGGAGGGTTGTTAGGCTCTGTGTCATCTGTTGTAGACTCTCAGGAAGATCAAGAGGTGATTGAAGTAGGTGAATGACATTGTGAGACCTACCAACCTTGTGCTAGTCCCTGTTACTATTCTCAATTCTGTCAGTAAAGGAGCATATCCTTTTTGTTTTTGTGGCCTCATCACCTTGATCAGAACTGTAACTAGCCAAGAGCTTTCAAGAAGGTCTACTTGGGGGAGGGGTTTTAGACACCCTAGAGTGCATGTATCTGTCTAGTTGGCAGGCAAGAATATACTGAGGTGCCCCAGAAGATGTTCCTAGTCTCTATGCATGTCAAGAAATCAAATGAATACAGGTGGTGAAAGAACAGTGTAGTAGAGGAGCTTAAAAGCAGCAGAAGGGCCTGAAAAGTATCTTGCTTCTGTTGTGACTGTATATCTGTCTTATTTATAAGGAAGATACTTAGCTTTCCCTTGCCTAAATATAAGGAGTACTCTTTTCCTCCTATATGTATGAGCTGAACTCAAGTAGTTATTTTTATTGTTGTTGCTGTTGCTGTTACTTTGTTGTTTTTGTGGGGTGGGGATTATTTGCCTAACATAGCTGGGCATTGTTCTTTGATCTTGCAGTGAGAGCTGCCTAATTGTGGGCTGATTTTAAGTACTCTCCTATGTCTATGGGTCTGGTAACCAGGTAAATCTTAGGGAGGTTTATGTTTATGTGATCAGTCTCTTTGTAAATGGTGAAGGTAGTTAAACCAGAGACCTTGAGGGTCCCTACAAGTTGGGAAGAATGTATGGGTTTAAGGAAAGAAACGTTTATGTAAAGGTCTGTGTGTCAGGATGTAAGGGTATGTATGCAAGGGGTTCTGTAACAGGTGTGACAGAGAGTTTGAGGCTGTTGAGCTCAGTGATGAGCTGTGTAAGAAGTTCCTGCAGCCCAGTCACTGTCATTAAGGACTCTGTGGATGTTGGATGCCTTTATCTGGGGCTAGGGGGAGGCTGGTATGGGGACTGCATAGGGGGCCAGAGCAGTAGGGGAAATGCATAACCAGAAACTTTTGCTAATGTGAGGTTGGATTAATTGAGAAGGTAACAGGTAAAATTAAGAGCCTAGTGTAAGTATTTTATCCCAGGCAGAAATGGGATGGTAGACTGGGTCACTGAGTTTACATTAACAGACAAAGATAGAAACAGAATGAGATTTGTATAGGCAAAAACTCTTAGAAAGTGCCTTGGAGCCATAGTTCATGTATAAGATATAAAAAGTTGTCTATCGGCAAGGTAGAATTAAAGTGAATGGGGTACCACTATAGGACAGAAAGAATGTCAAAAGTAAACTAGATGAGGTTTAAACCCTGAGATCAGTTTTTTGGGGTTCTGGGTCAATTCCCAATACAGGGCTAATTTTTAACTAGAATGAGCAAACCTAGATGCTTATCTTGCTCTTGAGTGAAAATGGCTCTATATCTCAGGTTGCTGACAGATTAGATGACACCAGAAGAAAACCAGAATGAGGATTTCTAGCAGGAGATTTAGTGACCCTGAGTCTCTATTGATTATTACTTATCTTTTAAAGAAGAAGATAGCATTTTTTTCTTTTTTCTTTTTTTTTTTGACGTTTTTTTTCAAAAAGAGGAATCTTCACTCTTCTACTAGTTTGTAGGAGTATCTGGCAAGTGGTTCCTCTCCTGTCTGGTTAGACCTTTTTATGGGTTACTGACCACAATTTTAGGATAAACTTGTGGATCCAGGAGTCATATTCAGAGACCTTAGCCACTGAGGTGGTACAGAAAATTACCATATGGAGTCCCTCTCATTGAGACAAGGGAGGGAGTGGAAGTAGGAAGACTTTATTAGGAGCAGGTCTCTCAGGTTAAACAGAGAGGACTTGTGCTCTATGGGATAGACCTCTAGCTTTTTCTGGAGAGCCATCTGGAAGTGAAACAGAGAAGTGATAGGAAGTTACTTCTGGATCTAATAAGAAATAATTGTTAAGAAAGGGTCTCTAAGAGCCAGGTGTAATGATGCATACCTGTAATCCCAGTATGTGGGAGGCTGAGGCAAGAGGATAGCCCATGAGGTCAAGGCCAGCCTAGGCTACATAGTGAACTCAAGGCCAATCTGAAGTATATAGCAAGACCCTGTCTCCAAAAGAAAGAAAGATGAAAGAAAGAAAGAAAGAAAGAAAGAAAGAAAGAAAGAAAGAAAGAAAGAAAAGGCCCTTCCATGCAGCATCTTAAAGGGTTTGAGGACTGAACACAGAGGGGAATTTTATATCTAAGTAGGGTGATGGCTAAGAGGGTGGGCCAGAGAAGACAGGTCTCCTGGGTTAGTTTGTGGAGATGAGTTTTTAAAATTCTGTTGGCCTTCTCTATTTTCAATGAGGACTGGGGTCTCCAGGTATAGTGTACATGATATTATATACCCAGAGCTACTGAAATTCTCTGAGTAACTGTGACCTGGAAAGGTGGGGAATTTTCATTTCAGGTCAAGCCAAATCAAGGAATAATCTTATTTATTAGGGCTCAGATCACTTAAACTTCATTCTTTCCAAATGGCAGAAGGACGATAAAGGACCAGAAAGACGTACTTTGAGTCTGTGTACAAGTTAGAGCTCTTCTCTTTGCTTAGTTTGAGAGACTAGGCAAGAGTAACTAGTTCTGCTATCTGAGAGCTTGTTACTAAGGAAAAGGGTGAGCTCTCTATGACTTTTGTTGGGAATCCCACCACATATCCTGTCCTCTGAACACTCTGTTTCTGCAAAGGTGCTCCCATCTGTGAAGAGCATCCAGTCTGGATTTTTTAACAGGTGGTCTCTCAAATCTCCCCTTGCAGCATAAGTTTCTAATACTACCTGGATATAATCATGGGTTAATTCTCCTTGTCCTTCCTGGAGAAAGGTAGCAGAGTTTAGAGGAGGACAGTTGAGGGGAGTACCCTTTTAAATGGCAGGTCCTATCAGCAGCATAGCCTGATATTTCAAGAACCCGCTGCCTGAGAGCCAGAGGCTTCTTGTGGCGGACAGAAGCTCTGAGATATGATGAAGAGAGCACATGATCAGATCAGTACCTAACATAAGCTTGGTAACCTCTAGCGGTAGCAGAGAAACAGCAATAATTGCCTGAAAAAAGGCTGGTCAGCGTTTGGCTGCCACATCTAAATCTTCACTTAAGCAGCCAAAGGGGCTATTGGAATGGCCCTTTGGTTTGGGTCAGTACTCTCAGAATTTGAGAAGCCAGAAAGTTCTCATGATAAGGCCTGCCCAAATAGATGAGGGTTGTCCCAGAGACAGTCCATATAAATTGAGTCATTTGATCTGAGAGTCCTCAAAGCCAAACATAAAGTGGAATTCTGCGTGTAGAGGAATGTAAAATAAAGCATCCTCTAGATGTAATACCATGAACCATTTAGATACCTCAGAGGTCTGGATCATCAGAATAGTGGGGTTGGGAACCAGTGGGTATTTGGAGATCATGACCTCATTAGTAAGCTGGAGGTCTTATACTAGGCTCCACTCCAAAAGGTCACTTTTGGATTCACAGGATTGGTGAATTTTGGAGGCTAATACAGTTGGTCATGAGACTCCTGAACTTTAAATTTTTGATGTTTTATAGCACTTCTCTAGCCTCTGGCCTTAGGGTATATTGTCTCTGACATAGGAAGGAGGCTGAGTCTTTAAGATGGATTTGTGATGCCTGAGCAGTTAGACTGACTGATTTTTCCTGCTGAGGCTCATGCTTTGAGGCTAATTTCAATCTCTTCAGAAAAATTTGTTCTGGGGCTATTAGGATAGTGGTGTCTATCAGAGCCAGGAGATCTCATCCCAGAAGCAGAATAAGGCTTTCTGACAAGACCAGAAAGAAGTGGGAGAATAGAAGGGCTCCTCAGCTATGGCTTAGAGGAAATGTGAAAAACTGAATGGCTGCTTTTCCTGACACTCTGCTTATGGTCATGTTTATGGAGATAAGGAGACAGCCCTAGAGCAAAGGACAGAGCAGTACCAGTGTAAAGTATGTAGTCTACTGTATGTCCCTTCACTGTTAGGGTTTTCAGGGCTCCTGGAAGATAATGATCTGGGTCCTAGAAAACACAAAGGAAGGCCCTGATGAACCACTATATCAGAATGTTTCAGTCCCTGGGACCTTTGTCCCTGGGGACAAATAGCCTTCCAATGGCTCCCTTGGCAATTAGGATAGGGCTTGGGCAGAGACCAGTCACACTCCCTGCTGAAGTATCTTGGCTTTCCCCATTTGTAACGTGTACTCGGGGAAGATTTTTGGGAACTCTCAGTTGGGTGAGTCTGTAGGCTAGCCATTATTAAGGCAACACTCTTCCTATCAGTTCAGTCCTTCTTCTTGGCCTCCTTTGGATCTCAATTGTAGATAGATAGATAGATAGATAGATAGATAGATAGATAGATAAGAACTATGGTGGCTATTCTTAGTATATTGCTGTATTTCCAAATGTCAAGGTTGGACCTGGTAATAAATATCTCTCGAAATAAGTTGTCTCCCTTTTATTTAAATGATAGTATAATAAGTAAGCTGTCCCTCAAGTGAGTTCGATCACAGGAAAATATGTTAGATTAAAATTTTCTTGAGTCACTTGAAGGAGACCAAGAGACTCTCTTCCTTCCCTTGCATCAGCATAAGTAGTTTGGAATGTTTAGAGATTTGACTCAGGTCTTTTAAAGGCCCTCTAATACAAAATTCAGGAAATTTCTGTGTCTCCAGAACTCTTATCTCATCTGGCCACTAGGATTGTACTGGAGTTCCTCACAGGGATCTTCTATGAGCCCTGACTGGATAAGAGTTTCAGTTGATTGTTGGGCAAGGTATAGGTAATCACCATAAATCGTGCTCCTCTCAGAGCTGCCTCTTTGAGTTAGAGAGGGTTTGGTTTGAAAGGAGCATCACATCTCTCCATAAAAAGTCAAAAGGGAAGTTTACTGAACACTTCTGTACATTTATTTGGGTCCTCTGGGAACTTGGTTAGGGCTGCTTTGATTTGTCAGAGGTCTTCTGGGGGGAAAAGGACATGGGCCTGAGTGGGGGTCTTCTCTGGCACTGGCCCTGTGACCTGGAAGATAAGCAAAGTGCTTATGGGGGAGTCAATGCTCTTGTCCCTGTATTGAGGGCCCAGGGTAGGTGAACAGGAGGGCTGTTTAAGATGGTTCTCCTAGAAGAGGGCAGGAGGACTCTAGGAAATTTTTCCAGGGGTGGGGAGTGATGTCTCAAGGTTGAGGAAGTAAAGGCTGTTAACACAGGCAAGCCTATGCAACATGACCTGCAGAGGCTAGGTTTGTCTCTCAAAGCAAAGAAAGCCTGAACATAGAGAACTTTGGGTCATTTATCCTGCTTTTTGAAAAGTTGTCTAGTTATAAGACTGTATTGTAATTGATACTGCTTCCCTCTGGACACTATCCTTTAGCACTCAAATATAGCTAGGCCAAGTGTGGATACAGAAGATTAGGTGCTTTTACTTGAAGTCCTGAAGATCAAACAATTTTCATTTCTTAAGGATGTAGCCAAACAGAGAAGTAACTGAAAAGATCTGAATTTCAATGTTCCCCATCTGTAAGAAATGTAGGGAAGAAAAGGCACCATTTTTACATCCTCTTTTGCTCTCTTTTATGCCTCTTCCTGATCACAACAGCAAGAGAGGGGACTTCACTTCACAGGTCAGTAGACATTAGTTGTTCTAGGTGTTGATGCATCATCCTGAGAAGGTGTACACAGGGTCTAATCCTCATGATGGATAACTGGGTCTAGATGGCATGCATTTTGAAGGCTTCCTAGAAGTCTTCAAAGGCCTGTCTAAGGATATGTCTCAGTCCAACCTCCACTAAGAAAGGCAATGATGCCAGGGAGTCACTTTCCAGAGGGGCAGGAGTTTTTCTTTCTGGAAGTGGAGAAATTGATGAATCTAGTCCTTATGAGAACAGAACCACTGACAGTCTCTACATTAAACAACTTGACTGAAATAGAAAGCAGTTCTACCCCAAGAGCTGGTTCTAGTTGAAGAGATAGGTGACTGTGAGACGGGGTGTCAAATCAGCTCCCCATGAACACCAGTGCAGTGTAACAGGACCAAAGTCAAAATGGCACTCCCTCAACTTCAACCTTGTTTGCATGATACTGTCCCTGGGAACTGAGGGGCCCTATTTGCCAAATATGGACCTCCTGCATGTGGGGGTGGGTTCTGGGCACCAGAGGCACTGGAAGGCCAGGATATTGGCTGAGATCCTAACCTGTTCTTGACCCAGTAAGTCTGTCAAGACACGTCTGAAAATGAGAGGATCAGCCATTCTGGTGGAGAGAGAAAAGCCCAGACCTATAGTTCAACTCTTAATGGGGGCTGATGAGAGGGCTCTGATGGAGGAAGCTCAGGTCATCATGTAAAGGTAATATTCAGAGAGCACTGGGAGAGTTTTCCTCTCACCTCATTAAAGAGTTAAGGCTGAACATGATAGGCAAGTGGAAGTTCCTTTGCTGAATACCCAGTTAGGTGGTCAAGACCTAGCTTCTACCAAAGGACCTTTGAGTACTCACCAGGGAGGAGTCCTGGCCAGAGTCTCACATTTATCTTCTGTCTTTCACCAGTTCCACATATCCAAAGGTCTGCCTCAGGAAAGGAATCCAGCTCCCTGTCTGGCCAACATTTCCTCTGTCCCTGGGGGGTCACTGGGGGATTAACTAGGAGGTTGCTGGGGAAACTGTCCTAAGTGTGGCTGAAAGTTTAGTAGCTTTTAACTGGCAATAGGTTACCCACTATTTCTTAGAATTTAAAATTATAGAAAAAGAGTGTAAGTGATCCAGCCATTCTACCACATTTACCCCTCTATAAAAGCTGAGTCCCTCATTGGGTATCAAAGTTGTAACCAATTTATTCCTCCCTTCAGCTCCTTGTTCTGCAGATGGTAAAAAATGATATCCATGAAGACCAATGGGGAAACAAACTGGATGTGGTCTATTAGAAGAAACAAAGAAAAGCTCTTCACAGACAAGAGAGGCTCCAAGGGAGGATGCTGTCGAAGCACTTACTCACAGGGCTTATATAAAGAGAATTTGGTGGGTGCACAAAAGGGGTAGTTTGTCATTAGTGGCTATTTTCTTTTTAAATTTGATGCTATTTTCTTTTTAAAGTTTTTTTTTTGTTTTAAAAAGATTAAGACAAAATACATAACAAAGCAGATCAGAACAGAACAATGTAAGCAACACAGTACTTTACCACAAGACAACCCGCTATATAAGAGTAGCTACCGTAATGTCTCTTTCTTTGAAATACTTGAGCATACCTTCATATACAATAGTATCAAACATAACAATATAGTATAAAACCATTCAAGAGAATAAAAGTATTACAAGGCATTCATAACAAAATAACAGAAAACGAACAGTGGCTACTATATTATCTCATTTTCCATAGAAATTTTGTTTATACTGTCACATATAATAAAATCCAACTACATGATAGTACCAATGGAAACAGAATAACAAAAGCATGGTAGGACTTCAAAGCAAGATGATATTAAATCAGCACCGGCTATTATAATGTCTTTATTTTCTTCAAAATAGCTGTTCATACCTTGATGCTATTTTCAAACTTAATAGGTACACAAAAATAAAGGAATGAAGTTGCCACTGTTTCTAGGCTTCTGACACCAGGAAAGCAGACTTTATTAGTCCTTTGTCTTTGGACTTCAATTAGGCCTTTATCCCTTGCATTCTGACTTTCCAAGCTTTATCCCACTTTATTTAGGCCCTTACCCTAATCTGCCTGTTATCCTTCTATCTCCTGGTCTCAGATGGAAGAAAGGAAGGGAGAGAGGAAAAGAGAAAGGGAGGAAGCCTATTATTCCCCGATCTCCTGGTTAAGGAAGGAAAGAAGGAAGGAAGAAAAGAAGAAAAGAGAAGCGACTGACTCTTGAATTTTGGCTTTGGAGCAGTAATTGGATCTGATCTAGCATTTTATATGGGTACTCTTTCTTGTTGGTGAAATTTTCCAGGTGTGAATGCTATTGGAAGGATAATGCATGTCTCATTATAAAGGGCATGTAAACCAGGCATGTTGGTGCACATCTGTAGTCCAAGCTCTCAAGGAGGCTGAGGCAGAAAGATCACAAGTTCAAAATAAGCCTTAGAAACTTAGTGATTTAGCAAGACTTCATTTCAAAATTTAAAATGTCTGAGGATATGACTCAGTGCAAAAGCCCTGAGTTTAATCCCCAGTAAACCACCCCCCACAAAAAAGCAGAAGCAGTTCTATACAAGCTACTATAATATAAATAAAGTGTTGGCATAGTGAGTAGTATGGCTTTGGAGACAGACAAATCTGAATGTGAATCCCAGCTCCATCATTTACCAAAAACATTTCAGCCAAATTCCTCATCTGTAGAAAGTAGTGAGGCCAAAATTAATAATGCTTCTCAGGATAGACTGGGAAAGAAAATGTGTAATCATTGATATTCCCCATATGTTTCTGCCCCATTAGACTATGAACTCCCAGAGGATAGGGGCCCTGTCCATGTCTCCATGTCCTGAAAACTGCCAGAACTACATCAAGCCAGGGCAACCTCAACACATTTTTTCTACTTCTTCTTGTCCAGTGCAACAGTATTTACTTTAAAGAGGCTTTTTTGCATCCCAAAGGTCTACAGAAATTACTCATGAGGATTACCACAGAGAAAGGTATATTTTACACCATTTTGATACTTTGCCACAATGATTTCCATTTGAAGCGTTGTGCTATACTTGGATAGAATCAAATCAGAAAGAATTCCTAACTCTTTCTGCCATTCTGACTTTTATCCACAGAAAATTCAAGAAGCAGGCTGCAGGCTATGTAGAGGTACATGGTTTTATTAGCAGAAAGACAGCAATGGGAACAACAGTGGCTTCTCTTGCCACATTTGTCTTTGTCAAAGAAACACAAGTGCCATCAGAGCCCTGTAAACAGGGACTTGTCTGTCCAAATTACTGAACTATGAATTTCTAAATGCCAGAAAATGTAATTGTTGCAATTTACTCTTCTGTATGGGAAGCAATCATAACAAAAACCAGAACATAGAGGACATTTGATAAGCAATGTCTGTGTCACACAACTTCCAAAGAAAGAGGCAGAATTCTATTCCACGTGAGCTTGAAGACTATGGTTGCAGCTGGGGTATAGTTCTGTTTAAGAACCTTTTTTGAACATTCGCAAGGCCTTGAGTTTAATCCCCAGCCCTCCAAAAACAAAAACCAGCCTATAGCCTTAGTTGTATTGGCATTACAAGATGCTAGGACTCGCTGCAGCTTCGCTTGCTCACTTCATATGCTATTCAGAACTCACAAAAGAGTCCTGTTTAGAGCCTGGTGCAGATATCATATTATTCCTTCAACAGATTTTAAAAAAATCATTTAATTTGATCTGCCATCACTCTAGGTGATGGAAATTTAACACTAAAGAAAATTGGCATTGTTTCTTTTCCTTGGCAGCTTGATTCTAGTTCAGGAGATAGAAAAAAAGCAAAAACATGACAATGCTCACTTAACAGGGCTACTAAAGTGTTTAGCACACTGAAGATGAATTAAATAAATCAAAATAGATAGCATAATGTCCTGTCTTATTTTATATATGCAATTAATGTCAAGTGATATTTTTAATTAAATGGAAGATTATGTAAGCAAAACAGTAAAAAGAAAAGCTCCTTATATTTTGGGAATAAATATGTGACTAAATACTTGTTGCCTTGAGTCTCCTTTACTGTGGGGAAAGGTAGCTCCTAGACAGGAAAAACATAGGCTTTATTAAAAATTAATAGGGAATATTACTAAAAGCATCATTTGCCTTTACAGCTAGACTCTACAATTAGGACAATTAGAAAGACAAAGAAGGAATGAGAAACCAGACCCAAAAATGTGCCAGGGAGCCAAATTACCTTACTAATTTATCAGAAAGAGTTAAAGCTCAGAGGAAGCCAGAAACATAAAAGGCCAAGGTAACCAGTTCTTTTACCAACCTCTGATAAAATGCAAGGGATACAAAGGCAACCACCTAAAGACTCTTATTTAATATGTAAAATACCCACATGTATACTACATGTATGTAATATACATGTAGTAAAATACCCACATGTATTACCACATGTATGTAATATACATGTATATTACATATATGTATACATATATGTAATACATGTATACATATATGTATATTTTTACTTTTGCATCACTATATTATTATACCAGATACACACCTGTCCCTTTACTTAATCATTAATTCTAAGCTTTCTTTCTTTAGAAAGCTTAGAGACAGGAAGAAATCAAACAGCCAAAAAAGAATGTAGATAGAGGTGTCTAGGTTAGGGTCAAAGATAGCCAGAGAGCCCATAAGATGGTGACAACTTCCAGGTGCTCACATGGGAAATGAAAAGAATCATTGATCCTAACTAGAAGGGACTAAGGACAAAGACACAGGAATATTCATCTTTCCAATATCACCTATTCTTCCAGAATAGCTATCTATCTTTTCTTTTTTCACCTGTTTCCAAGTAAACTATCTTCCTTTATTTTAAACTCTGCCTCTTTAATTCCTTACTGGTTCTGACAGTTTATGATCCCAGGAGCTGCATGTTCCAATGGAATAGCAGCTTATACTTTCCACCCTGGCGTAACGTTTACTAACTCACACAGCTTGTAGGATCAGGAAAAAATACTTCCAGGGAAAGTACTTTTGATTGACACATAGATTAGATACAAATAAGAACCTTAAATTTAAGCCAAGACCAAGATTTTTTGTTTTATATTATTTTTGTTCGGTTTGGTTTGGGGGATTTTTGGAGGTACCAGGGTTTAAACACAGGCTCTTCCTATTGAACTATATTCCCAGCCCTGATTTGGTCTCTTTTTTTGAGACAGGGTCTCACTAAATTGCTGTGTTGCACAAGTAACCCACACTTGTCACCATCCTGCCTCAGCCTCCCAGAATACTGGTATTAGAATTGTATACCTCTACATCAGGCTTAGAGACTTGAGGTTTAAAGAAAAGATAATGTTAGGAAATCTAGATTTTAATTTTAGTCCTAGAGGTCCTAGAAGAGAAATGGAGAGGGTAGTAGTGACAGACCAGTTCAGTTCTCCTTCAGACTTACATGATTCTGCAGAAATGGAGTCAACCCTAATACTGTGCCATAGGTAGCTTGTACCAACTTGCTAGTTCTGAGAATTTAAAATTAAACTGTATGAGCTTACAGTAAAATAAATTATAATAACAACAAAGATGAAAATACTTAAAACTAATTGTTTTATTTTACTATTTTCTACATTGCTGAAATTATTTACATTTTTGTATCTGTATTGTGGAAATATTATGGATGGTATGCTACTGCACATCTCTTCTTGAGTATATATTTAGTAACTTTACATTGGTAGCTTGAAATAGGTCATGATGGGTTATTTATACCACATAATGGAGGTCAGGAAATCAGGACTTGATTTCTTGTTAATTTTGATTGTCTAAAATTAAGGAATTAATACAAAATGTTAATGTGATTAAACATCAAAATATTTTGTATCTTTATCATGCATTTTGTGATTATAATAGCATGAAAATTGAGGAACTATATACTTATATCCAACTATATATGTATTTATTGTCTCACTTCACAAAGAAGTCCTTGGAGTCATTGACAAATCAGTGAAGTTCTGATATACTTCCTTATTGTATGAGTTTCATGATACTTGCTAATGTAAGTAAGTTAAAAAGCAAACATAATGTCAGAACTACATTTGAAGAGATACTTGTTAAGTATTTATCTATATACACCTGGCCAGTTCCTTCAACCCATGTACCTCCCCTCAAGTGACCTGGAATCCCACTGGTTCTAAAGCAGTAGACAGTGCAGATGACATCAGAAGGGATGATTGGAGAAAAATGTATCAGAAGGCCTTGAAGCAGGGAATAGGAGGGGTCAAATAGAGAAAGAGGGTGGAAAAGATGAAGGGGAAGGTTGGACTATTTCTATAAGTACACATATGTAAGAATATTTATCTAACATTTAATTTTTATTTACTTATTCATAAACTCCAAAGAAGAGTCTATGAAAACAACTGTATGTGTATGTACAAATAGATATTCATGCACATAAATATAGTAAGTTTAATGAATTTTATTTATCTATTTTTAACTGAGCTATTACATGGACATACATAGTAATGTGTACTTAATGTGAATATTCAAGAATTTTCTCCCAGCACTTGGGAGGCTAAAGTAGGACTGCTGTGAGTTTGAGGCCAGCCTGGACTACCAAGTGAGTTCATGGCCAGTCAGGACTGCATAGTGAGTCTCTGCCTCAAAAAGACAAAAGAATTTTCAAATACACTGGTCAATTATTTTTCACATTCCTTTTTATTCAAATGGTAAATGCTTTTTTCTGAATTTCTTGCCACTAACAGACAATAACTATATTTTAGTTTACATACTACACATTTTCTGAATGTTATAAAATATTTACAGCAGCTGTACTGTGTGTGTGGGGGGGGGTGAGTGTGCAAGCGTGACCAAAGATCGAACCTAGGGTCCATGCATTGAGCTACATTTCCAGAACATTTTATTGTTTATTTTGAGACAGGGTCTTACTAGGATGCTGAATTGCCCAGGCTGGGCTCAAACTTGGGATACTCCTGCATCAACCTCCCAGAGTGCTGATACTACAGGCATGTGCCACCATGTTCAAGTTCTATTGTACTTCTGGGCCTGATATATACTGGGTGCTCCTAGTTTATATTTTGCTTTCTTGTCTTTTATTTGCAGTGTTGAGGATGGAATCTATGGCCTTGCACATGTCAGACAGTGAGCTATCATTGAGCTACATGCCCAGTTCCTCTTAGTTTATGTATGATAATATTTATTGAAATGTGATATGTCAAATACTGTACTGGGCACTTGGAATACAAAAAGAACTTAATAGGGTACTTCTCTTCAAAAATCTTACAGAAATCAACAATTAAGCAAATAAAATGTGATCTGATATTAGACCAGGATAGAAGTCTCTTCCTCAGTGCATCACACTCTCTCCAGCTTCTAACATCTCATATATTATTCTCACTCTCTGGAAGATTCTAGACTGCTTTGTCACCTGACAAATTCTTATTATTTGTTATGGTGTTATAGTTTAAATTTGGTTTATCCCCTAAGAAGTCATGTGTTGAAGACTTGGTCCCTATACAATGATATTAAGTAGTGGAGAATATTTCAGAGGCGGAGCCTGGTCAAGATTGTTCAATCATTGGAAGATCTAGCCTCCAAAGGAATTAATTAATGCAGCATTAATGCCATTCTCATGAAATGCTAATTAGTCCTTTGAGGATAGGTTGTTTTAAAAGAGTATAAAAAGGCTCTTCCCCAGTTTCTGGTTTCCCATTTCATTTTGTGATCATTTCCTTTTCTATTTGATTCTGCCATTGTGGTGTTATTCACTGTGAGTCCTTTATCAGAAGCTGAGCCAATGTAGCCACTAGCTTTAGTCTTCCTCATTAAAAAACTGAGATACATAAGCCTCTTTCCTTTGAGTACCCAGCTTGAGATGTTTTGTACAGCAAAAGAAAACAGACAAACACAAAAGTCTTTAGCTTGCCCTCTTCTTGATATGAATTGTCAGGACACCTTGAATTCTCTCATTGCTGTGAGCAGTTACCACAGTTTGTTGCTATTTGTCCCCTACAACATAGTGAGCTCCACAAGAAGTGAGACCAGGAATGCTCATTTCTGTATGCTAAAGCCTATTTTTGTACCTGGCACATTGGTGTGAAGAAAGGGACTAAAATAGCTAGAGGGCTCTCTTCATAGGAGTAAAATGCATTTAAAAATAGTGCATCCGTATCAATTTCCTATTCATATGTCACAGTCAAAACTGAATGAATAGGCATGGCTAAAGATTTGAAACTTACAAGTGGATATTTATTTTCATTTTTTCTTTTTTATTTATGTATTTTTTGAGACAAGGTCATGCTATTTTGCCCAGACAGACCTTAAACTTCTGGGATCAAATAATCCTTCTGCTTTAGCCTTCTAGTAGCTGAGATCACCAGCATACACCACCATGCTTTGCTGAGATTGTTTTCTTAATACACTAATCAAATAGGCTAAGATTTCATTTAGGCAACTAAAAAGAAAAGCTGAAAATAGAAAGCATTGACTTTTATGAAATATTTTCTGTTTTTAAAAATACACAGACTGGTTAGGGCTAATGATGGCAGAGTGGTAAGCAACAGAGAAAGAGCCTCTCTGAGAGGCACCATCCAGATGCTGGAAGACAAGTAATGAAGTGGGTCTCATGGATCCAAGAAGGATATGAAGCATGAATTAAAGCCCACAGAGAGAATGATAAGAGAAACTCTAATGAAGAGGAAAGAGGTAGATGGAAGTGCCTTCTCCCTGAGATAGGACTCAGTACATGAGAGGAATAGTTCAAACCTATGGTCACAAGGTAACAGCTGGCAACCCAGAGGCCTCCATGTAGAGATGTGGCAGTGGAGGGGAGCTGTAGATGTGAAGGACTGCACTGGCTGGTGGTGAATAATGAGCACTCAGTAGTACCTTGTGGGAGAGCAATTGGCTAGGAGACATTTTGGAGAGGGGCTGACTGCGCTCAGAACTCAGAGCTGCTGCTGGCTCCATCCAGTGGCTCCCAGCTGGGCTCAGGACCACAGAAGGTATGTGGACAGCTGCAGGCCTAATGAGCCCAGTCCTGGTCAGAAGGTGGAAGCTTGTTGAGATTATTCACTACTCCAGCAAAAAGCTACTACCGATTTGCTGGGACAAATCAACATGGATCGGGACTATGTCCCTTCATGTCATCTACCAATGACAGCAGGAGCAAACTTGAAAGTGGAGTTTTTGTTTCTTGCTCTTATTTGCTTTTTGTCATTGTTGGAATTTTGTTTTTGTTTTTTTTTCCTCCTTCATTGATTAATGTTCATTTTATATGTGTATAAAAATGGTTTCTAGCCTCTTTGTGTTTGTGATTCTATTCTGCTCTTCTTTTTAACTTTTTTCTTTTTATGCCTCCAGTCTTCTGCACCAGTTTCTCAAAGTTAGTTAGCATGATCCCCCTCTTTCAACCTTACATCTAATCTCTTCCTTGTCTTCCACTTTGCTATTTCCTCCCTAACCCATTTTAAATTTTAATTTCTGAGGGTAAAATTAACATATTAGGGACTTGTATACTGAATATAATTTTCTGCTTTGGTTATATTTTGTTATATAATCCTAAATCTAGCTTATTTAGTTAAAGATGGAAAATTAATGGCTAGCTTAAATTTTCATTTTATACACTGTGTTATGACAATTGTTCTAAACAGCTGTTCTTCTTGGCATTCCAAGAACGTGACAGACAAAAAGTCACAGAAAATACGACAGCCCAGTGCCAAAAACCAGATTCTGGGCCAAAATGGCAGAAGTTTGATCCACATCAAATCGAAGAGGTAGGATCTTACAACACACTCAAAACCCAAAGAATATCTATACCTGGAAGACACTGCAGAGAAATATTCATTTCCTAAGGGTTCTAAATACTAGCAACAAAGTGACCCACCATAAGCAATTTAAAAACATCATCCCTGAAATAAAACTAAAAAATAAAATAAAATGAAAAAAACACATAAATGAGATGCAACCCAAGACATTCAGTTCACCAATGGAAAACCCAGGGGCAATGAGATGGGACAATCTGAAAGCCTCCTATCTGGTTTTTCTGAAATGATAACAGAAAAAAATTGAATGAAGCTCTAGAAAAAAAAAGCAAGTCAGTAATTCTTTCTCTGATAACTGCAGAGATTTGTTCACAATGAAAATCATGATTAGTGACTCTAGAGCAGAAACAGCAAAAAAGAATAGAGAAGCTTAAGAAAATGATGGAAGCCATGGATGCTCAGCATAGGAAACAAATAGAATCCCTAAGTCTCTTTCAAGCAGATATCCAGGAGACTAAAAATTCCATTGAGAGCATCTGCTACTTCAGATTAAGCCAATGTGAGGACAGGATCTCAGATATAGATGAGAGACTTGTGGTTAGTGATAATGAAAAGAAAGATTTCTTAAAAATAGCAAGAAATCATGAGAAGTCAATCCAGCAGCTGCTAGATGAGGCAATGAAGAATAACTTAAGATGGATTGGAGTCAATGATAAAGCAGATGATACCACAAATAATATATATATATATATAAAAAAAACTGTTCACAGATGTCATGGCAAAAAATCTTCCCTGACAGAGGAAAAGAATCTGACATACAAAGAAATGAGGCATACAGAACTCCAATTAGCCTTGCTCAAAAAAAAAAAAAAAAATCCACAGCCAGACATATCATAACAAGAGCCCGGAAATTTAACACAAGAATAGGATATTAAAAGTTGCAAGGAAAAAGAAACTAATCACCTTTAAAGGATATCCTATCACAATCACAGCTGACTTCTCAATGCAAATCCTCCAGTCAAGGAGACTTTAGAATGAAGTATTTCAGGTTCTAAAGAAAAACAACTTTCAACCTAAATTGATGTACCCTGAAAAACTAGCTTTCAAAAATAATGGGAAATTAGATACTTCTATGCAAAGAATATCTGAGAAAATTTATGGCCACCAAACCAGCCCTCCAAAATGTTTTGAAGGACATTCTAGAAAAAAGTAACTAGGAGTACAACTCCATGAATCCCAACAGAAAATCCACTAGGCAAAGCAAATAATTAAACAGAGGGAGGGAGAAAAAGTGGGGAACCAGCAACAGGAAAATAACATGAAAAGAGTAAGTCAATACATGCCAAGTGTAACTACCAATGTTAATGGTGAAATCCAAGTCACAGATTGGCAGAATGGATCAAGAAAAAATATATTGCATACAAGAAACACATTTAAATCAAAAATTTCATAGGCTGAAAGTCAAAGGATGGTAAACAATACTCTATGCAACAAGAACTCATTTTATTTGTAGACAAAGTGAATTACAAGCCAAGACTGTTTAAGAGAGATAAAGAAGCTCCTCTTAAAGGGAACAACCCAAGAGGAAGAGATAATCATAAATATATATGCAACAAATACCAGTGCACTCAACTATGTAAAACAAATATTAATGGGAATGAAAAATCAAATAAGCACTAACACAACAGTATTGGGAGATCTCAGTACCCCACTGTCACAAAATAACAGATAAACTAGACAAAAAAATCCACAATGAAATATTAGAACTGAATCAAACTTTTGATCAAGTCAAATTTGTAAATTTATATAGAGTGTTCCACTCCACAACATCAGAATACACCTTCTCAACTGTACATGGAATGTTCTTCAAAATAGACCACATACCAGCTCATAGAACATGGTTAAGTAAATGCAAAGGAATTGAAATTATCCCATGTCTATTATCAGATTATAGTGCAATGAAATTGGAAATCAATGGCAAAATAAACCACAAAAACATCATAAACATATGTAAATTAAATAGCACCCTACTGAACAATCAATATGTCACACATGAAATTAAAGAAGATATTAGGCAGTTTCTACAATTAAATGATACTGACAATACAACATACCAGACAATTAAAGCTGTCCTAAGAGGAAAATTTATAGCAGCAAATATCCATATCAGGAAAACTGAGCAAGTGCAAATAAAAAAACTTGATGGTGAACCTCAAACTTCTGGAAAAATAAGAGGAAGCTAAGTCAAAAGCGCATATGAGGAAAGAAGTTATAAAGATCAGAATAAAAATTAATGAATTGGAGATTAAAAATCAATAGAATCAATGAATCAAAGAGTTGGTTCTTTGAAAGATTAAATAAATCAACAAACTCTTATCCAACTTTATCAAAAAAGGAAAGAAAAGATTAAAATCCGCTCAAGAATTCAAAGGATGAAATCACAACAGACCCTGCAGAAATCCAGATCATCTATACCTACTTTGAAAACATGTATTATAAGCTTTGCGCAGAGGCATTATCATAGCCAATGAGGTTTATCCGAGGTGTGATTATTGCTGCTTGAAAACGTGTATTATAATAAGATGGAAAATACAAAAGAAATGGACAGATCCCTAGATACATATGAATTATCACAGCTGAGTAAAAAGGTATAAAAATTCTAAAAAAAATATCAATCAATGAAATTGAAGATGTAATTAAATATCTACTAACAAAGAAAAGCCCAGGCCCTGACAGATTCACTGCTGAATTCTACAAGAAATTTAGAGAAGTCCTAACACCACTATTTTGCAGATTCTTTAAAAAAATTGAAAGGGAAGCAATATTCTCAAAATCACTCCTGTAAACAAGCATTACACAGACACCAAAAACAAAGGGAGAACCTAACTAAGAAATAATTACAGGCCAATCTCCTTAATGAGCATAAATGCAAAAATCTGCAATAGGATATTGACAAACAAGATGCAGCCGATCATGAAGAAGATTATGCACCATGAGCAAGTGGGATTCATCCTAGGGATGCAGGGATGGTTCAACAAATACAAATCAATAAATATAATAAACCATATTTACAAAGTCAAAGACCAAAACCATATGTTTATCTCATTAGATGCAGGAAAACCTTTTGACAAATCCCAGCACCCATTTATGATAAAAACCCTACAGAAAATTGGAACAGATATTGTTTATCTTAATCTGATAAAGACCATTTATGACAAATAACAGCCATCATCATACTAAATGGATAAAAAAAGACTTCTCTCTAAATTCAAGAACAAGACAAAGATATCCAGTGTCTTCACTCTTATTCAACATAGTCTGGAAACTTTAGCCAGAGCAGTTAGACAAGGGAGAGAAATGAATAAAGATAAAAAAAGAAGAAATTAAATTATCATTATTTGAAGATGACATGATACTCTGCATAGAGGACCCCCAAAACTCCACTAAAATCTGGTAGATGTAATAAGCAAATTCAGTAATGCAGCTGGATACAAAGTCAACACTCAAAAATCAACCACCTTCCTGTAAACATATAACAAACTCACTGAGACTGAAATTAGGGAACCAATACATTTCACAATAGCATTGAGAAATACCTAGGAATCAATCTAAATAAGGATGTAAAACATCTCTACATTGAAAACTACAGTACTCTTTAAAAGGAGATTGAAGAGAATATCAGAAAATGGAAAGATATCCCTTGCTCTTGGGTTGAAAGAACTAATTTAATAAATATGGCCACACAAAACTGTTATACAGATTTACTGCAATTCTGATCAAAATTCCAATAGCTTACCTCACAGAATTAGATAAAACAATCTTAAAATTCATTTAGACTGAAAAAAAAACTAGATTATCAAAAGAAATTCTGGGCAACAAAAGCAAGGCAGAGGGCATCACAATCCCTGACTTGAAATTATAGTATAAATCTAGAATGGTACTGGGAAAAAAAGGAACTGGAGATCAATAGAACAGATTTGAAAATGCAGAAAAACTCCAGATATACTAAGCCACCTTATCTTTGAAAAAGGAACCAAACATATTCACTGAAAGAAAGCCTCTTTAATAAATGGTGCCAGAAAACCTGGCTCTACATGCCAAAGATTAAAAAACTGGACCCATATCTTTCACCATGCAAAGAAAAATAGAAACATTAAATCTGAAAGACAGAATAAGAGAAACTCTTGAAGTCATTGGTGTAAGAAAGCACATTATAAATGAAACTCTGACAGAGCACAGGAACTATCACAAAGAATTGACAACTTGGATCTCATCTTATTAAAATGCTTTTACACAGCAAGAAAAACCACCAATAGAGTGAAGAGACAACCCACAATGTGAGAAAAACATTTGCCAGTTGTTACTCAAAGGATTCCTATTGAACATATATAAAGAACTCAAAAAAATCGACGTCCCAGATTTAAAGACCCAATTAAAAAATGAACATCTGAGAAGAATACACACTTCTCAGAAAAAGAAATACAAACAGCAAATAAATATCTGAACCAATGTTCAACATCACTGGTCATTTGAGAGATGCAAATTAAAACAGCATTGACCTTCCATCTCACCCAGGAAAGAAGGTCTATATTCAAGAAATCAACCAACAACAAAGTCTGGAGGGATTGTGGGGAAAAGGAACCCTTCTCTACTGTTGGTGGGAGTATAGAGTGGTACAACCACTGTGGAAATAAGTGTGGAGATTCCTCAAAAAACTAGGATTAGAGATCCCACTTACCTCCAGCTATTCTTCTTGTGGATATCTTCCCAGAAAAATTTAAAACATCATACCACAGAGATATATGTGCACCCATGTTATTACCAGCACAGTTTGTAATAGCTAAATCTTGGAAACAACCAAAATGCCCATCAACTGAGGAACAGATAAATAAAAATTGTGGTCTTCTTACACATTTGAGTGTTATTCAGTCATAAAGAAAGACAACTGTAGGCCTATATAGGTAAATCGATCCTGCCGAAACTATACTGATAAGTGGAAATAAACCAGATTCACATGTATAAACATTATATCATTTCCCTAGTGTGAGAAGTTGAAAGAATGAATAAGATGAAAAATGTATAGTAGATATTGTAAAATGGGAAGAAATTGCAAGAGGAAAAAAATTGGGCTGGGGAACGGAGAAAAGAAGGAAGGGAATATATATATATATATATATATATATATATATATATATTTAAGATCATTATACCAGTAATTTCTCTTAGTTTATTGAAAAGGAAATTTTGTGCTAATATTGTTTGGACAATTAAATGCCAATATCTTATACTCTGAGTAGCCAATTTAAAGATAACAATACATTATCTATTAACCATTATCACCCTTCTGCTATATTGCTTTGAACCATTTTTTCCTCTTCAAAATAAATAAATAAGTCAAAGACTTAGAGTGACTCTGATTCAAAATGTAAAAGAAATTAAGAATTGGGGGGTCTCTTCCGCTGTCATGGCGCCTATTACGTGTGCTGATTTTGGTACTGCGAGCTGAACACCAACTGTAATGCATTTTGTGGATTCTAGTCGCTGTGACGTGTTTCAGAAAGAACCTGGGAGACCCTCAAGCCACGCAATGAAGTCTTTTCTGAGGAACAGTTGATTAAAATTTTTTCTCGAGCTGCCGCGCCTGGCCATCAGTCTGCAGAGGAGGAGCTGGGCAGATCTGGGGTGCCCTCACTGTCCTCTCTGCGTGTCTGGAGGACTCTGGATATCTCCGCCCAGACTGCTGGAGTTCCCCGAGGCTTCCAGGTGCAGTGAAGGGGAGAGGTGGGTTTGAGGCTTCCACATCAGCCTCCCCATTCCGGTTACACTTGGAGAATTGCTGAGCTCCCAACGGGTGGGCGGGCCCACACTATCAGCCTAGCCCAGCCTGTTTAGCTGCCTCGCCTGGCCATCGGTCTGCAGAGGAGGAGCTGGGCAGATCTGGGGTGCCTGCATCGGCCTCTCCATGTGTCTGGAGGACTGTGGATATCTCTGCAACCAGGGAGGGTCCACAGGTGCCTGAGGCACTGTGGTCTGTGGGGAGTACCCTAACCCGGCTGCGATTGAAGAACTGTGGAGCTTCCAAGGGGCAGGTGGGCGCACAGTGTCCCTGAGGCCCAGCTTGTCTGGAACTGCGGAGTTCTGAGCAGGCAGAGGAGGGCCACTGGTTCTGTAGGCCGAATGGCTTGGGGTAGCGCGGTGCCAGAGTCTCAGTAGCTCCAAGCATAGAAGGGGATTTTTAACAGATCCTGAGGAAGCTTTCAAATAACAGTTGAAACACAGAAATATAGGAAAATGACAAAACGAAAGACCAAATTACAACCTCAAACCTCCAGCCCATCTCAAGAAACCCTAGGAGCGATGTATATAGAAGAAAATATATCCCATCCAACTCATATATCAGACACAATAGCCACTGAAATTGACAAACAACTCCAGGAAGCTTTAAAGAAATTCAAACTCGAAATAATCTCCCAGATAAAAGAAGAAATGATAAAAGAAATGAAAGAGATTCTAAATATATCTAAAGAAAACACAGATAAAAAATTGGAGGAACTAAACAAAAAGATAGAATCCCTAGACGAGCAATATAAGAAACAGAATACATAACGCAGATGCACAGAGATATACAGGAAATAAAAAACTCCACTGAAAGTTGTAAAAACCGCCTTAATGAAAGTGAAGATAGAATTTCAGACCTTGAAGACAGAATTGCAGCTAGTGAACAGGAAAGCAAAGATCTTTTGAAAATAACAAGGAATCAGGAAACAACAATTCAACAACTGCAAGATGATGCAAAGAAGAATAACATAAGAATGATAGGGATTAATGAAAGAGAGGGAGACAACATGAAGGATGTCAGGAGGATATTTAGAGAAGTAATAGCTGAAAATTTCCCAAGCATGAGATCAGAAACTTACATCAGGATCAGTGAAGCACATAGAACTCCAAAGAGTCATAACCAAAATAAAACTACACCCAGACATATAATAATCACCATCCCAGAAATCCAACACAAGAATAGATTATTAAAAGCTGTCAGAGAGAAAAGACAGGTCACTTATAAAGGAAAACCTATCAGAATCACAGCAGACTTCTCAGCACAAGTCAAGAAGAGCATGGAGTGAAGTATTCCAGATCCTAAAGCAAAATGATTTCCAACCAAGACTGATATATCCTGCAAAACTGTCATTCAAAATAGATGGTGCAATACGATACTTCCATGACAAAGAACAGCTGAAGAACTTCATGAACACCAAACCAACCCTACAAAAAATATTGAAAGACAGTTTAGATACACAAAGGAAAAAACCACTAAGCAAAGCGGATAATTAAACAGAACAGAAAGATAAAGATGCAACAGCAGAGAGATAACATTCCTACAACTAACCAGCATTTAACAGTAATAACCATTAATGTAAATGGTCTCAATGCACCAATCAAAAGAAACAGACTAGCAGAATGCATCAAGAAACAAAATCCAACCATATGCTGTTTACAGGAAACCCATCTAACCCAGAAGGATACTCACAGACTGAAAGTCAAAGGATGGAAAACAATTCTTCATGCAGCAGGAATCCAAAAAAAGGCAGGAGTAGCCATTCTGTTTGCAGACAACCTGAACTTTAAACCAACAATGACCATAAAGGACAAAGAAGGTCACTACATACTCGTAAGGGGAAAACTCCAAGAGGAAGAGATAACTATCTTAAATATATACGCACCAAACTCCAGAGCACCCAGTTATATAAAACAATTATTAACAGAAATGAAAACTCAAATTATCAGTAACACAATTGTAACAGGAGACCTTAATACACCACTGACACCAAGGGACATATCAACCAGACAGAAAATGAGCAAAGAAATAACAGAACTGAATCACACCTGTGAACAAGTGGGTTTGATAGACATATACAGAATGTTCCACCCAACAACATCAGAATACACATTCTTCTCAGCAGTACATGGATCACTTTCTAAAATAGACCATATATTAGCTCACAGAACATATTTAAGCAAATGCAAAAGAGTTGAAATCATCCCTTGCATATTATCAGATCATAGCGCTCTAAAATTAGAAATTAATGATAAAAGATACGGCAAAAATTCCGCAAACACATGGAAACTAAATAACACACTCTTGAGTAATCAATGGGTCACAGAAGAAATTAAAGAAGAAATTAAACAATACCTAAAAGAAAATGAAAATGCAGATACAACTTACCGGAATCTGTGGGATGCAATGAAAGCCGTTCTGAGAGGAAAATTTATTGCACTGAGTTCCCACATCAGGAAAACAGAGCGAATACAAATAAATAACTTGATGCTACACCTCAAACAGCTAGAAAAAGAAGAGCAAGTCAAGCCCAAAGCCAAAAGAAGAGAGGAAATTATAAAAATCAGAGCAGAAATCAATGCAATAGAGACTAAGAAAACAATCCAAAGAATCAACGAATCAAAGAGTTGGTTCTTTGAAAGAATAAATAAATTCGATAAGCCCCTAGCCAACCTTATTTAAAAAAGGGAAGAAAAAGCTCAAATTCATGCAATAAGAAATGAAAAAGGAGAAATCACTACAGAGCCAATAGAAATACAGAGGATCATCAACACCTATTTCGAAAACCTCTACTCTCAAAGGTTTGATAACACAGAAGAAATAGACAGATTCTTAGAAGCATATGAAGTACCAAAGGTAGATCAAGAGGATATAAAACTGTTGAATAACCCAATCTCTGCTAATGAAATTGAAAATGTAATTAAGTCCTTACCCACCAAGAAGAGCCCAGGCCCAGATGGATTCACTGCAGAATTCTACAAGAAATATAAAGAAGAACTAATGCCGAAACTCCTCAAACTATTCAATGAAATTGAAAGGGAAGCAACCTTCCTAAGTCATTCCTGGAAGCAAATATTACTCTAGTACCAAAACCTAAGAAAGACCCAACTATAAAAGAGAACTATAGACCGATCTCCCTAGTGAACACAGATGCAAAAATCTTCAATACAATATTGGCAAATAGGATCCAGCAAATCATCAAGAAGATTATACACCATGACCAAGTGGGATTCATCCCAGGAACGCAAGGATGGTTCAACATAAGCAAATCAATAAATGTAATCCACCATATCAATAAAGCCAAAAATAAGAATCACATGATCATTTCTATAGATGCAGAAAAAGCCTTCGATAAGGTCCAACACTTATTCATGATAAGAACTTTACAGAAAATTGGAATAGATGGTCTTTACCTCAATATAATAAAGGCCATTTATGACAAACCAACAGCCAGCATCATACTAAATGGCCAAAAATTGAAAGCCTTTACTTTAAAATCAGGCACAAGACAAGGATGTCCTTTATCACCACTCCTATTTAATATAGTACTGGAAGTACTAGCCAGAGCAATTAGGCAAGAAAGATAAATAAAAGGGGTAAAGATAGGAAAAGAAGAAGTTCAGTTATCATTGTTTGCAGATGACATGATACTCTACATAGAAGACCCCCTAAACTCCATTGAAATACTCTTAGATACAATAAATAAATTCAGTAATGTGGCTGGATACAAAATCAATACTCAGAAATCAATAGCATTCCTATACACTAACAACAAAATTACAGAGATGGAAATAAGAGAAACTGGACTATTCACATTAGCAAGCAAAAAAATGAAATATTTAGGAATTACTCTTACGAAAGAAGTGAAAGACTTATACAGTGAAAATTATAATACACTGAAAAAGGAAATTGAAGATGATCTCAGAAAATGGAAAGATATCCCTTGCTCATGGATAGGAAGAACAAACATTGTGAAAATGGCCATTCTCCCAAAACTGTTATACAGATTCAATGCAATCCCAATAGAAATACCATCAACATACCTTATAGATCTAGAGAAATCACTCCTAAATTTCATCTGGAACCAGATGAGACCTAGAATAGCAAAGGCAATTCTAAGCAGCAAAGACAAAGCAGGAGGCATCACAATCCCTGACTTGAAGTTATACTACAAAGCAACAGTAGTAAAATCAACATGGTATTGGAATCAAAACAGAGCCGAAGATCAGTGGAATAGATTAGAAGATACAACCACAACTACAAACACACTCAACCACCTTATCTTTGATAAAGGAGCCAAGCAGGTTCACTGGAATAACGACAGTCTCTTTAATAAATGGTGCTGGAAAAACTGGCTCTCCATTTGCCAAAAACTAAAGCTAGACCCATGTCTATCACCATGTACTAAATTAAAATGTAAATGGGTCAAAGATCTGAATATTAAAACAGAAACACTAAATCTATTGGAAGACAAATTAGGTAGAAACCTTGGAGACATAGGAGTAGGTAAAGAATTCATGAACAGGACTCAAACCGCACGGGAAATTCTTCCCAGAATCAATAACTGGGACCACTTCTTATTAAAAAGTTTCTGCATGTCAAAAGAAATCTCCAGCATAGTGAAAAGAAAACCCACAAACTGGGAAAAGATTTTAGTGAACTCTCTCTCAGACAAGGGACTCTTGTCTAAAACATATAAAGAATTAAAGAAACTCAGACCTCCAAAATTCAAAGATCCGATCCAAAAATGGGCATCTGAGATGAATACACAATTCTCAGATCAAGAAATGCAAATGGCAAATAAATACATGAAAACATGCTCATCATCATTGGTCATTAGAGAAATGCAAATTAAAACCACACTGGGATACCATCTCACTCCTGAAAGAATGGCCAGGATCAAGAAAACCGACAACAAATGCTGGAGAGGCTGTGGGGAAAAAGGAACTCTCCTGCACTGCTGGTGGGAGTGTAGACTGGTACAGCCTTTGTGGAGATCTGTCTGGAGATTTCTCAAAAAGTTGGGACTGGAAATCCCATTTATTCCAGCTATTCTACTTCTAGGCATATTCCCAGAAGAACTGAAAGCATCATACCACAGTGATATATGTGCACCTATGTTTATAGCAGCACAATTTGTAATCGCCAGATCTTGGAAACAACCCAAGTGTCCATCAACTGAGGAATGGATAAAAACGTTGTGGTATTTCTATACAATGGAGTATTATTCAGCTATAAAGAAGGATCACATTGAGATATTTATCAATAAATGGGCGCAGCTTGAGACCATACTCATAAGTGAAATAAATCAATCTCGCATGTGTGAATACCGAATAGTTTCCCTAATGTAAGTAATGATTCAAGTATATAAAAATAAGTGGTAATCATGATTCCCCATTATGTGGCCTTGAAGCCTTATAAAGTTTTCACTCATTAATTAGAAAGGCTTTATTCTGGCCTTCTTTATATGAAAATATTTGAAGCTAGAGTATATGAAGTTTTATCCAAATATTTCAAGGAAAAAGACAGACACTATGGTAACTACTATTAAGTCGGGTTATATGGTGGTGAAGTACTAGGTTGCTGAAACAGTCATGCTTTGACCTCTATTGTTATATTGTTATGTCCTGTTTTATCTCAATCTCCCCCTTATTGTTTTAAAAAAATTATTTAGTCATTTCTTATGTTTGTCTTAATTAAAGAAAAAATTTAAAAAATTAGGATATATAAATAGTAACTCTTTATGATTTCCTATTAACTTGTTTTGAAGTCCTGTAGTACTCCCATGATCTTGTTTTGACTGATTAGACTCTGTTCCATTCTATATCATAGTATCAAGTTTGAAGACATAGGCAACTACTTTGAAGGCAATAAGATTCACTAAGATACCCATTCTGGTTTGACTATTGTCTTCTTTGGAAGTCCTGTAATGTTCACAATGCCTAAGTCTTATTGGTCTTGTTCTCTACTGTTTTGTCCAACTTTATAATATCTAATGAGATAGAAAGTTCTTTTTAAGGAAACAAGGGACAACATTGATAACCATTGTTGATAACCTTGTACTCTGTTCTACACCATGTGCTATGTCTATCCTTGGTATTGACTGACAGCTTTGTTTTGCCATATTTGACTGTATTCTCTCCCCCCCCCAAAAAGTAATAAGCACTAAGGAGTAATAAAATCCAAAATGTGTAAATTTTGTTGTAAAAAAGAGAGGGGAAAAAAAAGAAAAAGAGCTCTAACGGATATAACAGCAAGTGTGTTTAGGAGTGTTAAATAGCTGACTATATCAATGTTTTTGGATCATTGAACACAGCTGTTTGCAGTCTCCCTGTTTGAATGTCCACCTTGTATTCTTTGATACTGTGATTTGAGCAACTATTTTCAAGATGATAATATGTAATCTACTAACAGGTGATTTCTTACTGTTATGTTTTTTTGTTTGTTTGTTTTGTTTTTTTTTGTTTTGTTTTGTTTTTTTTGTAGTCCTGTATTACGTGTACCCTTACACCGCTTTGTTTTGTTTTGTGTTTTTCTCTTTTTCCTCTTAAATGAAAAAAAAAATAAAAAAAGAATTGGGGCTGGAGGTTTAGCTCAGCGGCATAAGCGCCTGACTTGCAAGCAGGCAGTCGTGAGTTCGATCCCTGGTACCGATAAAAAGGAAAAAGACAAAAAAAAAAAAAAAAAAGAAAAGAAAAGAAAAGAAATTAAAAATTTTAAAAATAAAAAAACTAGGCTGCGGATGCATCTTAGGCCTAGGCTTAATTCCCATCTTCAAAGGAAGGAAAAAGACACAAGGATTGGTCCTCTTTTTCTGTTTCACATTATTATTCTTTGTTGTAATTCCTGGATTGTTTATGTTAGAGAACCGCATCTCAACTACTGTGGTTATTTCCTGTATGGTCTGAGGTGGACACTGTATGGTCTAAGGTGGACCCTTCCATTTGAATTTGTCAAGTGTTACCCTAATCATCCAATAATGTGATGTTACTTATTCTGTCCATTGGAGGGCGATATGTCACCACTAGTACTACTTTCTACAGTGCAACTTTTGTAAGGACTACCTTTACATAGTTTTAAATTCTCACAGCAACAAGCACCTAAATAGAAGAAATCACTTCAGTAGATGTGAGGATGTGAGGATATAGAAGAAAAGATGGCAATGGCACTAATCCTGACTCCTCCTCCCATTCCTTACTCAAGACCCTGAGGTAGACTAGATGCTCAGTGGTCCTGAAATGCTCCCCTTTCATACATGACTAACACAGGGTGTGCAGTTGTTTCTTAACAACATAGCTAGTCTCTGCAGCGGACCCTCAACCACCTGGGATGCCTCGGACTGCCACCATGGGCCCATCCCTTGGCCTGGAACACCTGAACTACCCTGGCACAAGTGAGCTGCCTTGGACTGCCGCCCTGGGCCTGCTCCTCGGCCCTGAACACTTGGGCCACCTGGGATGCCCCCGACCACTGTCTTGGGCCCACTCCTTGGGGAACCCACCTGCCTCCTGTACCTAGTACTGCTGTTGATTTTTGGATCCAACCCCTTCTTCCAGAACCTTCAACTAAAGTGGATTACCTTGCTCGCTGGATGGGAGACTCAGGAACCCCTCATGCAAACAGAAGACCTCAACAGGCTCCAATTAGTGTGGTGAGTTTGCCCCTAAAATAGAGCTCAGCAGTGGATAAATAGGAGTGGAAGTGAAGCTCCCTCCAACTTTAAGACCTTGATGAACCTGGCAAGAGAGCAGATAATCCCCTCATCCACACAGAGAACATCAGACAGATTGAGGAGTGCGCCAATAAGGCCTCCCTCAACTTGGGGAAAATTAAAAGAGCTTATGAGACACCCAGTCTAAGTAGGGCCTCAGCTAGCACAAACACTATAGACATGGAGATGTGGTAACCTGCAAAATCCTGAAGACATAGCAACAATGGGAACTAAGAGTTGACCTATATCAATACTTCCAGGCTAATTAGCCCAGAAAGAATATAGGACTCACTCAACAGGTCCTGAAGGAGGAATTCAGGTGACTCCCTCTCCTCTTCATTGTGGTACTCAGCAATTGGTCAAACATCAAACACACAGTAGGACCCTAAAACTCACACTACAAACAATTTAGACTGTTGGGAATGAAAGACCAAATATTTACCCAAAAGGTGAAAATGACAAAGTGAAAAGGCAAAATGCAATCTTAAACATCTAGTCCATCAGGAGCAAGTACAGGTGACACTGAAACAGAGACTTTAAAAGTCATACATTAGGAATCTCTGAAAAGAGAGCAAATGAAGTAAAGAAAAAAGTCCATGAGGCTACACAGGAAATCAAATTAGAAATAATGTCTTATGTAAAGACAAAAATAACAAGTTTAGTAAATGAGTTGCTCAACATAGCTAGAGAAGAAATAAATTAAAAAATAAAGGAGCATGAGAAATTGATTGAAACATTGAATGAGCAATATAGAAAACAAGCAGAATCCATGAAACAAAATTAAAGAGATATCCAAGAAACAAAAAATTCTACTGAAAGCTGGCAAACCATTTAAATGAAGCTGAGGATAGAATTTCAGACCTTGAGGACAGGATAACAGACAGCAATCATGAAAGGGTAGAACTTGGCCATGTTGGAATTTAGGACACTGGGAAACCAAGCAAGCAGCTCCCCTCCCTGGTAAGCGGCTGTGGTGTGGCACACTGTAGCCACTCCTGGGGAAGAACCAACAGTGTCTACTGAGATCCACACCATGTTGGACTTAGGACACTGGGACACCAAGCAAGCAGCTTGCCTCCCTGGTAAATGGCTGTGCTGCGGCAGGCTGAGGTCACCCTTGGGGAAGAAACACCAACATCTCCTGAGATCCACACCATGTTAAGAACTTAGGATGCTGGCAAACCAGGCAAGCAGCTCCCCTCCCTTGTAAGAGGCTGTGGTGTGACAGGCTGCAGCCCCTCCAGGGAGAGAACCACCAGTGTCTCCTGAGATCTGCACCATGTTGGAACTTAGGGTGCTGGGAAACCAAGCAAGCAGCTCGCCTCCTGGTAAATGGTTGTGGTGTGGCAGGCTGCAGCTGCCCCTGGGGAAGAAACACCAGTGTCTCCTGAGATCCGTGCTATGTTGGATCTTAGGATGCTGGGAAACCAAGCAACTGGCCTGCCTCCCTGCTAAGCAATAGTGAGCCTACTGGTGCATGGATGAGAGTCAAATATCCCACTTTCCCTACTCCCCTTCCTCTGCCCCCTGTTAGCAAATGGCAACCAGAGATCTGAGCATCTCCTGGGAGGTTGACCATAGCAAATAAGGGGGATTTCCTTCTACCATCTCTTGGAAGGCAAATATTTTATTAGTGTTTTGCTTTATTCTGATTAATGGTACTGCTCTATTCAATATTCTGCTTTGATAATTTCTATAATCTTCTGTATTTCATTTTATTTTGATATACATAATTTAAAGAACAACTATTGTGAAGATAATGAGATATACTGTGATCCCTATTACTGTTATCCCAGTAGCCTGCTGTGAAGTTCTGTACCAGTTTCACTACACTGTCTCAGTGGCTTTATTGTCTTGTTCTATTGTATTTTACTACCTTTGAAATTAAAAAATAAAGGGCAGAACTTTTAAAAATAAAAACACAAGAAGAAATGACAATTCAGCAGCTTCAAGATAATGCCAAGAGAAACAATATAACACTACTACACATCAGTGAAGATGGAGGAGTCAATGCAAATGACATAAAGAAACTATTCACAGAATTAATAGAAGAAAATGTCCCAAACATGGGGGGAAATCTGGTATACAAATAAGGGAGGCATACAGAATGTCAAACAGTCACAACCAACATAAATCTATACTGAAACATACAATAATTTTGGTCTCAGACATACAGCATAAAAACAGAATACCAAAAGCTGTTAGAGAAAAGATACAACTCACCTATCAAGGAAAGCCCATTAGAATCATAGCAGACTTTTCAGCACAAACCCTCAAGTCAAGGTGAGCTTGGAGTGAGGTATTTCAAGCCCTCAAAGAAAACAAATTTCAACCCAGACTGGTACATGCAGCAAAATTTTCATTCAAATTTAATGGAGAGACAAGATACTTACATGACAAAGAACAACTGAAGAAATTCATATGCACCAAACCAACACTAGAAAGTGTATTAAAAGATATACTAGATAGAGATAAAAATGACCACAGTCTCCAGAACAACAACAGAAAAAAACCACCTGGTAGGACAAGCAATTAAACCAGAGGGAAAAGCAGAAGCAAAAAACTGGATCATAATATGGCAAAGTCGAACCTGTACATATCAGTTACATCCATAAATGTAAATGGCCTCAATTCACCTATTAAAAGAAATAGATTGACAGAATGGATCAAAAAACATGACCCCACAATATGCTGTAGGCAAGAAACACATCTTGCCTAAACGGAAACTCATAGATTAAAAGTCAAAGGATGGAAAACAGTATTCCAGGCAACATGAATCCAGAAAAAAGCAGGGGTAACTATTCTATTTGTAGACAATGTGAACTTCAAACCTAAAAATATTAAAAGAGATAAAGAAGATCACTACATACTTGCTAGTGGAAAAATTCAAGACAAGAAACTAACAATTATAAATATATATGCACCAAATACAGGAGCACCCAACTGTATAAGACAAGTACTAATGGACATGAAAAACCAAATACACAAGAACACAATTGTAACAAGAGACCTTAATGGCCCACTGTCACAAAGAAATAGATCAACTAGACAAAAAGTCAGCAAAGAAATAACAGAACTGAATTATACCTGCAAGCAATTGGACTTAGTAGATGTTTTCAGAGTGTTCCACACAACCACATCAGAATACACATTCTTCTCAGCTGTGCATGGGACATTCTCCAAAATAGATCATATACTATCCCATAAAACATTCTTAAGTAACTGCAAAGTTATTGAAATTATCCTACGCATAATATCTGACCATAGCACACTGAAAATGGAAATTAATGGCAAAAGAAATTGCAAAACCTGCATAAATACATGGAAATTAAATAGCAACCTTCTGAACAACCAGTGGGCTACAGATGAAATTAAAGAAGAAATAAATCGCTTCTTCACCTGGGGACCAGGCCCCAGCTTCCTGTCGGACGAGTGGGTCCAGGGGAGGCAGAGAACCCCACCCAAGCCCATCGAATTCTCTTCTTCACCTGGGTACCAGGCTCTGGCTTCCTGTCAGACAGCTAAGTCCATCGGAGGCCTGGAACTGTCTTCTTTGCCTGGGGAACAGGCTCTGGCTCCCTGTCAGAGTCCATTGGAGGCAGGGAACCCTGCCCCAGTCTGGCAAACACGTTTCTTGACCTGGGGGCCAGGATCCAGCTTCCTGTCGGGTCAAGTGGGTCTAGAGGAGGCGGGGAGCCCCATGCCAGCCCAGCAGAGCTCTCTTCTTCCCTTGGTGACCAGGCCCAGACTTCCTGTCCAGATCAGTGAGTAAGGAGGGGGCAGGGAATTCTGTCCAGGACGGGCTGACCTCTCTCCCTCACGTGGAACAACACTTGAAGCTGGAAAATATAGGAAAATGACAAAAGACCAAAATGCAATCTCAAACATCCACCCCATCCCAGGAAAGCCTAGGAGCTATGTGCATAGAAGAAAATACATGCCACATACCTGAAATACCTGAAATAATAGTAACTGAAATAAAGAAGCAACTCTAGGAAGCCTTAAAGGAATTCAAACTAGAAATAATCTCTCAGGTAAAAGAAGAAATGATAAAAGAAATGAAGGAGATGCTGAACATATCTAAAGAAAACGCAGTTAAAAAATTGGAGGAGATAAACAAAAAGATAGAATCCCTGGATGAACAATACAAGAAACAAACGGAATATATAAAGCAGATGCAAAGAGATATACAGGAAATCAAAAACTCCATTGAAAGCTGTAAAAACCGCCTCAATGAATGTGAAGATATAATCTCAGACCTCGAAGACAAGATTGCAGCCAGTGAACAGGAAAGGAAAGATCTTTTAAAAATAACAAGAAATCAGGAAATAATAATTCAACACCTGCAAGATGATGCAAAGAGAAACAACATAAGGTTAATAAGGATAAATGAAAAAAGAGGGAACAACATAAAGGATGTCAAGAGGATATTTAGAGAAGTAATAGCTGAAAATTTCCCAAACACGAGATTGGAAACTGATATCAAGATCAATGAAGAATATAGAACTCCAAATAGCCATAACCAAAATAAATCTGCACCCAGACACATAATAATGACCATCCCAGAAATTGAACAAAAGAATGGAATATTAAAAGCTGTCAGAGAAAAAAGACAGATCACCTATAAAGGCAAACCTATCAGAATCACAGCAGACTTCTCAGCACAAAAAATAAAGTCAAGAAGAGCATGGAGTGAAGTATTTCAGATCCTAAAGGAAAATGATTTCCAACCTAGACTGATGTACCCTTAAAAACTGTCCTTCAAAATCGATGGAGATCTTATCTTTGATAAAGGAGCCAAGCAGGTTCACTGGAAGAACGACAGTCTCTTTAATAAATGGTGCTGGAAAAACTGGCTCTCCATTTGCCGAAAACTAAAGCTAGACCCATGTCTATCACCATGTACTAAATTAAAATCTAAATGGGTCACAGATCTGAATATTAAAACAGAAACACTAAATCTATTGGAAGACAAATTGGGTAGAAACCTTGGAGACATAGGAATAGGTAGAGAATTCATGAACAGGACTCAAACCGCACGGGAAATACTTCCCAGAATCAATAACTGGGACCACTTCTTATTAAAAAGTTTCTGCATGTCAAAAGAAATCTCCAGCATAGTGAAAAGAAATCCCACAAACTGGGAAAAGATTTTAGTGAACTCTCTCTCAGACAAGGGACTCTTGTCTAAAACATATAAAGAATTAAAAAAAACTCAGACCTCCAAAGTTCAAAGATCCAATCCAAAAATGGGCATCTGAGAGGAATACGCACTTCTCAGATGAAGAAATGCAATTGGCAAATAAATACATGAAAAAATGCTCATCTTCATTGGTCATTAGAGAAATGCAAATTAAAACCACACTGAGATACCATCTCACTCCTGAAAGAATGGCCAGGATCAAGAAAATCAACAACAACAAATGCTGGAGAGGCTGTGGGGAAAAAGGAACTCTCCTACACTGTTGGTGGGAGTGTAGACAGGTACAGCTTTTGTGGAGGTATGTCTGGAGATTTCTCAAAATTTGGGATTGGAAATCCCATTTATTCCAGCTATTCCACTTCTAGGCATATTCCCAGAAGAACTGAAAGCATCATACCACAGTGATATATGTGCACCTATGTTTATAGCAGCACAATTTGTAATCGCCAGATCTTGGAAACAACCCAAGTGTCCATCAACTGAGGAATGGATAAAAAAGTTGTGGTATTTCTATACAATGGAGTATTATTCAGCTATAAAGAAGGATCGCATTGAGATATTTATCAATAAATGGGCGCAGCTTGAGACCATACTCATAAGTGAAATAAATCAATCTCGCATGTGTGAATACCGAATAGTTTCCCTAATGTAAGTAATGATTCAAATATATAAAAATAAGTGGTAATCATGATTCCCCATTATGTGGCCTTGAAGCCTTATAAAGTTTTCACTCATTAATTAGAAAGGCTTTATTCTGGACTTCTTGATATGGAAATATTTAAAGCTATAATATATGAAGTTTTATCCAAATATTTCAAGGAAAAAGACAGACACTATGGTAACTACTATTAAGTCGGGTTATACGGTGGTGAAGTACTAGGTTGCTGAAACAGTCATGCTTTGACCTCTATTGTTATATTGTTATGTCCTGTTTTATCTCAATCTCCCCCTTATTCTTTAAAAAAATTATTTAGTTATTTCTTATGTTGGTCTTAATTAAGGGGAAAAATTTTAAAAATTAGGATATATAATGGTAACTCTTTTTTATTTCCTATTAACTTGTTTTGAAGTCCTGCAATACTCCCACGATCTTGTTTTGACTGATTAGACTCTGTTCTATTCTGTATGATAGTACCAAGTTTGAGGGTATAGGCAACTACTTTGAAGGCAATAAGATTCACTAAGATGCCCATTCTGGTTTGATTATTGTCTCCTTTGGAAGTCCTGTAAGGTTTACAATGCCTAAGTTTTATTGGTCTTGTTCTCTACTGTTTTGTCCAACTTTATAATATCTAATGAGATAGACAATTCTTTTTAAGGAAACAAGAGACAACGTTGATAACCATTGTTGATAACCTTGTACTCTATTCTACACCATGTGCTATGTCTATCCTTGGTTTTGACTGACAGCTTTGTTTTGCCATATTTGACTGAATTATCTCCCCCCCAAAAAAGTAATAAGAACTAAGGAGTAATAAAATCCAAAATGTGTAAATTTTGTTGTAAAAAAGAGAGGGGGAAAAAAAGAGCTCTAATGGATATAACAGCAAATGTGTTTAGGGGTGTTAAATAGCTGACTATATCAATGTTTTTGGATCATTGAACACAGCTGTTTGCAGTCTCCCTGTTTGAATGTCCACTTTGTATTCTTAGATACTGTGAATTGAGCAACTATTTTCAAGATGATAATACGTAATCTATTAACAGGTGATTTCTTACTGTTATGTTTCTTTTTTGTAGTTCTGTATTACGTGTACCCTTACACCGCTTTGTTTTGTTTTGTGTTTTTCTCTTTTTCCTCTTAAATAAAATTTAAAAAATTGATGGAGAAATAAGATACTTCCATCATAAAGAACAGCTGAAAAACTACATGATCAGCAAGCCAACCCTTCAAAGAATACTGAAAGACAGCCTAGATACATTTAGGAAAAAAACCACTAAACAGAGCAGACAATTAAACAGAATTCAAAGATAAAGATGCAACAGCAGAAAGATAACATGTGAACAATAAACCAGTATATAAAAAATAATAAACAGTAATGTAAATGGTCTCAATGAACCATTTAAAAGATACAGACTAGGAGAACGGATCAAGAAACAAAATCCAACTATATGTTGTCTACAATAAACCCATCTAAATCAAAAGGATACCCATGGACTGAACGTCAAAGGATGGAAAACAATACTTCATGCAACAAGAACCCCCCCCCACAAAAAAAAAGGGGTGGCTATTCTGTTTGCAGACAATGTGAATTTCAAGCCAATAATGATCAGAAGGGATAAAGAAGGTCACTACATACTGGTTAGGGGAAAACTCCAAGAGGAAGAGATAACTATCTTAAATATATATGCACCAAATTCCAGAGCACCAAGTTACGTAAAACAAGTACTAACAGAAATGAAAAACCAAGTTAAGAGTAACACAATTCTAACAGGAGATCTTAACACACCATTGACACCAATGGACAGATCAACCAGACAGAAAATTAGCAAAGAAATAAAAGAACTGAATCGCACCTGTGAACAAACAGACTTAATAGACATATACAGAGCATTCCACCCAACAACAACAGAATACACATTCTTTTCAGCAGGGCATGGGTCTTTTTCTAAAATTGAGCATATATTAATTCACAAAACATATCTAAATAAATGCAAAAAGGTTTGAAATCATCCCTTGCACGCTTTCGGACCATAGCACTATGAAATTAGAAATTAATGATAAAAGATACTACAAAATTCCCACAAACACATGGAAACTGAATAACAGACTCTTGAGTAATCAGTGGGTCACAGAGGAAATTAAAGAAGAAATTAAACACTACCTACAAGAAAATGAAAACACAAATACAATTTATCAGCATCTGTGGGATGCAATGAAAGCCATCCTCAGAGTAAAAGTATTGCACTGAGTTCCCACATCAGGAAAACAGAATGAATACAAATAAATAACCTGATGCTACACCTCAAACATCTAGAAAAAGAAGAAAGTCAAGCCCAAAGCCAAAAGAAGAGAGGAAAGTATAAAAGTCAGAGCAGAAATCAATGCAATAGAGACTAAGAAAACAATCCAAAGAATAAATCAATCAAAAAGTTGGTTCTTTGAGAGAATAAATAAAACTGATAAGCCCCTAGCCAACCTTATTTAAAAAGGGAAGAAAAAGCTCAAATTCATGCAATAAGGGATTAAAGAGGAGAAATCACTACAGACCCTATATAAATACAGAAAATCATCAACACCTATTTTGAAAACCTCTACTCTCAAAGGTTTGATAACACAGAGGAAATGGACAGATTCCTAGAAGCATACGAAGTACCAAAGCTAGATCATGAAGATGTAAAACTACTGAGTAACCCAATTTCTATTAATGAAATTGAAAACATGATTAAATCCTTACCTACAAAGAAGAGCCCAGGCCCAGACGGATTCACTGCAGAATTCTACAAGAAATACAAAGAAGACCTAATGCCAACACTCCTCAAATTTTTTCAATGAAATTGAAAGAGAAGCAATCCTTCCTAAATCATTCCTAGAAGCAAATATTATTCGAGTACCAAAACCTGAAAAGGACCCAACTGAAAAAGAGAACTACAGACTAATCTCCCTAATGAACACAGATGCAAAAATCCTCAATAAAATATTGGCAAAGAGCATGCAGTAAATCATCAAAAAGATCATACACCATGACCAAGTGGGATTCATCCCAGGCAGGCAGGGATGGTTCAATATATGTAAATCAATAAATGTAATACACCATATCAATAGAGCCAAAAGTAAGAACCACATGATCATTTCTATAGACGCAGAAAAAGCTTTTGATAAGGTCCAACATTCATTCATGATAAGAACCTTGCAGAAAATTGGAATAGATGGTCTTTACCTCAATATAATAAAGGCCATCTATGACAAACCAACAGCCAATATCATAATAAATGGCCAAAAATTGAAGGCCTTTACTTTAAAATCAGGCACAATACAAGGATGTTCCTTATCACCGCTCCTATTGAATATAGTGCTGGAAATACTAGCCAGAGCAATTAGACAAGAGAGAGAAATAAAAGGGGTAAAGATAGGAAAAGAAGGAGTTAAATTATCATTATTTGCAGATGACATGATACTCTATATAGAAGATCCCCCAAACTCCATTGAAAGACTGCTAGATATAATAAATAAATTCAGTAATGTAGCTGGATATAAAATCAATACTCAAAATTCAATAGCATTCCCATACACCAACAAAAGGTCACAGAGAGAGAATAAGAGAAGCCACACTCTTCATACTAGCAACCAAAAAATGAAATATCTAGGAATTACTCTCAGGAAAGAAGTAAAAGACCTGTACAAGGAAATTTATATACCATGAAAAATGAAATTGAAGATTATCTCAGTAAATGGAAAGACATCCCTTACTCATGGATAGGAAGAATAAATATTGTGAAAATGGCCATTCTCTCAAAACTTTTATACAGATTCAATGCAATCCCAATAAAAATACCATCAACATACCTCACAGAACTCGAGAAATCACTCCTAAAATTCATCTGGAGTGAGAAGAGACCTGGAATAGCAAGGACAGTTCTAAGCAGCAAAGGCAAGTCAAGAGGTATCACAATCCCTGACTTAAAGTTACACTACAAAGCAACCATAGTAAAATCAACATGGTACTGGTACCAAAACAGAGCTGAAGATCTGTGGAATAGATTAGAAGATACAACCACAACTACAAATACACTCAACCACCTATCTTTGATAAAGGGGCCAAACATGTTCACTGGGAGAATGACAATCTTTTTAATAAATGGTGCTGGCAAAACTGGCTCTCCATATGCCGAAAACTAAAACTACACCCATGCCTTACACCATGTATTAAAATAAAATCTAAATGGATCAAAGATCTAAATATTAAAACAGAAACACTAAATTTATTGGAAGACAAATTGAGTAAAACCTTGAAGATATAGGAGTAGGCAGAGAATTCATGAATAGGACTCAAACCACACCGGAAATACTTCTCAGAATCAATAACTGGGATCACCTCTTATTAAAAAGTTTCTTCATGTCAAAAGAAAGCTCCAGCATAGTGAAAAGAAAACCCACAAACGGGGAAAGAATCTTAGTGAACTGCCCCTCAGACAAAGGACTTCTGTCTAAAACATGTAAAGAATTTTAAAAAAAATCAGACTCCCAATATTAAAGACCCAATCCAAAAGTGGGCATCTGAGATGAATAAACAATTCTTTGAAGGCAACCACTTTGAAGGCAATAAGATTCACTATGAAAAATTGTTCATCATCATTAGTCATTAGAGAAATGCAAATTAAAACCACACTGAGATTTCATCTCACTCCTGAAAGAATGGCCAAGATCAAGAAAACCACCAACAACAAATCCTGGAGAGGCTGTGAGGAAAAAGGAACTCTCCTGCACTGTTGGTGGTAATTTAGACTAGTGCAACCATAGTGGAGGTCAGTCTGGAGATTTCTCAGAAAGCTGGGACTGGAAGCCCCATTTGACCCAGCTATATCACTTCCAGAAGAACTGAAAGCATCATACCACAGTAATATATGTGCCCCCAGGTTTATAGCAGCACAATTTGTAATAGCCAGATCTTGGAAACAACGTAAGTGTCCATCAACTGAAGAATGGATAAAAAAGTTGTGGTATTTTTATACAATGGAGTATTACTCAGCTGTAAGGATTGATCACATTGAGACATTTATAAATAAATGGATGCAGCTTGAGACCATACTCATAAGTGAAATAAATCAAACTCACATGTATAAATACCGAATAGTTTCCCTAGTGTAAAAAATGATAAAAATACATAAAAGTATGTGGTAATCATGATTCCCAATCATATTTGTTTGAAGCCGTATGTTTTCACTCATTAACCGCAATGGTTTTAACCTGGGTTGTTCGATTTTAGTATCTATGATAGTACAAATAGCTATTTTGAAGAAAACAAGACATCATAATAGCTAGTGCTGATTTAATGTCATCTTGTTTTCAAGTCCCATCAAGCTGTGGTACATCTGTTTCTACTGGTTTTAACATGTTGTATCTTAAACAAAATCCTTTATAGGCAAAGAGATAATAAAGAAACCATTGTTCATTTTCTATTAGCTGGTTCTAAATATCCTGTAATTCTTGCATTCTCTTGAATGTCTTCACACTTTCTTGATATGCTTGATGTTATAGCATACGAAGTTACACTCAAATAATTCAAGGAAAGAGACACTATGGCGACTACTATTGTGTTAGATTGTCTGGTGGTGAAACACAATGATGCTTGAATGGTTCGGTTCTGCCCTGTTTTGTTCTGTTACAATGTCCTCTCTTATCTCATTCTCCCCCCCCTTTTTAAAAATTAATCTATTTTCTCTCATTTTTTTAATTAAGGGGAAACTAAATTAAAAATAGCAGGACATAGTATAGTAACTTGCTTGGTATTCCTATTAACCTGATTTGAACCCCAGTATTGCTCTCCCCATCTTGTTCTGTCTGATTATTCTATATTCTCTTTTGTTTGATAGTATTAAGTTTGAGGGTATAGGCAACCACTTTGAAGGCAATAAGATTCACTATGATGCCCATTATGGTTTGACTATTATCCTTTTTTTGAAGTCCTGCAAGGTCTTCAGTGTAGGCTTTATTGGTCTTGTTCTATACTGTTTTGATCAATTCTATTATACCTGATGATATAGACAACTCAATTTAAAAATAGCAAGAGGCACAATGGCAACCACTTTTGATCACCTGGTATTCTATTTTTGCATCATATGCTATGCCCAACCTTCTGTTCTAAATGACTCTGTTTTGCTTAGTCACATTTGGTTTTATTCTCTTCAAAAAAAGTAATAAGAACTGTAGGAGTAATAAAACCCAAAAAGTCTAATTGCTATTATAAAAAAGAGAGGAAAGGAAGGTGGACTAAGGAATATAACCACAGGTACGTTTGAGTGTGTAGGATGGAAAACTATATTACTAAGCTTTTGTTGGATCGTTGAACGGAACTGTCTCCAATTTCACTGTATGAATGTCCACTTTATATGCTTTAATTTTGTAATTTGGACAACTGTTTCTGGAAAGATAATATGTAACCTATTAACTGGTGATTTCTTACTGTATATTTTTTCTTGAAATACTGTATCATTTGTACCCTTTTACTGCTTTGTTTTTTCATGTCCTTTCTTTTTTTCTCTTTAAATAAAAAAAGAAAGAAATCAATACCTACAATTCAATGAAAATGCAAAAACAACATACTGTAATCTGTGGGATGCAATGAAAGCAGACTTAAGAGGGAAATATATAGCAATAAATTATCATATCAAGAAAACAGAACAAGCATAAATAAATGAGCTTATACTTCATCTCAAGCTTCCAGAGAAAGAAGAGGAAGTTAAACTCATAGAAGAGAGGAAATTGTACAGATGAGAGCAGAAATTGATGCAATTGAAACTAGAAAAAAAAATACAAAGAATGAATCAAAAAACTGTTTTTTTTGAGAGAAGCAACAAAATTGACAAATCTCTAGCTAAACCTCTAGCTTTTTATCAAGAAAAAGAAAGAAAAAAAAACCAAATTCATGCAATAAGGACTGAAAGAGGGAAATTACGACAAATCCCATGGAAATTCAAAAGATCATGAATACCTAATTTGAAAATCTCTATTCACATAGAGTGGAAAATACAGAGGAAATGGATAGATTTCTAGAAACATATGAACTACCAAAGCTTAATCAAGAAGATATAGCAAAAAGATATATTTGAATAACCCAATATCAGCTATTGAAACTGAAAATGTAATTGAAAACTTACCAACAAAGAAAATCCCAGGTCCTGATGGATTCACGGCTGAATTCTATAAGAAATTTAGAGAAAATTTGATGCCAATCCTCCTTGAACTCTTCAATGAAAATGAAAAGGAAGCAATCCTCCCTAAAGCATTCCTGGAGGCAAGTATTACTCTCATACCAAAACCTGAGAAAGACCCAACCACAAGGACAACTATAGGCCAATCTCACTAATGAACACTGATGCAAAAATTCTCAATAAAATACTGGCAAATAGAATGCAACATATCGTCAAGAAGATTATACAACACCACCAACTGGGATTCATTCCAGGAATGCAGGGATGGTTTAATATATGCAAATCAATAAATGTAATGCACCACATCAACAGAGCCAAAACCAAAAACACATGGTCATCTCAATAGATGCAGAAAAGCCTTCAAGAAAGTCCAACACATGTTCATGATTAAAACCTTCAGAAACTCAGAATACACAGTGTCTACCTCAATCTTATAAAAGCCATATATGACAAGGCAACAGCCAATATTATAGTAAATAGACAAAAACTTAAAGCTTTCACTTTAAAAACAGGAACAAGAAAATGATGTCCACTATCACCACTCCTATTCAATATAATTCTGGAAATACTAACTACAGCAATCATACAAGAGACAGGAATAAAAGGATTAAGATAGGAAATGAAGAAGTTACATTATCACTATTTGCAGATGACTATACTCTATATAGAAGACCCAAAAACTCCATTAAAAGACTACTAGAGGAAATAAACAAATTCAGCAATGTAACTGGATACAAAGTGAATGCTCAAAAATCAATAGCATTCCTGTACACCAACAAAAATCTCACTGAGAGAGAAATTATAGAAATATACCTTTCACAATAGCATCTAAAAAAATTAAATACCTAGGAATCAACCTAAGAATGTAAAAGACCTATATGCTGAAAATTATGCCATGCTAAAAAAGGAGATTGAGGAGGATATTAGAAAATGGAAGGATATTCCTTGCTCTTGGCTAGGAAGAACCAACATTGTGAAAATGGCTTTACTCCCAAAACTTTTATACAGATTTAATGCAATCCCAATCAAAATACCATTAACATATTGTAGAGATCTAGAGAAAACACTCCTAAAATTCACTTGGAAACAGAAGAAACCTAGAATAGCAACAGTGATTCTGGGCAACAAAGGAAAGGCAGGAGGCATCTCAATTCCTGACTTGAAACTTTACTACAAAGCCACAGTGATAAAATCAGCATGGTACTGGAAAAGAAATAGACTTGAGAATCAATGGAACAGATTAGAAGTTGCAAACACTACTACAAAGACACTCAGCCACCTTATATTTGACAAAGGAGCTAAATATGTTCACTGGGAAAAAGCCTCTTTAATAAATGGTGTTGGAAAAATTGGCTCTCCATATGCTGAAGACTGAAATTAGATCCATGCTTATCACCATGCACAAAACTAAAGTCAACATGAATCAAGCATATAAATATTAAAAGAGAAACAGTAAATCTACTGGAAGACAAGTTAGGCAGAAGTCTTGCAGACATAGATATAGTCAGAGAATTCATGCACAAAATGCAAACTGCATGGGAAACACTTCAAACAATCAACAACTGGGATCTCATATTATTGAAAAGTTTTGCACTTCAAAAGAAATCACCAACAGTGTGAAAAGAAAACCCACAGAATGGGAAAGAATTTTAGCCAACAATCTCTCAGACAAAGGACTTATATCCAGAACATATAAAGAATTGAAAAACATCAAGACCCCCAAATTCAAAGGCCCTCTCCAAAACAGGGCATTGGAGATGAACACACAGTTCTCAATGAAGATACAGAAATGGCAAATAAATATATGAAGAAATGTTCACCATCACTGGTCATTTGAGAAATGCAAGTTAAAACAGCATTGAGATTTTATCTCACTCCAGAAAGAATGACTGCTATCAAGAAATCAACTGACAACAGATGTTGGTGAAGATGTAGAGGAAAAGGAACACTTCTGCACTGTTGCTGGGAGTGCAGATTGGTACAACCACTGTGGAAATTAGTAAGGAGATTTCTCAGAAGTTTAGGATTGGAAGTTTCATTCAATCCAGCTATTCCCCTCCTGGATATTTTCCCAGAAAAATTGAAAAGGTCATGTCACAGTTATATAAGTGCACCCATGTTCATTGCAGTATAATTTGCAATATAAAATCTTGGAAACAACCAAAATACCCATCAACTGCAGAGTGGATGAAAAAATATGATATTTTTATACAATGGAATACTATTCAGCTATAAAAATGGATGATCTTGAGGCCTTTATAGCTAAATAGAGTCAACTTGAGACTATACTCATTAGTGAAATAAAGAAGAAATTAGTGAAATAAAGAAGACTTACATTAGTAAATATCACATCGTCTTCCTAGTGTAAAAATAATAATAATAGACAGAATAATGGGATCCAAAAGTATAACAGATTTTGTAAAAGTAAAGGGGAAGGGAAGTGCTCTAAAGGATATAACTGTATATATGTTGTATAAAATAGATGACCATACTACTGAATTTCTGTTAGATCATTGAACAGAAGGTTTTACACTGTTAATGATTGAGTGTCTAGCCACTTCTTGTGCTTTGATTTTGCAACTTTTTTTTGTACCAGGGGTCAAACTTACCACGGAGCAGTTGTAAGGCTGCTGAGCTAAATCCCCACCTGATTTTCTAACTTCAACAACTATTGTTAAGATGACAATATGTAATGGATTAACTAGCAATTTATGATGTTAATTCTTTTCAATTCTGTATTATTCTACTTTTTTCTGTTCTGCTTTTTAACTTTCTTTTCTTTCTTTAAATAAAAAAATGGAAAAATCAAGAATCTGCTTAAATGGGAAAAATAATATTTCAGGGAAAATGAGGAAAAAGAGAAAGGAAGAGAAAATATCTAATATTATATAAACACACTTAGGATAGCTAAGATGATTGTGCTACAAATTCTATAAGTTCTTGGAACAAAATAGCTAACATTCATAGGATTGTAACAATTATGCATATGTGTATGGTGATCTGAGGAACTCTTGAAGATCATTACATAAAATAACAACCTTAGTTATGCTCATAGCACCTTGTTTTGAAGGCCTATATTGTCAGTGTTCTGAGCTCTTTGCTATTGTTATTTATATGTCTTTTACATTTGGTGTTTTTCTAGGAATTTGTTTTGTTTTGTCTTGGTTTGTTCTGTTTTTCCCTCTAATACAGAAAGAATAGGTATACATGTAGAGACTCATGCATGTGTAGAACTTCTAAAAAGTTTATAAAAATCAATTATATAATGCACAATGAACTGAACAGCTACTTTGAAGAAAAAGAGTCACTAAGGTACCCAGTGCTCATTCCATAGCATCATGATGTGAAATCCAGCAATACTATTATTCTTTGTTCAGAGTCATTTTAGTCTGTTTTGTTTTGTTTAATTTCAACATACATGAAGGTATGGACAACTATTTTGAAGAGAATGAGAGACATTATGGCAGCCATTGTTGACTTTTTATTGTCTGGTCTTAAAAACCTAAAATGCCTTCATCAGCATGTTCACATCAGCTTTATATTACTTTGTTTTGTATGAATTCTTTGTGTGTGAAGAAATGGACAACTATTTGGAAGAAAACAAGAGACAATGTGATAGAATGTGAAGTTCTCTGGTTGTCTTGCTTTGAAATCTGTGTCTCTCACATTGTTTTCTTATGATCTGTTTTGTTCTGTTTAATTTTACCCTCTTTAAAATAAAATTCAAAAAAAAATTTTAAAAAGAACATGGCTAGTCTCTTAGATTTTTGTGTATCTCATTCTGACAAGAGAACAAAATTATGAGACAGATACTATTATGACCAACTTCAGATAAGGACACTAAAACTGAGGCCTGAGAAATTTATTAGCTGGTACAGGAATAGAAGCCAGGATTTTTCAGGTACAGTGGTGCATGCCTGTAGTCCCCCAGGAGGCTGAGGCAAGAAGATTGCTCAAGTCCAGGAATTGGAGTTCAGCCTAGGCAATAATGTACAGCAAATGTCTGTTTCAGAAAAAGAAAAAAAGTGAAGAAAGACAAAAGAAGAAAAGAAAGAGAGAGAAATAAGAGAAAGAGAGAGACAGAGACAGAGACAGAGACAGAGATTCTCACAGTGCCCTGTTTCTGCCCTAGTCACTTTTTAGTATATGCTGATGGCAGTTCTCATCCAATAGAAACCACTAGGGCTAAGAGATTATTTTTTATTCATTGCTCTAGCCTAGCATAGAAAAGAGTGCTGCGTGCACAGGAAAGCATAAAATGCAGTAAGGTTGAGAGTCAGCATGGCGGGGAGAGAGGCGCGAAGGCTCTGAGAGTGGGAAGTGTTGAATGGAGTTGGGAGCTGGACTGGCCAGGTGCTCTGCATCGACCTATGGTGAGTGAGCGGATCAGGGACCCTTCCATAGAGAAGGAGGCTTCAGCATAGGACATACTTGGACTGGGTAGACTATCCAGAACAAGATGCTACAGTGACTTCAGTCACATATCTCCCTCTCAAGCAGGATTGGTGGGGAATGCCTGGCCTGTGTGATGGTGCTGGCTGAGACCCAGTAGACTAGCCCAACTCAGGTCCCAGTGCCTGGAAGTGCACCGTGGCGGTCAAGCCTTCAGTAAGTTGACCTGCAGGGGTGGGCCCAGCATAGACTGCCCAGTCTGTATCACCCTGGTGCGCTGCAGTGGGCAGGAACACCTAGCCGGCCCAATTCAAACAGACGGTGGCCGACAGGGAAGGAAGCTGGGCCTCCTATATACGCTTATATATAAGGAACAAAGAATATGGAAAGAAGGAGCAACAAGAAAGGGTCCTTGGCCCCCAATCCTGAGAAACACGCAATAGCAGACACAGCACCAATAGATATAAAGCACTATCTCCAGAGCCTCATAGACGAGTTCAGGAATGAAGTTATTAATGACCTGAACCAAGACATAAGCAGAATAGTTAGACAAATGCTAAGCACCGCCCAAGAAAAAACAGAGGGTGGAATGGAAGAACAGAAAAAAAGGGGAAAATTGTTTGATGGAGAAAATAGAGAAAACATAGAATACGTGAAGCAGGTTCAAAGAGATTACCAGGAAACTAAAAACTCTATCGAAAACTGGCATAACAGCTTGAAAGAAACTAAGGATAGATTATCTGAACTGGAGGGCAGATTTATAATATGGGAGCATGAAATGAAAAACAACAAAGAACAAACAGCAATAATACAATAACTAGAAGATGATAAGAAGAGGATCTATAACTTAAGAATTAAGAACCTAAGAAAAGAAGTGAGGACACAAACAAATGGACTATAAAAGGTATTCACAGAAATAATCCAAGAGAATTTCCCTAATTTAGCAAATGGTAAAGATACTCAGATATATGAAGCATACAGGACTCCAGCCACCAACAACCCAAACAGAGCTACACCCAGGTATATAATAATCAAAATTCCAGAAATCCAATATAAGAACAGAATACTAAAAGCCGTCAGAGACAAGAAACAGATCACTTACAAGGGAACACTCATCAGAATTACAGCAGACTTCTCGGCACAAACCATCAAATCATGAAGAGTGTAGGGGAAATAATTCAAGCTTTGAAAGATAACAACCTCCAGCCAAGATTGATATATCCTGCACAACTGTCCCTAGAAATGGATGGAAAGACAAGGTGCTTCCAGGATAAAGAGGAACTAGTGGAATTTGCAACCACAAACTCAACTCTACAGAGAATACTGCAGGATAGTCTAAAAAAGGCAAATACCAAGATTCCAGGAATAGTGGCAGAGAGGTCACAATGAATGGAGCAGAAAACGAAATGAAGAAGACAAACTGACAACAAACGACAGAAAAAGAGCTCAACAGAAATGAGGCAGAGAAGATTGGATGGTAGGAACAGCTATTTTGGAGAAAACAAGACATCATAATAGCTAGTGCTGATTTAGTATCATCTTGTTTTGAAGTCCCATCAAACTTGTATTCTTCTGTCTCCATCGGTCTTAAAAGGTTGTTTTTTATTGGATTTTATTATATATGATAATATAAGCAAAAACTTTTATAGACAAGGAGTTTATATAGAAACCATTGTTCATTTTCTGTTAATTGGTTCTAAATACCCTGTAATAATGTCATTCTCTTGAATGGTTTTATAGTGTCTTGATATGTTTGATGCTACAGTATATGAAGTTACACTCAAAGATTTCAAGGAAAGAGACACTATGGTAAATATTTTTATGTCAGGATATCTTGTGGTGAAACACTATTTTGCTTAAATGGTTATGTTTTGAGCTGCGCTGTTCTGTTGTTATGCTCTCTTTTACCTCAATCCTCTTTTTTTAAATTATTTACTTTTTTAATTTTTTAATTAAGGGAAAAATAAATAAATAGCAGGATACATTATAGTAACCTACTTTGATTTCCTATTAACTTGATTTGAAATCCTGTATTGCCCTCACCATCTTGTTTTGATTGATTTTCCTCTATTCTGCTTTGCTTGATAGTACCAAGTTCGAAAGTATAGGCATAAGTGTGAAGACAATAAGAATCATTATGATGCCCATTCCGGTTGACTATTATTTTCTTTTAAAATTCTGAATGTCTCCAATGCTTTGGTTTTATTCTTTACTTTTTAGTTCAATTTTATTATAACTGGCAATTCTTCTTAAAATAGCAAGAGGCAGTATGGTAACCATTGTTGATTACCTTATATTTTGTTTTTACATTATCTATTATGTCCATCCTTTTGATTTGACTGAATCTGTTCTGATATGTCGCATTTGGTTTTACTCTCTTCAAAAAAATAATAAGAACTGTGGGAGTAATAAAACCCAAAATGTGTAATTGTCATTGTTCAAAAGAAAATAAAGTGCTCTAAAGGTTATAACTGCATATATGTTTAAGTGTATAAGATAGATAACCATATTACTGAGTGTTTTTTGGATCATTAAACAAAACTGTTTGCACTCTCACTGTTTGAAAGTCCCCTTTATATGATTCAATTTTGTAACTTGAACAACTATTTCTAAGATGAGAATATGTAATCTATTAACTAGTGATTTCTTACTGTTTACTTTTTAAATTATGTATGACTTGTAAAAAAATGCAGTAAGGTTGGAGAGAAAAGAGATTATGAGTAACGGTGCAATCACCTGAAGTGATTCTCCCATTACCAGCTTAGAAAAATGGACAGAGAAGAAATGATAATGAAATTTTGTTTCCATGTGATTCATTCTGTTTCCAAATCAAAAGTCTAATGAACATAATAGGAAAAAAATCATGTACCATCCAGTGCACTTGTGGCTTGTTCCTTCTGTCCTTGGATTGCTCTCACTCTTGTTTTAAGTGATCAAAAATAGTATCCAGTAGGATGTAGTTGATATTTTCTAAAATATAGAATGGAGTACTAGCATGAACATTGGTTTTCTGTATTAGTGTTCTCATCTAATAAGAGCAGTAAACCTAGCAAATTCCTACTGCTTCTTATTGATTATCATTCATAGTGTTGGAGGATTATATACATAAGCTTATTTCATCATCACAATGAAGATGAGAGTAAATATTTTAAAGAGATTTTACAAAGCTGGATAAGAGTAGGTGGCCCAAATAGCAAGCCCTTCTTCCTTCCTTAAATAAAATATGATAAAATTGTGGTAAATGACCAGTCACCATCCATAATGACTAATGATGCATGCACATTCATATACAATTTTAAAGTGTTACACATATTTTTGTGCAATAGAAAAAACTCATAAAGCAACATTGAAGCCCTCTTTGGATATAGAAGAATATACACTGAATTTATGTAAACTTTGGCAAAGCTCCCTAAGACTATAGTTAATGTACAGTACCTATTTCTTTCTTTAGTGTTTCTGGCCCAATCTTAAACTGCTTATTGCTTCTGTCTCCAATTCTCCACCATCGGACACCTGGGAGTTCAGCCTCTCCCTCAACAGCTCATCTAGGGCAGCCTCTCCCATCTCTTTTCCATGGCACAGCAGTCTCCAGTTTGAATTGTAACACATGGAAACCAGTTTAGGATCCATAAATTGAATTTCAAGTTTTATATGCTGTCTGAAACTCTTGTTTGTGGAGGGATTTTTTTGTAATTACGTACTAGGGATCAAACCCAAGTTCTCATCCTTGCTAGGCACATGCTTTATCACTGAGTCACATTTTCAACCATTTTTATTTTGAGACAAGGTCTCATAAAGTTTCCAAAGCTGGCCTCAAAATTGTGATCATCTTGCTTTAGCTTCCTGAGGAGTTGGGATTACAGACCCACACTACTTCACACAGGAAACAGGGTTTTAAGAAAACACATGTGCAACAATTTTACTCATAGCTACAGGAGGAGGAAAATCAACATCTGTATCAAAAGCATAGTCACCCAGATAAAGTGAAAAATTCTATAAATGCAAATTTCTATATATGGAATTTGGTGTCTTCCCTCTCTTCCTTTCCAGCCTCAACTCAGTACCTAGGCGTTCAAGTGCTGGGAAAGCTATTCGAATCAAGGAGGAATTTGGGAAATGAGACATACTAAAGAAACCAGGATGTCAGTCTCCTCCTTCAGTCAGGTTTGGAGGGAGCTGGAAAACGAGAGATAGGATGGAAGACTGATAGCTTGCTTGTGTGATGTCACAGTTGTGGTATTTTTCATATACATGGAAACACATATCAATTTAATTAGTCTGTTTTAAATGTGTTGAACTGGTAAACCAAGTATGCACATCCAATTAAATATGTACAGAGGAGACAGAGACAGACAGTAAATAAAATACAGAGAGTATGTAGGCACTTTTGCTCAAGTAGTAGAATACTGAAGACATTTATTTGTACTTTGCTTCTTTGAAACAATATTATAATGAAAAGATGGCTGAAAAAAGATCAGCATCCATCACACGAGGTTGGTTCAGTTATGCAATATCAAAGTCTTTTTATGTCTATGAGCCCACTGAGTGAAAATAACAGTGATATGTGCTCATGGACAAAAGAAGATACCCACCACTTATTGTTTAGTGAAATTTTCAGGTATCAGTAAATCATATAAAGATTAATGCTAATTTAAAATATACAATACAGAAAGACATACTTCCTATTTTTAAGTACTGCATTTGCTAATTTCTGAATACTTAACATATACAAGATAGGTATTTCCTTTTTTTGTCTTTTTTCTTTTTACTGGTACCAGGGATCAAACTCAGGACTGCCTGCTTGCAAGGCAGGTGCTTATGCCACTGAGCTAAATCCCCAGCCCCTGAGATAGGTATTTCAAAACATTCAAGAGAGCATCCAGTGTATGGACATCTTTCTTATTCCTGTCTCTTGATCCGTTACCAGCAATCACAACTAAATCAAAACCAAACAAACTACTAACAACATTTAACAAATAAGAGCAATGAAGTTTGAAATATTAACAAATTTTAAATCGTATCACTTAAGGTCACACTAAACAACATGGCTGAAATAAAAAAGTAACTCTAAGTAGTGGAACTATGTCCACCTAAAACACACATGTAAAATCAATGGAAAACGTCCTTATAAGTGTACACAAAACTTAAGACACAGCGATTCTATTCAGCAAAGCACACCAGTTAAGAAAACATTCATATTCACAATGGCACCGAAAACTTGAGTACTTTAGGAAGAATCTGCAAGTGACTTGTGAGTACTTAGTAAAGTGCGTTAGAAGCTAGAGAGTTAAGTGATAACTTGAAAATAATAGAGATGCTGCTTGCTTATTGCGCTGTGAGATTATGTTATGCAGTCAACCATGGCTCAGGTTTTTGACTCTAAGCAAGTCCTCTGAAAAGAAGTAGAAAGGACAAACTAAGAGGTAAGGAAGCTTGCAGGAACACCACAGGCTTAGCAGCCCAGAACCAGATCTTTTTTCACAGAATAATGTTTTGCTTTGCTCAGCTCTTCTCTCTCCTTCGCTCCCCTCCCACCCCTCTGTATTCTCTCCCCTTTCCTCCCCTCCTTTTCTTTTTTCTCTCCCCTCTCCTCCCCTCCCCTCTCCTCCCCTCCCCCCTCCTCCCCTCCCCTCCCTTCCCCTCCCCTCCCCTCCTCTCCTCTCCTCTCCTCTCCTCTCCTCTCCTCTCTTCTCTTCTCGTCTTCCCCTTCTCTTCCCTTTCCCTTCCCCTCTCCTCCCCACTCCTTTCCTCTCTGGGTCAAGGCTGACTGTCGAGGTGCGGTGGACGCCCCCTGGGCGGTCTCCTGTTCCTTGGTGACCTCTTCCCCGCAGTTGGCACCGTCGACCTCCTGGATGACCACGCTGCGCATGATGCCCGCGTCCAGGCAGTGCGGGGCGACATCGTTCAGCCGCGGGCCAGACCCCGTGGCGTGGAAAGCGCACCCGCACACCTGCTGCAGAAGGTGTGCAGCTCGGGATGCGCCTTGGACGGTCGGGAGAGACGCTGCTGTGGCTGTTGGGCCCTGGAGCAGCGCGAAGTGAGAGGCGGGGACCAGGAAGCGACTGTGCCCCTCCGTGCACAGCCTGCAGCTGCGCTCCCCCCACGCGCAGATCGGCGGAGGCCCAGCCGCCAAGTGGGCAGCGCCGCAGTGGCAGCCCCCGGCGCGGTAAGCCGGACCCGGGTACTCAAGATGTCGCCAGCAGGCATTTGGCGGCGCCCCCGCAGCTGGGGCCTAGCGGCTTCCTCAAAGTCTCCCCGCACAGCTCAGTGGGGGAGCTGGGGGATCTGGGGGACGTGGGGGGCGTGTGGGACCTGGGGGACGTGGGAGGCGCGGCGGGCGGCCGTGGGCTGCAGCTCCGCGATGGCCCTGGGAGCATCAGGTCATTGGGGGCCACCTTCGGAACACGCGACCGTCAGCCCTGCCGCGCGTCCTCCCTTGCCACCGCCTGGGCGCCACCGGCTCCCTGCCCGCCGTGGCTCCGGACCCCTCCTTGGAAGGCGGGCACTGTGCTCGTGACGGTGACCGCGACGTCCACGGCGGTAGGGTCCTCGGGCTGCTCGCGCTCCCGCTGCTGAGTCTTCGCTGGGTGCCTCACTCTGCCCTTGGCATCTGTTGTCTTCCAAGCCAGTGCGCGCGTGGCCTCTCATTTCCTGCTCAACCATGCAGGGGCCTCTTCTCTGCATTGGCAGGATTGGCCACTTGTTAAAAGTGGTATCCACACACCTTACCTTGGGGCCGGGGAACAGGCTCAAGAGCACAGGGCATGCCTGGAATGAATGAGGTCCTGAGTTCAATTTCTGTTTAAAAAAAAAAAAGTCCTTCCCTTGACACTGTACACAGCCTCTGGCCTCTGTACCACAGCAGGTAGTCTTCCACCAAGTAGATGCTGAGCCCAACCCTAGAAGACTCTGAGGCAAGTGCAGGTGTGTTAGGCTTTCCAAAGTCTTGTGATTCTTTAGAATCAGCCAGCTAAAACTATAATAACTAACTAAAATAGTGTTACCTTTACTCTGAGCGGCCTGGGGGCGGGGTTGAGTACCTGAAAGAAGGCCCATACACTCAAATTGGATGGGTGTATGGGAGGGGTAGAAAAGACTCTTATTATCTTCCTGCATAATGGAGTCTTTAATTATTAAGGAATGTTTCCTTTGTATTTTCCAAGTGATGAAGTCTACTTTAATAGTACTACACCTTTTTTCTGCTTTTTAAAGTAAGAGTCCTTTCCATTCTACCAATAATTGTTCATTTTATTTGGTTTTCTTTGTATCTCATCCATCTGTTTTTCCTTTCCTGGATTTCTATGCTTTCCTTGAGCACTTTATGGGACATTTTCTCAGCACTTGCTTTTCCATTTAAAATATACATGTATGTCTGTTCATAGCCCTCTGGTATCCACTTTTCACCAGTGCAGCTGGAATGTGGAAACCTCAGTTCCATGAAGAATTACAAAATTGTCCAAACTATCACATGGCTTTATGTTATTACTTTTAATCCATACCAGCTTTTGAGTGCAGAGCACACTGATCCATATATGCACTTTTCAACTGTGGCGCTTAGTCTATGAAAGACTCTTAGAATTCCAGGTAGTTTGCCCTGTCACTGTGCAGAATCATGGTTACTTTATCATTGTCTTTTTAAAGGCCACACTGCAGCTCAGTGATGAGTTTGTAGTAGAGCATTAACTTTACATTTTTTTCAGAACATTACTACATGTTGTGATAGAACGTTAGTATTACACCTTGTAACATAGGTACATAGGTAATCTAGGTAATCTAACAGCTTACAAATATCATTTTTTTCACTGTCCTAGTATAAGAGCAAAAGTCCCTGTCAAATACAAGCATACATGTTCTAGCCTAGCACCTTGACCACTAACTTTAGTCAATCTTTACACATTTCTTAATTAATTTTATCCAGAAGGACTGTACTTACCAATTCCAAAGACACTGGACCCTTTCTAAGAAGATGTCAGTATTCAAACAGCATCTATATATCTCAAACTCAGATGGATAGACAATAGAAACACCATGGTCTGCTGAAAGTGTTCTTGGAATTATGTTTCCAAACCCTTTCCTCATACTAAAAACAAATATTAAATTCTCAGGCTTTCACCTCCACAGCAGTCTTCTCCAGTGCATTAATAAACTTAACTTTTCTATATTTCTTAATTATGGGTAAATTGTTTTTGCCACCAGTGATGCCTCTCACATTCGCTGCCTAACTTGGCAATAACCTCAGTTCCCTGATAAGTCCAAAAAAGACATTTATTTCTTTACCCTCTGTAGGTTGGAGTTGAAACCACAAATTTCATTTGTTGACATTGTTGCAATATGTCAAAATCAGTATATTTACATGATTTGAAAATATCATGATAAGTACTAGGAGAAGTAGGTAAAAAATTAAAAAGCCAAAAACAGTGAGTGTATGTTGGCCGTGTGTGTGTGTGTGTGTGTGTGTGTGTGTGTGTGTGTATGGGATTCAAGCAAATTAAATGAAGGTTGTTGCTTTTTATGTTACAAATAGTTTCACAATTTTCCATAAGCATAAGAAGAATCCACAGAAGTGGAAACTGTAAATAAATGCCTCCCAAACATGTACAGTTGTTACAACAGCTATTATTTTGTGTTTGTTCCTATCAGTTATCACTATTAGTCAGCTGTATGTATTAAAGCATGATCAATACAGGAAATGAGGGAACTTCCATCTTAAGGATAATAGAAATTAAAACAGAGACAAAAAGCACAAATCCACAACTCTGACCTGTATTGTTATGTTGTTATGTCTTCTTTTATCTCAATCTTCCCCCTTTTTAAATTTATTTTTTTATTATTTTTTTTAATTAAGGGAAAAATTTTTAAAAATTAGCAGGATATATTATAGTAACTTTTTTGATTTCCTATTAACTTGATTTGAAATTCTGTATTACTTGTACCCTTTTACTGTTTTGTTTTTTCTTTAAATAAAAAATAAAATAGAAATTTTCCCTTAATTAAAAAATAATAAATAAATAAATAATGGGTGAGATTGAGATAAAAGAGGACATAACAACATAACAATACAGGTCAGAACAGAACAATTTAAGCAACATAGTGTTTCACCACAAGATAACCCAACTTAATAGTAGTTACCATAGTGTCTCTTTCCTTGAAATATTTGAGTATAACTTTGTATACTATAACATCAAACATATAAGACAGTGTGAAACCATTCAAGAGGATGAAAGTATTACAAGGTATTTGGAACCAGCTAACAGAAAAAGAACAATGGTTTCTATATTAGCTCCTTGCTGATAAAAAATTTTGTTTATACTATCACATATAATAAAATCCAATAAGATACAACATGATAAACCCAATGGAGACAGAATAACAGTTTGATGGGATTTCAAAACAAGATGGTATTAAATCAGCACTAGCTATTATGATATCTTGTTTTCTTCCAAATAGCTGTTTATATCATCACAGACAATAAAATCAAACAGCCTAGATTAAAACCATTCCAATTAATGAGTGAAAACTTTATAAGGCTTCAAAGCCATATAATAGGGAATCATGATTACCACATACTTTTATGTATTTATATCATTTCTTACCCTAGGGAAACTATTCGGTATTTATATGTGTGAGTTTGATTTATTTCACTTATGAGTATGCTCTCAAGCTGTGCCCATTTATTTATAAATATCTCAATATGATCATTCTTTATAGCTGAGTAGTACTCTATTGTATAAAAATACAACTTTTTTTATCCATTCCTCAGTTGATGGACACAGGTTGTTTCCAAGATCTGGCTATTACAAATTGTGCTGCTATAAACACGGGTTCACATATATCACTGTGGTATGATCCTTTCAGTTCTTTTGGGAATATGCCTAGAAGTGGAATAACTGGAAAAAATGGGACTTCCAATCCCAGCTTTTTGAGAAATCTCCAGACTGACCTCCACAATGGTTGCAGCAGCCTACACTACCACCAACAGTGCAGAAGAGTTCCTTTTTCCCCACAGCCTCTCCAGCATAAATTAAAAAGAGAAGTGGCAGAATTCACCAAAACTAAGAACTTCTGCTCTTCAAACACATCAGTAAGTTTTAAAAGGAACAAAGCTGTAGAGTGCACAACATATTACAAAATCACATGCCAAGTAAACAATTGTATTCAGAATAGAGGATGTGATCAATATATGCAATCAGTGTTCATATTTTAAAAAATGTATTACAGTAAAAGACACATTGCTATTAATCCCTTCTCAAAAGATTCCTCTCAATTCAAATATTCTTATTCCATCATTTTTGCCATTTTATGAAGTAATTTTGGAAGTCCTCCCTCATGAATATCTTAATACAGTGTGATAAAAATTATGATGAGTGCTGTTACCAAGTGGCATCCAAAAGAAAGGGAGACTCATAAAAAATTATGATTTGCTCTCTTCCACCTTATTCACCAGATGTAGCACTGTGTAACTTCTGTGTCTTCCTAGGGTCACAATGAATGTAAAAAATAAATGGTTTTAATATCTTCAAGACATTGAAGCGTCATACTTAGTGTAAAGGCATTCTCAAAGGAGCATTGCCAAAACTGATTCAGAAAGTGGAAAAATGAAGGGATAAGTGTGTTAGAAGCAGGGCAATAGGGTACATAATTTTGAGGGAGGTTAATTGCAATGTGTCTTTTACTGTAATAATTTTATTGGTATATATTTGTGATATATATTTGTATATATTTGTAATTATATTTATCTTGGGGAATTAGTATATATAAATATCTCACCTTAATCATTTTAACTTCCATTTTGCTCCCCAACTCTTCTCCTTCCCATCCCTAGATCTTCTTTCCATCTCCATCTCTACCACTCTATTTCCTATATTCTCAGTTTTATTTTACTTTTTAAGTTACTTATATTTTGGTTTTCTCATACAAGAGAAACTATCTTTCTGTATCTGATTTATTTTACTTAGCATTATGGTCTCAAGATACATCCATTTTCCTACAAGTGACTCAAAGACAACAATATGCAATGTATCAACTATTGTAAGTATGCTACTAACCTGTTTTGAAATTCAATTTCTTTGTTATGTTTATCTCATTTATTTGAAATTTAAAAATTTAAAACTTTTTAAAAAGCAAGTCTCATACTTATTTCCATATTTTAAAAATTTTAAACATTTATTGTATTTGAGGACTTTTTTTTTCAGATTTATGTTGTGAATCAAGAGCAAAGAACCCAGCAGGATGATTTAAAATGTTGTGAGTTTGTCCAGAAAGGAAGGTCCAGTAAAGCTATGGACTATAAAGATAGACCTGAGTTCTCAATTGCTCAGAAGGAATAGAAAAAATAAAAAAGATAGCCTGTGGGCATCATGGGAAGAGGCAACAGATCCCCATGCTTTGCAACCTCAAAACTGCAATAGTGAAAGACTGGTTGGAGGAGAAAGCTGCAGAGTGTCATGTTCCAGAATAGCAGCAGAGGCCACAGGAGGTTCTAAAATGGTTACAGCTAAACCAGGTTCTAGAATGGTGGTGGCATAGAGGAACTTTTCAGCAGTGCAGAAACTGTTAGGACTTTGGCAATTCTTGGAGATTGACTAAATATTTTTTACATAAATGATGTACATGAGTCTTTGAGGTGCGAAGGGTAAAATGTTGTGGTTGGTTTAAATGTCCCCCTAGTACTTCATGCAGTCATGGAAGTAGCTGAATTTAGCATTTGTGATTGGTTTGTTGTCAGTTGCTGGGATTGGCAGTGTGAGTGCTGCACTCACCCAGGGGCAGGTAGTTGACATACAATATAAGTGAGAGAAGGAAGTGTGCCTTTCCCCTTTTTTGCCCTTTTTGCTTTTGTCGCTTGTGGCCACCATGAAAAGCTGCCCCTTAACCATGCCACTCTGTCTTGAATCCAGCTCAGTGTGGACTGAAATATCCAAAAACTGTAAGCTAGATAAACCTTTCCATTCTTCATGTTGGGTGTCAGGTATTTTGCCTCAACAATGAGAGATAAGTATCCAAGACACACCTGAAATTGTGAGGCCTCTTTCTCTGCTCTTGTTCCTCAGGATTGTTTTTGCTATTCTGAGTCTCTTCTAGTTTCATATGAATTTTAGGATTATTTTCCTTAGTTCTGTGAGGAATACTATTACTATTTTCACTAAGACTGTGCTAAATCTGATTATCAACTTTGGGCACAGGAATAAACTCATTTTAGATCTAGAGACACAGATAGGTAAATGAGCCAGAGTGCAGCTCAGTGGTAGAGCACTTACCTGGCATGTGAAAAGATCTGGGCTCAATCTCCAGTAATACAAAAAACAAAATGAAGTGAAAACTTCATAATTTAAAAGTGAAATGACTTTTAGAAGATATTTCATGAAAATAGTAACAAAAGAGAACAAAGGTGAATACACTGGTATCAGAAAATGTTATATTAATCACAGAAAAACATGAAAATTAATTGAAGACCTAAATGGTAAATGCTAAAGCTATAAAACTCTTTAAAGAAAATATAGGAGAAAAGTTCATGACATTAGGTTTGTCAGTATTCTCTTAGATATGACATAAAAACTACATGCAACAGAAGTAAAAATGAATAATTGGACTACATAAAATTTATGAATGCCTGTGCATCGATGGATTAAAACAACATAGTGATAAGGCCATGTATGAAAAGGGGAGTAAAATTTTGTAAATCATTTATGTAATGTGAGGCCAATATTTAAATATATATAAACAACTTCTACAGCTCAACAAACACAGAACAAAATAATTTAAAAGAGGAATAAACAACTCACATAAAGCCAGATGTGATGATGTATGTCTATAAATTCAGCACTCTGGAAAGCAGAGACAACTTAATGATTAGTGAGTATCGTAAGCCTAGCCTGTGCAACAAAATCAGTGAGTTCTTGTTTCAAACTAAAAATTTTTTGTGTGTTTTTCTTTTTTTTTTTTAATGGGTACCAGGGATCGAACTCATGACTGCCTGCTTGCAAGGCAGGCACTTATGCCGCTGAGCTAAATCTCCAGCCCTCAAAATAAAAATTTAAAAAGAGCAGAGCATAAAATTCAAAAAGATTGGCCCAGCTTCGAACCACACTCTGGGCTCAGGAGGTTTTAGGCCTGCCTGGGCCACGCCCAATGACCTTCTTTCAATCCCAGGAACTCAAATGCCTGCTTGGGTGAGTTCCTGCTCAGCATCCTGAGCCCCAGGAGAGTTTAAGATCATCACTCCCAGTGGTCAAGGACCCACCCAGCTTTCACCCACACTGGACTAGGCTTTCAAGGTTCTGGGGCCCAACTAGATTACGCCCTGTGACCTTCTTCAATCTGGGGAGTCACGTGAAGTGACTTCCAGCACATTGCTCCTCACCCGGGGGAGAGTTTGGACCATCATCCACAGTGCTTAGGTGCTTGCCCAGTGTCCTGGAACACTGGAGGTGGCACAGGAGGGCCGGAGGGCCTCACTGGACCATGCTTATCAACTTTCATTCAATCCCAAGAGCCAAGGGCATGGGAGACAATTTCCAACAGGTCCATGGGAAGCCATGGAGCAACACTTGAAACATGGGAATAAAGGAAAATCACAAATGAAAGACCAAAACACAATCTCAAATCTCCGGCCCATCCCAAGAAAGCATAGAACCCATGTACATAGAATAAAATATAAGTCATACACCTGAAATACCTGAAATAAAAGCAACTGAAATAAAATAAAGAAGGAACTCAGAGAAACTTTAAGGAAATTCAAACTAGAAATAATCTCCCAGGTAAAAGAATATATGATAAAAGTAATGAAAGAGATGCTGAACACATCCAAAGAAGACATACTTTAAAAATTAGAGGAACAAAACAGAAAAATTGAATCCCTGAATGAACAATATAAGAAACAAAGAGAACACATGAAGCAGATTCAAAGAGACATACAGGAAATCAAAAATTCCATTGAAAGTTGTCAAAAATGCCTCAAGGAAAGTGAAGATAGAATTTCAGACCTCGAAGACAAGATTGAAGCTAGTGAACAGGAAAGGAAAGATCTTTTAAAAACAACAAGGAATTAGGAAATAACAATGCAACAGATGCAAGATGATGCAAAGAAAAACAACAGAACACTGATAGGGATAAAAGAAAAAGAAGGGGACAACATAAAGTATGTAAAGAGGCTATTTACAAAAGTAATAGCTGGAAATTTCCCTAACATGAGAATGGAAACTGACATTAGGGTTAGTGAAGCATATAGAACTCCAAATAGCCATAAGGAAAATAAAACTACACACAGACATATAAAAATCACCATCCCAGAAATCAAGCATAAGAATAGAATATAAAAAGCAGTTAGAGGGAAAAGACAGATCAACAACAAAGGAAAACATATCGGAATCACAGCAGACTTCTCAACACAAGCAATGAAGTCAAGAAGAGCATGGAGTGAAGCATTTCATCTCCCAAAGGAAAATGATTTCCAACCTAGACTGATTTACCCTGAAACAATTGTCCTTCAAATTCAATGAAGAAATAAGATACTTCCATGAAAAAGAACAGCTGAAGAACTTCATGATCACCAAGCCAACACTGCAAAGAATACTGAAAGACAGCTTAGATACATTTAGGGAAAAACCACTAAACAAAGCAGACAAACAGAGCAGAAAGATAACATGTCAACAATAAACCAATATATAGCAGTTCTAACTGTTAATGTAAGTGGTCTCAATACACCAATTAAAAGAAAGAGATTGACAGAATGGATCAATAAACAAAATCCAACCATATGCTGTCTACAAGAAACCCATCTAACCCAAAAGGATAATCACAGACTGAAAGTCAAAGGATGGAAAACAACTTTATGCAACAGGAATCAAAAAAAAAAAAAAAAAAAGCGAGGTTAGCTATTCTATTTGTAGACAATGTGAACTTCAAGCCAATAATGTTGAAGGGATAAAGAATGTCACTACATACTGGTTAGAGGAAAACTCCAAGAGGAAGAGATAACTATCTTAAATATATATACACCAAACTCCAGAGCACCCAGTAATATAAAACAACTATTAACAGAAATGAAAACTCAAATTATCAGTAACACAATTGTAACAGGAGACCTTAATACGCCGTTGACACCAAGGGACAGATCAACCAGACAGAAAATGAGCAAAGAAATAAAAGAACTGAATCACACCTGTGAACAAATGGACTTAATAGACATATACAGAATATTCCACCCAACAACAACAGAATACACATTCTTCTCAGCAGTACATGGGACATTCTCTAAAATAGACCATGTATTAACTCACAGAACGTATTTAAATGAATGCAAAAGAGTTGAAATTATCCCTTGCATGCTATCGGATCTTAGTGCTATGATATTAGAAATTAATGATAAAAGATACTGCAAAAATCCCACAAACACATGGAAACTGAATAGCACACTCTTGAGTAATCAGTGGGTCACAGAGGAAATTAAAGAAGAAATTAAGGAATATCTACAAGAAAATGAAAATACAGATACAACTTACCGGAATCTGTGGGATGCAGTGAAAGCCGTCCTCAGAGGAAAATTGTTGCACTGAGCTGTCACATCAGGAAAACAGAAAGAATACAGATAAACAACCTGATGTTACACATCAAACAGCTAGAAGAAGCAGAGCAAGTCAAGCCCAAAGCCAAAAGAGGAGAGGAAATTATAAAAATCAGAGCAGAAATCAATGCAATAGAGACTAAGAAAACAATCCAAAGTATCAACAAATCAAAAAGTTCTTTCTTTGAAAGAATAAATAAAATCCAGAAGCCCCTAGCCAACCTTATTAAAAAAAGGGAAGAAAAAGTTCAAATTCATGGAATAAGAAATGAAAAAGGCGAAATCATGACAGACTATATAGAAATACAGAGGATCATCAACACCTATTTCAAAAACCGCTACTCTCAAAGGTTTGATAACACAGAAGAAATGGACAGATTCCTAGAAACATATGAAGTACTAAAGCTAGATCAAGAGGGTGTGAAACTGCTGAATAACCCAATCTCTATCAATGTAATTAAATATGTAATTAATTCCTTACCTACAAAGAAGAGCCCAGGCCCAGACAGATTCACTGAAGAATTCTACAAGAAATACAAAGAAGATATAATGCCGACACTCCTCAAAAACTTCAATGAAATTGAAAGGGAAGCAATTCTTCCCAAGTCATTCCTGGAAGCAAATATTACTCTAGTACCAAAACCTGAGAAAGACCCAACTGAAAAAGAAAACTACAGACCAATCTCCTTAATGAACACAGATGCAAAAATCCTCAATAAAATATTGGCAAATAGGATGCAGCAAATCATCAAGAAGATTATACACCGTGACCAAGTGGGATTTATCCCAGGCATGCAGGAATGGTTCAACATATGTAAATCAATAAAGGTAATCCACCATATCAATAAAGCCAAAAGTAAGAATCACTTGATCATTTCTATAGATGCAGAAAATGCCTTTGATAGGTCCAACATTCATTTATGATAAGAACTTCACAGAAAATTGGAATTGATGGTCTTTACCTCAATATAATAAAGGCCATATAAGACAAACCAACAGCCAGTATCATACTAAATGGGCAAAAATTGAAAGACTTTATTTTAAAATCAGGCACAAGAGAAGGATGTCCTTTATCACCACTCCTATTTAATGTAGTACTGGAAGTACTAGCCAGAGCAATTAGACAAGAGAGAAAAATAAAAGTTGTAAAGATAGGAAAAGAAGAAATTAATTTGGCATTTTTTGCAGAAGACATGATACTCTACATAGAAGACCCCCTAAACTCCATTGAAAGACTCTTAGATATAATAAATACATTTAGTAATGTAACTGGATACAAAATCAATACTCAGAAATCAATAGCATTCCTATACACTAACAATAAAATCACAGAGAGAAATAAGAGAAGCCACACTGTTCACACTAGCAAGCAAAAAAATGAAATGTTTAGGAATTACTCTTATGAAAGAAGTGAAAAACCTATACAGGAAAATTATAATACACTGAAAAAAGAAATTGAAGATAATCTCAGAAAATGGAAAGACATCCCATGCTCATGGATAGGAACAACAAACATTGTGAAAATGGCCATTCTCCCAAAACTGTTATGCAGATTCAATGCAATCCCAATAAAAATACCATCAACATACCTTATAGATCTAGAGAAATCAATCCTAAAATTCATTTGGAACCAGAAGAGACCTAGAATAGCAAAGGCAATTCTAAGCAGCAAAGGCAAGGCAGGAGGCATCACAATCCCTGACTTGAAGTTATACTACAAAGCAACAGTAGTAAAATCAACATGGTACTGGAATCAAAAGAGAGCTGAAGATAAATGGAATAGATTAGAAGCTACAGCCACAACTACAAACACACTCAACCACCTTATCTTTGATAAAGGATCCAAGTAGGTTCACTGGAAGAATGACAGTCTCTTTAATAAATGTATTGGAAAAACTGGCTCTCCGTTTGTTGAAAACTAAAACTAGACACAAGCCTATCACCATTTACTAAATCAAAATCTAAGTGGATCAAAGATATGAATATTAAAACAGAAACACTAAATCTATTGGAACACAAATTAGGTAGAAACCTTGAAGACATAGGGGTAGGTAGAGAATTCATGAACAGGACTCAAACTGCGTGGGAAATACTTCCCAGAATCAATAACTGGGACCACCTCTTATTACAAAGTTTCTGCAAGTCAAAAAAAAAATCTCCAGCATAGTGAAAAGAAAACCCACAACCTGGCAAAAGACCCTAGTGAACTCCCCCTCAGACAAGGGACTTTTATCTAAAACATATAAAGAATTTAAAAAACTCAGACCTCCAAAATTCAAAGACCCAATCCAAAAATGGGCATCTGAGATGAATACACACTTCTCAGATGAAGAAATACAAATGGCAAATAAATACATAAAAAATGTTCATCATCGTTGGTCATTAGGGAAATGCAAATTAAAACCACACTGAGATTCCATGTCACTCCTGAAAGAATGGCCAGGATTAAGAAAACCAATGAAAACAAATGCTGGAGAGGCTGTAGGGAAAAAGAAACTCTCTTACACTGCTGGTGGGAGTGTAGACTGGTGCAACCACTGTGGAGGTCAGTCTACATATTTCTCAAAAAACTGGGATTGGAAGTCCCATTTGTTCCAGCTATTCCATTTCTAGGCATATTCCCAGAAGAACTGAAAGCATCATATCACAGTGATATATGTGCACCTATGTTTATAGCAGCATAAATTGTAATCGCCAGATCTTGGAAACAACCCAAGTTTCCAGCAACTGAGGAATGTATAAAAAAGTTATGGTAATTCTATACAATTGAGTACTACTCAGCTAGGAAGAAGGATCACATTGAGATATTTATCAATAAATGAGCGCAGCTTGAAACCATATTCATAAGTGAAATAAATCAAACTCGCATCTGTGAACACTGAATAGTTTCCCTAGTGTAGGAAATGATTCAAATATATAAAATTATGTGGTAACCATGATTCCCCATTATGTGGCCTTGAAGCCTTATAAAGTTTTCACTCATTAATTGGAATGGGTTTATTCTGGACTGTTTGATATTATGGCCTGTGATGCAATGAACAACTATTTTGAAGAAAACAAGACATCATAATAGGTAGTGCTGATTTAATACCATCTTGTTTTAAAGTCCCACCAAACTATGGCCCTTCTGTCTCCATTGGTTTTACCATGTTATATCTTGCTGGATTTTATCGTATGTGGTAGTATAAACAAAAATTGTTATAGGCAAAAAGACAATATAGAAACTATTGTTCATTTTTCTGTTAGCTGGTTCTAAATACTCTATAATGCTTTCATCCACTTGAATGGTTTTACACTGTCTTGATATGTTTGATGCTGTAGCATATAAAGTTATATTCAAATATTTCAAGGAAAAAGACTCTATGGTAACTACTATTAAGTCAGGTTATTTGGTGTTGAAGCACTAGGTTGCTGAAACTCTCATGCTTTGACCTGTATTGTTATGTTGTTATGCCCTCTTTTATCTCAACTTCTCCCTTATTCATTAAAATATTATTTAATTTAAAAAAATACAGACTCTTTAGAAATACATCAACACCTATTTCGAAAACCTCTACTCACATATGTTTGATAACACAGAGAAAATGGACAGATTCCAAAAAACATATGAAGTACCATAGCTGGGTCAAGAAGATGTAAAACTGCTGAATAACACAATTTCTATTAATGAAGTTGAAAATGTAATTAAGTCCTTACCTACAGAGAAGAGGCTAGCCCCAGATTGATTCACTGCAGAATTCTACCAGAAATACAAAGAAGACTTAGAGGCCGACACTCCTCAACCTCCTCAATAAAATTGAAAGGGTAGCAATCCTTCCTAAGTCGTTCCTGCAAGCAAATATTACTCTAGTACCAAAACCTGAGAAAGACCCAACTAAAAAAGAGAACTATAGACCAATCTCCCTAATGAACACAGATGCAAAAATTCTCAGTAAAATATTGGCAACCAGGATGCAGAAAATCATCAAGAAGTTTATACACCACGAGCAAGTGGGATTCATCACAGTCACACAGGGATGATTCAAGATACATAAATCAATAAACATAATACATCATGTCAATAAATTCAAAAGTAAGAATCACATGATCATTTCTATAGATGTAGAACAAGCTTTTGATAAGGTTCAACACTCATTAATGATAAGAAACTTAGAGAAAATTGGAATAGATGGTCTTTACCTCAATATGATAAAGGTCATCTATGACAAACCAACAGCCAGCATTATATTAAATGGCCAAAAAATGGAGGACTTTACCTTGAAATCAGGCACAAGACAAGGATGCCCCTTATGACCTCTCCTATTCAACATAGTGCTGGAAATACTAGCCTGAGCAATTAAACAAGAGAGAGAAATAAAGGGGGTAAAGATAGGAAAAGAGGAAGTTAAATTATCATTATTTGCAGATGACATGATATTCTACATAGAAGACCTGCAAAACTCCATTGAGAGATACCTAGATACAGTAAATAAAATAAGCAATATATCTGGATAAAAAATCAATACACAAAAATGAATAGCATTTCTATACAGTAACAATGAAATCACACAGAGAGAATTAAGGGAAGCCACATCCTTCACACTAGCAAACAAAAAAATGAAATACTTAGAAATTAATCTCATGAAAGAAGTAAAAGATCTGTACAGGAAAAATTATAACACACTGAAAAAAGAAATTGAAGAAGAGCTCAGAAAACGGAAAGACATCCCTTGTTCATGGATAGGAAGATTAAATATTGTGAAAATGGCCATTCTCCCAAAGCTGTTATACAGATACAGTGCAATCTCAATAAAAATACCATCAACGTTCCTCATAGATCTAGAGAAATCACTCCTCAAATTCATCTGGAACCAGACGACACCTAGAATAGCAAAGGCAATTCTAAGCAGCAAAGGCAAAGCAGGAGACCTCAGAATCCCTAACCTGAAGTTATACCACAAAGCTACTGTAGTAAAATGAACATGTTACTGGAATAAAAACAAACCTGAAGATCAATGGAATAGATTAGAAGATACAATCATAACTCCCAACACACTCAACTGCCTTGTCTTTGATAAAGGGGCCAAACATGTTCATTGGAAGAACAACAGTCTCTTTAATAAACAGTGCTGGAAAAACTGGCTCTCCATATGCCAATACATGTGAGTTTGATTTATTCCACTTATGAATATGGTCTCAAGCTGTGTCCATTTATTTATAAATATCTGAATGTGATCATTCTTTATAACTGAGTAGTACTCCATTGTATATATGTACCACAACTTTTTTTATCCATTCCCCAGTTGATGGACAGTTAGATTGTTTTCAAGATCTGGCTATTACAAGTTATGCTGCTATAAACATGGGTTCACATATATCACAGTGGTATGATGTTTTCCGTTCTTCTGGGAATATGCCTAGAAGTGGAATACCTGGAACAAATGGGACTTCCAATCCCAACTTTTTGTTAAATCATTGATCTCCACAATGGTTGCACCAGTCTACAGTCCCACCAACAGTGCAGGAGAGTTCCTTTTTCCCCACAGTCTCTCCAGCAGTTATTGTTGGTAGTTTGTTTTTTTTTTTTTTTTTATCCTGGCCATTCTTTCAGGAGTGAGATGGAATCTCAGTGTGGTTTTAATTTGCATTTATCTAATAAGTCATGATGGTGACTATTTTTTATGTATTTATTTGCCATTTGTATTTCTTCATCTGAGAACTGTGGATTATTCTCAGATGCCCATTTTTGGATTGGGTCTTTGATTTTCAGGATCTGATTTTTTTTAATTCTTTATTTGTTTTAGACAGAAATCCTTTTTCTGAGGAACAGTTCATTAAGATCTTTTCCCAGTTTGTGGGTTTTCTTTTCACTATGCTGGAGATTTTTTTGATACGCAGAAACTTTTTAACAAGACGTGATCCCAGTTATTGATTCTGGGATGTATTTCCTGCGTGTTTTGATTCTTGTTCATGAATTCTCCACCTACCCCTATGTCTTTAAGGTTTTACCCAATTTGTCTTCCAACAGATTTAGTGCTTCTGTTTTAATATTCATATATTTGATCCATTTAGATTTTAATTTAGTACATGGTAATAGGTATGGGTCTACTTTTAGTTTTCATCATATGGAGAGCCAGTTTTACCAACACCATTTATTAAAGAGACTGTTGTTCTTCCAGTGAACATGTTTGGCCCCTTTATCAAAGATAAGATGGTTCAGTGTGTTTGTAGTTGTGGTTGTATCTTCTAATCTATTCCATTGATCTTCGGGCCTGTTTTTATTCCAGTACCATGTTGATTTAACTATCGTTGCTTTGTAGTGTCACGTCAAGTCAGTGATTGTGATGCCACCTGCCTTGCCTTTGCTGCTTAGAACTGTCTTTGCTATTCTAGGTCTTTTCTTGCTCCAGATGAATGTGCTTACAATTGATAGACAAATATCAGGTTAATAAATCATGAAAGAAGGATAAAAAATGCTGTGTATAGACCCCTGATGTACCAAAGATTAACACCAAATGTCACTGATACATCTATTAAATCAAACTGAATAAATTTCCAGCCAAAGATATAGCTTTAAAAGGGATTTGGTTTTTAAAAGTTTGAATGCAAAAGTTTCGTGATACTTTCAACATATGGTGCTGTACACTCAGATTGTCTGAGTCAGTCGTTAATGTAAGATGATACTATTGAGATCATATGTGCTGTTGTGGCAAAATTCCCTCTGCATTTGAGCTAAACAAAAAACTATTAAGTCCCACAAAGATGCAACATCTTTCAATAATCCAAATTGTGATTTCTCCACCAAAATGGCTGTAGCAAGTTACTAGGCATCTATCATTTGAGGATTCCATTTCATGAAAATTCTCACAAGTTCAAGGGGAAGATGTTGCTCAAGTTGATGTAAATCTTCTCTGTTGTCTTAGTACATTGGAGGATCTTGTGACATTCTACAGTACAGTATTTACCAGGTGGGCTCCTGCTGCTCAGGCAGGCACTGAAAGGTAAACTGCTTATAACAGAGTTAGAAGGCAAGGTATAGGTTTGCCGATACCCATGGTCGTCTGCCCCATAATTTGGCCTATCCCAATTTCCCAGCCTTTCATGGCGAGCATCAGGCTTTTTTGACTTGATGGAGAATTTTCATATGGTCAAGAATCATAAATGCTATTTATTATTTTAGTCATTAAATACCTCCCAAAGAGTGGTCCCTTAGAGTGTGCTGAATTTGCAGGAGGTGAATAATCACCATGAAATGGACTGAATGGACTGAACACCCACAGAAGGGTGCTGCAGATGCACAGCCAAGAGTGGTTGCTGGAATCCTGGTGGTTTTTTTCTCTCTCTCTCTCTAGAATGCCTTTCAGTATTTTTTGTAGGGTTGGATTGGTGGCCATGAACTCCCATAGTTACTCCTTCTCTTGGAAAAACCTTGTTTCTCCATTAATTTTGAGAGAGAGTTTTTAGGGTATATCAATCTGGGTTGGAGATTATTTTCTTTCAGGGTTTGTACTACTTTGCTCCAGGCTCTTCCTGATTTGATAGTTTCTGTTGAGAAGTCTGTCGTTATTTTGATGGATTTTTCTTTGTAGGTAATCTCCTTCTTTTCTCTGACCACTTTTAACATTCTGTTCTTGTGGTGAATTTCTGGGATCTTGATTACTATATGTCTGGGTGTAGATCTGCTTTGTTTGTAGGTGACTGGAGTTATGTATGCCTCATTTATCTGGATATAATTTCTTTTTCCTATGTTTGGGAAGTTTTCCTTAATTATTTCTGTGAATAGCCTTTGCAATTCATTTGTGGTTACTCCTGCTTCTTCGCTCACGTTTTTTATTCTTAAGTTATAGATGCTTTTGTCATCTTCTAGCCTTTGTATTGTTACTTCCTTGTTCTTTGTTATTTTTAAGAGGTCTTTTCTTTCATGATCACACATTACAAATCTATCTTCAAATTTTGAAAGGCTAACTTTAGTTTCTGTCAAGGCATTTTGCCAGGTTTCAATGGAGTTTTTAATTTCCTGGTAATCTCTTTGGATCTGTTTCATGTTTTCTAGATTTTGTTTATATTCTTCACCAAAGGATTCTCTTCCTTTTCTTGGTTCCTCCATTCTTCCATCCATTTCTTCTTGAGAGGGGCTTAGCATTTCTTTTATTAATCTTTTTATATCTTGACTCACTTGGATTAGAATTTCAGTTTTAAGTTTGTCTACGAGGTCACAAAGATATTTATGTCTGTTGATGTTGTGGCCAATATTGCGTGCTTGCCACACTGGATCTCTTCTGTGTTTATTTCTCCTGCATTTATTTTCCCAGGGTCAGCAGCTGGAGGTTTTTTCTTGTTTCTTTCTCTTGTCATGTTTCTGGTTTCTTTCAAACAGGTGTATGGTGTAGGTCTCAGGCCCTTTCTGTATTGCTTGTAGTTTTTCTAAAGTGTGCTACCTTGGGGCTTGCTGCATTCTCCAGTTTGCTGTTATCTGAGTTGCACACAGGGAGGATGTGGGTTGGCCCCTCTTCTCTGAGCCAGTCAACTGCTGAGTGCCTTCATCAACTTACACTGTGCTGTGGTGGATGTCAGAGGTTTGGGACAGTTCCTTCCCTGGCTAGTGGGTCCCGACCAGGGGGGTGGCTCAGCCCAAGCAGATCCCACCAGTCCTCTTTGGCCCAGGGGTGGCTGGCTGACACCACTGCAGCACGGGGCTAAGGCCTATCCTGCCCAAATCCAATGTCTTTCAGCTGGCCACACCCACCATGGGATCCAGTTTCCAGAACTCACCCAGAATTAATGCAGTTCTCTACCTTGGCTGCATTCCACACTGTGCCTCGTCCTCCTGCCAAGGGCTTGGGACTCACCAACTCCTGATATCAGCAGCTGCAGCTTTAGCAAGACCATGAATAGTCTGACTCCAAGGCACACCCAGCACAGCACCAGACCTGTCTCAATGAGCACGTTTGGCTCCAGCCCTCCACCCGCATTTTTCCTTCCTCTTCTCCTTTTTCTTTTTCCTAAATTTCCTCCTGGGTCGCAAAAATCCCTCTCCTCTCATCAGGTCCTCTCTATGTTGTCAAATTCCAGCATCTGAGCTGTTTTTCCCAGAAAGGCTCTCCACCCAGCTACCTATGAAGCCGCCATCTTCCATGAGTTTTGGTTGTCATCATCACTAAAGAATGTTGTCCCTGTGGTCTTTGATCCTGAGATGGTAAATGAAGTCTAGATGGAAGGACATTGCTTAAAGATATAATGCTTTGGGGTTTTTTCAGTAGAACTAGCTGGTATACTAAGTATGGAAGGTATAGACCTGACTCCCAACTTATTTTTGGTAGGAAGCTTTTCCTCTAGGTCTTAGAGACTTGAGTCCTTATGCTTCAATCTGATTGCTTCTTTGGAGCAACTAATTTGCCATCAGAAGTGCTATCAACCCCAGAGTTAGGGTTAGTGCTACAAGGAACACTTGCTTTTCATTAATCTTTCTTCATTTGAAGTTTTGGCTGTTGAGGCTGACTTCCCCTTTCAGGATGGTAACATTTACACTTATTTCCTTAGGTATACTTCTTTCCATATGAACAAGGCTGCTTGTTGTGTTCAGACATGATGGGTTTCCTTCTTAGAAAATTATTCAGATTTGGGCCATATTTGCCAAGAGGGTGATCAGGGATCATGAGCTTGTCATTGACAAATTAATACATTAATAATTGTTCATCTGTGAACTTTTTCCATTCTAATTTTTTGTTTGCCAGATCCTAGTAGTTATCATTGGATACAAGTATAGCATCTGACTCAAAAGCCAGCTTCACAATGAACCTGTCATTGTAGCACACCACTTACCTCCCTTGAACTCTCTGGAATGGTGTGAACATCCTGAAGATTTACTCTTGAACTGTACATTTGGAAATGATTAATTTTGCAAATTTTTATGCTGTGTACTTTATAACATTTAGAAAAGCAATGATTTGAAAAGTTTTTAAGTAGAAAAAAGTTATTCATTTTATTAATTTTAACATGAAATTAAAACTGTGAAATTTAAAATTAATTATTATGGTAGACATTTGGAGATAATAAAAGGGATCATGGATAGAAAAAGGCAAATGAAAAGAATCAGAATCTATGCATGTCCAAATATACCAAAACAAATCTCATTATTCTGTATTACTCTACAAACTAATAAAAAATTCCTCAGCCAAATATGGTGACATATGCCTGTTATTCAAGCTACATGAGCAGCTGAGAAAAAAGATTATAAATTTTGCCCCAGCTTGGGCAATTTAGCAGAACACTGATTCAAAATAAAAAATAAATAAAAATGGCTGTGGATGTAACTCAGTGGTAGAGTGCTTGCCTGACATGCACAAGACACTGTTAATATACAGTATTATAAAAATATATAATAATAATTCAACATATAAGTTATACAATATAACAGCATAAACACATGCTTCATGAAAAATAACTATATCTTCTGAAATAAAAACTTGGAAATAGTGGCATTTACTTTTTGCAAATCTTTTTAATGTTTAGTTTAATAGAATATAGCTGAGTTAGATCTGCTTCTGGGCTCAATCTGCTTTATATGTCATTATAAAATTCTATATAAAGAAAATAGGATCTCACATAGCTGAAACATATTTTGTTAAATTTTCCAGATATTTGTGATTATTCTTCTTTGGGAATATAAACTTTAACATGTGATAGTTTTTTGCAATTTTAGATGATAGCAATGGAATGCCATACTTTGTTGTACTAAAATTCCTTGATCAGGGCTGGGGATTTAGCTCAGCAGCATAAGCACCTATCTGGCAAGCACAAGGTTGTGAGTTCGATCCCTGATACAAAAAAAAAAAAAAAAAAAAAGAAAGAAAGAAAGAAAGAAAAACAATCCATTGAGCAACTTTGCACTTTTAACGGAACTTTTCCCTATGCATGATTTTGCATCACCATCTGTGGATCAATTGACTTGCTGAGTTATGCAAACATTTAATTAATTACAACATTTATTTAATTGATGCAGAAGCATCTGACCAAATTCAACAGTATTTCACAGTAACATCCAAAAAACTAGAAGTTACATTAGCATATTAAAGATCATATATGAAAATTCTGTAGATAACACACTCAATGGTGAAAGACTGAAAACTCACCTTCTACCTCCAAATCAGAATGAAGGCAAATATTCCACATTTGTCATTTATATTCAACTTTGTATTGAAACTTATATCTGGAATAATTAGACAAAAGGAAATAAAAAGCACCCATATTGGAAAAGTAGAAAAATTATATCTGTTCACAGATGTATAATTTTTTTATGTAGAAAAATCTAGGCATTCCATGAAAACACTCTTAGCAGTCAGCAACAAATTCAGCAGTTTTAATATATAAAATGAATAATCAAAATAAATTTTGATTGTTTATACAAGAACAATTTGAAAGGCAAATTAAGAGTATATTTTGTCACAGGTCATATCTAGATGTACCTCCAGGGGCTGGGGATTTAGCTCAGTGGCATAAGCACCTGCCTTGCAAGCAGGTGGTCATGAGTTCGATCCCTGGTACTGATAAAAAAAAATAGATGTACCTCCAAAGCCTTGTGTGTTCATAGGTAGAGCATTGGGAGTGGCTGAATCATGGTGTGTGATATTGGATCATGGGTGTCAGATACTGGATTAGCTCACTGATTGATTTAGACAGATTTTGGTGCCAGGAGTGTGGTCATTGTTGTAACTGTGTCTGACCATCTGGCTTGGAAGCCTTTAGAATTGTATTGTGAGAGGAGTTTGGAAAGTTTTAGTGATGCCAACTAGAGAAGCAGCTATAGAATACTGTAAGCTGAATTTGATGGAACATTTTCATTAGAATTCAAAGACCAGAATGCTGATAGAAATGCAGTTAGTAAAGACTAAGCTCAGATGGTTTCAATTGTGACCAAGGACTGCACTGGCAGTTGAATCCTAGGTCATGTGTGTTATGCTTAAGCAGAAAATTTGTCTGCATTTTGCTCATGTCCAGAGACACTTCAGGAGACTGAGATGAAGGGGAGCAAATAAATTTCAAGGCAGTCTAATGCTGAGGCAATGGTATGGCTCCTGTTGGGGGCTTTTAGCTGGCTTTACGTTGAAGAACAAATAGACCAGTAGAATGATTTTAAAAGTTTTGAATTTGACTAGAAAGGAAGCTCAAGCAAAGTTGTGGGCTGAAATGATGGATCAGAGGAAAAGGTGGTTGCTGAAAAGATTAGCATTAAAAAGGCAAGTACTTTGGAACACTAAAAAATGGTCTTAGGGTATTATATAACTGGCAGAATAACACCCTTTGAATGCTCAAATTTGCAAAAGTTAGAGACCTAGTTTCAGGAAGAAACCTTAAGGCACCATGCTTCTGAAATGGTCTAGGGAATTCATTCCTTGGAATTGAGTTTATACTATTTAGCAATCCAAGCAATTAACCACTAAACTAAGAAAGAAAATATGGCTACTGCTCCATCTTGTGGTAAATGTTGTTTGGTGTCATATGCATGGTGCTGGTTTTAGATATATACAGAATGCAAAAATTTAAATACATACAGAATGCAAGTGTTCCAGCCATATTTCAGAGGTTAAGAGTGTGCCCATTAAAAAGCTGTGTGAACTGTGACTGTGAAGCCAACATTACTGTTGAAGAACCTGAAGGTTGAAGAAGACGGCACTGTCTATCTCTGAGGAAAGTTGTAAAGAGTGAGGAAAGAAGCCCCAAAAAGAGAGGCCATGTGGGCTACAACCACCAGCGATGATACAAGTGTATGGCCATCCAAGTCCTTTGAAGTTCCCATTTACCACAGATTGCCCTAGATGCTAGACATAGAACAATGGAATTTAATGTTTGCAGTGCTGGATTTTCATCTGCTTTGGCCCCATTCCTTATTATTCCCCTATTTCTACCTTTTGGAATGGGAATATTTATCATGTGACACTGTATGTTGGAAGTGCCTAACTTTCTTTTTATTTTTATAGAGGTTCATAGCTATAAGTTTGTCTTAAGTCCCAGAAGAGAATTTGAAACTTTCAGTAATGTAAAACCATAAGGACTTGGATAACTCTTAGAGATGGACTAAATACATTTTGCATAAAAGGATGCACATGAGACTTTTGTTGGTCAGAGTTGGAATGTTATGCCTTATATCAAGATATCCCCCCAAAACCTCATACAATCATATATGTTGAATTTTTTATTTAAGGAGAAAAAGAAAAAAATTAGAAAAAGGGTACAAGTTATACAGAATTTCAGAAAACATAAACAGTAGGAAATCACTAGTTAATAGATTACGTATTGTTATCTTAGAAATAGTTGTTCAAGTTACAAAATAAAGCATACAAAGAGGAAATTCAAACAATGAGACTGCAAACAGTTTTGTTCAATGATCCAACAAAACTCAGTAATATGTTTATCTATCTTATACATTTAAATATATATGCAGTTATGTTCTTTAGAGCACTTTCTTTTCCTTTCTTTTGTACAATGACAATTACATATTTTGGGTTTTATTACTCCCATAGTTCTTATTACTTTTTTTGAAGAGAATAAACCTAAATGTGACATATCAGAACAGAGTCAGTCAAATCAAAAGGATGGACACAATAGATAATGTGAAAACAAAATATAAGGTGATCAACAATGGTTACCATACTGCCTCTTGCTATCTTAAAAAGAATTGCCTATATCATCAGTTATAATAAAATTGAAAAAAACAGTAAAGAATAAAACCAAAACATTGGTGACATTACAGGACTTTAAAAGAAGATAATAGTCAACCGGGATGAGCGTCATAATGAATCTTATTGTCTTCCGAGTTTTGCCTATACTTTCGAACTTGGTACTATCAAGCAAAGCAGAATACAGGAAAATCAGTCAAAGCAAGATGGTGAGGGCTATACAGGGTTTTAAATCAAGTTAATAGGAAATCAAAGTAGGTTACTATAATGTATCCTGCTTTTTAAATTTTTCCCTTAATTAAAAAGATAAAAATAAAAAGTAAATAATTTTAAAAAAGGAGATTGAGTTAAAGAGGGCATAACAACAAACCAGCTCAGGTGAAAGCATAACCATTTAAGCGAAATAGTGTTTCACCACAAGATATCCTGAAATAAAAGTAGTTACCATAGTGTCTCTTTCCTTGAAATCTTTTGAGTATAACTTTGTATACTGTAGCACCAAACATATCAAGGCAATGTAAAACCATTCAAGAGAATGACAGTATTACAGGGTATTTAGAACCAACTATCAGAAAATGAACAATGGTTTCTGTATAATCTCCTTGTCTATAAGTTTTTGCTTATATTATCATATATAATAAAATCTAATAAGATACAACCTGTTAAGACCAATGGACACAGAAGAATAAAAGCTTGATGGCACTTCAAAGCAAGATGATACTAAATCAGCACTAGCTATTATGATGTCTTGTTTTCTCCAAAATAGCTGTTCCTACCATCCAATCTTCTCTGCCTCATTTCTGGTGAACTCTTTTTCTGTCATTAGATGTCAGTTTGTCTTCTTCATTTCGCTTTCTGCTCCATTCATTGTGGCCTCTCTGCCACTGTTTCTGAAGTCTTGGTATTGTCCTTTTTTAGAATATCCTGCAATATTCTCTGTAGAGTTGAATTGGTGGTTGCAAATTTCCCTAGTTCCTCTTTATCCTGGAAGCACCTTGTTTTTCCATCCATTTCTAGGGACAGTTGTGCAGGATATATCAATCTTGGCTGGAGGTTATTATCTTTCAAAGCTTGAATTATTTCCCCCCACGCTTTTCGTGATTTGTTGGCTTGTGGCGAGAAGTCTGCTGTAATTCTGATGGGTGTTCCCTTGTAAGTGATCTGTTTCTTGTCTCTGATGGCTTTTAGTATTGTGTTCTTATATTGGATTTCTGGAATTTTGATTACTATATGCCTGGGTGTAGCTCTGTTTGGGGTCCTGTATGCCTAATATATCTGAGTATCTTTACCATTTGCCAAATTAGGGAAATTCTCTTGTATTATTTCTGTGAATAGCTTTTGTAGTCCATTTGTTTGTGTCCCTACTTCTTCTCTTATGTTCTTAATTCTTAAGTTATAGATCCTCTTATCATCTTCTAGCCTTTGTATTATTGGTTTGTTTTCTTGTTATTTTTAAGAAGTTTTTCATTTCATGCTCCCATATTACAAATATGCCCTCCAGTTCAGATAATCTATCCTTAGTTTCTTTCAAGCTGTTATGCCAGCTTTCAATAGAGTTTTTAGTTTCCTGGTAATCTCTTTGAACCTGCTTCACATATTCTATGTTTTTTCTATTTTCTCCATCGAACAATTCTCCCCTTTTTTTCTTTCTTCCATTCCTCCATCTGTTTTTTCTTGGGCAGTGCTTAACATTTCTCTATTCTACTTATATCTTGCTTTATTTCATTAAATACTTCATTTTTAAACTCGTTTATGAGGCTCTGGAGATATCGCTTTATGTCTATTGGTGCTGTGTCTGATATTGCATATTTTCTGTCTTCCTTTGCATTTCCCTTTCCTGGATCAGTGTTCTCAGGATTGGGGACTGGGGACCCTTTCTTGTTGCTTCCTCTTCCCATACTTTTTATTCCTTCCACACAAGTGAATGTAGGAGGCCTAATTTTTTTCTCTTTGTCGGTTACAGTTTGTTTGAATTGTGCCGGCTAGGATTTCCTGCCCACTGCAGTGTACAAGGGAGACACAGACTCCGACAGCCTCTGCTGGGCCCACCCCTCCAGGTCAACCTACTGTAGGCTTCACCACTAGGGTGCACTTCCAGGCACTGGGACCTGGTTTGGGCTAGCCTACTGGGTCTTAGTCAGTGGCATCACACAGGCCAGGCACTCCCCACCAATCCTGCTTGAGAGGGGAATATGTGACTAATGTCACTGCAGTGTCCTGTTCCAGCAAGTCTGCCCGGTCCCAGTATGTCCTTTGCTGGAGCCTCCTACTCTATAAAAGGGTCCCCATTCTGCTCACTCACCGCAAGTCAATGTAGGGCTCCCTGCTAGTCCTGCTCTCAACTCTGTTCAAGCATTCCCGCTCTCAGAGCTTTTGTGTGTCTCTCTCCTTGCCCTGCAGATTTGGACACAGCAGCAGCAGCAGGAAATTCAAATCGGCTTCCAGTGGCATGGGTTCTAGCTTCCCGTGCTGAGATTTTATCTGTTCCTGTTATAGCACCAGAATTGGATTTCCAGTTGGTTTCTCTTAGCTTAGTTCATTCCTGGGTCGGCAGGGTGTATCTCCCCTTGCTTAGGACTCCTTGTACCGCATCATTCCTGTGTTTTAAGCAGGGTATCTCAGAGAGCCTCCATAGCTGCTACTATCTTTCTGCCATGTTCTCCCGGAAGTCATATATGTGGCTTTAGAGAATGAATGGATTTGGATTAGTGGCTCAAGTGCTTCCCTGGTAGGTGCAAGGTCATGAGCTTAATCCCTGGCACAAGAAAAAAAGATAGAAAGAAAGAAAAGAAAGAAAGAAAGAAAGAAAGAAAGAAAGAAAGAAAGAAAGAAAGAAAGAAAGAAAGAAAGAAAAAAAGAAAGAAAGAAAGAAAGACTGGGTCATGGGTGTGTGATACTGGATTAGTCCATTAATTGAGCTGGGTATGGATGATAGATTTACTAAAGAGGAAAGATCAACCCTGGTCTTTCCTTACAAATAATAAGCTTGTAAACCAGGTGAGCAAAAAGGGAAAAAGAAGGAAGCTGTGCTGCTTCCTGCCTGCCATGGACTGTTTCTCCTTTGTCATGTCCCTCCGCTATGCCACCCTGCCTTGGAGTCAGCAGAATATGGACTGAAATCTCTACAAAGTGTGAGATGAAATAAACTTTTCTTGATGTTACTTAAAGGTGTCAGGTGTTTTGTCTTAGCAATGAGAAAAGTAACTAAGACATGAAACTTATCTTTGAGTATCACTTCCTTCGACAAGTATTTTCAAAACATCTTATCTCAAGTAACCTCTCCTATGCCTTGTCACAATCTATCCTATTATCTTTTATCATTTTCTGGATAATGTGTATCAATTTCTATAATATTTTTACTGTATGATAACTTTGCTTCTGTCCCTTAGAATATGTGCTGTATATACATTGAAGAAAAGAACCTGTCTTCCTTGTTTTCTGCTATATCTCTAGTGTATAAATAATAACTTGCACATAACTGGGACTTGAATGATACATTGAAAGAAAATGAATGAATGAATATTGCAAATGTTTGTATGTTGTAGACTTTGAGATTGGTGGAATTCTCATCCACTATACAAATGAGAAAATTGATTCAAACAAGTTGAGTGATTTGCCCATGGAGAGAACAAAGAAAAAGATATTATATTGTATTATATTTCTCATGGGAAGTGGAATTCTGTACACATGTAACCACCCAAGGGATATTGAAAAGGGACACCTTTATCAGATGTCCATACATTTGGATGCCTCATCCAATTCTGAAACTGTCACTTCTAGTCCTGCATATTAAATGGGGTACACTGCTAACAGAGTTCCGTAGAAGAAGCAGTTACTTAGAAAGGAAGGGAAGCTTGTCTCAGAGCTTTTGCCTTGGAGCTTTTCTAGTGGTGATGAGCCACGAAACACAAGAAATATTTGCAGCTGTATTTTTCTAGAAATATTCTCATCTTATATTTGAAAGATGTTGGTGATGTATGGACGAACAGTACCAAAGGACAAACCTGACTTTTCTGAGAAGACAGGTGTTTTAAAACCTTGTCATAGATAAGTTTGGAACCCTTGTTACATCTTTAGATGCTACACTGGTGATTCCATTCCCCACTCAGAGTAAAAGCCTTTAACTCAATTCTCATCCTAATGTTTCCACCTAGAAGAGATACAAGGAGACCCAAAGAGACCAGATAAAATTCAGTAGAAACCTTAATATTGTACTTCCTTCCATATAAATCATTATCAGTATGGAGAGGAAGCAACCAAGACTCTCAGGGAAACAGGAGAATGATTATGTTATTTTTAAGATCATTTCCTGTTTTATCCTTTAATCTACAATACGAAATCTGTTTTCTTAGGTGGTTTATACTAAGAGTTCATCAAATTGAGCCGTGAATTATTCATGTTAGTGCTAACAGTTTGTTTTGTAGAAGCTGGTAACAGCATAAAAATTATGCTCTCAGATGGACATTTTTTGGTGTTTTGTGGTCCTAGGGCTACTACATAGGGCCTCATGTATTCTAGAAAAGAGTTCTACCAATGAGCTATGCCCTATCTGGTAGTAACTTTTGAAATTGACAGATAAAATTATATATACTTAAAATACATAACATGAAGTTCTGAAGTATACCTAAAAGTGAATGGGTAAATATAGCTAACTGAGAAATGTATTAGCTCATGTAGTTATGTATACTTTTTTTTGGTAGTGAGAATGTATATGATAATGTTGCATTTTTGAAGAATACAAAATATCACTATGTAGTTTTTAATATTTTGGACATACCAAAAGGCTCACATGAGAATCTGAGAACACTGTTATAACTCAGAAAGCAGCACAATTTTGCCTTCGTTTTATAAGCAGGTAGTCAGACTTGAGTAGTGGGGTAGTGATCACTAGAACTGTTGACCTGGTAAAGAAAGCCTTTTCTGTAAGTTGTCAAGGACAACTGAACTGTGCCAGCATTTTTTTTTTTTACTGAAAATGGGTTATGGCATGAAAGGGTCTCAATCAATCAAAAAGTACCCTAAGTGGAGAGCTGACCACAAGCTAACTACAAGTAGAACTCAAGAGGATGAAGCAAGGATTGCAAGCTTGAGGCTAGATCAGGCAAGATGGCAAGACCTGTCTCAAAGAAACATTTTTAAAAGAGATAGCAATGCTCTTCAGTTATAGAGCAGTTCCTAGTATGTTTGAGGCCATGGATTTGATCCTTAGCACAGGAAAAAGAGTTTCACAGTAGTCAGATACTGTCCATACTGCATCCCTGAAATCAGTGGTTTGTCTCGGAATCCATACTTATTTTTAGTAGAAAATGATTCTTACAAAAATTAATATGAGTGCTGGATGTTATCACTGCAACTATGACAAACATGTCTTTACTACATTCTCTGACTCTCTGCCTTACTGTGCCCTGGAACTACAAGTGTTTTCATAGAATTGTTTTAGCTCCAGTGTAATATGCAGAGAACAAGTAAGGCCTTGGCTTCCAATTTTGGTAGAGTAAGTAGAAAAGATGCTGAACAATAAAATTAAAATATTCCCAAGGCTGGGTATATAGGGTATGTTTCTAGTATGTGTACAGCTCTGTGTTCAAGCTCCATCCAGTACCATAACAAGTAAATAATTAACTAACAAATGTTTTTGGATATTTGCTGTAAGACTACTGATTTCTATCTGCATTTCAGGAGCAATTTTCATTTGTGAGTCAGGGCTTTTTTGTCTAGAAAGCAAGGCTTCATAGCTTTTCTTCCCTAGAACCATGTATGTGACCAAGAGAGAAAAGAATAATTTAAATTTAGTAATATGACAAAAATTAGTTATTTTAGTCCAGTTATGGAAAGATGGCATAGGCTTACTTTCCTGTGGTCCTTCCCACTAAGTGTACAAATGGAAATAATTCAACAGATGCATTAAACATAGAAAGAAGAAGGTAGCTTGGATAGATATTTCAGGAATGGAAAAATAATATCACACTGTCATAGAGAAATGCTCCCTATTATTTATTGGTCTCTGCAGTGATTTTGTGGACACCAGAAGCATCAGTGACAACAAAAAATAAGTCCGTGAGATTAAATCAGACTAAAAACCACTATACAAAAAGGAAATTTCTACAGAGTGAAAAAGAAATTTAGATATGGAACAAGGAAAGATATGAAAACCATATATCTCTTAATCAGTCAATCTAACAATATATAAGGAAACCCTACAACTAAGTAGTTTAAAAAGTAATAGTCTGATTAAAATGTGCTAAGGAATTCAATAGATATTTCTTTAAAGAAAAGACACGGCCAAGATACATGTGAAAAAATGTTCAAGGAAACTAATCACCAGAGAAATGCAAATCAAATGTTAATGAGATAACACCTCACATCTGTCAAAACAAAAACAAAAATAGAGCAAGTGTTGGTGAGAACGTGAAGAAATTGGAAACCTTGGAAATCACTAAGATGAATGCAAAATGGTAGAGCCACTATGGAAAATAGTATGGAGGTTCCTCAAAAATGTTAAAAATAACACTATCATATGATTCACATATCCTCCTTCTGAGTATTTGTCTAAAATAGTTGAAATCAGGATCACAAAGAGAATTCATATTTCCATATTTATTGTGGTGCTATTCACAATCACCAAAATATCTAAAAGACCTAAGTGTCCGTCAACAGATGAATAAACTAAAAATGCGACATTCAGACTTTAAAAGGAAGGAAAATTTGCAATATGCAGCAACATGGATCAATGTTGAACACATCATGCCCTGTAACAAAGAAATGCAGGTTTTTTTTTTTAATTTAAAAGAGAAAAAAAACAGAAAAGAAAAATATAAAGCAAAAGAGACAAACAAACAACAATGACAATAACAAACCCAAAATGATAACAATGTATGTTTCCAAAACAAGATGATAGGAATTTAACAAAGGTTGTTATATTGCATATTGCTATCTTCAAAAGAATTTCTTGGATTGCCAGATATAGACATGGAAAATGATCTGATCATATGAATACTAACTTGTCCAAGAACTAATATAATTAGTAATATAGCCATCTTAGCTAACAGATATGTATATGTACAAACTTATATTATTTTCCTTTTCCCTTACTTCTTTCCTCCTATGCCCATCCCACTTATCTTTCAGTCATTTCTTACCTTTATACAATACCCTTTCAGTTATTTCTTACCATTATACAATATTTATTGCAGATTTTAGATCATATTTGCTCTTTCAGTTTCTTTTTTTTACATGAAAATTCTTTTAATGATCAGTAATGTTGATCAAAATGCAGCACACAAAATTATATATACAGTGTGATTACAAATATGAAGCGAAGAATAGATAGGAAAGAAATCAGAAGAAGATGTGCTGACATATGAATAGTGAAGGAAGAGACCACATGTCAATGCAGGATTCTGTGCCAGTTCTGCTCCAAATTAAGTTTACCACTCTCAGAGTGTTCACATCTCTATCCCTGCTGTGCCGATTCAGATGTGGCAATGGCAGGGTATTCAAGCCATGGGTTCCAGTGGTGGCACTGAGATTTTAGCTGTTCCAATTGTAGCACCTGGATTGCATTTCTTATTGTTTTCTCTCAGCTTAGTTCGTTCCTGGGTCTGTAGGGTGTATCTCCCTCTGCTTAGGACTCCCCACACTGCACCATTTCTGAATTCTAAGCTGGCTATCTCAGAGAGCCTCTGTAGCTGCTGTTATCTATCCACCATCTTCTCCACTCCCCATATTTGCTCTTTCAGTTTCTTACACTAGGAGACAATACAGTATTTATACATGTGAGTTTGATTTATTTCACTTATGAGTATGGTCTCAAGTTGCATCCATTTACCTATAAAAGCCTTGATGCAATCCTTCTTTATACCCAAGTAATACTCCACTGTAAAAAAAATACCACATCTGGGGAGTTCAGAAGAACATGGTAGATAGATAGCAGCAGCCTCGGAGGCTCTCTGAAAAACCGCACTTGAAATCTAGGAATGGTGCCGGGCAGGAAGTCCCAGGCAAGGAAGGATATTCTGTGCCGACCCAGGAACTAACTAAATTAAGAGAAACCATCTGGAAACGCAATCCCAGTGATACAGCAGGCACAGATAAGGTCTCACGACGAAAGCTGGACCCACGCCACTGGAAACTGTGATTTGAATTACCTGCAGGCGCTGTTGCATCCCAGTCCGCACAGCAGGGAAAGAGGAGCAAAAGCTTGGACAGTGGGAAGCATTGAAAGGAGTTGGGAGTGGGACTGGCCAGGTGCCCTGCATGAACCTGCAAGGAGTGAGCAGACCAGGATCCTTCCATAGAGAAGGAGGCTTCAGCAGAAGACACAGACAGACCGGGCAGACTTCCTGGAACGAGGTGCTGCAGTGATTTCAGTCACATATCCCCCTCTCAAGCGGGATTGGTGGGGAGTGCCTGGCCTGTGAGACACTGCTGGCTGAGACCCAGTAGGCTAGTCCAACACAGGTTCCAGTGCCTGGAGGTGCACCCTAGCGGTGAAGCCTTCAGTAGGTTGACCTGCAGGGGCAGGCCGGCATAGACTGTCCAGGTCTGTATCTCCCTGGTGCCGTTGCGGTGGGCAGGAACACCTAGCTGGCGCAATTCAAACAGACTGTGGCTGACAGGGAAGGAAGCTGGGCCTCTTATACACACTTAAATATAAGGAACAAAGAATATGGGAAGAGGGAGCAACAAGAAAGGGTCCTTGGCCCCCAATCCTGAGAAACATACAATAGCAGACATGGAACCAATAGACATAAAGCGCTATCTCCAGAGCCTTCTAGACGAGTTCAGGAATGAAGTTATTAATGACCTGAACCAAGACATAAGCAGAATAGTTAGACAAATGCTAAGCACCACCCAAGAAAAAACAGATGATGGAGTGGAAGAACAGAAAAAAGGGGCATATTGTTTGATGGAGAAGATAGAGAAAACATAGAATACATGAAGCAGGTTCAAAGAGATTACCAGGAAACTAATAACTATTAAAAACTGGCATAACAGCTTGAAAGAAACTAAGGACAGATTATCTGAACCAGAGGGCATATTTGCAATATGGGAGCATGAAATGAAAAACTTCTTAAAAATATAAAAACCAACAGCAACAATACAAAAACAGGAAGATGATAAGAGGATCTATAACTTAAGGATTAAGAACATAAGAGAAGAAGTAGGGACACAAACAAATGGACTACAAAAGCTATTCACAGAAATAATACAAGAGAATTTCCCTAATTTGGCAAATGGTAAAGATACTCAGATATATGAGGCATACAGGACCCCAGCCACCTACAACCCAAACAGAGCTACACCCAGGCATATAATAATCAAAATTCCAGAAATCCAATATAAGAACAGAATATTAAAAGCCATCAGAGACAAGAAACACATCACTTACAAGGGAACATGCATCAGAATTACAGCAGATTTCTTGGCACAAACCATCAAATCATGAAGAGTGTGGGGGGAAATAATTCAAGCTTTGAAAGATAACAACCTCCAGCCAAGATTGATATATCTTGCACAACTGTCTCTAGAAATGAATGGAAAGACAAGGTGCTTCCAGGATAAAGAGGAACTAGTGGAATTTGCAACCACCAATTCAACTCTACAGAGAATACTGCAGGATAGTCTAAAAAAGGCAAATACCAAGATTCCAGAAATAGTGGCAGAGAGGCCACAATGAATGGAGCAGAAAACGAAATGAAGAAGACAAACTGACAACAAATGACAGAAAAGGAGCTCAACAGAAATAAGGCAGAGAAGATCGGAAGGTAGGAACAGCTTTTTTGGAGAAAACAAGACATCATAATAGCTGGTGCTGATTTAGTATCATCTTGTTTTGAAGTCCCATCAAACTTGTATTCTTCTGTCTCCATTGGTCTTAAAAGGTTGTATCTTATTGGATTTCATTATATTATGATAATATAAACAAAAACTTTTATAGACAAGGAGTTTATATAGAAACCATTGTTCATTTTCTGTTAATTGGTTCTAAATACCCTGTAATAATGTCATTCTCTTGAATGGTTTTATAGTGTCTTGATATGTTTGGTGCTACAGTATAAGAAGTTATACTCAAAGATTTCAAGGAAAGAGACAATATGGTAAATATTTTTATGTCAGGATATCTTGTGGTGAAACACTATTTTGCTTAAATGATTATGATTTGAGCTGCGCTGTTCTGTTGTTATGCCCTCTTTTGTCTCAATCCCCCCTTTTTTTAATTATTTAATTTTTTCTTTTTCTTTTTTATTAAGGGAAAAATAAATAAAAAATAGCAGGATACATTATAGTAACCTACTTTGATTTCCTATTAACTTGATTTGAAATCCTGTATTGCCCTCACCATCTTGTTTTGACTGATTTTCCTCTATTCTGCTTTGCTTGATAGTACCAAGTTTGAAAGTATAGCATAACTGTGAAGACAGTAAGAATCATTATGACGCCCATTCCGGTTGACTATTATTTTCTTTTAAAAACCTGTAATGTCTCCAATGCTTTGGTTTTAGTTCAATTTTATTATAACTGCTAATTCTTCTTAAAGTAGCAAGAGGCAGTATGGTAACCATTGTTGATCACCTTATATTTTGTTTTTACATTATCTATTATGTCCATCCTTTTGATTTGACTGACTCTGTTCTGATACGTTGCATTTGGTTTGACTCTCTTCAAAAAAGTAATAAGAACTGTGGGAGTAATAAAACCCAAAATGTGTAATTGTCATTGTACAAAAGAAAAGAAAGTGCTCTAAAGGTTATAACTGCATGTATGTTTAAGTGTATACGATAGATAACCATATTACTCAGTGTTTTTTTGGATCATTGAACAAAACTTTGCACTCTCACTGTTTGAAAGTCCACTTTATATGCTTCAATTTTGTAACTCGCACAACTATTTCTAAGATGAGAATATGTGATCTATTAACGAGTGATTTCTTACTGTTCATTTTTTTTCAATTTTCTATTACTTGTACCCTTTTTCTGTTTTTTTCCTTTTTCTCCTTAAGTAAAAAAAAAACACATCTTTTTATCCATTCCTCAATTGATGAGTTAGGTTGCTTCCAAGATTTGGCTATTACAAATTGTGCTGTTATAAACTTGGGAGCACATATATCACTGTGGTACGATGTTCTTAATTTTTCTGGGAAAATATCAAGATGTGGGATAGCTTGTTGAAAAGGAATCTCTTATCTCAGCTTTTTGAGGAACTCTCTCCTGATTTTCAAAATGGTTTCACCAGGCTACACTCACACCAACAATGGAGAAGAGTTTCTTTTCCTCTTCAGCCCCGCTGGCATTAGTTATTGGTTGTATATCTTGGCCATTCTTTCTAGGGTGAGAAGGAATCTCAGTGTGGTTTTAATTTTTCATTTTTCTAATGACCAATGATGCTGAACATTTTTTCAAATATTTATTTGCCCTTTGTATTTCTTCATATGAGACGTGTGTATTCATCTCAGATGCCCACTTTTGGAATGTGTTTTTGAATTTTGGGGCCCTGACTTTTCTTAATTCTTCATATGTTCTAGATAGCAGTCCTTTCTTCAAGGAACAGTTAAGTAAGATTTTTTCCAAATTCATGGATTTTCTTCTTGCTCTGTTAGATATTTCTTTTGACATGCAAAAAACTTTTTAATAAGATGAGATGACAGTTATAGACTCTGGGAAGTACTTTCCATGGAGTTTGAGGTTTGTTCACGAGCTCTCTACCTACCCCAGTATCTTCAAGATTTCTACCTAATTTGTCTTCCAACAGATTTAATGTTTCTATTTTAATATTTAGATCTTTGATCTTTTTGACTTTAGTGAATGTTGGTAGAGATGGATCTAGTTTTACTATTTGGCATAAGGAAAGCCAATTTTTCCAACACTACTTATTAAAGAGACTATCTTTCTTCCAATAAACATGCTTGGTCCCTTTGTGAAAGATAAGGTGGCTGAGTGTCTTTGAAGTTGTTTCCACATCTTCTAATCTGTGCCATTAATCCTCAGATCTGTTTTATTGCCAGTATGATACTCCTTGTGTCACAGTAGCTTTGTAGTATAATTTCAAGCCAGGGATTGTGATGCCTCCTGCCTTGCCTTTGTTGTCCAGAATTGCCTTTGCTATTTCAGCTCTCCCCTGGTTCCTGATGAATGTTAGGAACAATTTCTGAAGATCGCTGAAGTATGCTAATGGAATTTCTATTGGAATTGCATTAAATCTGCATAATAATTTTGGGAATGTGACCATTTACACAATACTCATTTTTCCTATCCATGAACAAGGGATGTCTTTTTATTTTCTGAGATCCTCTCCAATTTTTCTTTTCAGGATAATGTAATTTTCACTGCATAGATCTTTTATTTCCTTTTTTAGACTGATTTCTAAGTATTTAATTTTTTTGGATGCTATTGTGAAGGATGTGATTTATTTCTCTTTCAGTGTGTTTATTGTTTGTGTACAGGAATGCTATTAATTGTGATTGTTAACTTTGTATCCAGCTACATTACTGAATTTAGTTATTGCATCTAGCAGTCATTAAATGGAGTTTGGGGGGTCTTCTGTGTAGAGTACTATGTCATCTGCAAATAATGATAATTTAACTTCTTTTCCTATCTTTGTTCCTTTTATTTCTCTCTCTTGTCAAATTGCTCTGGCTAATGTTTCCAGAACAATGTTGAATAGAATTAGTGATAATGGATATCTTTGTCTTGTATTTGATTTAAGGTTGAAAGTTTTCAGTTTTTGTCCACTTAATAAGATGGTGGCTGTTAGTTTATTGTGTACAGCTTTTATCAGATTGAGGTGAAGACTATCTATTTCAATTTTGCATTGTGTGTTTATTAATGTATGTTGTATTTTCAAAAGCTTTTTCTGCATCTATTGATCATGTGATTCTTGTTCTTAGCTCTGTCGATATGGTGTGTTACATTTACTGATTCGCATTTGTTGAACCACCCCTGCATTTCTGGAATGAATGCCTCTTTTTTTAAAAATTTTATTTAAAAGGAAAAAGAGAAAAACACAAAACAAAGTGGCGTAAGGGTACAAGTAATACAGAACAAAAAAAAAAACAGTAAGAAATCACCAGTTAATAGATTACATATTATCATCTTAGAGATAGTTGCTCAAATCACACTATCAAAGCATAGAAAGTGGACATTCAAACAGTGAGACTGCAAACAGTTGTGTTCAATGATCCAACCAAAAACATTAATATGGTGAGCTATTTAACACCACTAAACACACTTGCTGTTGTATCCTTTAGAGCTCTTTTTTTACCTCTCTTTTTTATAACAAAATTTACACATTTTGGGTTTTATTACTCCTTAGTGCTTATTACTTTTTGTTGATAGAGAATAAAGTCAAATATGGCAAAACAAACCTGTCAGTCAAAACCAAGGATAGACATAGCACATGACGTAAAACAGAGTACAAGGTTATCAACAATGGTTATCAACAATGTCTCTTGTTTACTTAAAAAGAATTGTCTATCTCATTAGATATTATAAAGTTGAACAAGACAGTAGAGAACAAGACCAATAAAACTTAAGCATTGTAAACATTACAGGACTTGCAGAGGAGACAATAGTCAAACCAGAATGGGCATCTTAGTGAATCTTATTGCCTTCAAAGTAGTTGCCTATACCCTCAAACTTGATACTATCATACAGAATGGAACAGAGTCTAATCAGTCAAAACAAGATCGTGGGAGTATTACAGGACTTCAAAACAAGTTAATAGGAAATCAAAAAAAGTTACTATTATATATCCTGCTAATTTTTTAAAATTTTCCCATTAATTAAAATGAACATAAGAAATAACTAAAAAAAATTTTAATGAATAAGGGAGAGATTGAGACAAAACAGGACATAACAATATAATAAAACAGGTCAAAGCATGACTGTTTCAGCAACCTAGTGCTTCACCACCAAATAATCCGACTTAATAGTAGTAACCATAGAGTCTGTCTTTTTCCTTGAAACATTTGAATAAAAATTCATATACTATAGCTTCAAATATTTCCATATCAAGAAGCCCAGAATAAAGCCTTTCCAATTGATAAGTGAAAACTTTATAAGGCTTCAAGGCCACATAATGGGGAATCATGATTACCACATATTTTTATGTATTTGAATCATTACTTACATTAGGGAAACTATCCGGTATTCACACATGCGAGATTGATTTATTTCACTTATGAGTATGGTCTCAAGCTGCGCCCATTTATTGATAAATATCTCAATGTGATCCTTTATAGCTGAGTAACACTGCATTGTATAGAAATACCACAACTTTTTTATACATTCCTCAGCTGATGGACACTTGGTTTGTTTCCAAGATCTGGCAATTACAAATTGTGCTGCTATAAACATAGGTGCACATATATCACTGTGGTATGATGCTTTCAGTTCTTCTGGGAATATGCCTAGAAGTGGAATAGCTGGAATAAATGGGACTTCCAATCCCAGCTTTTTGAAAAATCTCCACAAAGGCTGTACCAGTCTACACTCCTACCAACAGTGTAGGAGAGTTCCTTTTTTCCCACAGCCTCTCCAGCATTTGTTGTTGTTGGTTTTCTTGATCCTGGCCATTCTTTCAGGAGTGAGAAGGTATCTCAGTGTGGTTTTTATTTGCATTTAACTAATGACTAATGATGATGAACATTTTTTCATGTATTTATTTGCCAATTGCATTTCTTCATCTGAGAAGTGCGTATTCATGTCAGATGCCCATTTTTGGATTGGATCTTTGAATTTTGGAGGTCTGAGTTTTTTTAATTCTTTATATGTTTTAGACAAGAGGCCCTTGTCTGAGAGAGAGTTCACTAAAATCTTTTCCCAGTTTGCGGGTTTTCTTTTCACTATGCTGGAGATTTCTTTTGACATGCAGAAACTTTTTTTTTATTTAAGAGGAAAAAGAGAAAAACACAAAACAAAACAAAGCGGTGTAAGGGTACACATAATACAGAACTACAAAAAAAACATAACAGTAAGAAATCACCTGTCAGTAGATTACATATTATCATCTTGAAAATAGTTGCTCAAATCACAGTATCAAAGAATACAAGGTGGACATTCAAACAGGGAGACTGCAAACAGCTGTGTTCAATGATCCAAAAACATTGATATAGTCAGCTATTTAACACCCCTAAACACACTTGCTGTTATATCCGTTAGAGCTCTTTTTCTTTTTTTTTTCTTTTTTTTCCCTGTCTTTTTTACAACAAAATTTACACATTTTGGATTTTATTACTCCTTAGTGCTTATTACTTTTGGGGGGGGGAGAGAATACAGTCAAATATGGCAAAACAAAGCTGTCAGTCAAAACCAAGGATAGACATAGCACATGGTGTAGAACAGAGTACAAGGTTATCAACAATGGTTATCAACGTTGTCTCTTGTTTCCTTAAAAAGAATTGTGTATCTCATTAGATATTATAAAGTTGGACAAAACAGTAGAGAACAAGACCAATAAAATTTAGGCATTGTAAACATTACAGGACTTCCAAAGAAGACAATAGTCAAACCAGAATGGGCATCTTAGTGAATCTTATTGCCTTCAAAGTAGTTGCCTATGTCTTCAAACTTGATACTATCATATAGAATGGAACAGAGTCTAATCAGTAAAAACAAGATCGTGGGAGTATTACAGGACTTCAAAACAAGTTAATAGGAAATCAAAAAGAGTTACTATTTATATATCCTAATTTTTTAAATTTTTTCTTTAAGACAAACATAAGAAATGACTAAATAATTTTTTTAAAAGAATAAGGGGGAGATTGAGATAAAACAGGGCATAACAATATAACAATAGAGGTCAAAGCATGACTGTTTCAGCAGCCTAGTACTTCACCACCATATAACCCGACTTAATAGTAGTTACCATAGTGTCTGTCTTTTTCCTTGAAATATTTGGATAAAACTTCATATAATATAGCTTCAAATATTTCCATATCCAGAAGCCCAGAATAAAGCCTTTCTAATTAATGAGTGAAAACTTTATAAGGCTTCAAGTCCACCTAATGGGGAATCATGATTACCACATGTTTTTATATATTTGAATCATTACTTACATTAGGGAAACTATTTGGTATTCACACATGTGAGATTGATTTATTTCACTTATGAGTATGGTCTCAAGCTGCGCCCATTTATTGATAAATATCTCAATGTGATCCCTCTTTGTAGCTGAATAATACTCCACTGTATAGAAATACCACAACTTTTTTATCCATTCCTCAGTTGATGGACACTTGGGTTGTTTCCAAGATCTGGCGATTACAAATTGTGCTGCTATAAACATAGGTGCACATATATCACTGTGGTATGATGCTTTCAGTTCTTCTGGGAATATGCCTAGAAGTGGAATAGCTGGAATAAATGGGATTTCCAGTCCCAACTTTTTGGGAAATCTCCAGACAGATCTCCACAAAGGCTGTACCAGTCTACATTCCCACCAGCAGTGCAGGAGAGTTCCCTTTTCCCCACAGCCTCTCCAGCATTTCTTATTGGTTTTCTTGATCCTGGCCATTCTTTCAGGAGTGAGATGGTATCTCAGTGTGGTTTTAATTTGCATTTCTCTAATGGCCAATGATGATGAGCATGTTTTCATGTATTTATTTGCCATTTGCATTTCTTCATCTGAGAATTGCGAATTCATCTCAGATGCCCATTTTTGGATTGGATCTTTGAATTTTGGAGGTCTGAGCTTCTTTAATTCTTTATATGTTTTAGACAAGAGGCCCTTGTCTGAGAGAGAGTTCACTAAAATCTTTTCCCAGTTTGTGGGTTTTCTTTTCACTATGCTGGAGATTTCTTTTGACATGCAGAAACTTTTTAATAAGAAGTGGTCCCAGTTATTGATTCTGGGAAGTATTTCCCGTGCGGTTTGAGTCCTGTTCATGAATTCTTTACCTACTCCTATGTCTCCAAGGTTTCTACCTAATTTGTCTTCCAATAGATTTAGTGTTTCTGTTTTAATATTCAGATCTTTGACCCATTTAGATTTTAATTTAGTACATGGTGATAGACATGGGTCTAGCTTTAGTTTTCGGCAAATGGAGAGCCAGTTTTTCCAGCACCATTTATTAAAGAGACTGTCGTTCTTCCAGTAAACCTGCTTGGCTCCTTTATCAAAGATAAGGTGGTTGAGTGTGTTTGTATCTTCTAATCTATTCCACTGATCTTCGGCTCTGTTTTGATTCCAATACCATGTTGATTTTACTACTGTTGCTTTGTAGTATAACTTCAAGTCAGGGATTGTGATGCCTCCTGCTTTGTCTTTGCTGCTTAGAATTGCCTTTGCGATTCTAGGTCTCTTCTGGTTCCAGATGAAATTTAGGAGTGATTTCTCTAGATCTATAAGGTATGTTGATGGTATTTCTATTGGGATTGCATTGAATCTGTATAACAGTTTTGGGAGAATGTCCGTTTTCACAATGTTTGTTCTTCCTATCCATGAGCAAGGGATGTCTTTCCATTTTCTGAGATCATCTTCAATTTCCTTTTTCAGTGTATTGTAATTTTCACTGTACAAGTCTTTCACTTCTTTCATAAGAGTAATTCCTAAGTATTTCATTTTTTTGCTTGCTAATGTGAATAGTCCAGTTTCTCTTATTTCCCTCTCTGTAATTTTGTTGTTCGTGTATAGGAATGCTATTGATTTCTGAGTATTGATTTTGTATCCAGCCACATTACTGAATTTATTTATTGTATCTAAGAGTATTTCAATGGAGTTTAGGGGGTCTTCTATGTAGAGTATCATGTCATCTGCAAACAATGATAATTTAACTTCTTCTTTTCCTATCTTTACCCCTTCTATTTCTCTTTCTTGCCTAATTGCTCTGGCTAGTACTTCCAGTACTATATTAAATAGGAGTGGTGATAAAGGACATCCTTGTCTTGTGCCCGATTTTAAAGTAAACGCTTCTAATTTTTGGCCATTTAGTATGATGCTGGCTGTTGGTTTGTCATAAATGGCCTTTATTATATTGAGGTAAAGACCATCTATTCCAATTTTCTGTAAAGTTCTTATCATGAATAAGTGTTGGACCTTATCGAAGGCTTTTTCTGCATCTATAGAAATGATCATGTGATTCTTATTTTTGGCTTTATTGATATGGTGGATTACATTTATTGATTTGCGTATGTTGAACCATCCTTGCATTCCTGGGATGAATCCCACTTGGTCATGGTGTATAATCTTCTTGATGATTTGCTGGATCCTATTTGCCAATATTTTATTGAGGATTTTTGCATCTGTGTTCATTAGGGAGATCGGTCTATAGTTCTCTTTTATAATTGGGTCTTTCACAGGTTTTGGCACTAAAGTAATATTTGCTTCCAGGAATGACTTAGGAAGGATTGCTTCCCTTTCAATTTCATTGAATAGTTTGAGGAGTGTCGGCATTAGGTCTTCTTTGTATTTCTTGTAGAATTCTGCAGTGAATCCATCTGGGCCTGGTCTCTTCTTGGTGGGTAGGGACTTAATTACATTTTCAATTTCATTAGCCGAGATTTGGTTATTCAACAGTTTTATATCCTCTTGATCTACCTTTGGTACTTCATATGCTTCTAAGAATCTGTATATTTCTTCTGTGTTATCAAACTTTTGAGAGTAGAGGTTTTCGAAATAGGTGTTGATGATCCTCTGTATTTCTATTGGGTCTGTAGTGATTTCTCCTTTTTCATTTCTTATTGCATGAATTTGAGATTTTTCTTCCCTTTTTTTAATAAGGTTGGCTAGGGGCTTATTGATTTTATTTATTCTTTCAAAGAACCAACTCTTTGATTCATTGATTCTTTGGATTGTTTTCTTAGTCTCTATTGCATTGATTTCTGCTCTGATTTTTATAATTTCCTCTCTTCTTTTGGCTTTGGGCTTGACTTGCTCTTCTTTTTCTAGCTGTTTCAGGTGTAGCATCAAGTTATTTATTTGTATTCGTTCTGTTTTCCTGATGTGGGAACTCAGTGCAATAAATTTTCCTCTCAGGACGGGTTTCATTGCATCCCACAGATTCCGGTAAGTTGTATCTGCATTTTCATTTTCTTTTAGGTATTGTTTAATTTCTTCTTTAATTTCTTCTGTGACCCACTGATTACTCAAGAGTGTGTTATTCAGTTTCCATGTGTTTGCAGAATTTTTGCAGTATCTTTTTTCATTAATTTCTAATTTCAGAGCGCTATGATCCGATAATATGCAAGGGATGATTTCAACTCTTTTGCATTTGCTTAAATATGTTCTGTGAGCTAATATATGGTCTATTTTAGAAAATGATCCATGTACTGCTGAGAAGAATGTGTATTCTGATGTTGTTGGGTGGAACATTCTGTATATGTCTATCAATCCCATTGTTCACAGGTGTGATTCAGTTCTGTTATTTCTTTGCTCATTTTCTGTCTGGTTGATCTGTCCCTTGGTGTCAGTGGTGTATTAAGGTCTCCTGTTACAATTGTGTTACTGATAATTTGAGTTTTCATTTCTGTTAATAATTGTTTTATATAACTGGGTGCTCTGGAGTTTGGTGGGTATACATTTAAGATAGTTATCTCTTCCTCTTGGAGTTTTCCCCTTACGAGTATGTAGTGACCTTCTTTGTCCTTTATGGTCATTGTCGGTTTAAAGTTCAGGTTGTCTGCAAACAGAATGGCTACTCCTGCCTTTTTTTGGATTCCTGCTGCATGAAGAATTGTTTTCCATCCTTTGACTTTCAGTCTGTGAGTATCCTTCTGGGTTAGATGGGTTTCCTGTAAACAGCATATGGTTGGATTTTGTTTCTTGATGCATTCTGCTAGTCTGTTTCTTTTGATTGGTGCATTGAGACCATTTACATTAATGGTTATTACTGTTAAATGCTGGTTAATTGTAGGAATGTTATCTCTCTGCTGTTGCATCTTTATCTTTCTGTTCTGTTTAATTATTTGCTTTGCTTAGTGGTTTTTTCCTTTGTGTATCTAAACTGTCTTTCAATATTTTTTGCAGGGTTGGTTTGGTGTTCATGAAGTTCTTCAGCTGTTCTTTGTCATGGAAGTATCATATTTCACCATCAATTTTGAATGATAGTTTTGCAGGGTACATCAATCTAGGTTGGAAATCATTTTGCTTTAGGATCTGGAATACTTCACTCCATGCTCTTCTTGACTTTATTGTTTGTGCTGAGAAGTCTGCTGTGATTCTGATAGGTTTTCCTTTATAAGTGATCTGTCTTTTCTCTCTGACAGCTTTTAATAATCTATTCTTGTGTTGGATTTCTGGGATGGTGATTATTATATGTCTGGTGTAGTTTTATTTTGGTTATGACTGTTTGGAGTTCTATATGCTTCACTGATCCTGATGTCAGTTTCTGATCTCATGCTTGGGAAATTTTCAGCTATTACTTCTCTAAATATCCTCCTGACATCCTTCATGTTGTCTCCCTCTCTTTCATTAATCCCTATCATTCTTATGTTATTCTTCTTTGCATCGTCTTGCAGTTGTTGAATTGTTGTTTCCTGATTCCTTGTTATTTTCATAAGATCTTTCCTTTCCTGTTCACTAGCTGCAATCCTGTCTTCAAGGTCTGAAATTCTATCTTCACTTTCATTAAGGCGGTTTTTACAACTTTCAGTGGAGTTTTTTATTTCCTGTATATCTCTGTGCATCTGCATTATGTATTCTGTTTGTTTCTTATATTGCTCGTGTAGGGATTCTATCTTTTTGTTTAGTTCCTCCAATTTTTTGTCTGTGTTTTCTTTAGATATATTTAGAATCTCTTTCATTTCTTTTATCATTTCTTCTTTTATCTGGGAGATTATTTTGAGTTTGAATTTCTTTAAAGCTTCCTGGATTTGCTTGTCAATTTCAGTAGCTATTGTGTCCGATATATGAGGTGGATGGGATATATTTTCTTCTATATACATCGCTCCTAGGGTTTCTTGAGATGGGCTGGAGGTTTGAGGTTGTAATTTGGTCTTTCGTTTTGTCATTTTCCTATATTTCTGTGTTTCAAGTGTTATTCGAAAGCTTCTTCAGGATCTGTTGGAAACCCCCTTCTATGTTTGCAGCTACTGAGACTCTGGCACCATGTTACCCCAAGCCACTGGGCCTGCAGAACCCAAGTCCCTCCACTGCCTGTTCAGAACCCTGGAGTTCCAGTCAAGCTGAGCCTCAGGGACACTGTGCACCCTCCTGCCTGCTGGAAGCTCAGCAGTTCTCCAAGTGCAGCCAGGACAGGGAGGCAGATGTAGAGGCCTCAAACTCACCTCTCCACTCCACTGCACCCAGAAGCCTGGGGACTTCCGAGCAATCTGGGATTGGGGCAGGCTGCGCTGAGCACTCACCACAGGTCATGGTGCCTCTGGAACCTGTGATCTTTCCCTACCCGCTGAGATATCCACAGTCCTCCAGACACACAGGGAGGCTGATGCAGGCACCCCAGATCCGCCCAGCCATTCCTCTGCACACCTATGGCTAGGTGTGGGAGTCCCAAACAGGCTGGGCTCGGGCGATAGTGTGGGCCTGGCCACCCGTTGGAAGCTCAGCAGTTCTCTAAGTGCAGCCGGGATGGGGAGGCGGATGTATAGGCCTCAAACCCACTTCTCCACTTCACTGCACCCAGAAGCCTGGAGGGTCCCAAACAGTCTGGGATTTGGGCAGAGTGTGCTGAGCACTCACCACAGGCCGTGGTGCCTCTGGAACCTGAGATCCTTCCCTGCTTGCTGAGATATCCACAGTCCTCCAGACACACGAGGAGGCTGATGCAGGCACCCCAGATCTGCCCAGCCCTCTGCACACCTATGGCTAGGTGCGGGAGTCCCAAACAGGCTGGGCTCCCGGGATAGCGTGGGCCCGCCCACCCGTTGGAAGCTTCGCAGTTCTCCGGAAGGAATGCCTCTTGATAGTGGTGTATAATCTTCTTGATGATGTGTTGCATTCTATTTGAAGGTATTTTATTGAGGATTTTTGCACCTATGTTCATTAGGGAAACTGGCCTGTAATTCTCTTCTTGGATTATATCTTTCTCTGGTTTTGGTTTTTGGGTAATTCTTGCTTCCAGGAATGAGTTAGGAAGATTTACTTCGCTTTCAATTTCCATTGAAGATTTTGAGGAGTGTTGGCTTTCATTTTCCTTAAATTTCTTCTAGAATTCAGCTGTGAATCCATCATGACCTGGGCTTTTCTTTGTTGTTAAGGTTCTAATTACATTTTAAATTTCATTAACGGAAATTGTGTTATTTAGCAGTTTTACATCTTCTTGATTCAGCTTTGGTAATTCATATGTGTCTAGAAATCTTTCCATTTCTTCTGTGTTATCTTAACTATGAGAGTAAAGTTTTTTTGAAGTATGTAGTGCTGATCTTCTGTATTTCCAGAGTCTGTCATGATTTCAACCTTTTCTTTTCTTATTGCATGGCTTTGAGTTTTTTTTTTTTTTCTTTCCTCATTTTGATAAGGTTGGCTAGAGGAACCAACTCTTTGATTCATTAACTCTTTGTATTGTTTTCTTAGTTGCAATTTCATTGATTTCTGCTCTGATCTTTATCATTTCTTCCCTTCTTTTGGCTTTGGGCTTGACTTGCTCTTCTTTTTCTGGAAATTTGAGGTGCAGCATTATGTTGTTTGTTTATGTTTGTTCTGTTTTCCTGATGTGGGAATTTATCACTTTAAATTTCCCTCTGAGAACTGCTTTCATTATGTCCCACAGGTTCCTGTAAATTATATTTGCATTTTCATTTGATGGTAGATATTTTTTAATTTCTTCTGTGACCCACTGGTTATTTAAGAGAGTGTTATTTAATTTCTATGTGTTTATGGGATTCTTTTGAGGTTGTTTGCCACTAATTCCCAATTTCGTTGCATTATGGTCTGATAATATGCACTGGATTATTTGAATTTCTTTACATTTACTTAAAGCACATTCTGTGGGCTAGTATATGGTCCATTTTAGAAAATGACCTATGTGCAGCTGAGAAGAATGTGCATTCTCATGTTGTTGAGTAGAACTCTCTATACACATCTACTAGGTCCATTGTTCACAAGTTTGACTCAGTTCTGTTATTCCTTTGCTGATATTTTGTTTGGTTGATCTGTCTCTTTGTGACAATGGGGTGCTATATTCCCATGCTATAACTATATTATTGCGTATTTGATTTTTCATATCTTTTAAGACTTATCTTACATAGGTGCATGCTCCCATATTTGGTGTATATATATTTTTTTTGATTATCATTTTCTGTTGAAGTTTTCCCCTAACAAGTATGTAGTAACCTTCTTTACTGCTTCTGATCATTCTTGGTTTGAAGTTCATATTGTCTGCAAGTAAAATAGCTACCCCACTTTTTTCTGGGTTTCTGCCACATGGAGTAATGTTTTCTATCTTTTGACTTTTAGTCTATGAATTTCCTTTGGAGCTAAATATGTTTTTCAAAATATTGATGGATTTTGTTTCTCTACTCTGCCATTCTGTTTCTTTTTTGGTGAATTGAGGTCATTTACATAGATAGATATAACTGATATGTACTGATTTAATGTTGTCATGTTATCTTTCTGTTGTTGGTTCTCTACTTTTTGTCTCTCTTTAAGTGTTTATTTTGGTTGGTGGTTTCCTTCTGCTATTGTTCTTGGAATTGTAGTCATCTTTATCTCTTTCTAGAGTATCTTTCAATAATCTTTTTTGGCTTGGTGATCATGAATTTCTTCAGTTGTTCTTTGTCGTGGAACTATCTTCTCTATCAATTTTGAAAGATAGTTTTGCAGGGTACATCAATCTGACTTGAAAGCTGTTTTCTTTCAGGACCTGAAATACTTCACTCCAACCTCTTCTTGACTTAAATGTTTGTGTTGAGAAGTCTGCCATGATTCTAATAGGCTTTCCTTTGTCAGTGACTTGTTTCTTTTTCTCTAACAGCTTTTAGTATTCTATTTATGTGTTGAATCTCTGGAATCTTAATTATTAACTCTCTGGGTGAAGATTTGTTGGTTATGGCTAATTGGGGTTCCATATGCCCCACTTATCTGTATATCAGATTCTTTTCTCATGCTTGGAAAATTTTGTGCTATTATTTCTGTAAATAATCTTCTTATGTCATTTGTGTTGACTCCTGGTTTTTGTTGACACCTGTCAGTTATTATCACTTCTCTTTGTGTCATCTTGCAGCTGTTGAATTGTTGTTTCCTGTTTCCTTGTTATTTTTAAGAGAGTTTTTGTTTCATAATCATTAGTTTCCATCCTGTCTTCAAGATCTAAGAGTCTGTCTTCAACTTCATTCTAGCAGTTTTGCCAGCTTTCAACAGAATTTTTAATTTCCTGAATATTTATTTGAATCTATTTCATGCATTCTAATTCTGTCTTGTATTGTTCATTCAAGATTTCCATCATTTTCTTAAGTTCCTCTGTTTTTTAATCCAGATTTTCTTTAGATTCACTCAATGTTTCTTTCATAATTTTTGTCATTTCTTTTTTTTACCTGAGAGATTAATTGTGATCTGATTTCCTCTATAGCTTCAGGGAGTGGATTCTTTACTTCAGTTGCTATCATTTCAGAAAGTTCGGTTGTGTGATTTCCACTGTCTTCCATTTCGGTGTCTCCTGATTTTGTTCTTGGTGGGCAGGAGGACTGAGACTGAATCTTGCTCTTTTGTTTTGTCATTTTCCTCTGGGACCTGTGCAGTTCCTCAGGTACCCTCCAAATGGATTACACTGGGATGCCAGACAGGGCAGAGCTTCAGTCTTCCAGTATACACATTGTTAGTCAGATTGCACCCCCGAGCTATGGCACTGGGGCCTTGTGCTTTGATAAGCAGAGCTCAAAATCTCCAGGACCCACTGGCTGGGCTGGTCACTCCTTGATGAACAGCTCTGGGGTTCTGGGCTGAACAGGACTCGGTAATCTGGGACCTGTGCAGCTGGCTGGATGTTTCCCCAGTGAATTGCTCTGGGACACTGGGCTGGGTAGAGCTCATATCCTTCAGGACCCATGCATGCAGCTAGCCAGGATGCAGCCCCAGTGTGCAGTTCTGAGGCCTTGTGCCTGGCTTAGTGGAATACAAGAATTTCAGGAATCACATGGCTAGCCAGGATGCACTAGAAGTGTTCTTTTATTAGAAGATTCTGATAAGAAATCTCCAGGAACAGAATGTTTCACTAGCTTACTATAATTGTTCACTAAAATATTATGAATATAATGTAAATGCTATGAAACTTTAAAGGAAGAATTAACATTAATTTTACACAACATATTCCAAGAAATAGAAGGGGAAAGAAAACTTCAAGAGGCCAGTTTTAAACAGATAGCAAAACTAAAGTGCTAAAGGGAAAACTACAGAGCAATAGTTTTCATGAATTTGAATGCAAAACTCCTCAATATACATTAAACAAATGAAACCAAAAATATGTAAAAAGAATCGCACAACATGACAAAGAAGAATTTATTTCAAATATGAAAGGCTGCTAGAGCAAGATTCAAAAGTCAAGCAATGTAATTTATCACATCAAAAAACAAAATGTTAAAAATCAATTCATTTAATAATAATTTTACAAAAAACCAGAAATCCCTATGATAAAAACTCTCAGAAGTTAGGAATAGAAGAGATTCTTGGAACTTGATTAAAAAATCTACTATAAACTACTGCTACCATACTAAAGGATGAAAAAATGAGAACAGGGCAAATATTTATGCATTTGCCACTTTTATTCAACATGATCACAAGTTCTAGCCATTAAAATAAAGCACAATAAAGAAAGAAATTTATCTAAATCTCAAAAGTTTAAAACTGTCTTCACCTGTAGATGATATACAAAGTTCTAAGAAAACTATCCCAAAGTCAATATTAGTTCAAAAATTCTAGTATTTAGTGTGACATATTTCAGCTATGTCACAGGATAAATTTTGACATATTAAAGCCAGCCCTACCTACCATCATAGGGAAAATAGTCCAACTTCTTTGTACTCAAAATAAGTCTTTAAATAATACTGTCTGGTAGTCCACTGAGAATGTAATTTGTTTCTATCTGGATATATTTGTTTCTTGAAGTGTCTAAAAATAAAAAGATGTATTATTTGTGGCATTTGGATTTAATCATCAACTAACCCCAAGATGTTTTCACTTAGAACCTACTGCACCTTAATTAGGAAAGTAGGTACTTAAAGTAATTGAATCATCTTTTCTTCTTCTTCCTCCTCTTCCTCCTCCTCCTCCTCTTCCTTCTTCTGTACTAGGGATTGAACTCACAACCTTCCACTTTCCAGGCAGGTACTTACTCCACTGAGCTAAAGCTCTGGTCCTCATCTTTTCTTCTAATATTCATGAGCTGATGATCATAAGACCTTTAAAATTCAAGGTAATAACTTTTTCAAAGCATTTTAACAAGAAACATAAAATGATGGGTCAGTAGGTTCTAGTCTGTTCTCTGAGATGTTTGTTTACTAGGGATAGTATTGTAAATGAATAAAAGTCACAGGCTCAGGAGTAGCTTGCCTGGATGACAATGGAAAACTGTACATTTTAGCTGTATAAACTATGTCTCTGTTGTTTCCTCATTTGAATGTGAAAATACATTATATAGAATCATCCTAAATTGTCATAAATATATTTAGTACCTCTAATGCACTGAACAGCAGCACGACTTAGCCCAGACTACCTCAAACATGCTCAGAACACTTACAGTAGCCTACAGATGGGCCAACTCCTCCAATACAAATACTGTTTTGTAATGAAATGTTTAATATGTCATGTAAATACTGGTATCCATAAACATGCTGGTGAAATAGATCGCTGTAGAGCATCAGATATTTGCCCGCATGATCACATAGCGAACCCACAGTTGTTATCACTGCCACTTCCCAAGATTACCAGAGAGTATTGTACTATACTTTGCTCCCCCAGAAATGATCAAAATTCAAAATTGGCCATACAGCTTTGACTGAATACATGTCACATTCTCACTGTGATCAAGTCAAAAAATGTTAAGTTATGGACTACCTGAACCACTAATGTAAATCACTTACATTTATGGTTCTCTCCATCTCTTTTTCTTTGCCAAAATGCTTATTATCCTCTGGAAATTTATATATTAGCTCCATGAAGGCGGAAATGTAATCATTTTGTTTGCTACTCTATTTCTAGCATAGTCCCATGCAATAGGAACTCAATAAACAAATGTGGAATGATTGAGCGATTAAAGAAAAAGGCTTTTAAAATATTTTACTTTTCTGTGTAGTAGAGTTTTACTGTGGGCATTGGATAATGGAGGCTGCTTAAAACAGAGCTCAGGACAGTGAACAATTTCACACAAACTCTGGACAGATCTAAGCCAGGTTCCTAAGCTCTGTGAATAGGGACTTTCCCACAAGCTCTTCTCCTTTAGCCACTTCTGTGATTTTCTTGGAATTTTTCTCCCTTTCTCTTTTAGTTCCCATCCCATCTCTCCTCCTGTCCATCATCTTCAATGGTGATTCTACTAGAATTTTTTTCTTCTAATATTGATTCAACTAGAAATTTTTATGCATGCACAAAAATTTTTAAACTCTACCACTAAAAAAAAGTCAGTACTAACTTTGCTAACAACAAACAAAAGGAGGAAAGTCAATTAAAATCACAATACTATTTATAATTACTCCAAAAGTATACTTAGTGCTAGGGACTGAATTGTATCACTATACAAATTCATAGACTGAAGTCCTAACCTCCAATGTGACTATATTTGAAGATGGTCCTTTTAGGAGTTACTAAAGGGTAATGAAGTCATAATAATAGGATCCTGATCTGCTGAGGTTGGAGACCTTAATGTAAAAGGAAGATTAATCCATCTTACTCTAACATCACTGACTATGAACAAAAGAAAAAGTCATATGAGCACAGAAAGAGAGCCCTCACCAGAAACTGACCATGGTGCTGTACTAATCTCTGATTTCCAACCTCTAGAACCATAAGAATGTAAATTTGTGTTGTTTAAGCTATCTCGTCTGTGATATTTTGTTATGGCTGGTTGAGAAGAATAAGAAACCTGGTATGCACCTAGTAAAACATGCCCAGCATTTGCATGCTGATCATTCCTATATATTGATGAAAGTAATCAAAGAAGGACTAAATAATTGTAGAGACATACATGTGCAATCTGATTGGAAGATTCAATATAGTAAAGATGCTTATCTTTCCCAGTTTTATCTAGTATAAACAAAGAAAAGCCAACAAAGATCCAATTAGAAAAATGGAAAAAAGCATGAGGATATACATATAGTACGTAAACACATGAAAAGCTTCCTAACACCGTTTACCATAGGAGAGATACAAAATCGAACTACAGTGAGAAATCACTACAAAAATTAGAATTGCTAAAATAAAATTAATGAGAACAATGTTTGGAGGGATATGGATGAACTGTATAATTCATGCATCATTTATGGGTATGTAAAATTTTACAGCAACTCTGGAAATAGTTTGGCAACTTCTTTAAAAATGATACATGCAAAATCTATATGCTCTAGTAATTCCACTGTTTATGTTGGCAAAATAAGAATTTATGTTCACATAGACACCTGTATATAAATGTTCACAGCAAGTTTGTCATTGTTAAAAACTGGAACCCTCCTAGATATCCTTCAATAGATAAATATTTAAATAAACTGTAGCACATATGTACGCATAGGGAATTCTAATGAGTAATGAAAATGAATGAGCTATTCAGAAATTAAACAACTTAGATGATAACCAGAGTTTCATGCTGAGTGAAAAGCGCCAATCTCAAATGGTTGCCTACTTTATTTATTCATTTAAATAATTTTTTAAATACTGTAAGATATTAGAAATCATGATTGGATTTGTGGTGCAGTGATTGATAATTATGGTGATACATGAATCAATGTATGTGATACATTGTAACTCGAAGAACTAAGTACATGCCTACAGATGACTGCATGTAAAACTGAATAAATCTGACTAAGGTTGGTGATTTTTATCAATAAAAACATTATATCCTATTTCTGATACTGTAGTTTTATAAAATGTTACCATTAGAACATTAAAAGGATGTGAGATTTCTCTCTATATTACAGCTGCAGGCATAATTGTTTTTCAATATGTGTCTCTAATATAAATGTGCCATAATGTGCCCAGGCATAGTTTTAAATACAACTGTTTAACGAACTGTTTCATTCTAAAACTGGGCATGGTGGCACACGTCTGTAATCCCAGTAGTTGGGAGGCTGCAGCAGGAAGATCACTGAGTTGAAGACAACCTCAGTTACCCAGTGAGTTCAAGGCCAGTCTGAACTACATAGCATGATTCTCTCAAAAACCAAAACCAAAATCAAACCAAACAAACAAACAAACAAAACATTTATGATTCCAGGGCTTGGATAGCAAAGGAACAAGAAGAGTCTGAGGCGTGTAGTTTTCTTGTTTCAATAAAACAAACAAGTTCTAAATGATTAAAGGGGAAATACAAATGGATATAGGGACCAGTTTTCAAGGACTCTTATTGCCCAAAGCTGGAATTTTTCATAATTGAAGATTTCTATTATCCACCTCTTTAATATGAAAACTTTTAATCTGTACTTTTTAATCTGAAAATTCTTAAAGGTAAAGAATTAAGCATATAGTCTGGCTTTAAGGAACAAATGAGGGTCTGGCTACAGTTGATGACAGAAAAACTCAATTATGTGAATGAATACCAGTTAGTTAAGGCATAAGGAAATCTAACATTAGAGAATCATTATTTTGTAACTTAACAGCAGTGAAATAATTGTTTCAGTCAAAGATAATGAAGAGATTGTAAAACCATTAGGCCAAAGTTTGGAGAAGAGCAAGATAGTTACATGGTGTTAAAATAATGTTCTTTAGATTATTTGATTATTGCAAAGGAAAAACCATACTTTCATAATGAAGAAACCTAGAAATCGTCATCTTAATGAATAGTGACACTGAATATCATTACTGCTAGGATAGCTAAGCATCACAAACCTCTGAGGTGATGCATTGTAAGTATGCAACATCACCTGTAGAGCATACTTGCCAAATGCTACTGGATTCTAATCCAGCTTTATAATTAACCTTTAACTATATAAAAATAGAATAATAATTTAATGGCAGCCTAGGGAATCAAGTAGACAAGATCAATCAGACAAACTCTTTTGGTGTATTCTAAAAGACCAATGTCAAGATAAAAATGTTGATGAATTGTTATAGATTAAAAAGAATAAAACAGCAACCAAATTTAGTGTGCAAAGTTTTTAGATTCTGTATTGATTAAGGAAATCTTTTATAAAATGTATTTAGGAAATCAGGAGATTTAAATGTATGCAATAAGGAACAGACATTAAGAAATCATTATTGATTTGTAGTGTGATAACGCTAAGGTGGCTCTACAAGAAATTATCACTATCCCTTGGACACAAGTGCTGAAATATTGACAGATGAACGGTCATTCATGTCTATATCTCATTTTAAATGCTTTGGGAAAATATACATGCATGAAGATAGACATGACAAAATGTTTAAGTTTTGTACGTCCCTACTTACAGCCCATGCGAATGACTACCACTTTATGATTCAACACAGAAAGTCGTTTGTAGAAGATGCTTCACTGTTTTTCCAAATTGCTGATTATACCTCAGGGAAGAAGATTCATGCTCATTTTGTGGAGACTTCTTAGGACCAGGCTGATTAATCACATATAAATTTCCAAGGAACAGTTTTCAGAAATGTTAATTTGCTCTTGGTAGAGATGAACAAACAAATATATTGTTTTGGGGATTTTTAAAAGACAGTGGTTCACTATTCCTACATAGTCCAGTCTGGCCTTGAACTCAACATAACACAGAATTGGTCTGGAACATTGAGCTCCTCGCTTCAGAGTCTAGAGTGTCGTGATTACAGGCGTGCACAGCCATGTCCAGGTTCTACTTTTTTCTTTTTCTTCTTTCTATTCTGTTGTTGTTCTAGGGTTGGAAAAGAGTCCCACTGATGTTACACAACCACCCTAACAGTAACTGAGCTCCATCTCCAGCCTTGTTTCTTATTTTAGCTGCTGGTCTGTGATGATGAATTTAAACAATTGAATTTTGGGGCTGTATTAAGGTTATTATTCAGTTTCTTTCCTTGAGTTCACTGGTGTAACATATTACTGTTGTTCACTATGTTTACTTGTCCCAAGTTTGACACACGTAGTCACTAGACTCACTCCTGAAATATTTTATGTCTGTCTTCTACAGTACGTGAATATTGCATATTTTGAACTATCTTACTTGCTACTGAATGCTAATTAAAGGCTTCCAATATTTTCAGCGTTTCAATATTCTACAGGTAGACTGTTGATTTGAATGAACAACAAAAAATAGTATTCAGAAGGGGCACCTAAGAAGGGGCTAAGGCAAAATTGCTGGCGGGGAAAGACTTTTAAAGGGTTCAAGGTAAGGTGTGTGGATACCACTTTTAACAAGTGGCCAGTCCTGCCAATGCAGAGAAGAGGCCCCTGCATGGTTGAGCAGGAAATGAGGGGCCACGCGCGCACTGGCTTGGAAGACAACAGATGCCAAGGGCAGAGTGAGGCACCCAGCGAAGACTCAGCAGCGGGAGCGCGAGCAGCCCGAGGACCCTACCGCCGTGGACGTCGCGGTCACCGTCACGAGCACAGTGCCCGCCTTCCAAGGAGGGGTCCGGAGCCACGGCGGGCAAGGAGCCGGTGGCGCCCAGGCGGTGGCAAGGGAGGACGCGCGGCAGGGCTGACGGTCGCGTGTTCCGAAGGTGGCCCCCAATGACCTGATGCTCCCAGGGCCATCGCGGAGCTGCAGCCCACGGCCGCCCGCCGCGCCTCCCACGTCCCCCAGGTCCCACACGCCCCCCACGTCCCCCAGATCCCCCAGCTCCCCCACTGAGCTGTGCGGGGAGACTTTGAGGAAGCCGCTAGGCCCCAGCTGCGGGGGCGCCGCCAAATGCCTGCTGGCGACATCTTGAGTACCCGGGTCCGGCTTACCGCGCCGGGGGCTGCCACTGCGGCGCTGCCCACTTGGCGGCTGGGCCTCCGCCGATCTGCGCGTGGGGGGAGCGCAGCTGCAGGCTGTGCACGGAGGGGCACAGTCGCTTCCTGGTCCCCGCCTCTCACTTCGCGCTGCTCCAGGGCCCAACAGCCACAGCAGCGTCTCTCCCGACCGTCCAAGGCGCATCCCGAGCTGCACACCTTCTGCAGCAGGTGTGCGGGTGCGCTTTCCACGCCACGGGGTCTGGCCCGCGGCTGAACGATGTCGCCCCGCACTGCCTGGACGCGGGCATCATGCGCAGCGTGGTCATCCAGGAGGTCGACGGTGCCAACTGCGGGGAAGAGGTCACCAAGGAACAGGAGACCGCCCAGGGGGCGTCCACCGCACCTCGACAGTCAGCCTTGACCCAGAGAGGAAAGGAGTGGGGAGGAGAGGGGAAGGGAAAGGGAAGAGAAGGGGAAGACGAGAAGAGAAGAGAGGAGAGGAGAGGAGAGGAGAGGAGAGGAGAGGAGGGGAGGGGAGGGGAAGGGAGGGGAGGGGAGGAGGGGGGAGGGGAGGAGAGGGGAGGGGAGGAGAGGGGAGAGAAAAAAGAAAAGGAGGGGAGGAAAGGGGAGAGAATACAGAGGGGTGGGAGGGGAGCGAAGGAGAGAGAAGAGCTGAGCAAAGCAAAACATTATTCTGTGAAAAAAGATCTGGTTCTGGGCTGCTAAGCCTGTGGTGTTCCTGCAAGCTTCCTTACCTCTTAGTTTGTCCTTTCTACTTCTTTTCAGAGGACTTGCTTAGAGTCAAAAACCTGAGCCATGGTTGACTGCATAACATAATCTCACAGCGCAATAAGCAAGCAGCATCTCTATTATTTTCAAGTTATCACTTAACTCTCTAGCTTCTAACGCACTTTACTAAGTACTCACAAGTCACTTGCAGATTCTTCCTACAGTACTCAAGTTTTCGGTGCCGTTGTGAACATGTGTTTAGGTGCACAAACATGCAACTACTCACAGTTTTGTGAACTTCTCACTTGAAGTTTTCTATTGATAATGGGTTTTATGTTTTAAGTGCACACACTTCAGTACCTAAGAGATAGAGTATGTGTTATTTTTTGTTACACTGCTTGTTTTGTATGTTCTTAAATGATATTTTTTAAAAATTCATTAATATTTTGAAAAAAGAATTAAGACGTTGTTGTATACATTTAGCAGCTCCCCATGATCATGTAGTCAATATGTACTGCAAACATGTACTAATTAAAATAAAAAATTTTATAAAGGCAAAAAAGGTCATTAAGATTACATGCCTTAATTCTGTTATTTGTCAAATAATACATTGCTGGTTAGTTTTATAACTATCTCTAGGGAGGGGTGAAGACAGGAGTAAGAAAGGTGCCTGTGCTATGGATGCTCCTTCAATATTTTGAAATATCGGTCTTATATATGTGTTAAATTTTTAGAAACTTTAAGTGGGAAATTGTGTTTAGTGATCTAAATATGCAGCACGGTTTGTTTATGGGAAAGTTTATTTGTTGAAGAAATTTGGGCCTCAGTATATTTGGAAGATGCTGGTGTCTGTGAGTTTTATGTTGGAGAAAAGATTTCCAGCATCTCTACATTGTTGATGAAAAGAAGATGCACTGTGCTGACACATTTGGCCTCAGGGAACACACTGCCTACTTTTTAACCCAGCCCAGAGGTCTACTGGCTACCTAGGTTGTGTCCAGTTGCTTAAACTCTGTTCCTCAACTTCATCTTATGTAAATAATACCAACAGTATATAGAAGTATTGCATTCTGGGCAGACCTAAGGTTTTGTGCTTACCTTATTAGTGAAGTCTACTTTTTCTTTTCTACTGATTTGACATCTCCAAACTTTCTCCTCCTAGGTTGCCCAGACCTGACAAAACTATTGTTTATAGGTATGCATACACAGTTGTGGAAATCCCATAAAGAAATACAACAAAGCAATTTAAGCAAGAATCAGATTACAGTTTGACAATGTGTCAAAGGGAAGACTTTGTGACTTGAGTGGAGACATGTACTATGTTCCCATTACTCTTGCCTGTATAACACACTGCCCAAAATTAGAATATAAAAATAGCAATCACTTGTTATATGCATGAGATTTCAAAGTCAGGAATTAAGAAAGAGCACAGTGGATACAGCTCCCTGCACATGATGTTTGTAACCTCAGGGGCACCACCCTGACTGGCTGATTGATCACATCACTTGCAGGGTTTTCACTGACAAGTGGTGGCTGTGTTGAGAGGGTGGGCCAACTAGGACTGAAAAGTGCGGGGGCCTACCCGTTACATATCTATGTAAATTGGCCTCTGAACAGCATAGCAGGCCTCCTCCTAGTGAGGCTTCACATTTGATGACTCTGGCCTGAGGGGGAGGGAATCAGTAAGAAGGGTGAATATTGCATCACCACCTCTGATGAAACCGCAGAACTCATATTGAGTTTTTTGTTATACTGTATTCACTAGAAATGAGTCACAAGCCCTTTCAGCTAAAAGCAGGACGACTCAAACTGCATCAGTTGGTGGAGGTGGTAACATTTTTTATAACAGTATGACAGATGGGAGATTGTGTTGAAACCATTTTTAGAATACATGTTCTTATACTCTGGGCTTCTAGGTAACTTTGTATGTCATTCAACTACCTATACACTGGTCACTCAGATGTGGGCCTGTCATTTCTTTGCAGTTTCCACATGGATAATGCACAATTTTTCTGTGATTGAAGTCATCGTGCTAAGTATATGTGATTTCCACACCTTTCTCTGAGGGAGAACAAGACCAGCCTTAATGCATGATTGGAAGTACAGAAAGACTATAACAGCCAGGAGGAGTCTGATTGTTCATTCCTGGAGTCAATCTTGGCAATGGCCTCCCAAGCACTGTCCAGGGTAGATGCAGTCTAGTAAGAATGTTCCCATGTACAAGGTGAACCTATTGCTAGCTGGGTATATATTTGATTGCCTAGTACAGTGCCACTAAAGACTTCATCTGTCTGTCAAAGTATATATTCCTTTCTTCCTGTGTCCCACAAACATTTGCTGAGTGTTTATCATATGCCAAATACAATGTGAAACTGCTTCAGGCTATGGAGGGGAAAAGTAGAGTTGAGTAAAGATGCACAAGTGCCATGGTTTAGATCAGATTTTAAATGTAATATAGTGCTACCAAACAGGTGATTTAATGCAAGTGTCTATGCCTGGGTTTCCCAGTAAACATACATGAGGTCAGAACCACAAGATTTCACAACATGAGTCATTGTGATACCAAAAATAGCTAGCTAAGTAAATGAATTTGCTTGGACTGGCTGTAAATTGTAATCTATTCAATTTTATTAACCCAATATTTTAGCGTTGAGTTTTTAATATGAAAAAATGAAATTCAGTATGTAATATATAATGATGAAATGTTCAAATTATGAGACTGATATTATTTTAATATTGTTCTGTTCCCCTGGCATATTTGAATCTGGAACAGCATATTGAGTTGTTTCTGAAGATTTAATAATGATAAGTCTTAACTGGCTCTGAAAAGGGTCTTGGAATATCCCCTCTCTATAGAAGAGGACATCATGTACCAGATGCACAAAGGCCATCTTATGATGCCTATAAAGATGGCACATAAGCACTGAACTACAGACTACAGGGTGAAGTTTCCTGATGAGTATCAAGGAATGATCAAATAAACAGATGTTCCACATGTACCATATCAAGACACCTTGATCAATAAGCCTACTATTACTTCCTCATATGTTCATTAAAATGACAGTATTATCCTACTTAAATGTGCCTAAAAGGGAAGATTTAAGTCAAGAAACCAAAGGGAAAACAACATCGCTGGTCATTAAATAGAACAAAAAATAGATGTGATGAAAAAGTTGATCTCATACATAACTTCAAAATGAGGAAGTTAAACTGATTTATGTCTCTCGTATAAATGAATGCCTCAGAAATTTGCATTAAAGCCTTCCAAAATACATATGAAGCTTCCTTCATGAATGAAGGAACCACATGAGACCTTGAGAACGGAATGACCAATCTCATGGACACAGAGCTGTATGTGCCATAGAGAAGGTGGAAATGCAGAGAGCTCCTGGGACAACTACCTTCTAAGAGCAGCTCACAGACGTGGTATGAGGGCTACTCATTAGCAGCAAGCACACAGGCATGGCAATCAGCCTAAGGTAGTGAGGTCAAACTGTTTGGACAGGAACATGATGGAGCATGGGGTTGGAACCTGTGCCATCCATAGTGCTGCAAGCTATTATGTTCTGTTGTATGAAGATTGAAAGGCTGAGTGGGGTCTGGAAGGGCTAAGGAGTGGGCTGTTTCTAGGGTTTCTTTTTAAGGTCTAAAAGGACAAATAAGGAAATACCTTGTGATCTAAAGGGCTTAGCAAGCTTTCCTTTTACAAGTTTGTAGAGGGGTTTAGTGAGAAGGGCAAAGCCAGGAATCCACAGGTGAACGTTTCCTATTATGCTGAGAAAAGAGAGGAGCTGTTATTTGTTGGTAGGAGGTGAGATCTGAGAAATCAAATGCACACAGTCTGGAGCTATAGCTCAGGTATGTTTGTGGAGAATGATGCCAAGATAGGTGATGAATGCATAACAGATTTGGGTCTTAAAGAAAAAGACAGGATATTACCTGGAATCTAGATGCAGTAATAGTAAGAATATCCTTATAGGGTGACTCATAGCAGGAGCTGCAGAGAAGAAGGTCATCAACATCCAGTGTAAGGTGAAAGGAAATGGGATGAAAGGAAAGTAAATCACACACAAGGGCCTGACAGTAGTGGGACCCTTTCTTGGAAGCCCTGAGGCAAGATGGTTCAGGTTAACTGCTGGGACTAGAGAGTGTCTGTCCAGGTGAAGGTGAAGAAAGGCTGTGAGGAAAGGTGCAAGGGAATGTGAAAAGGGCATCTTTTAAGACAATAATAAGTGGTAGAAGGAAGCACAGAAGACAAAAGTGTGTAGGGGATAGCTACTATAGAATGCATGAGGACAATATGATTGATAGCACAGAGATCTTGTATCAGCCAGAAAGAGCTATCTGCCTTTTGTACTGGGAGAGTGGGAGTGTTAACAGGAATTAAAAGACTGTTGCAGTAGGCAAGAAATAATAGACTGTAGTCCTCATAGAACTAGGTCACAAATCGGGTATTGTTTTGGGCCAGGGAAAGGGTGGTTAGACTTCAGAGAAATATTAAGAAGTTGGAATGAAGCCAGGGATTGGAGTAGAAGTGCCCCAGACTCTAGAGTTGAGATGAGTGGAAACAATGGACATTTGGGGCAAAAGGGAAGGAATAATAAGGATAGCTATAGGGATGGTTGTGTCCTGGGGATGGTCAGAGAAGCTGACAACTTGGTTAAGATATCTTGTCCTAAAAGGGGAACAAGACAGGAAAGGATAACTAAAAATGAGTGTGGGAAATGGTATTGACCCTGTTGGCACCAGACTGGGTGAATTTTTAAGGGTCTAGATACTTTACCATCAATACTCACAATAGTAACAATGGGCCAAGGAGGTTGGTCCTTAGAAGAAAGGCAACGTGGAGTGACTAGCACTGGTATCAACTGAAAATGAGATGGACTTACCCTCTATTATAAGAGTTAGCTGTGTAGCAGAAAATGTCACCACTACACACACCCCTCACCAGTATACTTCAGTTTGTTCTTTGCCCAAGTAACAGTTTTTGTTCTAGTTCTGGTTTCTCCTGTCTCTTGGGAATGGATGGTCATTGTGGTGCATAGCTGGCCACTGTGATGCACATTGTATAAACCAATGCCCAATTGAAAAGCCATTCTGCTTCTGTATACATTTCATGCTTGCTTATCCAGGCTTAGATTGTCAGAGATTAGGGCCTGATATTTTGGGAGTGATCCTGATCAGTGTCCATAGATGTAAATAAATCGGCATCCAAATCCTGGGTGTCATTTCAATGTTTCTGCTTGTTGTTGCATCTGGGGTTCAGCATTCAAAATGTTCAAGGGGGCCTCCACAGGTTTCAGGCTTAGACAGTCTTCAGTGGTCAGGCCAAGAAGGTCTGAGAAGGAGCCAGTTGGGAGATCTTAGGTCCATAGCCTAGAAACAGGAGAAGCATCTACCAGTGTTCAGCAATGACTTCCATTGGGGTCCCCCCACAGGAAGGATATGGCTTTGGGGGAATTCCAGGTTGTGGGCATTCCCTAGCCCCGTGACTGATCTGGTAGCATTTAAAGCATAGCCTCAAAGGGATGCCCTTGGACAGAAAGACCTTGGAAATGCTTTTAGCATTGACTGTGAGTCTGGTCCTGCCTGAATGTTTCTAACAGTTGTGGCTAACATCTGCACCTCAGAAATGCACTGCTTTCAAGAACTTTCATCTCTATTACTAAAAACTTTGAAGACCAATTTGATAAGTTCCTGTTTTGGGGTCTGAGGACCAGACTCTAGTTTCCGTAATTTTTTTTTAACAAATATTTGGTGCCAATTGGGTAATAAAATGTATCTTTAGGGTAAGTTGACCCTCTGGCCTTTCTGGGTCTAATTCTGTGTATCACCTAAGGGCAGCATCCAGGAAAGCCATATGCTGAGTTGGATTTTCATCCCTATTCTGAGTAGTTTCCTTTAGCATATCAAAATGAACTGCCTCTTTGGCTACCCTATGAAGTTTCAAAGAAACCATTTGATCTTGGCTTGCTTCTCCTCAGATTCTGCCTGATAATTCCAGTTAGGGTTTTTCCCAAAGGACAGCTGTAGTGCCTACAGGAAAATCCCCCTGAAGGAGGTATTGTTCATTCCACAAGGACTGAGCCAGGGAGCTTACTCATTCCCCCTCTTCTGAAAAAAGAGTGGAACCAAAGATCACATTTAAATAAGTCCAAGTTAGGTTTTATGACCAAGTTAGATACTGAAACTCTTGGGTATATTGAGTGGGACCTATGCTGGTTAATTTGGGAGAGGTCTGTCAAAGAGAAAAGAACATGAACTCCAAATGACTCTTCTGACCCTGTCACTTCTCAGAGTGGAAACTGAGCAGGGGCAAGGTTTTGGAGTCAAACTGCCATATAGATGAGGTATGAAGCAGAGTGGGATCAAGAGTAGCATGCTGAGGAGGATTAAAGTCCAAGGAAAGTGCCAGACAAATAGAGGGAACAGGCAACTGGCTGGCCAGAAGCTCTACAGGAGAGGAGGGTGTAGCTGTAGCAGGGGAAGCTCTGGGGGAGAAGGAAAAGTGGTTATGACAGCAGGAGGCTCTGAAGGAAACAGTGAGGCTGCAGTTCCAGGAGGCTCCATAGGAGGAGGAGTGGCTACAGTGGCAGGAGATTCCAGATGCTGCTAAGGGAGAGCAAGATCAGTTGGATCGATAGGTCTGCAGAGGAGGAGCTGGGCAGATCTGGGGTGCCCTCACTGGCCTCTCTGCGTGTCTGGAGGACTCTGGATATCTGCGCCCAGACTGCTGGAGTTCCCTCAGGCTTCCAGGTGCAGTGAAGGAGAGAGGTGGGTTTGAGGCTTCCACATCAGCCTCCCCATTCCCGGCTTCATTTGGAGACCTGCTGAGCTCCCCATAGGTGGGCTGGCCCACACTACCAGCCTAGCCCAGCCTGTTTAGCTGCTGCGCCTGGCCATAGGCCTGCAGAGGAGGAGCTGGGCAGATTTGGGGTGCCTGCATCGGCCTCTCCATGTGTCTGGAGGACTGTGGATATCTCTGCAACCAGGGAGGGTCCACAGGTTCCTGAAGCACTGCGGCCTGTGGTGAGTACACTAACCCGGCTGCGATTGAAGAACTGTGGAGCTTCCAAGGGGCAGGTGGGCGCACAGTGTCCCTGAGGCCCAGCTTGTCTGGAACTGCGGAGTTCTGAGCAGGCAGAGGAGGGCCACTGGTTCTGTAGGCCTAATGGCTTGGGGTAGCGCGGCGCCAGAGTCTCAGTAGCTCCAAACATAGAAGGGGATTTTCAGCAGATCCTGAGGAAGCTTTCAAATAACACTTGAAACACAGAAATATAGGAAAATGACAAAACGAAAGACCAAATTACAACCTCAAACCTCCAGCCCATCTCAAGAAATCCTAGGAGCGATGTATATAGAAGAAAATATATCCCATCCACCTCATATAACGGACACAATAGCCACTGAAATTGACAAGCAACTCCAGGAAGCTTTAAAGAAATTCAAACTCGAAATAATCTCCCAGATAAAAGAAGAAATGATAAAAGAAATGAAAGAGATTCTAAATATATCTAAAGAAAACACAGATAAAAAATTGGAGGAACTAAACAAAAAGATAGAATCCCTAGACGAGCAATACAAGAAACAAACAGAATACATAATGCAGATGCACAGAGATATACAGGAAATAAAAAACTCCACTGAAAGTTGTAAAAACCGCCTTAATGAAAGTGAAGATAGAATTTCAGACCTTGAAGACAGGATTGCAGCTAGTGAACAGGAAAGGAAAGATCTTTTGAAAATAACAAGGAACCAGGAAACAACAATTCAACAACTGCAAGACGATGCAAAGAAGAATAACATAAGAATGATAGGGATTAATGAAAGAGAGGGAGACAACATGAAGGATGTCAGGAGGATATTTAGAGAAGTAATAGCTGAAAATTTCCCAAGCATGAGATCAGAAACTGACATCAGGATCAGTGAAGCATATAGAACTCCAAACAGTCATAACCAAAATAAAACTACACCCAGACATACAATAATCACCATCCCAGAAATCCAACACAAGAATAGATTATTAAAAGCTGTCAGAGAGAAAAGACAAATCACTTATAAAGGAAAACCTATCAGAATCACAGCAGACTTCTCAGCACAAACGATAAAGTCAAGAAGAGCATGGAGTGAAGTATTCCAGATCCTAAAGCAAAATGATTTCCAACCAAGACTGATATATCCTGCAAAACTATCATTCAAAATAGATGGTGTAATACGATACTTCCATGACAAAGAACAGCTGAAGAACTTCATGAACACCAAACCAACCCTGCAAAAAATATTGAAAGACAGTTTAGATACACAAAGGAAAAAACCACTAAGCAAAGCAAATAATTAAACAGAACAGAAAGATAAAGATGCAACAGCAGAGAGATAACATTCCTACAACTAACCAGCATTTAACAGTAATAACCATTAATGTAAATGGTCTCAATGCACCAATCAAAAGAAACAGACTAGCAGAATGCATCAAGAAACAAAATCCAACCATATGCTGTTTACAGGAAACCCATCTAACCCAGAAAGATACTCACAGACTGAAAGTCAAAGGATGGAAAACAATTCTTCATGCAGCAGGAATCCAAAAAAAGGCAGGAGTAGCCATTCTGTTTGCAGACAACCTGAACTTTAAACCAACAATGACCATAAAGGACAAAGAAGGTCACTACATACTCGTAAGGGGAAAACTCCAAGAGGAAGAGATAACTATCTTAAATATATACGCACCAAACTCCAGAGCGCCCAGTTATATAAAATAATTATTAACAGAAACGAAAACTCAAATTATCAGTAACACAATTGTAACAGGAGACCTTAATACACCACTGACACCAAGGGACATATCAACCAGACAGAAAATGAGCAAAGAAATAACAGAACTGAATCACACCTGTGAACAAATGGGTTTGATAGACATATACAGAATGTTCCACCCAACAAAATCAGAATACACATTCTTCTCAGCAGTACATGGATCATTTTCTAAAATAGACCATATATTAGCTCACAGAACATATTTAAGCAAATGCAAAAGAGTTGAAATCATCCCTTGCATATTATCGGATCATAGCACTCTTAAATTAGAAATTAATGACAAAGGATACGGCAAAAATTCCGCAAACACATGGAAACTAAATAACACACTCTTGAGTAATCAGTGGGTCACAGAAGAAATTAAAGAAGAAATTAAACAATACCTAAAAGAAAATGAAAATGTAGATACAACTTACCGGAATCTGTGGGATGCAATGAAAGCCGTTCTGAGAGGAAAATTTATTGCACTGAGTTCCCACATCAGGAAAACAGAACGAATACAAATAAATAACTTGATGCTACACCTGAAACAGCTAGAAAAAGAAGAGCAAGTCAAGCCCAAAGCCAAAAGAAGAGAGGAAATTATAAAAATCAGAGCAGAAATCAATGCAATAGAGACTAAGAAAACAATCCAAAGAATCAACGAATCAAAGAGTTGGTTCTTTGAAAGAATAAATAAAATCGATAAGCCCCTAGCCAACCTTATTAAAAAAAGGAAAGAAAAAGCTCAAATTCATGCAATAAGAAATGAAAAAGGAGAAATCACTACAGACCCAATAGAAATACAGAGGATCATCAACACCTATTTCGAAAACCTCTACTCTCAAAAGTTTGATAACAGAAGAAATAGACAGATTCTTAGAAGCATATGAAGTACCAAAGCTAGATCAAGAGGATATAAAACTGTTCAATAACCCAATCTCTGCTAATGAAATTGAGAATGTAATTGGGTCCTTGCCCACCAAGAAGAGCCCAGGCCCAGATGGATTCACTGCAGAATTCTACAAGAAATATAAAGAAGACCTAATGCCGACACTCCTCAAACTATTCAATGAAATTGAAAGGGAAGCAATCCTTCCTAAGTCATTCCTGGAAGCAAATATTGCTCTAGTACCAAAACCTGAGAAAGACCCAACTATAAAATAGAACTATAGACCGATCTCCCTAATGAACACAGATGCAAAAATCCTCAATAAAATATTGGCAAATAGGATCCAGCAAATCATCAAGAAGATTATACACCATGACCAAGTGGGATTCATCCCAGGAATGCAAGGATGGTTCAACATATGTAAATCAATAAATGTAATCCACCATATCAATAAAGCCAAAAATAAGAATCACATGATCATCTCTATAGATGCAGAAAAAGCCTTCGATAAGGTCCAACACTTATTCATGATAAGAACTTTACAGAAAATTGGAATAAATGGTCTTTACCTCAATATAATAAAGGCCATTTATGACAAACCAACAGCCAGCATCATACTAAATGGCCAAAAATTGAAAGCCTTTACTTTAAAATCGGGCACAAGACAAGGATGTCCTTTATCACCACTCCTATTTAATATAGTACTGGAAGTACTAGCCAGAGCAATTAGGCAAGAAAGAGAAATAAAAGGGGTAAAGAGAGGAAAAGAAGAAGTTAAATTATCATTGTTTGCAGATGACATGATACTCTACATAGAAGACCCCCTAAACTCCATAGAAATACTCTTAGATACAATAAATAAATTCAGTAAAGTGGCTGGATACCAAATCAATACTCAGAAATCAATAGCATTCCTATACACGAACAACAAATTTACAGAGAGGGAAATAAGAGAAACTGGACTATTCACATTAGCAAGCAAAAAAATGAAATATTTAGGAATTACTCTTACGAAAGAAGTGAAAGACTTATACAGTGAAAATTATAATACACTGAAAAAGGAAATTGAAGATGATCTCAGAAAATGGAAAGACATCCCTTGCTCATGGATAGGAAGAACAAACATTGTGAAAATGGCCATTCTCCCAAAACTGTTATACAGATTCAATGCAATCCCAATAGAAATACCATCAACATACCTTATAGATCTAGAGAAATCACTCCTAAATTTCATCTGGAACCAGAAGAGACCTAGAATCGCAAAGGCAATTCTAAGCAGCAAAGACAAAGCAGGAGGCATCACAATCCCTGACTTGAAGTTATACTACAAAGCAACAGTAGTAAAATCAACATGGTATTGGAATCAAAACAGAGCCGAAGATCAGTGGAATAGATTAGAAGATACAACCACAACTACGAACACACTCAACCACCTTATTTTTGATAAAGGAGCCAAGCAGGTTCACTGGAAGAACGACAGTCTCTTTAATAAATGGTGCTGGAAAAACTGGCTCTCCATTTGCCGAAAACTAAAGCTAGACCCATGTCTATCACCATGTACTAAATTAAAATCTAAATGGGTCAAAGATCTGAATATTAAAACAGAAACACTAAATCTATTGGAAGACAAAATAGGTAGAAACCTTGGAGACATAGGAGTAGGTAAAGAATTCATGAACAGGACTCAAACCGCACGGGAAATTCTTCCCAGAATCAATAACTGGGACCACTTCTTATTAAAAAGTTTCTGCATGTCAAAAGAAATCTCCAGCATAGTGAAAAGAAAACCCACAAACTGGGAAAAGATTTTAGTGAACTCTCTCTCTCAGACAAGGGCCTCTTGTCTAAAACATATAAAGAATTAAAGAAACTCAGACCTCCGAAATTCAAAGATCCAATCCAAAAATGGGCATCTGAGATGAATATGCAATTCTCAGATGAAGAAATGCAAATGGCAAATAAATACATGAAAAAATGCTCATCATCATTGGTCATTAGAGAAATGCAAATTAAAACCACACTGAGATACCATCTCACTCCTGAAAGAATGGCCAGGATCAAGAAAACCGACAACAAATGCTGGAGGGGCTGTGGGGAAAAAGGAACTCTCCTGCACTGCTGGTGGGAGTGTAGACTGGTACAGCCTTTGTGGAGATCTGTCTGGAGATTTCTCAAAAAGTTGGGACTGGAAATCCCATTTATTCCAGCTATTCCACTTCTAGGCATATTCCCAGAAGAACTGAAAGCATCATACCACAGTGATATATGTGCACCTATGTTTATAGCAGCACAATTTGTAATTGCCAGATCTTGGAAACAACCCAAGTGCCCATCAACGGAGGAATGGATAAAAAAGTTGTGGTATTTCTATACAATGGAGTATTATTCAGCTATAAAGAAGGATCACATTGAGATATTTATCAATAAATGGGCGCAGCTTGAGACCATACTCATTAGTGAAATAAATCAATCTCGCATGTGTGAATACCGAATAGTTTCCCTAATGTAAATAATGATTCAAATATATAAAAATATGTGGTAATCATGATTCCCCATTAGGTGGCCTTGAAGCCTTATAAAGTTTTCACTCATTAATTAGAAAGGCTTTATTCTGGCCTTCTTTATATGAAAATATTTGAAGCTAGAGTATATGAAGTTTTATCCAAATATTTCAAGGAAAAAGACACTATGGTAACTACTATTAAGTCAGGTTATAAGGTGGTGAAGTACTAGGTTGTTGAAACAGCCATGCTGTGACCTCTATTGTTATATTGTTATGTCCTGTTTTATCTCAATCTCCCCCTTATTGTTTCAAAAAAAATTATTTAGTCATTTCTTATGTTTGTCTTAATTAAAGAAAAAATTCAAAAAAATTAGGATATATAAATAGTAACTCATTTTGATTTCCTATTAACTTGTTTTGAAGTCCTGTAGTACTCCCACGATCTTGTTTTGACTGATTAGACTCTGTTCCATTCTATATGATAGTATCAAGTTTGAAGACATAGGCAACTACTTTGAAGACAATAAGATTCACTAAGATACCCATTCTGGTTTGACTATTGTCTTCTTTGGAAGTCCTGTAATGTTTACAATGCCTAAGTTTTATTGGTCTTGTTCTCTACTGTTTTGTCCAACTTTATAATATCTAATAAGATAGACAATTCTTTTTAAGGAAACAAGGGACAACGTTGATAACCATTGTTGATAAACTTGTACTCTGTTCTACACCATGTGCTATGTCTATCCTTGGTATTGACTGACAGCTTTGTTTTGCCGTATTTGACTGTATTCTCCCCCCCACCAAAGAAAGTAATAAGCACTAAGGAGTAATAAAATCCAAGATGTGTAAATTTTGTTGTAAAAAAGAGAGGGAAAAAAAAAGAAAAAGAGCTCTAACGGATATAACAGCAAGTGTGTTTGGGGATGTTAAATAGCTGACTTTATCAATGTTTTTGGAACATTGAACACAGCTGTTGGCAGTCTCCCTGTTTGAATGTCCACCTTGTGTTCTTTGATACTGTGATTTGAGGAACTATTTTCAAGAAGATAGTGTGTAATCTACTAGCAGGTAATTTCTTACGGTTATGTTTTTTTGTTTTGTTTTGTTTTGTTTTGTTTTGTTTTGTAGTTCTGTATTGCGTGTACCCTTACGCCGCTTTGGTTTGTTTTGTGTTTTTCTCTTTTTCCTCTTAAATAAAAACTAAAAAAAGATCAGTTGGATCTGCTGCAGAAAGGAAGCCAGGTCTCATGAAATAGGTGTCGACGGGGAGAAAGAAAAAGGATTTGATTCTTTGAGGCATACAAAGTGGGAATATTACAGAGTGTAAAGAATATCTGTATGTAGAGGACTTCTGACTACTTGTTTAGCTTCTGGCAGTAATTGTCTAAGTCCCACAGAATAAAGATTGAAAATTCACCTTGAGCTATTTTCTAGTTTGTACTGTGGCTCTGCAGTCTTATAAAACAATTTAGACACTGTGGCTTCAGATTAGGTTGGAGATGTAGAATGGAGAATTTCAGATATTTTGATAGACTAAGGAAGAGGAAGGGGGGAAAGAAGGAAGAATCCCTAGGGAGAGCAGAGAAAGATAACTGTCATGCTTTGTGTGGCAAAGTAAGAGTGGCAGCAGGGCCTGAACTGAGTAACTTCAGCTGTGCCCGAAACCATAAGGAAGACTGGGTGGATGAGAAAGGCAATCATCATCACAACTGGCCCATCACCAAACCGATCCAGTCTCCCTAGGAATCTCCCTGACTAGTGAGTGCTAGGTTTAAAGGCACAGAGGAACAAACCTTTCTTGGTCCCAAGGAAGTGAGAGGGGAAAGCAGAACTAGGGAGCAGTCCAAAGAAGAGAGGAAAAAGGTCAGACACAGAGTGGATTAAAAGGCAAAGAACTAAACTGTAGCAGCAGCAGTGGCAGTGGTAGCAGTGGGGGAGTCTTAAAGGTGCAGTGTTAAAAGTATGGAGCGGTCTTACCAGGTCTGAAGTGAGCAGAAAGTGCTTGGAGCACTGTAGCAAAGTCTATAATCAATGTCACCAGGTGGCTTCAATGGCAAGAGGCTCAAGATAGGATGCTGTATCCTTTTAAGAGGGACCCCATTGTGGTCCCAAGTTTCATGCATATGAGAAAACACCAAGAGCTCAAAACTTTGGAAAACACTGGATTTAAATTCATCTAGGTACAGGTAGGCTGAAATCAGAGAGATATCAGCGAATATCTGGAGGGGAGGCTAAGTATATATATATTGTGTTTGGGACTGAGGGTTGTGGTGCCAAGGAATCTAGATGGAATGTTTGAAGTCAAATCTGTGAGAACTATCAGCACAGTTGTGCATATAAACCTGGGTCTTCCAGCATCAGGGAGACTGTGGGTCCAGTCCTAAATATCTTTATGGCCATCAGTTCTGTTTGGATTCCTGTTGTTTGTAGATGCACAATTTTATTGGGAAGTTCTTTCTCAGGTCAAGTCCTACACTGTCCCCCTGCCAATTTAGGTGTTATGTGGCTTTAGGCAACTCACTTAAATCCCCAAGCTTATTTTTCTTCATTTGTGCCGTGGAGACTACACCCCTTGCAGAAATGAATTGCTGTGAAAATATAATCCATTATATATGCAGCACTTAATACAATGCTCACCCCTGGAGGAAATCTCTTAATTACACACTCAAAAGGTAAATGTGGCAACTTGCTCCATTTGTTTTCTAAATAGCCCTAACTGGAGTTTATGAAGCTTTCTACAAAGTGCCTTTTCTCTGTCCCTTCCTTCAGAGCCAGAGGTCCTGAAAGAACATAGATTGCCCCTTTTCCACCTCCTGTCAGCCTGCACCTGTCACTCAGTCACTCCCTCACCCCTCCAAGGCCTTCCTTAGCTGTTAACACCAAGGACCTCAGGGGTTGCCAAAGGCAATGAAACTAATCCTCTAGTTAGTCAGTCCCTTAACCTTCTTCCCTCCTCTCATGCCAGTGCTCTTCCTCCTGGAAACATTCCCATCTGTTGACTTTTGTGCCACTGCTTTCCTAGTGATCTTACCTTTCTGGCAATGATCTTTTTATCTGGCAGTTGATCAGTTTGTGGTGTAGCATCCTCCTCCTCCTCTTAAATATTTGATGAGCATTTGAGGGCTTGCTGCTAACCTTATCACTCCAAGGTCTCACTAAGGCAATGATATTTGTACTCACACCTTTAACTGCTATCTGTGAGCAGCCAAGAACAATTGTTTTTCACCCCAGATCTCTCCATAGAGCTCCAGGCTACAATAACCAAGTCATTACCCATTGTATGTAAAGGAATCTGTCTCAGTGACACTTCTAACTCCACATGAACAAGGGCGAATTCATGCTTTTTAATCTAAATTTGGTTCTCTTTCAGCTTTATCATCCCATTTATTGTTATGGCAATCTACTCAGATGCATGTCCCAGAAATCCAAACATTATTTTTGTCCAAATTTCCATGATATCATGTTTTGACTAAACTTTTTCCCAACTTCATATTTGCTTTTCTCCAATCTATATTTTTCCAAAAGATGTTGTCCAAACAAATAGATACACACACACACACACACACACACACACACACACACACACCCCAGTTTTTTTGCATCTAAAATATCTTCTTTTTCTCTTAGTACAGAACCAGAAACATTAAATATAACTTATATGCTCTGTTTTCTCATTTGGATCAGGGCTAATATGAGACAAAGGAGATATTCATAATTCAAAACTTTTAGGAATTAACATTCTTAATGGTGCCCTGGAGATCTGACTGTTGTAAATTCTCTGGAACTAGCACAGTGCTTGGTTCATGTGGCAAAAAAGAAAGTTGCAGTGTTGATAAACTAAAAATAAACACTGACATATGTACATGCCAATGCCCTTTAGTTGAAAACCACCAGGAATATGCAGGTAATTAAATAAATGCAGTTTATTACTCATGGAAGTGAATTACAATGCATGCCACATGGAACCATAGAGATTTTCAAGAATGTCATGTTACAAAGAAACTTTTATAAGATTTGGAGTTTGCTTGAGTGATTATAATATTTAAGCCCACAAAGAGAACTATGTGGCCTCTAAGTAAGGTGCTAGTATTATAGCAACATGGAGCCATCCCTGTGTCAGATTAATGCTCAATTTTCAGGAATTATCTTCCGTCATATGACCAAAGATCAGAACATTTTGGAGGAAAGTAAAAAAGAACCTGAAGTGGTAGACAGGGTCAGGTTATTCAGGGTCTGGAAGAAGGCTACAGGAGATGAATTTCATCTTAACAACAAGAGGAAACAGAGAAGCAATTCACTTAAATCTATGTGACAAGGATTATGGGGGAGCTGGGCACGGTGGTCCATACCTATAATCCCAGGACTTGAGAGGCCAAGGCAAGAGGATTGCCATAAGTTAAAGGCCAGCCTGGGCTACATAGTGTGTTCAAGGCCAGCCTAAATTACACAGCAAGACCTTGTATCAAAAAAAAAAAAAAGAAAAGAAAAGAAAAGAAAAGAAAAGAAAAGAAAAGAAAAGAAAAGAAAAGAAAAAGAAAAGTGAAAAGAAAGAAAAGAAAAAGATGGTGGGGAAATCTGAGATTTTAACCTCTAACACACTTACAGGATACTTTCCCAAAGATTGATGGATACTGGCAGAAGATATAACTCCAGGGTTGCATTTATTGACTCTATTACTCAAAGTAAAAACCGTGAGAGCTTCATGTCTGCATTGGACTCAGTGATGTCAAACCTTTTAGAGCTTTCAATGATACAAACAGCTTGCTTCAGCACACATGCTATAGGTTCACCATCCCTGGCATAGGTTCTATCCTGGGGCAATGAAGGTAGATTTACCTGGATATTTATTCATGCAGAGAGTTGGGCATGATTGTGACAAATCTGATGCTTTCATAGTGGAAGCAATTCTGGTTTTGGCAGAAACTTTTAGCTCATCCCTCAGGGTTGCTCATTACAAATAAACTCTGAGAAATCTCCCATTAAGCAATGACTAGGGCTATGAATACATAGCAAACTCAGTAAAACATGAAGGAATACTTAGGACCCATGATGGATTTCCATTATCAGCACTGTGTCTTTAAAAAGGTTAGGCGGATATGGTGGTACACACCTGTAATTCCAGTATTTAGGAAACTGAGAAAAGAGAATCACAGTGAGTTCAAGGATAGCCTGGGCTGCTACATAATGAATTCAAAGCCAGTTTAACTGTATAGCATTACCCTGTCTCAAATAAGAAAAAAACTATTAAGAGGTTAAGGTTAACATTTGGTGAGCAGTATCTTATGTAATGAAAATTAATACTAAATACTAATGACTTTATACCATACATGAGTTATTCTTGCCAGCCTACAAATATGTTATAATTTCTCCCGTGCTGACTCCCACATTCGTCTCCAACTGCTCCTCTCTACCATCCTATTAATAGTGAGAGTGAATGTAACAAGCACTGGCACAACACCAATGAAAACAGTATATACACGTATGATGGAACTTTGATGAATGAAAATAAGAGCTATCCAACCCCATAAAGAAGGAAGGTAGGTGGAAGAAAGCTGATGATATTCTGGGCTGGTGACATGAAAAATTCCTGAACCTATAACCACTGCGTGGAAGGAAAAATATTCCCACACCCATAGTTTTGGTGTACAGATAGATTGGCAGTCAGGTTGAAAGTGGATCATAGCTAGAAGACAGACACCAACATTGAGACCTGTCTCTTCAAGAAAGCCTCATCCTGCACTTCCTGTTGAAGATAGATCTCTGTAATGTACTTGGTTACCACAGGAACTTAGGTTACTTGATTCTGCTTCTGGAAACCACTTACGCCTCATCAAGACAAGCTCTTTTCAAGTTGAATTTATAATGCTTAGATGTGTTGATGTGAATTTGCTGACATTATGTGCAGATGGGTAAACAATTAGCATCTATGGACTTCAAACCTGGTCTGGGACATTTTCTCCAAAATTGTGGAGGAATAATCCTGTTTAATGTGTCATGCTCCATGTTTCTAATTTACACAGTTTCCATTTGTTCTTTATATTATTTTGTACCATCTTAATGAAATATTTCATAAATAAATGCCTTACATAATATATACTAGTTAATTGAATTTTTATATCTTTTTGGTTCACCTTTGGTAATTCATATGTATCTAGGAATATCTCCATTTCTTCCTAAGTTTCCTATCTTATTAGAGTGTAGGATCTTAAAGTAGGTATTGATGATCTTGTGTATTTCTACAGGACCTGTTGTGATTTTTCCTTTCTATTCTTAATTGCATGAATTTGAGTCTTTCTCTTTCCTTTTTTGATAAAGTTGGCTAAGGATTTGTCTATTTTATTTAATCTTTCAAAAGAATGAACTCTTTGACTTCCGGGAGAACATGGCGGACAGATAACAGCAACTACCGGAGGCTCTCTGAAAAACTAGGCTCAGAAGCCAGGTATGGTGCAGAATAAAGAGACATAAGCAGGTGGAGTTATGCTCTGCTGACTCAGGAACGAACTCGGCTGAGAGAAACCAACTTGGAATGCAGTCCTGGTGCTAAAACAGGAACAGAAAAGTCTTGCTGCTGAGGCTGGACCCTGCGCCATTGGAAGCCGCGATTTGGGTTTCCCACCGCGCGGTGGCTGGCTGCCTCTACATCGGCTCGGCAAGGAGAGAGACGCGCGGAAACTCTGAGAACGGGAGTCTGAGAACGGAGTCGAAAACAGGACAGGCAGGGAGGCGTGCACTGACTTGTGGCGAGGTGAGTGAGAGAAACTGACACTCCACCACAGTTTGACTCCAGCAGACTTTCTGGGCCCGAGCAGTCCTGCGGGAGCAGGGCGCAGTGGCGACTCCAGCGACACATTCCCCTCTCGGGCGGGATTGGTGAAAAGTGCCTGGCCTGCGTGACGCTGCCGGCGGACCCCGTAGGCTGGCCCAACCCAGATCCCAGAGCCTGACGGAGGCCGGGAGGGGCGGGCCCCGCGTAGGCTGCCTGGTGCACAGTGGTGAGTGGGAATACCTAACCGGCGCAATTTGATCAGACTGTGGCTGACAGGGAGAGAAGCTGGGCCTCTCATATAAGCTTGCATATATAAGGAACAGAGAATATGGGAAGAGGCAGCAACAAGAAAGGCTCCTCGGCCCCCAATTCTGAGAAACAGGCAATAGCGGACACCGCACCAATACACATAAAGCACCATATAGAGAGCCTCATAGACCAATTCAGGAATGAAGTTATCAACGACCTGAAGCTAGAAGTATGCAAAATAGTTAGAGAAATGCTAAGCCCCACCCAAGAAAAAACAGATGGTGGAATGGAAGAACAGAAAAAGAGGGGAGAATTGTTTGATGGAGAAAACAGGGAAAGCATAGAATACGTGAAGCAGGTTCAAAGGGACTACCAAGATACTAAGAAGTCTATCGAAGACTGGCATAACAGCTTGAAAGAAACTAAGGACAGACTATCTGAACTGGAGGGCAGAATTGTAATATGGGAAAATGAAATGAAAAACTTCTTAAAAATAACAAAGAAACAAACAGCAATAATACAAAGACAAGAAGATGATAAGAGGATCCATAACTTAAGGATTAAGAACATAAAAGAAGTAGGGACACAAACAAATGAACTACAAAAGCTACTCACAGAAATAATCCAGGAGAATTTTCCTAATTTAGCAAAAGGTAAAGATACTCAGATGTATGAGGCATACAGGACCCCAGCTACCTACAACCCAAACAGAGCAACACCCAGGCATATAATAATAAAAATTCCAGAAATTCAATACAAGAACAGAATATTAAAAGCTGTCAGAGACAAGAAACAGACCACTTACAAGGGAGCACCCATCAGAATTACAGCAGATTTCTCTGCACAAACCATCAAATCACGAAGAGCGTGGGGGGAAATAATTCAAGCTTTGAAAGATAATAATCTCCAGCCAAGATTGAGATATCCTGCACAACTGTCCCTGGAAATTGATGGAAAAACAAGGTGCTTCCAGGATAAAGAGGAACTGGGGGAATTTTCAACCACCAATTCAACCCTACAGAGAGTATTGCAGGATATTCTAAAAAAAGAAAAATACAAAGAATCCAGAAATAGTGGAGGCCACAACTAATGGAGCAGAGAACAAAGTGAAGAAGACAAACTGACAGCAACTGACAGAATAAGAGCTCAACAGAAATGAGACAGAGAAGATTGGATGATAGGAAAAGCTATTTTGGAGAAAATGACATCTTAATAGGTAATACTGATTTAGTATCATCTTGTTTTGAAGTCTCATCTAGCTTTTGTCCTTCTGTCTCCAATGGTCTAAATAGGTTGTACCTTACTGCATTTTATTATGTACGATAGTATAAGCAAAAACCTTTTAAAGACAAGGAGATTATACAGAAACCATTATTCATTTTCTGTTAGTTGATTCTAAATACTCTGTAATGCTGTCATTCTCTTAAATGGTTTTACATTGTTTTGATATACTTAATGCTACAGTATACGAAGTTGTACTCAAGGATTTCAAGGAAAGAGACAATATGGTAACTACTTTTAGGTCAGGATTATCTGGTGGTGAAACACTATTCTGCTTAAATGGTTATGTTTTGATCTGTGCTGTTTTGTTGTTATGCCCTCTTTTATCTCAATCTCTACTCCATTATTTACTTTTTTAATACTTTTTTAAAAATTTTTATCCTTTTAATTAAAGGAAAAAAATAGCAGGATATATTATAGTAACCCACTTTGACTTTCCATTACCTCAATTTAAAGCCCTGTATTACTCTCACCATCTGGTTTTTAACTGATGTTCCCCTATTCTGTTTTGCTGGATAGTATCAGGTTCGAAAATTTAGGCATCAGCTGTGAAGATAATGAGATTCATTATAACGCCCATTCTCGTTGACTTTTCTCTACTTTTGAAGACCTACAATGTCTCCAATGGTTTGGTTTTGTCGGTTTTGTTCTTTACTGTTTTGTTCAATTGTATTAAAACTAATGGTATAGGCAATTCTATTAGAGATAGCGGGAGGCATTATGGTAACCATTATTGATCACCTTGTATTATGTTTTCACATTATCTATTATGTCCACCCTTTTGCCTTGACCGATTCTGTTCTGTCATGTCACATTTGGTTTTACTCTCTTCCAAAAAAGTAATAAGAACCGTGAGAGCAATGAAACCCAAAATGTGTAATAGTCATTGTACAAAAGAGAGGAAAAGAAAGTGCTCTAAACTATATAACTGCATGTATATTTAAGTGTATAAGATAGAATATGATATCACAGAGTTTTATTGGATCATTGAACAGAACTGTTTGCAGTATCATTGATGGAATGTCCACTTTACAAGCTTTAATTTTGTGACTTGAACAATTATTTCTAAGATGACAATATGTAATCCATTAACTAGTGATTTCCTACTGTTCATTTTTTTTCTGCAAATCTGTATAACTTGTACCCTTTCTCTGCTTTTTTTTTCTTTTCTCCTTAAATAAAATTTAAAAAAAAAGAATGAACTCTTTAATTCATGGATTCTTTGCACTGTTTTCTTAATTTAAATTACACTAATATCTGCTGTGTTCTTCACTTCTCCCCTGTACATGCTTTGAGTTTAACTTGCTTGTTTTTTCTAAGCTTGAGGTTCAACATTGTTTTTTTTTTTATTTGAACTCACTATTTTTCTTATGTGAGGATTTACCACTATAAATTTTCCTTATAAGAATGATTTCATTGGGGCTGGGCATAAGCACCTGCCTTGCAAGCAGGCAGTCGTGAGTTCAATCCCCGGTACCGATAAAAAGGAAAAAGACAAAAATAAAAAATAAAAAAAGAATGCTTTCATTGCATCCCATATGTATCAGTATGTCATAGTGTCAGTAACATTGGATTATACAAACTATCTAATTTCTTCTTTAATTTCATCTGTGAACCATTGGTTGTTCCAGAGGGTATTACTTAATTTCCACTTGTCTATGTAGTTTCTTTTGCCAGTGATTTCCAGTTTCATTGCACTGTGATCTGATAATATGTATAGGATAATTTCAGTTCCTTTACATTTATCTAAGCATGTTCTATGAGCTAATATGTGGTTTATTTTGGAGAAGAATATGTATCCCATTGTTGGGTAGAAACACTCTGTAGATATCTACTAAGTCCATTTGCTCAAAGATTTGGCTCAGTTCTGATACTTCTATGTTGATTTTTTTTGCCTAGTTGATCTATGCGTAATGCCCTGTGTAAGGTATCCCATTATAATTTTATTAATGGTTATCTGATTTTTCATATACATTAGTCTTTGTTTCATGTAGTTGTGTGTGAGTTTTTGGTGTATACGCATTTATTGTTATCTCTTCCTTTTGAATTTTTCCCTTAACAAGTATGTATATACTGTCCTTTTCTCTTCAAATCAGTTGTGACTTGAAATCTACTCTGTCTGCAAACCCTAGTTTTCCAGGTTACTTACCGTTGTATGGAGTATTGTTCTCCATTCTTTTACTTTCAGTCAATGAATTTCTTTTTGAGCTAAATGTTTCTTTTATGCAGCATATTGCTGGATCTTATTTCTTGATCTATTTTGCCAATGTGATTCTTTTGATTTGTGAATTTGTAACATTCACATTGATGGTTATAAATGAGGGAGTATTTGCTTATCCTTGTCATTACATCATTTTCCTCTTGTCGGTTCCCTTTCTTTCCCTTCTCTTTAATTGTTTGTCTTGCCTGGTGGATTCATTTTATTAGGATTTTGGGAATTTTTGTTTTTTCTGTCTCTTTCTAGAATATCGTTCAGAACTTTTGGAGTGCTGTTTGGTGGTCATGAATTTCTTCAGGTATTCTTTATCATGCAAGTACACACACACACAAACAAGAAATAAAAGAAACAAATAAAAAGTAAGACAAAAGGCATAGAAAAAAATCTCTGTGATTTCAACCCTCTGATTATCTTCTGATGTCTAAAGTTTTGTGGCAGTGTCCACTTCAAGTTATGACTGTGATATTACTGGTAGACAAGGGAGGCAGTCAGAGCCCACACAGATCTATGCAGAATAATCCTAGCAAGTAGACAGTAGGATTAGGGCAGGGTACCTGTTTTGGGTCTTTCAAGTCCACAAAAATTCAGGTTGAATCTGACCTCTGTTCATTGTGGTGGGAGCGAGTTGTTAAGTACTCTGGGTGTCTTTTGCCAACCTGACTACAGCTCTCTGACCATGCATATCTTCTATGTCCCTCACCCAGTCACTGTGGAAATTTAACACTGGGAGCCCTAAGATGAAGACAAAATGCAGCTGCTCTCAGTACTAGGGTTCAGTGACTCCTCCCTATTGTGGCATACAACCAGGCACTCTCTCCAGGGGACACTGCAGTCATGTGAACAGGAGTCACTCAAAAGCTGTTTTAGCACACAGCACCTAATGCTCCATTCCCCTGATGTGTTTCTCCCTAAAGGACTCTGGAATCACCCATGTACACTGCACCTTGGTAGATCCAATCTTCTCTTCTCATTCCATGAGCCAGGAGCCAGGGAGAAACTGCAGATTGCCCCTTCCCTTTTCTGCATTGTGGCGTGTCTCTTCAGTTTTTCTGTAGGCTCGTTTTCCCTTCAGATTCTTTCTGGATCCCAGAGATCCTCACCTCTCCATTTCATCACCAAACAGTTATTTTCTAGTGCCTGGACTTTGACTCTTGGAGAGGCTGATTTTTTTTGCTGCTTGTTGCTCCAGCATCTCCCCAGAAGTCTCTCTCTTCTGCTATTAAAAAAGATAAATGAGTCATTTATAGAAAAAGGGATGCAGTTTGACACCTTAATGTTAACTGAAATAAACCGGACACAGAAGAATAAGTATTATCTGGTTTTCCTTATATAAGAATGTCGAAGTATAAATGCACTAAAGAGTAAAATCAAATACAGGTAACAGCATAACAAGAAGACAGAATTTTGCAAATGGGAACTGAAGTAAGAGATGGAGGAAACTGGAGAGAGAGGAGAGAAACAGAAAGTAACAAGAATTAAGTGTGCTGTACCAACCCCCTTTTACCAACCCCATATGATTCATGTAATCATGCACTGCAAACATGTACTAATAACAACTAAAATATTGTTTGAAAAAATTTGAACATGGCAACCAAAGCCTCCTCAATGAGCATCTTGTCCCTCTTGCATGACAAGAAGCTAATACCAATCTTTGCTTATACCACTGTTGCAAGGACTGAACAATGTAGCAAATAAACAAAATGCCTGTACATAGGGTACAGGTCAATCTTTTCAGTTCATTCTCTTTTTTCTATATTTAGTCTCTAATCTTGACTGTGATTTGGACACTGGGATGGCTGCTTTTAACCTTTTTGATTGGATTTCTTGATTTATGACCCAGCAGCCTTTCTTACCAATGCACAATTGCAAAAGAAAAAAATGTTATTTTTCTCAAAGTAGAAAATATACAGTCTGGGGTTGTTGGGGTGGAGAAAAACTCTGAGGTTTCCGAGTCTAATCATGTCTATGCCATTGCCCTTCATGCTATGATGATTTTTCTAGACTTCTCACCACCTGGGGCTGGTTGTGAGACTCAGCTCTTCCCAGTGAAGTATACAGGGAAGATTCTGGGAGTTTCTGTAGAAAAAATTATTCCTTCATAAAAAGAATTGATGTGAGACAAGATGGTGCTACATGAAACATGTGATAGATGCCTGGAGCTGCTGCAGTCATGTTTTGACAACTATAATGTCAGAGTCAACTCACTGAAAATAGTCTAGTAGGAGAATGGAAGTTAGGATGTCCTTGTGAGATTTCTGGTCAGTTGAACCAGTGCAAATGTACTCTAGGAAGCTCATCACCAGAAAAAAAGTAACACCCTATTCATTAATAACTCTAAACAAGAAGCATGCCTTTCTTATATTTGTTTTTAATGGACACAAAGCATTAATATTTTACATATTAGCTAGGTAACATAAGATTTCAATAAATGTATATGCTGCACAATATTTAAGACAGGTTAAATATACTTGTCACCTCAAGCAATTCTTTCATTTCAATATAAATATTTCATGCTCCAGGCTTAAAATTGGGTCAGTTTTATTTCCTCTACTCACTTCTCCTAATATTTGAAATTAACTTCAGAGAATCAAGACAATGTGTCATTTTGATCCTTATACACTGTAAAAAATATCAACCAAATAAAAGGGCATATGAAAGTACTACTTTAACATATACAACATGCAAATAGGATAATACCTATATGATAGTAGTTCATATTGTGCATCATTATACAGCTTACACAATACTGAATAATTCCATAAAATCACCAATATCTTCTCACAGATAGAACTTTTCTGTTATCTCATTGTGTTTTAAAAAAACTGAATACCATGTAGTCCCAGGCACTACAATTAGTTTATAGACTTGTTAATCCTCTGTAAAATTCACCCCTCATACTTTTGAGAAATGAGATCTTTGTTTGGTAGAGTCTCCTAGAAACTGCATTTTGCTGAATTCTATTCATTACATTGCTCACCATGACCCACTGTTTCCTGCCTTTCCTGTAAAGTGGGAGTTAGATCTAGGGTCTCCTGTGTATTTCATTTTGATATTTCTGCAAAAATATCACATTGCTGAGAGGCAGTGTCACATAGTCCTTTAGGCGCCATCTACTTTGTGGTTACCTCTGCTGTGCAATGGAACTCCACTTGTGTGCCTACACCACTTGGGTCATCTGAGGCTTAAAATGGAGATGTTTGATTCTAGGTATCCCTCTTTACTGGCGAGATGCAAGCCTTCTCTGATGAGAACTTTCGCCCATCAGCTATTTTGTATCTAACTGCTTTAGTTCATATGAAATTGATTCATGTTTGCCTCAGTTTATCCAAATTTATTCTCCAGCACTTAAAGGTGTTTTTAGAGATTTTTAAAATTGTAATAGGAAAATAAAACTTATAAGTATTTATCGTATACAACATGCTTTGAAATATGCATTCATTGTGGAATGGCTAAATCAAGCTAATTATCAAGTGCACTGCCTCCATTTTCTCTCTCTCTCTCTCTCTCTCTCTCTGTGTGTGTGTATGTGTGTGTGTGTGTGTGTGTGTCTGTCTGTCTGTCTCTCTCTCTCTCTTTCCCTATTTGTCTGTCTTTCCCAGTGACAGGGTCAGGCTCAGAGAGAGCACCCCCACCTGCCTTGGGTCCCATCTTACCTCTCCTAGGAGTCCTAGACGTTCATCAGGCACCTCAGGAGAGAAAAGTGTCCAGGGCAGGAGTGGCAGGCAAAGCCCGTGAAAAACACAAATTAAGACGTGAAAAGGATTCAGGCAGTGTGGAAAGTGTGGGGTTGCTAGCCCACCTGGATAAAAACATCCATCTGGGCAGAGTGGCTGCAATCCCATGCTGGCTCTTTGCTCTTGCAAATATGAGAGGGGTCTGAAGGAACAATGTTCTCTACAGGCACTTAATGTGACCTTCATGCGCACCGTCAGCATCTCCTACTTCCTTAACATTCCACTCCAGGCAGGGCTTTTTCAGCTGTAGTTCTATAATTCTTTCTTCTGTAATTTTCTCCTTCTCTAACAGCTGATTATGAAGTATTTTCTTTTGCTTTCTTGGGTTGAAGTTTAAACATTCTTCCTATACCTTCATACCTGTTCGTCTTACTTACCAAAGTCATAATATATCTGTAAGAAGCGTGTACTTTTTCATTCTGCTTAGCTGTTCAATCTGTTTATTGCAAGTTGCACCTTCTGTTGAGTGTCAGAAATTTAGGCTTGAAACTCTGAGAAGGCTCTCTTCAACTCCGCATCCACAGGGATGACCGCATTAATGCTTGCCTGCTTGTCTTCCTTCCTTTCTTCTTTCCTTCCTTCCTTCCTTTCTTTCTCCCCTTTCTTTCTTTCTTTCTTTCTTTCTTTCTTTCTTTCTTTCTTTCTTTCTTTCTTTCTTCCTTCCTTCCTTCCTTCCTTTCTTTCTTTCTTTTCTTTCTTTTTAAATAGAACACCAAATCTACTCTAGCAATGTTCAAGATCTAGAATTTCAAAATTGTGGAAATGTATTTTTTCCTGCAGCATAACTATGGACACAAGATCCAGTCACACTTGAAGTGTTTAAATGCACATTCATTATCATTAGCATTGGCATCCTAATGTTGCCTCCATGATGCAAACTCCTATAAGTATGCCTATCACAATTCAGGCCAATCATGAAGTGTGTGCTTAGTAAGTGTATGCTGAAAGTGTGAAAATGACTTAGTGAGATGTACTGGCTTTCTCTTGATTTTTTCATAACATTTTATCTGAACCTATTGTTTCACCAGATGTTTAAAAATGACATTACCACTTGACTGTTTTTGGAGTTACAGTATCACTGGTTTTAGAGGCAGGCAAATTAAGGGTCACTCTCTTTTATTGGATTTTTCTGTTTTGCTGGGAAACAAGTGACTTTGATTTGGCTCAGGTGATAATTTTTGGTGACCACATTTTTTTTTCATTAGTTCAATTTTGTGATTTCTAACATGGGTTAAGAGCTTTTTCTTCTGTATTGTGGTTAAATGAAACACACATATTCCAGGGTATGTACAACATGCATACCCTTTACTCTATGAATATGGGCTGTTGTATCAGGTACCTTTTATTAAATGTAGATGAATTAGATTAATCCTGGAATTCATCTTATTACTCTAAAGAATGATAGAGGTATTCCTTCAGGGTTTGCCCTCATATTAATTGCCATGGATATACTCTTTGTACTGTTCAGTCTCAAATTGGACTACTTTCTCAGTACTGATCTACTCCAGTATTTGTGTATAAGGCATTTTTGTACTTCTTGAGAGTGCTTCACCAAATTTTAGTGTAGTAGTTTTTGATACTGGTAGGCAATAAATAAGGCTTGGTAACTAACCCAGTTTTGGGAGTTATTCATATTCTTTATGCTAATTATGTATGAATTAGTCTAACAGCAACAGGGTTATTAGTGTCAATCGTGTTTCATAATTGCATCACATTGCATAAATATGATATGGACATTGTAGGCATTGAGGGTTTCCTTAGAATGAAGATATTTTTTACCTTAATATTGGTCTGTTTCCTGGGTGAGCTACTCCCATGTTTGCCTATCAGTCATTTCAGTGCTGATTTAAGTTACTGTACCACATTTTACTGATGTAATGGTGAGTTCAGGTGGTTTAAATTTATGAAGCTCCTTGAATGACTTATGTAATTCCAGCATTTGTGGTTCTTTGTGTTCTCCATATATCCTTCTAACCAGCACCCCAGGGTGCAGCTGTAGATGTGGATTCAAATAAGGTCTGATGCTGAGAGAAAGCTTCTAGTTAAGACAGTAGGCCCACTCAATGCTGTTGCTATGGGAGATGATGAATCTTGATCATGTTGTTGCCATGGTAACTCATGCTCTTGACCCAGTCTCATTCAGACTTGACACAGCAAAAGCAGCTTTTCTTCAGCTGCCAGAACCCTCTCCATTGTCAGTCCAAAATGAAAAATGTAGATACAACAGAATTCTTTTCCCAAAGATACACATTCCCTAATATATTATTCTGCTTCATTATTGGAAAATGGTTGTTTCTGAATTTTTGTTATTGTTAGCAGGTGTGTGCACATGTGGAACACTTGTATAATAGAAATGTACTGAATAGAGAACACCAATTGCTTCACAAATTCTTGGAGGAGTACTCTGATCATATAATGTTCATATTGAGTGAATTAACACAGACATAGACAGCACTTATTTTAGCTCTTTCTATTCACCAGGCTCTGGTTCTTGTTCTTTATAGGTAGGTTGATTAACACTAGCTTATCATTCAATATATAATAAACTTAAGCTAAAGAACTTATGAGATAATAGCATATGAACCACAAAATATAGAAACAGAACAGATTATCTGTTGTGTAAGAAATCATATTTCAATATAGTTTTAATTTAATTTCTGTTACTAGGAGTGGATTTAGTCATCTTTTCATGTCAGTTCTAATTTTATCTTATTTGTAAAATAAATATTTTGTGTACTATGTAATGAATTTATAGCCTTTTTCACTGGATTTTAAAGAATACTTTATATTTATAGAGGTCATTAGCTTTTTATCTTTTGAAAATATTTTCTGCAAGTTGGTTTCTATTTGCTTCGATTTTTCTTCTTGTTTTTATTATGTGCAAGGCCAAAATGTTTATTGTTCTTTATTCTAGGGAGGCCTATTATCATTCTTTTCTTTATGTATGAATTTTCATTTCTTTAAAACAGTTCTTTTCATATTCCTGGGGTATTAAGAAATTTGCCTGCGAATTTTTCTAGTGTTAAAGAGCTTCACTTTTTTACATCTAGGTCTCTAAACCACTTGGAAATTATTCTTTTTATAATATGAGTAATGGGTCAAATTTTATGTTTTACTGAACAGCTATCCAGTTATCCCAACAGTATGTATTAAGATTTTTTCTTATTTTCCTGTTCATATGTTATGTCACCATTACTGTATATTACTTTTCTGCATATATGGATGTATATCAACCCAATATTCTATTTTGTTCACTATTCATTGAAGAGACAGTACTAATTTTAATTATCTAGACTAAATGTTATATTTTTTCTGATTCTATTCATTTCCCATCATTGCTGTTTTTAAGTTTTTAGAAAGTTATTTTTCATTGACACAAAATTGTGTGTATTTATGGAGTATCATGTGATATTTTGATACATGCATATTTTGTGTAATATTCAAATTAGGGTACACACACCTATTTTCTCAAAAATTTATCATTATTCATAATAATGACATTCAAAATATTTTCTTCTAGGCTCTTTGAAATATAGTGTCTATAGGACACCGTAACTTTTTCTCTTATCACTACTGCCCTCTCCAACCTCTGGAAATCACTTTCTTCCGTGTTTTTATTAGTGATGTTTACAGGTTTTCTACTTCATTTCTCACAAAAACGTTAAAATTAACTTACGTTTCTCTAGGAAAATCTTGCATTTTTCTTAGGCTTCATTAAATTTGTAAAGTACATCTTAAGTATGTTGAATTTTTCCATCCAAAGCCAAGAGATATTTTGTCCTTTTTCAAGCTTTCACAAGTCAGTAAGCTTTCCTTATATAGCTTTTCCATATTATATGTCAGCTTCATTCCTCAGAATTTTATCTTGTTACTACTATGAATGAGTTTTCTCAACCACTATTTTCATTTCTCATTATTGTTTATATATTTATGAAGTAATTGTTTTATACTAATTTATATCTTCTTAATTTATCAAATATTTTGTTGTTTGTATTAATCTTACTACATCTCTCAAATTATCCAAGTAGGATACCATATACTCTGCAAGTACAGAAAATTGCATTTTTGTATTCTTTTTTCATATTAATTAAATTTATCATTACATTTTAAATACAGATAATCATCACTTTCATCATATGGACTTTGTACCTGTACATGATTTATTTAAATTCCTCTTTATTTTCCCCATTCCTTTATCCTCCCTTCAATTCTTCTTCTCCTCTTTATTTACAAAAGCTTTGTTTCCATTTTTCCTTTTTCCTCATTTTTTCTTTTCCTTTCTTTTCTTTCCCCCTCCCTCTCCTTTGTTCCCTTTCCCAAATGAGCATTTTCTTCCTATTTCATAATATCTAGTATACGTTTTGGTCCTTATTTACACTTTCAGTTTCTCATATCAGAGAAACAATATTATTTTTATACATGTGTTATCTCATTTAGAGTATGGTCTCAAAGTCCATCCACTTACCTAGAAGTGTCTCAAGTTCATCCTGCATTAGGGATGAGTAGTACTCCAGTATATAAAGCAAATCAAATCTTCTTTACCCACTGGTTGATGGGCATTTGGGCTGTTTCCAAGATTTAGTTAATGCAAACTTGCTGCCATAAACATGGGTGTGCATATATCCCTGATGTTGTTTATTCTTTTGGAAAGATAGCAAAGAAAAGAATAGCTGGATCAAATAGAACCTCAAACTTTAGTCTTTCTAGGAATCTGCACACTGATTTCCACAATGGTTGCATCAGTCTATACTCCCACCAACAGTGGAGAAAAGTACCTTTTTCCCCACAGTCCCATCAGCATTTGTTATTCTTTGCTTTTCTTGTTAATAACCATCCTTTATGGAATGAAATGGAATCTCAGCATTGTTGTTTCTGTCAAATGGGCAGGTTGAACATTTTTTCACATGTTACTTCTGTTTTTACTTTATCTGGAAAGTGTCTTTTCGATTCAGATACACATTTTTGGATTGAGTCTTTAAATTTGGAGGGGAGCTCCTAATGTTTTTGAGTTCTTTACACATTCTAGACATTAGTCCTTTGTTTAAGTAACTGCTGGCCAAAATTTTTTCCCACATCGTGGGTTGTCTATTCACTCTGTTGGTGGTTTCAGCCATGTTGAATCTCTGTTTTTTGTAGTAGTTATATCTATAATTTTTATATTGTTTGTTTTGTAGTTGTATTGTAATTGTATTTGTAGTTGTTTTGTAGTGAATAGCCCCACTACAGTTTCAATAGTAGGAGAGCAGACAACTTTTACCTTGCTCTTGATTTTAGCAGGAATGTTTGTTTTGTTTCCATTAAAAATTTTAATATTTTCATTACAATTTATATTTACATGATTTACAATTTTTACAGGTGTGTATTTATATATTATATATTGTCTTAGTTACTTTTCTCATTGCTGAGACAAAATATCTGATAGCCAAATTTTAAGAGGAAAAGGTTTATTTATCCCACAGTGCTTAAAGCTTTCATCCCATAATTAATAGGCTCCAAAGCAGGGTGTCACATGCAGAGGGCAGTTCATGGTAATAGAAGACAGAAAAAGCAAGAAGAAAGCTAGATGAGTCGCTTTGTGTCCCTTATTCAGTCTATAGGGATTAGGGCACAGCCAATCCAATCAGTGGACTGATGCAGCAATCACCCACTCTTAATCCCAACATCCTTAATCCCACTATTGCACTACAAATCAATCACACACTTGAGATTCAGTAATCTCTGAAAAAAAAAACCCTCTATTATGGCATGAGACTTTTGGGGGACATCTAGGCACAAACCATAACATATCGTCAACATATGCATGTTAAATATGAATTGGCCATTATTTTCTTTTTTATTTGTTTTGCTCTGTTTGGTTTTATTTTGTTTATAGAAACTGTTGGATTTATTGAATATTTGGATTTCTGGAGATTTTCATATAAATTTTATCCTTATTTTATCATAAATTTCATTATATTAATAGATTTCATAGTCAATTGCCAGTAATAAATCCCACTTTTTCATGGTATATTACTTTTAATGTGGTATCTGCTTATTGACTGCTTAACATAGGACACTTGCATCAGTATTCATAACCCACATTGATCTATATATTTTATAATATTTTACTGGGATTTGGTACTAGTATTACATTTTTAATCAAAATAATTTGAATTGTATTTATCTTCCATATGGCAATGACAACAATAATTTATGTAGTATCATTAAGAGCTGTGCTTCATTTTTGAAAAACTTTTGTGAAAATGTTAAGGACTGATGCATTTCTTTTAGACATTCTTTAATAAATCTCCCTATTTCCTCCACAAAAATTGGCTTTATTAATTTCTGATTTCTATTGAAGTTAATTTTAACAAATTATTAAGTTTCTAAAAAGTTGTACATAGCCTTTAGGATTTCAATTTATTACACAATGAAGTCTCTTATTTTTAATTTTTTCCTCTGTTTTTCCTATTCCTTGTGTCTATGTTTTTCCTTATTTTTTCACTACATTAACTAGTGCATGGTTCCTTGTTCATTCTAAGAACTCCCTCTCCCGGGTCCATTACTGGGAAATTTACTCTCCCTATGGTATGCATACAGGAAAGTTAAAACATGGCCTTCACACTGAATTACCTCCAAAAGCTTTTAATTTTATTTTTTTATCTTGAGACATGGTCCTGTAAGTCATTAGGTTACCCTGGCTGGACTCGTGATCCCACTGCCACAGTCTCCTGCAGTGCTGGGATTACAGGGATGGGCAATTTTCTCCCCCTCTTTAATGTTTCCTTTGTCTTTATCAATGCTTCTTTGTCTTTTCTTTAGTTTACTTCACTGCCTGAATTTGGGAGTTGAAATTTTAATTTAATAATTGAAAAAATTTTATGATACAAATATTTAGTAATATTAACATCAGTAACTGCTAAAATATATTCCACATATTATTTGCAGGGTTCCCATTATTGTATTATCTTTATGTTCTTAAAACATATTTGTAGTTCATTCAGTTTGCAATCATCCTGGGAGGGTTACATGTGTATGTTACAGTTTGTTTCTTTTTTTTAAAATCCCCTTCTCCTCCTTGTCCCCTATCCCCTCTTCCACTGGTTCCCCATTTACTTTTCACATGCATTGATACTATTTTTCTTATCTTGTGATATGGGTAAGAAAAATAGCTCAGTGTGAAGGCCACATTATATTCCACCATGCAATGTAGGAGGGAACCTTTTCCACCACAGCTATGCCACCTTGTTGTTTTATTTCCTACTGATTGCCATCTGTTTTGGAGAAAGATGGAATCTTAGCATTAATTGGAGTCACTAGGTCCCTATATAGGACACACCTTTATTCTTTTTTTCCCTTTCTCTCCTCTTAACACTTTGGCCTGGTTCCCTTGGACCACTTGCCTATTGCAAGAAATCTGTCCCTTTGATACTTTACATTCATCCTTTATCACTTTTTTGTTTGTGTTTGCTTCACTCAAATGAGAGATACCTTATGGTATTTAAACTTGTGTGTCTAGTTCATTTCACTCAAGATTATATTTTCCAGGTGTACCCATTTACTATAAACATCTCAAATTTATCATTCTTTATAGCTTATACCCAAGTAGTATATATATACTATATACTACATATATATTACATTTTCTTTATCCAATCATCTGTTAATGGGTAAACAGGCTGCTTCCATGATTTAACTATTATGAATCCTGTAGCTACACATATAGATATGCATGTATGGCTGTAATATGATGACTAAGGTAAGGTAAGATAAGTAGTAGAGGGATAACTGGATCTTACGTGGTTTCTAGTTTCAGTACTTTGAGAAATTTCCATACTGATTTGCATAAGGGTTGTACTACTTTATATTCCACCATACAATGTAGGGGAACCTTTTCCACACAGCTATGCCACCACTTGTTGTTTGATTTCCTACTGATTGCCACCTTTTTTGGAAAAAGATGGAATCTTAACATTATTTCAATTTGCATTTCTATAATGACCACAGATGCTGAACATTTTTTCTTATATCTGATGACCATTTGTATGTGCTGTGCCACTGAGCTATATCCCCAGCCCTGTGATGACCATTTGTATGTTCTTCTGTGAAATGTCTGTTCATTTCTCTTACTCATTTCATAACTTGGTTTTAATTTTAGGAGGTTTAATTATTTTGAATTCTTTGTATATTCTGGATATTAGTCTTCTGTCTGAGGAGTAGCTGGCAGAAACTTTTGCTTATTCTGTAGGTTGTCTCTTCACTCTGCTGAGTGATTCTTTTGCCATACACATGCTTTTAAGTCTGATATAAGCCCATTTTTTTAATTCTCACTGCTATTTCTTGAGTAATTGAAGTTGTTTAAAAAATCTTTTCCTAAACTATGTCTTCAAGTATTTTACCTATTTTATCTTCCAGAAGGTCTAATGTTTCTGTTTTACTGTCTAGATCTCTGAAACGTTTTGATGCTAATTTAGTACATAAAGAGAAATAAGTGTCCATTTTCACACTTTTGCAAATGAATAACCAGTTTTCCCAACACTACTTGTTGAATAGGCTGTCTTCCTCCAATATGTGTTTCTGGCCCCTTTGTTAAAAATCAATTAGTTGGATATGTCTGGGTGGTTTCTATGTCTTCAATTCTGTCCCACTCATCCACATGTTAATTTTTCTTCCAATACCATGCCATTTTTCACCCCTATTGCTTTGTAATGTAGCTTGAAGTCAGGTATTGTTATGTCACCTGCTTTGCTTTTATTGTCCAAAATTACTTTTGCTATTCTGGGTTTCTTTTGTTTCTATATGCATTTTAGAACTGTTTTCCATAGATCTGTAAAGTATGCTGTTGGTAGTTTGATTGGGACTACACTGAATCTCTACAACAGTTTTGAAAATATGGCCATTTTTACAATATTTGTTTTTCCTATCCAGGAGCATGGAACAGCTTTCCATTTTTTGGTGCTCTCTTTAGTCTCCTTCAGAGTATTGTAGTTTTCTTTGTAGAGGTGTTTTGCTTCCTTCATTGGGTTAATTCCTAGATATTTCATTTTTCTTGAAGTGACTTTAAATGGTATTCTCACAATTTCCTTCTTATTCCATTCAATTTTGGTGCACACAAATGGCTAAAGATAAATTTGCATGTGATCTTCTCTCCTGCTAGCTTGCAGAAGTCAGTTGTTAATTCTAAGAGTGTGTTGGTGGAGTTCTTTGGGCATTCTATATAGAGTATCATGTCATCTGCAAATAATGATAATTTGAATTCTCTCTTTTCTAAATTTATCCTTTTTATTTCTTTCTCTTGTTGAAGTGCTCTGGGTAATGTTTCAAACACTATATTGAACAGAGAAGGTGATGAACATCTTTATCTTGTTCTCAAGTTTAGGGAAAATGATTTCAGTTTTTCCCATTTAGTGTGATTCTGACTGTTGTTTTTCCATCAATATCCTTTAGAATATTTAGGTATGGACATTCCGAAGCTGTTTTTTTTTTTTTCATAGTTTTTGTCATGAAGGGCGTAAAAGCCTTTTCTGCATTTATTAATATGATCATAGGGTTCTTAAAACTTTCTTTCAAAGAATCATCTCCTTGATTCATTGACTTTTTAAGCAGATTTTCAAGTCTCAATTTCATTGATTTCCAATATCATCTTTTTAATTTTTTCCCTTAGTTTCAGTTTGGGGCTGCTTTGTTGTTGTTTCTTATGTATCTTAAGATTCTTCATAAACTTATTTATTTGGCCTTGCTCTGTTTTCCTAATGTGTGCATTGATTTCTAAGAATTTTCCTTTTAGGATTGATTTTTACAGTGACCAGAAGTTTTTGTCGAGTAGTATAGTCAGCATCATTATCTATTTTTTTTTTGGTGTGGTCTTTTTCCTTTTTTATCAGTACCAGGGATTGAACTCATGACTGCCTGCTTGCAAGGCAGGCACTTATGCCGCTGAGCTAAATCCCCAGCCCCTCATTATCACTTTTAAATGTCTTCCTTGATGACTTCTGTGGTCCATTTGTTGTTTAAGAGAATATTGTTTATTTTCCAAGTTTTGCCTTTTCTGAAATTCCTTCTGTAATTGATGTCTATTTTCATTGCACGGTGGTCTGTTAGCATGCATGGGGTGAGTTCAATTCCTTTATATTTATGCAAGTAAGCTTTGTGGCCTATGTTATATATTTTGGAAAAAGTTTATGTGATGATGAAAAGATTATATACTTAGCTGTAGAGGAGTAGAATACAATGTGTGTTTACATTAATTCCGTAATTTCAAGGGTGTGGTTCAGCTCTGAAAAAAATGTTTTTTATTTAGTTGATCTGTCTTCTGGCAAAAATGCAGTTTTAAAATCCCATTCTGATTGTGTTAATCTGATCTTTTAACTTCAGTAATTTTTTGTTTTATGAAGACTTGGAACATATATGTTTATTGGTGTTATCTTTTCTTATTGGATTTGTCCTTTAACTAGTATGTAGTGACACTCTTTCTCTCTTCAGATTAGTTTAAAATTGAGATTTACCATGTCTGATATTTAAATTGCTACTTCTGCTTTCTCTCAGAGTCTTGGAGCATGAAAAGCTGTTTTACATCCTTTAATTGCTAGTTTATGAATAGCTTTTTGGATTAGGTAAGTTACTGAAGTGCATTCTGTTTTTTGATCCAATCTACCAGTGTGAACCCTTTGATTGGAGAGTTGAGGCTGCTATCATTGAGAGATAGTACTGAGATGTGTTGGTTATTTACTATCACTGACTTCTTTATCTTTTGGTGTATCATTTGCATTTCTCTTCCTGATGTTCTTTGTTGCTGTTTATTCATTGAACTCACTAGTTTCCTCTATGCTTTTAAGTGTGTCTGATTCATTTTTTCCTGTTGAGAATATTCTTGAGTATTTTCTCTAGAGTGAGTTTACCACTCATATATCTTTTGAGCTGGTGTTTTTCATGGAAATACTTTATTTCTCTATATATTTGGAAGGATAGCTTTGCTAAGTTAATCTTGGTTGGAAGTTATTTGCTCTTAGGGCTTGAAGTATTTACTCTGAACTCTTATTGCCTTCAAGATTTGTGCTGAGAAGTCTGCTGTAATTCTAATTAGTTTACCTTTACATGTGCTTTTTTTGTTTTTGTTTTTCACTGGCTGGCTTTAAAGTTTGGCTTTTTCTAAATATCTGTGAATTTAATAAGGATATGCCTTGGTGAAATTCTTCATCACAAGTGTTTTGTTACCTCTAAGAATCACTTACTTGTATTTTAAATTCTTTTCTTTTATTTGGGAAATTTCTTCTATAATTTCATGTTAATGAATCCATCTGTGCTATCTTCTAGTTCTTCTGTAATTCCAATTAGCCTTAGATTGGTCTTATTGTTGTCATGTAATAGTTGCTGGATAGTCTTCTCTTGTTCTATTTTTTTCTTTTTGGTTTCTTTGAGCTCTTTATTGTTGTCTTCACCCTGGTTATTGGTAAACAACATTCAAGAGTAACTTTATAGAATCAATTATCTAAAACACAGTGGCTTGGAACCAGGTAATGCCAGAGGGGTAAGAGAAGAGAAAAAGAATAGAGAGGAAAAAGTGTTTCTTGTATTTTTTTTTTAAAATTCCTCTGCTCTCTGGTATGGGAAGGAATTAGGAGGGTATGGGAACCCATTGGTGTTAGGGGTATGTTGTTATATCACAAGGAAAACTGGGTCCAAAATTGGTGGTGGGAAACGAGGATGGGAAAAGACCCTATATCACTGATATAAGTATTAGAGAAAAAGTTTAAAGGAGACAATTAAAAAGTTAGAGAATAAAATAAAGTAAAATTGAGAATAAATGAAACAGGAGAAAGAGGCCAGGTTATGAGACATGGTAAAAGTATAAGGAGTATTAGTGGATACAGTAAAATTCTCTTACCCTCTATGAACTATATTGGGAGAAATATAAAGGCAAGAATAAGCAAAACATGCATATACAGACATGATCATAAAAGAAAAAAAAGGGTTAAATAATGGAATAAATTATGGAGAGAAATGTACAGGAGGAGAAAAATCAAAAAGTAAAAAATATTTTTATAGTAAAATAAAAATTAGAAATGTAACATAATAAAATCAAATAAAGAAGAGTATAAGAAAGTATTCTATTGGTTTGGACACATGACTCCTTTCCCCTAGCTTGGATTAAGGAGCAGAGCTAAGGCTAGGATACATCTTTGTTTACACTAGAAATCTATGGTATCTGTCTGCCCCCAGAACAGTGCTAGGTGTAGAGATCTGCTCACATTGAAAATGGTACCAATGTGAGCTTCCAATCCTGTGTAACTCAGGCTGAAACTAGCCTCTGACACAGAAGCTGAAATTGTGATAACCAGACCATGTCTCTCAGCAGGAGTCCCCCCACTCTACTAACTTTAGGCAGCTTCACATGACTGTCTTTCTCTCACCCATTCTGTGAACTTGGCAGTATGAAGCAGCCAAGAGGCCTTTCTCAGGTCCAGGTTCAAACACTCAGTCCTTCCCTACAATTGTGTCCCCACCAGTTCTCGCTTCACACAACTGTGTCCTCAGGCACTAGTACTGTAGTCCCTCAGCAACTGTTGACTATGGAGGGCCTGCTCAGGAAGCAATGTCTTGCATTCTTCCTGCTGTCTCTAACTGTGTAAGATTCTCCTGGGGTAGCTCTCCAGTTCTCTGTGTACTGAAAAGTTGTTAATTTCACTTTACCTCCCTGCTGGCGGCTACCCAGCCACTGTTGGCAGCACTGAGGTCTCCCCTCAGTAGCACACTCTGTTTCTTCAGTACCACTTAATCCTATTTTCTGTTGCTCCGGCAGTTCCCTCATGGTTTCTGGGTACCCTCTACTCACGTTGATTGCTCTCCAAACTATCATTTTTCTAGGCTCTAGACACTGTCCTGGAGATGTTGAGTTGCTGGCACTCACTTCTCCGCTATTTTCCTCACCCTATTATTGTATTTTTTAATCCTGCAATTTTGGTTTGGATTTTCCCCTCAATCAGAACATATGTGTGTATAAATTTTGTTTAAAATTGACACATAATAACTGTGCATATTTATGAGTACATTGTGACAACTACATGTGTAATGATCAGATTAGAGTAATAGATGTATCTATCATATCAAATATAATTTCCTTGTGCTGGGAATGTTCAAAATCTTCTCTATTAGTTATTCTGCAACATTGTTGTCAACCATAATTATTTTACTGTGCTACAGAATATTAGAAGTTATCATTCCTATCTAATTGCACCCATTACCGTAAATTATTTTCTTTCCATTCCCTCCCCATAGTTTTCCCAGACTGTAATAATCACTATTTTATTCACTATTGATTTGGGATCAAAGTTTTATGAGTAAGAACATATGGTATTTGTTTTGCTGTGCCTGGTTTATTTCACTTATTGTAATGTCCTCCAGTTTCATGTTGCTGCAAATGATAGAACTTCATTCTTTTTATCACTAATATTCCATTTTGTACGTGTATGTTTGTGTGACATTTCCTTTGTCTATTCATATGTCAATGGACATCTAGTTTGAGTCCATATCTTAGATATTGTGAATAATGTTGCAACAAACAATCTCTGAACTTTAATTTTATTTAATCTAAAGGAATTGTAAAATTTACTTTTGGACTTTCTTTATTGTGAATTATGATAAAACTGGTTGTTCTATACCTTACTGAATTTGATGATTACTTTCTTGTGGCCTGGCATGTGAAAAAGTTTTATAACTATTTCTTGAGTACTTTACAGTGTTTTATCAATTCAATATATATCTAGAAAATCTATCTTATGAATATGAATAATAGTTCTACTGCTTGGATCTTTTGTCATTTTGCTTAGCTTGGACAGTTGTGTTAAACTGTTATTGGCATGTTTTTGCTTATTTTTCCCTGAATTTCTGTAATTTCTGCTCATGAAAATATATATGTGTCATGTACTATATCAACATCCATAATTGTTTTACTTTGGGAATCATGGCTTTCAGTCTTTATAAAGACCAAACAAAAGTGGGCAAAAAAGTGAAACTATAAGATTTTTATGAAGTTTTACATTTATTAAAGTTTGGGAAAGAAACATGCAGTACACAGTGAGTCTGAGCTAAATAAAGGTAGAAAAAGAGTTATACTCTATAGGGTGAGAACAGATCACTGTGAGAGATGGCAGTGATCAAGAATTTAGGGCCAGGGATATAGCTCAGTGGCTTGGTTCGTGTCTGCCAAGTGCAAGGTCCTGAGTTCAAATGCCTAGTACCAAAACAAAAAAAGAATTTAATGCAAGCTGTCTTTTATATCTTTCAGTCCTCAGGATGACATTAGATCTAGGCCATTCTATCAAAATGTGCTTGAGTTCTTGCAAGAATTGAAGCTAGCACTTTCTAATTGATCCCAGGTGCAGGGCTTATAACTGTTTCTTTACACATCCTAAGTCTCTGGGATTGACAAATCATTGCCACACCTGTCTCATTTCCCCCTAAAACACATAAAGCCCCATAATTCTTTATAGATGCTGAGGGTGTACAAGTTCTCTGTCTTCATATGGCTATTTCCTGAAGAACAAGGCTATAGGCCCTACCTAGTGAGGATTTTGGAGAGCATCCAACTGCCTTATGATGTCTGCAGCTCACTGGCTGGGTTGGGAAAAAAACCATCAGATGACAAGAGTTGGGGATATAGCTCAGTGGCTTGGCACCTGCCTGGCAAGTGTGAGGTCATGAGTTTAATTCGCGATACCAAAAAGAAAAAAAACCAAAACAAACAAACAAAAAACTGCTAAGGCCAAGGCAGAAGACAATAAGAAAAGAATTAATTTCAGTATGTAAAAGACTGTTCAATGGAAGAAAGCTTGGTGAATTAATCAGGAGCGTAACCTTATTATTAGGTTGGGGATGTAAAGCCAAATTTGAACAGGTCAGTCTGTGAGGAGAAAATATGGCAAAGAGAGATACTAGATAGACAAGCAATCAGTATTCATTTAAACTGTGGTAGATCATGGGTTGTTAGTGACTATTTTTACTATACTTGGAACAGTGCAAGCATAGGGGCAAAAATGTCTTAAATTTTGAAAGATAGATGAAAGAGATAAAAACAGACAGAAAGTGAATGAAGAAAGAAGACCAAGGGGAAAAAAATCACCTGTTTTGTAGATAATAGAAATTTAAAAATTAATTTAAATCTGATGTATCAATTAATAGGAAAATTAGGGGAAAGGGGGACTCCATCATGAGCACCCATTTCTGAGCCCATAGGAAGTAGTTTCCATCAACGGACAAGGCATACTTGCCTGGCCACAATTCAATATCTGAGGGTCCAGTTTGTTCCATTTGAACTTCTTATGGACCACCTGTGAAGGATGTAAAGCTTGGAGCTTAACAGAAACCCCCACAAAAAAGAAGGGATGGCCTGATCTAGTTACTGTCACATACCTAGAAACAGAAGATTCTCTTAGCTATTACTATAACTCATGTATTCAATAAACATTCAAAGATGCATTCCCAACCAACCCATCATTTACAGTAACTCAAGTTTCTGCTTAAAGGACACTGATAGATGTAACCATAGTTTAAAATTGCTGTGAGTCTCATAATTATACTGCTTTAATTTTTTTACCGAGCACTATTATTCTGTTAAAAACTCTATCAGTATATTCTTTAACACTGCTCTCTGCACAAAAATGTAAACTTCACAATAGCATAGATTTTTGCCTTTTTTGTTTTCTATTCTAGCTACACCATCTGGCACACTGCCTCCACATAATGTACTCTAAATAAATGTTTGCTACATTAATGCATCTATTTGTGCCTTCAGAGAATAAAATATCTGGTGTAGGGGCAGGAATAATAATATAATTTTATAAGAAATAAATCAGGAATGATGTACTACATTTCACCTTCTCATTCAATATTCAACATATATTTGATAATCACCTGCTTTGTTCTAAGCTTCTCTGCTAGCCACAGTGGGTACAGAGATGAATATAGTTCAGTCCCTGATTAGTATGGGATGTAGCAGGAGGGTTCCAATTATGGATTTTGCATTAAGATTCTGCATAGACAAAACTCAACTTAACAGTGACATAAACCAGTGGTTTTTAACATTTGGAGAACCAAATGATCTAGGAAGCTTTTAACAAGACAAACAGCATACAAGAATAGTATAATTCTTATGAGGAGGAATTGGGAAATATCTAGCATATGACTATTGATCCATAAATTTCATCTCAAAATCTAAGAAACAATGGGAAAATATGAAAATGTTACAAGAGCAATATTTATGCTATAGCAAAAACTGGAATAATTAAATATCCATGAATAGATTTGAAAAATAAAGTAATTTAATATTATATAGTCATATAAAGGATCAATGACTATTTCTATATATTTATTTGGAATATTCTCTAGGATATACTGATAAATGAAAAGAATCAAGCTGGGCAAAACTATATAGTACATTATCATTTATCAAACATGATAAATGAATGCATATATGAAATCAAATAATTAGCAAACTAAAAATTGCACCTATGAGAGAGAAAGTACAAAGTGAGAGGGACAAAGTAGTAAGAAGACTTTACTAAAAATGTTATTTAATAGATTTTAACTTGGCAGTATATAAACTTTTCACATATTTATAAAAAGTAATTGCATAATATAAAAATATTAATGAAAATAAAAATGAATGAGTTTTATTGTTCATTCACTTTTTTACACAAAGAAGGTATTTCAAATAATTTGTTCTGTATATTCCTAGGAACCACATGAAATTTTTAAACTGTTGCTTGGAATTATTATTTTTAATGATAGTGTTGGCATATTTTTTAAGCATTGTTGGGTAAAAAGTATGAGGTGAGTTATTTTGTTGGTGTCACTAGGAGCCCAGACTTACACCTTCAGAAAAAGAATATACTGAAGTAAGATCAACGACATAAAGTACATATCCTGGAGACCCGAATTTGAGGAGGAATTATCACTATGTATTCATAATATATCCTAGTTCCATCCTCTACAAGGCACTAAAAACCACTATAAACCCAGTAGCAAGCAGCTAAGCACAATGATTTTACTGTCTAGATAGCATTTTCCAGTCGTGAGTTCGATCCCTGGTACCGGTAAAAAAAAAAAAAAAAAAAAAATCAAGATTACATTATATATCAGTTTATTTTATGAAATGTGTGTGGTGAGTCTTGAATAACATTTTGTATCAGAAAACAAAATGCTATCAAAGACTACAAGATCATGCAGAAAGGATTTGAGAGCCAACCTAAAGACCCTAAATGTCTAAAATGAGACAATTTGAGAATCTATAATAATTAAATGGATTTAAATATGATTGTGTTTAAATATTATGTTTATAATGATTCTAAAATATACTTTGTAGTCACCTTTAAAAGTGCTAGGGAACAAATTTATTATTTGAAAACTGGTAAGTAAAAGAAAATGATCAAATAATTATCTTTCTCTTTGCATATGAGCTATCTCTGTAACACCAAAAAATTAATAAGGAGAAGAGTCTCTTTAGGAATAATTTTAGCTATAAATGAAGAAAAATAAATGGAATGTCTTCATTCTAAAATCTGCAATAAAATTTTGCATCAGGAAATAATCATCAGTGTCGAACATAATAAGACAAATAGATATTATTTGTGTCCAGATAAACAGTACATAGCACTACTTGGAAAGTATCCTTCTTAAAAAATAAAAATAAAGCTAACAGAATGTAAAGAAGCCTCTATCTGTAGCAACCAATTTACAGAAAAGAGAAGAGAAAGAGGGACCTACTAAACAATGACAAAGGGAGAATGCCAGCAAAATCTAGATTGTAAGAAACTCTAGAGAATAAAAGACCCAAATGTTTCAATAAATTGGAAACAAAAAAGAAAAGGGACAGTCTATACAGTGAAAGAGATGTAGGCATATCACCAAATTACATGTATGAGAATAAATTGGATCCTGAGTTGAAAAATGAAGTTTCAAAAATGAAATATGCATAAGCACCTGGAAAATTGAACTACAAATGAATATCTGGAAATATTTAGAAAACTCTTGAATTGTACCAGCTATCTGGGGAACCACCTTGGGCAATAGAATGAAACCCTCATCTCAAAAAACAAAAAAAAAATGCTTAAGAATTATTATAATTTTCACATTTGATAATGTTATTGTTCTTATATTTTAAAGTGTCTGTTCGTTTTACAGATACATACTGAAATAATCTTCTACTAAGGATATGTTTAGGATTAGCTAGAGAGGTCAGTCAGTGCATAAATGAAATAAGATTGACCAAATATTATTAACGATAAAGTTGTGTGAGAGCTGCATGCATTATAATATCTTGCCATGTATCTGGCACTTTATAACAAAAAGGTTTGTTTGTTGAGACAAGGCTTTACTACTCTGTCTAAACTTGCTACACAGCCTAGGCTGTCCTCTAACTTGTGAACTTGCGGCCTCGGCATGCCAAGTCCTGGAATTACAAACATTAGCCACCACACTTGACTTAGAATGTTTTTTTGAATATCCAAAGTCAAAATACAGACTAAAGAAAGCAGCATTTTTGGATACGGGGCTAGGGTATTAGTATTTCTAAAAACTACCTTCAAATGAACTATGTAGCTAAAGTTTGAAGACAAGTATATAAACAAGACTATTTTTTCCCAGCCCTCCTGAAGTCTGGAAGTACCCTTGCACTAGTTCAATTGTCCAGAGGTGAGGACATCACGGCTTCCATATTCCTGCTCAATCATTTTCAGCAAGTTGACTTTATGACCTCATGCTTGTCACATATAGCTGCAACAATTCCAGCATCTCTACCGCATTCTAGGTATCACCATCACTCACATTCCTGCTTTTAAGAAACAACTTCTACAGAACCCTTAACACATTGCCTGTACATATAAGTAGGCCTAACTAGACAACGTGCATTATCCCTACCTGTAGAGGAGGTTTGAAAAACCACCATCTGATAAAGAAATAAGGGCTAGCCATGATTAAATTGGAGAATTCCTGAATCTCTCCCTGGAGATGGACCTACTGCTTCTTTGAGAAAAACTGTATTTTATTATCACTGGGCATTGGTAGGTAGGGCTATTGGATCAGTAACCAAAATGTCTGGTGAGAAAGGAAAAGTAGCAATTCTAAGTTCAAAAGTATAGAGATAAGAACTGAATATAGACTGGAGGGAAGAAACTCACAAAGATGGAGCACCATACTATACCTAAGCACTCTTTGCACCTGAATTTAGTTGTCTTTGTAATAGACTATAAGCCAAGTAACTGTTATTTCCATGTATGCAAGAGGGACCAGAGGCTCACCGAAGAAGGGTTAAGGGCTTTGCCCAAGGTTATGAGAGGTGCTCCACAGATCATTACTTTTTCTGTCATGAGTCATAACCTCTCCTGCAGATTACCAGGATCAATATGGGAAACATCAGCAAGGAAGTGGGAAGAAATCTTTTGTTTGCTCAGCACAGTACTATACACTCCTTGTCACAAGAATTGTTTTCCTGTTACTCCCCAGTGTTTTTTCTTTCTTTGATACCTGAGATTGAACCCAGAGGCTTCCTGCTGAGCTACATCCCCACCTCATTCCTTTTAAAAAAATTTTTGAGACAAGGTCTCACTGTTACCCAGGTTGGCCTTAAACTTCAGATCCTTCTGCCTCAGCCTCTAGAATAGCTCAGATTACACGCATATGCCACCACTTCAGGCTAGAAAAACGTATTTCAATTCTGGCCACTACTCTGATGGCAAGAGTTGTTGGCAGAGTTGGAGATCTATGAGTAGCTTAGAACATAATCTACCCCTCATACAGCTGCATATTCTGGTTACATGTATTATCCTGTGCCCTACTCAAGTCAGGTATTGGTAAATAGTGTGAGGTCTAACACTAATCCGAGATCTGGGAAATGGCAGTCTCAGCATCCTCAGAGCTGACTAGCATGCTGTCCCTGCTGCCAGCAGCTTTTGTTACTATCTTACAGTATGAATCTGATGTGCATTTGCTCCCTAGCCACCTGAGGCACAGTCGAGTTTCTGTTAGGAAATCAATATTATCTTTCTCATGCCTCCAGATGCAAATCCTGCCCCCTTCCCCCAGCCTTAAATGGTACACAAACCATAGAGGCAAACAACTCTTCTTGAATTGTTAACTTGGGTCATTATAGTATTAACCAACAAGACCTTGTGACGTCCTCTCTTATCTGTCTTTATCATCCTTTAAGGTAAAAAGAATCTCCTTAAATACATCTCTTGAATTTTAACTCCTCTGGATTCCTATCTTAAAGGTATGAAATTTATGCTTGTGAATCATCTTCCCTTTCAGAGAAGAGTTCTTTTTGGTGGAACATGCACTGAGGAAAAAGAATAGGGATAAGCATTCTTTCATTAGCATTACTCAGGATCTAAGTCTTTGGATTAAAAAACATAATACATTTTATTTCACCTACTAATTTATACATTACTAAAAGAGGTAGTTTAGGAAACTGTATCATGAAAGCATCAATTAAAGCAGAGCACAAAACAAATACAAATGTACAGCTCAAACATAATCTAGGGGCCACCAGCTAAACATACAAAAGCCTTTCGTATTTTTTGGTGACTTGCCATGCAGTAGTGTGTCCTGTGAATTTATCGGTGTGGCAAAAGATTACTGTCAGACTGCAGTAGAGCAACTAAAAGCAGTCTCAGGAGAGAAACTGTTTAAGCCTCTGCTTGAGAATAGAGTACACCTTTTTCTCAGTGCTTCAAATATGAAGAGCTATAATTGGATATATATTGGATACAGATCCTATCAAGTGAGAGATGCAGTGATATGACTGTGTACAGCAGCTTGACTGTGAACAAATCTTTTTGTCCTCACATGGCAAAATTGACGCTATGTTTCAATATTCTCTGCTTGGACTTTTGAAGAAATTCAGCAAGCAAAAAGAAAAATATGTTTATTAGACAGCTGAGAAATGTCTGCACAATTAATTTTAATAGAAAATAAGAAGCTTTGCTGAAATCCCCCTTTCTAGTACTTGAAACTTTTATCAACATTGACTTATGAAATTACACAATTTTAAGAGTATATGTGGGAAAAGAAAATTCTCCTTAGAATTTAGAAAAATTACAGTTGGGCATAGTGGTACATGCCTGTAATCCCAGCACTCAAGAGGCTGAGGCAGGAAGATCATTGCAAGTTTGAGAGGCCTGGGCTACAAAGTGAGCTCAAGGTCAGCCTGAACTGCATACTGAGACACTGTCTCAGAAAGATAAAAAAGAATTTAGAAAAATTTCCTTTAAAACAACCTGGCATAGTCAAGTGTAGGTCAGAATTATATAGGAAGCCAATATTCAATATTCCACAGGCAATCATATAAAATTGTAAGTTTTGCCCTCTTGAATGTAAGTAAAGTTTTTCTCCCTTTTGTTCCTCATGGCATACTCATGAAGTAGGTTGTTTCCCCATTCCATGGGGACTTTAACATACACATACTGTGGGACATTAATAACTACATTGGATGCTTTGAAAAAGCTTCCCTTAAATTCTAAGACAAGTATTCATTCGCCACCTCCATTGAAGTAATGAGTAGTATCCCTGGGGAGAAGCTGTGGATCAAATTCTTCCATTCAATGGCCAACTATGAGTAGATATTTTAACTGAAAAATAGAAAAACAGGAAATATGCCAATAGTCTCTACAGGAAATATAGAAAGAATAAACATGAAATGAGGTACTGGGTCAACATAAGTATGTTCATATACTCATGTTTTGGCCAAACTTCTACGGTTATTGGACTATTTCTTTTTTTAAATGAACATGACAATGGCAATTAACCAACTCTGTTACTTTACAGTCCAGTTTAACTACAAAAAGTGTTATTTTTGCTACTGAATGTTTATGTATAAACTTTACTTAAACGGCAGGTTCTTGCAGTATAGTGAGCCTGAATCACGGTATTATAAAAAGTGTGCCTATTGTGGTAGACTATTTGTCTTTTTTTTATCAGTATCAGGGATCGAAGTCACGACCGCCTGCTTGCAAGGCAGGTGCTTATGCCACTGAGCTAAATCCCCAGCCCCTGACCATTTGTCTTTTAAGGACAGGAATAGTGACCCTTGTGGATAGTAAAAGCACTGGCAATTTTTCCGAAGTAGCAAAGAAAGAAGTTTAAATGAGCAGTGTACTCTCTAGCTTCTACCCAGTCCAAATGTTACCTTTATTCTTCTTTGCTGAAGTGCAAGTTAAATTGACTCCTATCCATCCATCTCCTCAGATATGTCCCATACAACTAAGAATAAAGGAGAAACCTTAGAAGAAAAGTTCCTACCAATGGGTAGACATGTATTGAAAAAGTCTTAAGTAGGGAGTTCCTAACAAGTAGCTTATTACCAGACTTGTAAATTCTCCATTATTTTGGCTGCTAGGAATTTTATTTAGATGAAGCTCTACAGACAAAAAATTAGTCTGATTGGTGACAGTAGGAAACTTTGGAAGGGACACTGATTATGGCTTTTAAGTAGTTGGGTGCCCTAAAGAAACCAGCCCTATATTTGTGAATGACCCTAATTGAGAGTATTGAAGATGGTCATATCTTAACTATAAAGCAAAGTATCCAGGAAGTTAGAAGTGTTACTAAATGTTTATATATATTGTTGTATGAAGCCAGTCTAATGCCTCCAGCCACCTGGATGATTTGTTTCTCACAGAAGAGCAAAGAATCAGTTTCTAAAACTTATTCCTAAAATATTTATTTCCTATTCTCTAAAGGCTTTATGTATATACACAGCCAGAGTTCAGAGCTGCTGATAGAGAAATTGATCTACAATTGGCTAATGAGAAAAACATTTAGAAAACAGTTTTTGGTAGGAAAATATTCATACTGGAAAAAGATAAAGAGTACAGTCCTGGCTTGTGGTTTTAGCCTATCATGGAAAAGATATACAGCATCCCTGGTAAATTACTAAAATTACAAAATAAGACATTGATACAGCATTAAAACAATTTTTTAAGAATAATGTGCAAGTGCAAAATCAGGCACTAGATTAGTCTGTATTTTGTACAAAACTCAGCACACCAAACTAGGATGTAGAACTCATGATAAAAATTTGAAACTCTGCCCACTGATATTCATGATTAAAGGACTGGACAAATGAAAGAATGAGGGATATTCCTGTGGATTAGGGTAGCTGATATAAGACCAATTAAAATTCTTATTTCCTAAGGGGTTGGCATGACAATCTATGATGAATGATTCATAGTACAGCCATACTACTATGCTCTGACAACACCAGTAAGCTATCTCTGACAGGTTGGACACCCTGGAGGTATCTGAATAAAAAACACAGAGAAGGGGATCATGGACACAGCAACACTGAGTGAGCACGGGCCCAGGTTGCTGTGGCAGTAGCCTCTACAACTACAATTTCAATCAGCCCACAGTGTGAGGTTTGTAAAAAAAATTTTAACTGCAGGTATAGTACTGTGTCTGAGAAACTAGCTCTACCCACCATGGGCAGGTGTTTGCACTGGTCCACTGCCCACTTACCAAGAACATTCTTCAGCTGTTGATGCTTCTGCAGGTTATATAAGGTCACTCTCCTGGAATAAACGCAGCCACATCAGAATTTACAGTTGGTATTTTCAGGAAGTTGCTCACAGAAATGTCCAGTGCCTCTGACCTCAGGAGTGGGTTGTAACAGTTATAAAATGACCTTTTATCTTTCCCATCAACCTCAAGCTCTAAAGAGTACAAGGGTGGAGTGGTCTCTAAAATGCTAAGCTCTATTGCAAACATTTATCTCAATAGTCATATCCCTTATTGTGTTGTGTCTCCCACAGCTTTGATGGTGGATAATATTATGTGAGTATATTGAGATGATGGCAGTACAGATGAGTCTAGACAACATATGATCTGATTTCTTAGTTATATACATAATTTGCCATGCATGCATGGGACCTGATGGAATACAACTAAGACAGCCTAGGGCTAGGGCTTTCATTTTCAAATCACATGTGGGGAAGTAGAAGGGCTCCTTTACTGACTAGACTTGGAAAGAGAAAACAACATTCATAGATCCCTAAAATAAATCTTTTTTCTGAATTAAAGCTTTTCCTTTTGTGTAAACTTACATGATTTTCATAAATTCCTCATTTAAAACAGAGAGTAGAGGAGTTTTTAGTAGCCTTAATAATAAATATATTCAATTATTTGAGAAAGAAAAAGGCTAATTGAACAGTATTACGTGCAAACTTTCAACATTCAGAAGCGTTTAAAATACCAAAGTTTCAAATGGAGTATTTTATTCTCATGTTAGTTGCCTTTTAAACATGTACACACACACTGACACACTCTGATTGGTCTGCATGGAACAAGGGTTATCTAATATCCTAAAGGAAAATGAAAAATTAAAAAATATATTAATTTTTCATCATTATAGGCAATTACAACCACATCACTTACAAAGCTATTACTGATCTGTTCAAGGAAGCAGAGTGGTAGAGGGGGAGGAAACGAGGGTAAATTCAACAGTGACAACTGAGATCTCAACATGAGAAAGCTGACAAAACATAGAATTTTGCTGTGAAATTTCTCTGCAAAATATGGAGAAAAGTCTATCAATGGGTAGTAAATAAGAGAAGGTAGTGAACTTTGCAGTCAATTCTCTTCACAGTATGGTGCACAAGCATCAAGAAAATTATTTAGTCTTTCTCTGGTACCAATTTCAGAACTTTTCCAATTGCAATGGTCTTACCCTCATCTCTTAAAGTAAAACGACCCATCTGAGGAAAATCTTTAAATGTCTCCAGGCAGATAGTTCCTGCTGTCCTTAAACGAGCAATGCACACTTGGTCTTGTTTCACAAAACGGGGCCGTGTCTTACTTTTTTCTCCTGATTTTTTGTCTACCAAGGAGATTAAGGCTGTTATCTCAACTTCCTCAATACAAGTATGAATGTGCAGCACCGCATTATAACCTGGGCAGATGATAGATTTGTGCTCAATAATCACTATCTGAACATCAAATGTGCGTCCAAAATGGCAAAGATTACTAGGGTCACAAAGTATGAAGCCTGGAAGAATCTCTTCTTCTTCAATTCCCTTCAGTCTAATTTTGAGGTTTTCACCTGGAGCTACAAAATCAGTTTCAGTATCATCAGAAAGTATTCCAATAACTTCCACATTGTGCTTGTTTGGCATCATCACAAGCTGCTGGCCTTTAAAAATAGATCCTGATTCCAGCTTTCCCAAGACAACAGTGCCCATATCTTTGTACTTATCCACAACTGGCAGCCTAATTGGTCCATCAACTGATCTGTTGAAGTTTGGCAAATTATCCAAGTATGGAATAAATGGTAACCCAGTATACCAAGGGCAGAAATCTGACTGCTCTTTAATATTTGCTCCAGTCAGTCCTGAGCAGGGCATAAAGTGAATATCCTTTTTTGGACTGAAGCCGACTTTTTTCAAAAAGGGCACTAGCTTTTCTTTACATTCTTCATATCTCTCGCTGCTCCAATTTACTGTGGGATCATCCATCTTATTGATAAGCACTATTAAATGTTTTACCCCTGCTGTTTTGGCCAACATCGCATGCTCCCTTGTCTGTCCACCTTTTTCAAAACCAGTCTCAAACTCTCCTTTCCTGGCAGAGATTACTAGCACAGCCAAATCAGCTTGAGAAGCACCCCCAATCATATTCGGGACAAAACTCTTGTGGCCAGGAGCATCTAAAATTGTGAAATGTTTCTTTTCTGTTTCGAAATAGGCACGACCCACTTCTACTGTTTTACCCTTGTCCCGTTCTTCCTGATTTGTATCTAAAGCCCAGGACAAATACCAAGTTTCTCTGTTTTTTTCCTTGGCTTCTCTTTCATATTTTTCAAGGGTCCTTTTGTCAACCATTCCAGTCAAAAACATTATTTGTCCTCCAATGGTTGACTTGCCGGCATCTACATGCCCAATGAATACCACATTTACGTGTTCCTTCTTAGGAGCACCTGATGGTACGACCATAGATTTTGATTTTCTTAATTCCTCTTTCTCCTCCATCATTTCCTGGCCACTTTCTTCAGGGGGCCCTGAATCTGCCAAGGAACAGCCCCCAGGCTCTGCTTCACTTACTTCTTTGCTGTGCTCCCATGATTCTTCTAGGACCATTTCCACCTCTCCATTTTCTACAACAGGTTCTGAAAGTTCCATGGTAACAGCTGAATAAGAACCTTCACAGGATACTAACGCTTCATCTTTGCAAGGTTCCACAGGTGCCCCCCGGCCCAACCGTTTACCTTGAAGATCTCCCGCGCCGGTGCAGGTTTCATCTGTGCCGCCTGAGGCAGCCAGGGGGTTGGGCGGCTGCACGTAGCCCCGCAGGAAGGACGGCACGAACTCCGCGGCGTGTACGTTAGGCACGAAGGGTTTGGCGTTGACGTTGAGCTGATGGCAGAAGGCCGAGCTGAGATGCTCGCTCTGGGCCTCGGCCACTTCTGAGGAGATTCCATCCCCGCTCGGGCCCGAACTCGGGGTTTCCATGTCCACCTGGTCCCAGTAGTCGGGCGCCGAGTCGCTGCTGCTGCTGCCCGGATCCATGGTCTGAGGTCCTAGAGTGTGACAGAGGAGCCAGATAGACAGGCCAGAAGAGCGGGATATGCCGGCGGGGTTAAGGCAGAAAGAAGGAAGGGCCAAGAGGTAGCGGCACGAACCTTAGGGGCACGACGGAAGGAGCTAGGTGCAGATGCTGCATTCGCAACTGCGGCGGCGGCAGCAGATATGGCGGCTCAACACTCTCCTCCTGTGTGTGAGCGGATCTCCTCCCCCCAAACATCAACCACTTCCGACTCCTCCACACACCCCCACCCACCCGACGCCGGTCGTGGATTGACCCCTCGCTGCCATCCGTACGTTTGGCCTTCTAGGCTCTCAGACGGTGGTTAAATACAAAAGTACAATTTTTAAAAAATGAAAATTTCCATTTACTTTGTTCACCCGATTTTGGAGAACAATTTGATTGCAGTCTAATGATTAAACCTTAGGCACACCTGATTTATAATGCTACTCAAAAATCCAAGTAAAAATGATTCAATAAATGGAAAGTAGGATGTGAGTTAATTACCCAAAATTCAGCAACCAAAAGGAGAAACATCACAAGGCAGGGACTCATGAAACACATGAATATGTAATAAACTTAGCAAACGGAACTTAAGATCACTTATTTGCAATCCAAATGTCTTTTAATTGCTCCTTTTCTGGTGGGCCCCATGAGCCTATAAATTCTGTTGATGGCTCCTACAGTGTAAGGATGGGGCCATAACTTCTTTTCAAACTCAGCTCTTGAATTTCCAAAAAAACTTTTGTCCTAATGAAGTTTCTAATTAGTTCATATGGAGGTGCCTAGACAAAGGCTGACCTGACATTTTGTGGACTCAGATCACTTCTTTTCCCTACCAGTTTTGGTGTAGTTATCCTACTCACCAGCACCTCTCCTGAATACACACTGGATTCACAGGTCAGGGGTTTTCTTCCGTCATTCTGGGAGGCTGAAACCACACTCACTGCTAGTGTGGAATTTGCCCTAAGAATCAGTGCCATGTTATGCGCCTTCGCAGTTTGCGGTAATGACATGGAAGAGGGCTGGTAGTCCAATTAAAGCAATTATGCCCTCTGAAATAGTCATTAAGACCCTCATCTGTAGAATTTCACCACCAGAAAGACTTAACATTGAGCCAAAGTCTAAATGACCTCTTTTGTAAATTATCTTGATTTATAGCAAACTGAAATAGAGGGCAATATGATTTTTTAGTATAAAATGGAGTCATAGACTTGCATTTTAAATTCAACAACAAAACAAAACATTAAGAAAACAAGAGACTGATTTATAACTTGAGAACTGTTCTCAGATTTTAGAGATAGGTAAAGAAAACCCTTATATCTCACAAGTTGGACATTAAGCCTGGAGTTGCCACTATTTTACCACATCTGTACTATTCCAAAATCTTTAGGATCAAATATCCCTTCATTCTTTTTGCCTCAGGTAATGGTTTATTTACCATGACATGAAGAGCATATGCATCTCTATTCACAATGAACAGGAAAAATCAAGAAGTGAAATGTGTAGAGAGACTTTCAGATAATACTCCAAACATGTGCTGGGGCCTTTTATGGCCATGGTAAGAACCTAGGATATAGACTTAGTAAAATGTTGCTGGAGAATCTTTCTAGTTGTATACACATAAGGTAATTTATGCAAGGAAGTGTAACTTATCTAGATATTTTTCTTTCTATTACATCAGTTACATTGATCACATCATGAAAATACTACCATGTCTAATATTTGGTGATATCTCTAATAAGAACACAGGACACTCCACTTTTAAGCCTTAGGGGAAAAATGAGAAACAATGGATGAATGTCCTTACAAGTGATCATTCTCTGGGTTCAGCAGAAGGCAGGTAAATCTGAGAAAGACAGAAACATTAATCAGGCTGTATCCAGAGAAAGAGACCTTAGAAAAAATGGTTTGTGTGATGGGGTGCTTTTGTCTAGTATCTCTGCTTAGAACATTAGGAAGATGGCCTTGTAAAGATAGTGAGGAAGGACTGCAACAAGAAAACTGAAAAACAGAGGAAGATTTAGAATAGATCCCATGGGGTATAAGGGAGGTGGTGACTTGGGAATAATAAAATTAAAAATGACTCCAATTACACAAAAGCAGTTTAGAAAAGAGAATTTTATTTTTTGTCTTTTTCAGTACCAGGGATCGAACTCACGACTGCCTGCTTCCAAGGCAGGTACTTATGCTGCTGAGCTAAATCCCAAGCCCCCTAGAAAAGAGAATTTAATCCTAGGTTTTGAGATTTCCTCTCTTCTCCCAATTTTTTTAAATTTTATTTAAAGATTAAATTTTTTAATTTAAAGATTAAAGATTTAAAGATTAAAGATTTAAAGATTTTATAAAAGATTAAGATAAAAGAGGACATAACAACACAGGTCAGAACAGAACAATTTAAGCAACATAGTGTTTCACTGCAGGACAACTCAACATAACAGTAGCTACCATAGTGTCTCTTTCCTTGACATATTTTAATATACCTTCATACAGCATAGTATCAAAACTAACAAAGTATAAAACCATTCAAGAGAATGAAAGTATTACAGGGTATTCAGAACCAACTAACAGAAAATTAACAATGGCCACTATATTATCTCCTTGTACATAAAAATTTCATTTATACTGTCACATATAATAAAATTCAATAAGATACAACATGATAAGACTGATGGAGACAGAAAAACAAAAGCTTGGGAGGACTTCAAAATGAGGTGATTTTAAATCATCACTAGCTATTATAATGTCTTGTTTTCTTGAAAATAGCTGTTCATATCATCACAGACAATGAAATCAAACAGCCCAGAATAAAACCATTCCAACTAATGAATGAAAACATTAGAATGTTTCAAAGCAAAATAATGAAGAATCATGATTACCACATACTTTTATGTATTCTTACCATTTCTTACACTAGGGAAACTATTCAATATTTATACATTTGAGTTTGATTTATTTTGCTTATGAGTATGGTCTCAAGTATTTATAAATATCTCAATGTGATCATTCTTTATAGCTTAGTAGTACTCCAATTATATAAAAATACCATATCTTTTTTATCCATTCCTCAGTTGATGGACATTTAGATTGTTTCCAACATCTGGCTATTACAAATTATGCTTCTATAAACATGTGTGCACATGTATGACTGTGGTATGATGTTTTCACTTCTTCTGGGAATATGCCTAGAAGTGGAACAGCTGGCTTGAATGGGACTTCCAATCCCAGCTTTCTGGGAAATCTCCAGACTGACCTCCACAATGGTTGCACCAGTCTACACTCCCAACAACAGTGCAGGAGAGTTCCTTTTTCCCCATAGCCTCTCCAGCATTTGTTGTTGGTAGTTTTCTTGATCCTGGCCATTCTTTCAGGAGTGAGATGCAATCTCAGTGTGGTTTTAATTTGCATTTCTCTAATGAGTAATGATGATAAACATTTTTTCATGTATTTATTTGCCATTTGTATTTCTTCCTCTGAGAACTGTGTATTCATCTCAGATGCCCATTTTTGGATTGGATCCTTGAATTTTGGGGGTCTGATTTTTTAAAATTATTTATATATTTTGAACAAAAGACCTTTGTCTGAGGGACAGTTCACTAAGATTTTTTTCCCAGTTTGTAGGTTTTCTTTTCACTATGCTAGAGATTTCTTTTGACATGCAGAAACTTTTTAATAAGATGTGATCCTAGTTATTAGTTATTGATTCTGGGAAGTATTTCCCATGCGGTTTGATTCTTGTTCATGAATTCTCTACCTACCTCTATGTCTTCAAGGTTACCCAATTTGTCTTCCAATAGATTTAGTGCTTCTGTTTTAATATTCAGATCTTTCATCCATTTAGATTTTAATTTAGTACGTGGTGATAGGTATGGGTCTAATCTTAGTTTTTGGCATATGGAGAGCCAGTTTTTCCAACACCATTTATTAAAGAGGCTGCCATTCTTCCAGTGAATCTGTTTGGCCCCTTTATAAAAGATAAGGTTGTTGAGTGTGTTTGTAGTTGTGGTTATATCTTCTAATCTATTCCATTGATCTTCGGCTCTGTTTTTTTTTTCCAGTACCATGTTGATTTTACTACAGTTGCTTTGTAGTATAACTTCAAGTCAGGGATTGTGATGCCTCCTGCCTTGCCTTTGCTGCTTAGAACTGTCTTTGCTATTCTAAGTCTCTTCTGGTTCCAAATGAATTTTAGGATTTAGTGATTTCTCTAGATCTATGTGGTATGTTGATGGTACTTTTATTGGGATTGCACTGAATCTGTATAACAGTTTTGGGAGAATGGCCATTTTCACAAGATTTATTCTTCCTATTCATGAGTAAGGCTTGTCTTCCCATTTTCTGAGATCCTCTTCAATTTCTTTTTTCAGTGCATTATAATTTTCCCTGTATAGATCTTTCACTTCTTTCATGAGAATAATTCCTAAGTATTTCATTTTTTTGGATGCTAGTATGAAGGGTGTGGCTTCTCTTATTTCTCGCTCTGTGATTTTGTTGTTAGTGTGTTCTTCTCCCAATTTACAGCTACTATAATTGGGCAACCTAAGGCATAAGCAGTTTTAACTTCATCCAGGTTTAAGGAATAACAGTGTCAAATGGCCTAAAAGGATTAGAACAGGATGATCCCAAGGAGCTAGTGAACATAGTGCTGAACATGCTTTGCTGGGTGTCTTACGTTGTTTCTTTCAGCTCATGTTCTAACCTCTCTGTACTAAAAAGGATGGACAGCCTAAGTCTCCATTTCCTGAGGTTGTTGCTCCTGGAATTCCATATGTGTTTCCTCTATCAATCTAATGCATGCCGATCAGATTTCATTTAGTACTGATCTAAGTATTAAGATATGTAAGGCAGAAGAATTTCATTGACTCAACTGTTCTGATGGTGTTTCCTGTTTGTAGGAAGGCAACTAAGACAGTTTCTAGGCAACTATGCCTAGAAACAGTTCCCTTACTCTCCAGAGACAGCACCCGTTGGCACCAAATTTTGCTGTGTAGTTGTGATGATCTATCTGAAAGTCTCAAAATAAATCTTGTTCCTCCAAGCCATAGAAGGACATAATTTATGAGCTCCTAACCCTCTATGTTAATCCATGTGCTGATTAACATAGAGTGAATTCTGTTAATATCAGCCAAACACTGATTTGTACAAGTCCTATATAGCTAAAACCCAAATGGAAGGATTGACATTTTTAAGTTTTTCCTTTGTTTAACTTTCTTAACAATGTTTGAGCCTCTGCTTATCTAAGAAGTGAAAATGAATCTACAGGCACATTACCTGGTTCTGGAATGCAAGGATGTATGTAGGCTATAGAGACCCACAAAGGTTGGAATTATAAGAGTCACTTCAACAACTTCATCATTTTCAAACACAAATAGCATTACTATAATAAATTATGGCATATCAATCTTCAGTCAGTAATGCTTGATGGTCAACCAGGTGAACAGCCTATCTAAATAGACCATGTTTGTGATTAAAAGGGAAAACAATATATCTTCATTCTGAGGCAGTTCTTATTACCTCCAGTGTCCACAGTACAGTCTTGGGATTTACCTATACAATGTTTCCAAGGTTAGGAACCAATAAAACCATACCCTATACTACAATTCCACTGTTTTCATGCAATTAACACAAACAATATGAAGAACTTTAAAATCTGAGATTATTGGTCACTTAACCTTTTGCATTTTCTACCAGCACCCAGAAACCCTATAATAAAGTTTGTACACAAACCTAATTGCCTGCTAGAGAAGTGCTGCAGTAGCTCACCCAGAAAATATTCTTAATTTCAAGGTTGAAGGATGGAAACTGAAGAGCTACAGGTAAACATGTTGGCAAAGCTACATTTACATATATACTTACAATTCCTATGCAACTATTATCCTGTTACTTCAAAGTAATGGTATAAATTCAAGAGATTATTCAATTCTTCTAATTTAATACAATACTTTTTGTGATAATCTATATCCAAAAGAACTATTGTTTGAATGTTCACCCTCCAAAATATATTTTGAAGCTTAATCTCTAATCCAATAGAATTAAGGAGTTAGAATTTTAGGCGGTGACTAAGTTATGGGGGCTCCTCATACAAAAATAAGGTTAAGACCATTATAAAAGAGGCATTACACAGTGTTCAGCCTGTTTTGACTTTCTACCTTTGGCCATATGAGGACAAAGCATTTGGTTCCTCTAGAAGACAGGGTACCAGATAACATCTTGGAAGCAGAGACCAGACCTTCACCTGACATTAACATTCTTTCATATAATCTTGGAATTCTGCCTCTAGAAATTAATGAATAAATTTCTGTTCTTACTAAATATCCAGGGTGTTTTCTTATAGTTGTATTAATGGACTAAGACACCAAGTAACCATGGGTAAAAATGTTTTACAAACCTTGGAAGGCACATGCTTCACAATGTGTCAGTAACCTTTTGTTGAGATCGTTTCACAGTGATGCAGGAAAAAAAATGTTGAACTCCATGTTAGCTATCAGAAAGCTGAAGAACATACAGGCTAGGAGTGGAGCTCAGTGGTAGAGAGCATGCCTAGAATGTGACAGACCCTGGGTCACCACACAGAAAAACAAAATATCAATCATAAAATTATAGATAGGGAAATACATGCTTCTTTGTCATGACCAAGCCTTGCAAAATCATTGCTTCTCTGAAGATATAACCAAACTGAGAAAAAAATACATTGAAGTTAGGAAGCAGAGAAGAGTGATGTGGTATATTGATAAGCTACCCTTACACAAGTGCTAGAACTCTGGTAAGGAGGACATGTGGTAATGAAAGGAAAGACTTGAGATCTACAAAGGTCTAGGAAATACAGAGATAGAAAGTGATTGTACACGCTAGTACACAGAAAAAAGCAGGAGTGAGAATCAATGGACATGTAATGAGAGAAATTTTGCATTTCAAGAGATATTCAAATGTAAGAGTCTAGTTGAGGTCATTTGCTCCCCAGCAAAGTAGAAAGATCCAATAAAAGAGAATGATCCTTAATTTATCTGGCTTCAAATTCACTGATATTTGAATATTAAAGACAGTGAAGTGGTAATATCAATTTTAAACATCTGGTGAAAGAACAGGTATAGTAATATAATGTTACAAGAAAAAAAATCAAGTAGGATGTCAGTGTACCTCACTAAGCCGTTTATACACTTTCAGCACACATTGGCTAAACATCTGGTTCGTGATTGGCCCTGAGTTGTAGTAGGCATATTTATAGGAGTTTACATCATGGATAAAACATTAGGATGTCAACAATAATGGACAAGCATTTAAACACATCAAATGTGATACATCTTGGATCCAGAATAGCTGTACAGGAAAAACAGTATGTTGTACTCAGGGTTTATGAGGGAATAGATTTAATACAAGATGCATAATTCATAGGATTATTTTATGATATCCACCCAAAAAGTAAAAAGAGTAAGGGTGCAAGAGATCTGTCCACAAACTCAAAGAATCCAGCTGAGGGCCTAGATCCGATAGCAATGTCCTGCATGAGTTCAACTGAAGACGTAGAGCCCATGACAATGTGTCATGCAAGTCTGCATCAAGGATCTGGTCCCGGAGGAAGGAGTGGTGAAAACCAGAAAGTCTGCACCAGTGAGATGAAGGAACTGTGCACTGAAGCCTGGAAGCAATGCTCAGGTAAAGACCAGAGCTCCCTGAAAAAGAATTGCACACAGACATCTTTAGTGACAGCGAAACCCGAGCTCCTCCATTAATGAGAACAGCTGAGCTCATATCAGCAAAATTAGCATTTACAAGGTTCTCCAGGAGAATCAGCAGCATATGATCTTCCATTCCAGTTCTCCATTTAAGTTGTTGGCAACTCAGGTGGGCCTTCCACACCCAGCACCATGCTGATTCAGTTCAACTGAGTATTACAAGTTGACCATAAATTAATCCACCACAATTCACCCTTGGTCAATTTGATAACCAGACACATTCAGTGGAAGATTTGTGAAAAGTTAACATGTCTTAATCAATTCAGATAATAATTACATAGATATAATTTTTACTGCACTCATTTCTGTATCACAAGCAAATATGTAAAGAGCACTCAAAAATCAAGGTTAAAACCACAATACTTTGACTTAATTACCTGATAAGAATCATGTATCTAAAAGCTACATTAAAATCATGTTAAGAAAGCTAATACAATCACAATGCTTGCTTCCCATTAACTTGTACCAACAGGGCAGGGGAACACTAAGAAATGCTCCAAGGAATCTGCTGCATTTCAAATACATTCTTTTCTTTTGAAGAAAGGCCTTAGGTCATTTTTAAAATTGTCCTGTTTCTTCTCAACAATCACATTGTCCACTGTTTCATCCTTGCCATTCACAGTTCCACTAGAGACTTTCCCCTTAGACCCTGTTGCTCTGTCTTCATCTCCAGGTCTCCTTTTATGCTATTGGCAACAATCCTCAAGTGGACCTTCCACATCCAGCACAAAAGTGATTCAGTTCAGCTCAGTGTTATAAATTGACCATTAGTTAATCCACCATAGACCATATTTGCATGATTTTAAAATTCTAGGTTCTGAACTTTGCCAGAGTAGATTTTAAGTGTTCTCATCTTGCAAGAAAGAGAGAGAGAGAGACAGAGAGAGAGACAGAGAGAGAGACAGAGAGAGAGACAGAGAGACAGAGAGAAAGGAAGGAAGGAAGGAAGGAAGGAAGGAAGGAAGGAAGGAAGGAAGAAAGAAAGAAAGAAAGAAAGAAAGAAAGAAAGAAAGAAAGAAAGAAAGAAAGAAAGAAAGAAAGGAGAGAAAGAAAGGAAGGAAGGAAGGAAAGAAGAAAGGAAGGAAGACAAGCAGGCAAGCATTAATGCGGTCATCCCTGTGGATGCGGAGTTGAAGAGAGTCTTCTCAGAGTTTCAAGCCTAAATTTCTGACACTCAACAGAAGGTGCAGCTTGCAATAAACAGATTGAACAGCTAAGCAGAATGAAAAAGTACACGCTTCTTACAGATATATTATGACTTTGGTAAGTAAGACGAACAGGTATGAAGGCACAGGAAGAATGTTTAAACTTCAACCCAAGAAAGCAAAAGAAAATACTTCATAATCAGCTGTTAGAGAAGGAGAAAATTACAGAAGAAAGAATTATAGAACTACAGCTGAAAAAGCCCTACCTGGAGTGGAATGTTAAGGAAGTAGGAGATGCTGACGGTGCGCATGAAGGTCACATTAAGTGCCTGTAGAGAACATTGTTCCTTCAGACCCCTCTCATATTTGCAAGAGCAAAGAGCCAGCATGGGATTGCAGCCACTCTGCCCAGATGGATGTTTTTATCCAGGTGGGCTAGCAACCCCACATTTTCCACACTGCCTGAATCCTTTTCACGTCTTAATTTGTGTTTTTCACGGGCTTTGCCTGCCACTCCTGCCCTGGACACTTTTCTCTCCTGAGGTGCCTGATGAATGTCTAGGACTCCTAGGAGAGGTAAGACGGGACCCAAGGCAGGTGGGAGTGCTCTCTCTGAGCCTGACCCTGCCACTGGGAAAGACAGACAAATAGGGAAAGAGAGAGAGAGACAGACACACAAACACACACACACACACACACACACACACACACACACACACACAGAAAATGGAGGCAGTGCACTTGATAATTAGCTTGATTTAGCCATTCCACAATGAATGCATATTTCAGAGCATGTTGTATATGATAAATACTTATAAGTTTTATTTTCCTATTACAATTTTAAAAATCTCTAAAAACACCTTTAGGAGCTGGGAATTTAGCTCAGCAGCATAAGCGCCTGCCTTGCAAGCAGCCAGTCCTGAGTTCGATCCCTGGTACCGATAAAAAGACCAAAAAAAAAAAAAACCACCTTTAAGTGCTAAAGAATAAATTTGGATAAACTGAGGCAAACATGAAACAATTTCATATGAACTAAAGCAGTTAGATACAAAATAGCTGATGGGCGAAAGTTCTCATCAGAGAAGGCTTGCATCTCGCCAGTAAAGAGGGATACCTAGAATCAAACATCTCCATTTTAAGCCTCAGATGACCCAAGTGGTGTAGGCACACAAGTGGAGTTCCATTGCACAGCAGAGGTAACCACAAAGTAGATGGCGCCTGAAGGACTATGTGACACTGCCTCTCAGCAATGTGATATTTTTGCAGAAATATCAAAATGAAATACACAGGAGACCCTAGATCTAACTCCCACTTTACAGGAAAGGCAGGAAACAGTTGGTCATGGTGAGCAATGCTAATGAATAGAACTCAGCAAAATGCAGTTTCTAGGAGACTCTACCAAACAAAGATCTCATTTCTCAAAAGTATGAGGGGTGAATTTTACAGAGGATTAACAAGTCTATAAACTAATTGTAGTGCCTGGGACTACATGGTATTCAGTTTTTTAAAACACAATGAGATAACAGAAAAGTTTTATCTGTGAACAGATACTGGTGATGTTATAGAAATATTCAGTATTGTGGAGGATGTATAATGATGTAAATATAAATTATTTTATATTATATTATTATGTCATAATATTATCACTTTATTAAAGACAGCTAAGCTACTTAAAAATATAGTCATCCAACAGGGCTAGGTCCTTAGGGAAGTCAATTTGAAAGATAAAAACACATTACAACTTTGGCCAGAGGCACATCTGTTGAAGGCAAGGCCTCAAGATAAAGACACAGTGTCCAGGCCTACATGCCTCTCTCAGAGATAAACAATAAATTAACATCAGTCACCCCATAAATGACAAACAATAAATTAGCATCAGTCACCCCATAGATGACCAAGACCCCATCCTAAAAGACCAAGACCTCATCCTAAAAAGGTCCTCACTCTTTCCATATATACTTGCCATGTGACCTGCTTCCCCACTGGATCAATGTAATCTAAGTGGCTAAATTTATAATCTTATTGGTTGATAAGAGTTTTGTCTGGCATTAAGTCTGCCTTGGGATTTTGTACCTACCTCATTATTTGCTTTCTGAAACTTTCTGTATAAACTTGGGAAGAGCAACCCATTTTTCAGGTCTTGTGTTTCTAAGAATGTATCTCTTTCCTCAATAAACATTTCCTACTCTTAAGTTCTGTTGTTTGTTACAAATCAGCCTTTAGTTTTGGAAAACACAAACTTGGCATATCTAATATCTAGCATGCTAAGATCCACATTTATGTCTCTGTATCGTTTGGAGGTCTCAATGAGGTAATTAGAAAAAGGTAAGAGTGTTTTTTTTTTTTTTCAGGGATTCTGGATATGACCTGTTTAGGTAATCAGAAATTGTCACCCTTGTTTGTCAATTGCTTACTCCTTGAATTTTTATGCCTTGTCTTTTTTATGCATTGTTTCTTGTTAAAATGTTGATAAATTTAAATTGAGAATGTGGAAAGATTATGATGCTTTTCTTGATGGGACATTTTGCTTTTACAGACAAGATCTTGTATTCCAGTTTTGTATATATTGTGTTGGGACTTACTAGTTGCTGAATTTATTGGTGTTCTTCGCTCGACCTTTTTGACTTGTTGGATAACAACACTAAGGAAAACTAATGTTAGAGCATCCTCTAGTGGATGTTGATACTAACTGAAATGTAAATTTATAAAATTCTGTAAAATGGGTCTTTCAATGAAATCTATTTTATATTTAGGAAACATGCATGCCTATTAATAAATCATTAAATTTCAACTGCCAGGAAAAGGCAATAGGCTAGAAGTTGTTCTTAAAATGTGGAGGACAGGTTTCACTGGGGCAGTCTGGCCTGATTGCCCTCTACACTCAAGAAGGAAGTGTACAGGCTGTTCCACCTCAGTTTCTTTTTAGGTCTGATCTTCCACCGGTGAGAAGACTATCTTAGTGCTTGAGATTCTACACTCTTGCTTTTCCAGGCTAAGAGTGTTGACTTATGGGCAAACTGTCTCAATAACTCACTGTGAACATGAGAAGAAAATACTTCCTTTTTCTGATCTCATTGCTTATCTTTTCTTTTCATTATACTTTTCTTTTTGGGGGGCATGTTTCTGCTAAATATTAGTGAGAAAAGAACCCTAAACTGTCTTAATGTTTCCTTCCTACCCAACAACTAAGAACTGTTACTTTGGGCCCATTGAAAATTAGCATTTGCTGTTGCCAAAGTTTAGGGAATACATTGGCTAATGTGTAAATTGTGTTGCTGACTGATAGGCACAAGTTTTAACCTGTAAGTTTCGTACATGTGTTGCAGATGTAGAGACAGAAACTTTGGAGAGGATTTTTAGTAAAAATTAGCCTTTTCTTGCTGTTAAGAAAGATTGACTCAGTGATTGGTTAGACAAATGTCTTGGAGACTTCATTACCCTAGGGCCCAGGGCAAAATTTTCTGAGCCATTACTTGCCTGTATCCATCTCTAGAGGTGATCTCTTTTACAGGCTGGGAAGTGTTCCAATCAGTTCCAATTTGCAGTTTTTCCCCTCACTTTGAGGTTTTTTTTTCCCCTCACACTCTTACAAAGAATTAAAAAACAATTGTCCCAGTCTCTTGATTACTGATGTAAGTTTGCAAGCAATGCTTCCTTCTTTAAACATGACTGTTACAGCTAGAACAATTGTATTTTGTACTTTTGAAAAACATTTGGAGTTTGGGGTGTGAGTTTCTGGAGAAGATAAGGGAGCAAGTAAGTGATGATGGCTTGTACAATCTGACCTATCTTCTGCTCACTCTCCAAATAGCAGCCACCTACCCTAGAACAGGGCACTTTAGGGGATACTTTGAGGGGATATAGAAACCAAGTAGAAATTAAAGGAATGCCTCTTTTTCCTCTTGTGTTTCAAATGGGGATCTCAGTGTCAAATACTCTTATTCAAAATTGTTCAACCTTCGTGTATTGAGAAAGAGTTGTTCAATATTTTTCTGCACCTGCACATGAACTGCTACCCCTTAAAGACAAAATAAAATAAAGAAGGAAGTATTATGATACTATTTCACAACTAAAATTGTACTATAAGAGAGAGGGGAAATGGTTAAAATTACCTTATATTCAGACTTTCTTTACATTAAGACATAATTTTATTTGTGCTTAAAATATAAATATAAGCCACAGAAAAACCAGATATTTCTGACTTTTAAGGCACAATTGGCTACATCTAATAGTACTGCTGAAGTTCTCCTCCCTTGCCCTCAGATTTCTAAGGAAAGCTTAATCATGACTTCAGCTACTATTACTCAGCCTGAAATTCCCCTTGCTTGCCCCCTAGACTCTAAGGATGAGGCTTCTAAGCCAGTTGTAACTGAAGCCTTTCCTGCACTATATTCATCCCTGTCTGATTTTATTCAAGCTCCTCAAGGAAAATATACCTTACAGGAGGTAAATGGAGAATATGTCACTGCCTGGGCCCATGTGTCATTTTCTTTCAGTGACTTCAAACTGATTACACTAGATCTAAGGAAGTTTTCAGATGATCCTGCTAAGTACATAGATATTTAGGGGTCTTACTTAGACCTATGAACAAGACTAAAAAGATGTAATATTACTCTTAAATGAAACATTGACTTCTAATGAGAGACAAGCAGCCTTACAAGTTGCTATTATACTTGAGATGAATCTCATATTGCTAATTTTAAAAAAGTCATAGACAGGCAGCCAGGGGAATAGCCAGTTCTTACTTCTCTTAGTTACTTTTCTCACTACTGAGACAAAATACCCAGGACCCAAAGTTAAAGAAGGAAAGGTTTATTTGGCTCTCACTTTATGGAGGTTTCAGTCCATAATTTGCTGTCTCCAAGGCAGAGTGGCTTAACAAAGGACCATGTCGGAGGAGAAGAGTTCATAGACCCACAAAATAGCAAAAGGCACGAGGGAAGGACAACTCTCTTTCTGTTCCTTATATTGTATGCAGACTGCCCACACTAAGGTAAGTGTAGCACTCTCACCATTTATCCTAGCCATAACTATTACAAACCAATCAGTGGACTGACTACTAATCACACACCCTTGATCCCAACACCACACACTCTAAATGTAGCCACCTCTGAGAAGCCCGACCCCGATGACTATAGGAGGCTTTATGGAGATGACTAGACACAAACCATAACACTACTAGAGCCTAAGAAATTCCTATACAAGAGCCTCCTACTGGTGTACCGACCACACAGGAGATTGGAATAAAGAGACATCTTGAGACGTACTGTTGAAGGTGTGAGAAGAATGAGAACTAAACCTTTTAGTTATTTTAAACTGTCAACTATTTATCAGAAAAAAAGATGAGACTTCTACCTTCTTAGATAATTTACAAGAGGCATTAATAAAACATACATCCCTGGCTCCTGATTTGATAGGACAGATTCTTCTTCTCCTCCCCACCCAGAGTTTGAACTGATGACCTCGCACTTGCCAAGCAGGCACTTACACCGCTGAGCTAAACCCCTGACCCTGAGACAGATTATTCTTAAATGTAAGTTTATTACCCAGCCAGCCTTAGACATTAGGAAGAAAAACTACAAAAGATGGCTTTTCTCCAGATAACTCACTTAATACTTTAGTAAGAATTTCCTCTTCCATATTTTATAATTGAGACCAGGAGCAGGCCCAGGAGACAAAGAGACAAAACTGTAACAACAAAAGGCTCCCTGAGCCACGCCTTGATTGGAAAGGTGACCAGTGAAAGTGGGACTGCCCCCAGGGATGGAACTCTCAGGGATCAGACCCATCTTACCAGCTAGTCCCTCGAGACTGAAGGACCTCAGCATACTCACCGCATTCTCTCTCTGGCTGGACTGTCATCTCCACGGAGCAGCCCCAGAAACCATGACTATAGGGAGAAAAGAAATCAGTCTACTGCTGGACACTGATGTGTGTCTCTAAGTCCTTCTTTTCAACAATGCCCTTCCATTCAGCTATCATACTTCAGTTAAAGAACTCACTGGAGAGAGGTAACTTGCTATTTCTCATGGCCCTTACACTATAACTGGGATGACTTTCTCTTCACTGGTTCCTTTTTAATTATGTCTGAAAGTCCAATTTTCCTTCTGGTGAGAAATATCTTGCTTGAATATTGTAATATATGTGAACCCAGGTCAGGTACTCTGCTTCCTCCTTTGGAGACATGAATGAATTCTAAAGTATGGGCAACCAAAGGTAAAATAGAAGACCAATAAGAGCTGCCCCAGTGCAAACAACATCTCAAAGATCCTACTATTTTTCCTCATCAGAGACAATACCCCCTAAGGCCTAAAGTTAAAAGAGGACTACTGCCTATAATCCACAAATTAAGGACACAAAGTTTCTTTACACTCTGTAACAGCCCCTACAACACTTGAATCTTGAGAGTTCAAAAACCCAATGGAAAATGGAGGTTGATACAGGAATTACTGGCGTTTATTGCCCTTGGATAACAAGGTATGGTGAGATAGCAGGACCCCTATATCACATTATAAACAAGGCCGAAAGGCAAGTACTCATATTTTAACCTGAGAACCTGATTCCCAAACTGGATTCCAGCCTTCCAGGGGGAGAACCACAAGCAGCTCCTAAGATCCACGCCATGTTGAAACTTAGGACACTGGGAAACCAAGCAAGAAGCTCGCCTTCCTGGTAAGTGGCTGTGGTGCGGCACACTGTGGCCATTCCGGGGGAGAACCACCAGTGTCTCCTGAGAAATGCACCATGTTGGAACTTAGGATCCTGGGGAGCCAAGCAAACATCTCCCCTCCCTGGTAAGTGGCAGTGGTGTGGCAGACTGTGGCCCTTCCAAGGGGAGAACCACCAGTATCTCCTGAGATCCGTGCCATGTTGGAACTTAGGACGCTGGGAAACCAAGCAAGAAGCTCTCCTCCCTGGTAAGTGGCTGCAGTGTGGCAGACTGTGGCCTCTCTAGGGGGAGAACCACCAGTGTCTTCTGAGATCCACACCATGTTAGAACTTATGAAGCTGGGAAACCAAGCAACCAGCCTGCCTCCCTGCTAAGCAATAGTGAACCTACTGGTGCATGGCCTAGAGTCAAACATTCCACTTTCTCTATCCCCCTTCTCCTGCCCCCCCCCCCCCGTTAACAAATGGGAACCAGAAATCTGAGCATCTCCTGGGAGGATGACCATAGCAAATAAGGGGGATTTCCTTCTACCATCTCTTTGAAGGTAAATATTTTTATTACTGTTTTGCTCCATTCTGATTAATGGTACTGCTCTATTCAATATTCTGTTTTGATAAGTTCTATAATGTTCTGTATTTCATTTTATTTTGATATACGTGATTGAAAGAACAACTATTGTAAAGATAACGAAATATACTGTGATACCTATTATTGTTATCCCAGTAACCTGCTGTGAAGTTCTGTACCAATTTCACTGTACGATCTTAGTTAGCTTTATTCTCTCTTGTTCTGTTGTATTTTACCACTTTCAAAATAAAATTTTAAAAAAACCTGGATTCCAGAACTTTGAACAAGTGCTTTTAAATGCCTTGGCACTGAACTTACCAATGACATGGTTTCAATTTATGTATGTATTTTTTTTGTTTTTGTTTTTGGTACTGAGGGTTGAACTCACGACCTTGTACTTGTCAGACAGGCACTTATGCCACTGAGATAAATCCCCAGCCCCTCAATTTATATGTTGATGAAAGGTGAGGCATGGCTCTGGAAATGGGTATTTGTTTTGTATTGGCAATCAAACTCACAAGCTTGCACTTGCCAGGCAGATGCTTGTGCTGCTGAGCAGGATTGAGGTCCTGCTCAACAGACTGTAGTATATCTAAGCAATAAATTAAACATTGTAGCAAAAGGATGGCTTGTGTACCTTAGAGTTGTGGCTGCCACAGCTCTTCTGGTATCAGAGACATTCACACTGATTTTACACAAAGATCTCACTATATATACACCTCACAACATGACAAGACTTCTTTCTTCTAAAGGGAGCCTATGGCTACAAGTCAACTGACTTCTAAAAAAACACGTGCTACTTCTAAAAGGACCAGCCATTCAAGTAATTACGTATTCCTCCTTAAACTCTGCCACCTTTCTACCAGAAAAGGAAAAAAAATGAGACTAAAAAACATGACTGTGAATATGACTAATTTGAGAAGGACCATATGCCATGATCCTGTCAACTCCTTCAACTGTCAAGATAATAGGTCAGATACATCATACTCTACTGAAACTCTGGAAATCAGAGACTGTCTCTGAGTGTGAGCAACCATCAAAATACTCCTATAAGCTCATAAAAGACATAAAATTCGTATCCAAAAAAATCAAAGTCTTCAGATAAGTAATCTAAGACTTGTAGCCATAGGCTTCTTTTAGAAGAAAGAATCTTAGCCCTTTTACTAACTTTACCACTTAAAGGAGAGTGTAATTCCTTGTGCAGTGAGAGGTACATGCAAGGTTGTTACAACAAACATCTTGCTGGATATGTAGCTTACTCTCCTTGTCAAGTACACCAGGACTTCTTGGGTGGGTATTGCCACTTCAAGGAGATGACTAACACAAGTTGCAAGACTACATTGAAGAGATACAAAAAAGTTCAGTGAATCATAGTTTGGTCTTCCTTTACAAGGTAAAAGAGTATTCTATAAACTACACTTTTTGAGAGCATAAACATGATATTACTTTCTAAGGATACCACTGAGGCCTCTCTACAGACTCTAATAAAACCCCTATTAAATAAAAGTAAGGGTTCAATCATGAAAGCCAGCAATCATAGATATAAAGCTGGCTACTTTCAGGTACAGGATGATTAAATGTGGTTAACTCCAACTATAGTACAACTTAACAGAGAGGCTCCTTTATGTTGGGAACAAAAAAAAATTACTCATTCTTATTGACCTAACTCTACTAAAAACTTAAAATGAACACCTTCAGGCAGAGTATGCATATCATTAACTTTATAGATCAAAGACTAATTTGCAACAGACTGGTATAATGACCCTAAAATTAGATGGAAAGCCCACAATGGCAATCATTGGTCATGTAGAGCCAATCTGCGGTCCTAGCTAAACTCTGGATAGTTAGGGAGATCACACTGGGACTTGCATAGTTATAAGACAAGAACATCAAAATTAGTAAACTTACCCCATCTAAAACATCTATGATCTAAAAGTATGTTTCACTGGTATGATCATTTGGAGTCCATATTTGTCCCTTCCCTAGGATTAGAAGATGTCATGCAACATATTGAGGCCTTTGCTCGACTATACTCAAAGGGCCTTAAATGATGCATCAATTGTTCTCTCTCCTACAAAGTAAAATTAATGAGCCAAGCTATCCTCCCAAGTCATATGACATTAGACATTCTAGTAGCAGCACAAGATGGGTACTTGTACAATTATAAAAGCTAGAGGTTGTGTGTACATTCCCAATCCTTTTGCTAATATCTCAGTGGCTGATCAAGATATTAAACAGTAATGCCATGTCAGGATCCCAAATTCCCTAGACTCTTTCCTTAACATCTTTGTGGGAGAATATTACTGTCTCTTCATGGAGGAAAAACTTATTGTTTATATTCAAAATAGTCTCACTGATCTTATCATTTGGCCCATGCATACTTAATTGTTTCTTTTAGCCTTGTCTCCTTCAGACTTAAAGCTACACAATTACCCAGGACAAAAACAAGAACCTTTAGATAGACCCTCTATAAAATATCTGGAGTTGCATTCACAACTACAACCCCCTTCAGCCACAAGTAGCCAGAATGCACATTGCCCCTTGCCCTCCCACAGCAGTTAGGGATATTGCCTCAGAGGAAGGTGTATTATACACAGATAAGATAGGTAAATATATTATAGGCAGTCAGACAAGGATAGACCCTCAGAGAATCAATACAGAGGAAAAAATACACATTACAACTGTGGCCAGAGGCACATTTGTTGGAGGTCAGGCCTCAAGATAAAGACAAAATGTCCAGGCCTACATGTCTCTCTCAGAGATAAACAATAAATTAACATCAGTCACCCCATGGGTGGCCAAGACCCCTTGATTCATCTCTTCCTAAAAAACTCTTTGTTCTTTCCATATACACTTGCTACATAACCTATTTCCCCACTGGATAAACATTACCTAAGCAGTTAAACATGTGATCTTATTGGTTGAACAGTTTTGTCACACATTATACTCACCTTGTGATTTTGTTCTCACCTCCTATTTTACTCCATAAAACTTCCTCTACAAAGTACGGTCTGCAGCAACTCACTTTTTGAGTCCTCACCTGTCTTTCAAGAGCTCTCTCTCTTTCTCAATAAATATTTGCTAATCTTAACCTGTTTTTCCTTAAAATACATTCTTCTGATTTGGTAAACACAAACTTGGTGTATCTAACATCTAAAACGTTGACAGTTGCATTTATTTCCCCTATGTCAACATAGATAATACTCTATTTGCATATATTACATTTTAACTATGTTTCATTACATTTATTGGTACAATTTAGATATACATAATTATCATATTCATCCTGGAGAATTTGTACCTGTACATGATATATTTTGATTCCTCTTTTTTCTCAATCCCCTCTCCTTCCTTCAACCCCAATTCCTCTCCCTATTTACAAAGCTTTTCTTTCCATTTTACCCTTTTTTTAATCATGTTTTACTTTTCCCTTCCCTTCCTAACCCCTACCCCTATCCTAGATCCTCTTTGTTTTTCAACAATTTCTTCCCATTTCACAGTATCTACTGCACATTTTGGTCCTTATTTACTCTTTCAGTTTCTCACACCAGGGAGAAAATGCAATGACTACACATATGAGTATGATTTATTTCACTTAAAAGTATGGTCTCAAGTTGCATCCATTTACAAAGAAATGTCTCAAATTTATCCTTCTTTATAGCTGAGTGTACTCCATTGTGTTAAAAAAAATCTAAAGAGGTACCATGGCGACTACTATTATGTTAGATTATCTGGTGGTGAAACACAATGATGAAAGAAATATCAGAGTAAAAGCTAACCGGTAAACAAATGAACATAGAACATGTCTACAGAGTTTTCATCTTAGATGCCCATTGGGAGTGGCTCTTTAAATTGAGGGAGTCTGCTTTTTTTCAATTTTTATATGTCCTAGATGTAAGTCCTTTGAGGGACAACTGGCTAAAATTTTTCTCATTCTGTGGCTTTTTGTTTCACTCTGCTGATTATTTTTTATTATGCAAAAGCTTTTTAATAGGATCAGATCACAGTTATTGACTTTTTGTATTATTTCTTGGGAGACTGGAATTTTGTTAATGAAACATTTGTCTATATCTATGTATTCAAGAGTTCTGCCTATTCACTCCTCCAGCAAAGCTAGCATTTCTATTTTAATATTTAGATATTTGATGCATTTCAATTTTAGTTTAGTGCATGATAACAGACATCTGTCTAGTTTCAGTTTTTGACACATAGAAAGCTAGTTTTTCCAGCACCATTTAGTAAAGACGCTATTTCTTCCAGTGAATGTGTTTGAGCCATTTGTCAAAGATAAGGTGGCTGAGTGTGTTTGGATTTTTGTGCATTTTCTAATCTGTTCCATTGATTCTCAGGTCTTTTTCTCACAATAAAATGCTGTTTTTATGGCAATAGCATTTTAGTATAGTTTAAAAAAATGGACTGTTATGCCTTCAGCTTTGCATTTGTTTCTGAAAATTGGTTTTGCTATTCTAGATTTATTCTGATTCATAACAAATTTTAGGAATTTTTTTCTAGTTCTGTGAGGAATGCTAGTGGTATTTTTATTGGGGTTGCATTAAACATGTACAACAGTTTAGGGAGTATGGCCATTTTCATGATGCTGGTTCTTCCTATTTATGGGCCAGGGATATCTTTCCATTTTTTATATCCTCTTTGATCTCCTTTTCACAGTACTATAAATTTCAATGTATAGATCTTTTACTTACTTTGTTACATTTATTCCTAAGTACTTCAGGTTTGGGGTTCTATTGTGAAGGATGTGGTTTCTCTAATTTATTTGTCATTGAGTTTGTTGTTGGTATACAGGAATACTATTGATTTTAGAGTGTTGATTTTTCTATTCAGCTATACTACTGAATCTACAAGTCTTTTGTTGAATTTTTTTGCAATCTTCTATGTAGAGTATCTTGTGATTCTCAAATAATAATCATTCAACTTTGTTTCCTATCGTTATTCCTTTTAATTTTCTAAATACTCTGGCTAATATTTTCAGAACTGTATTCAAAACTAGTGGTGACAGTGAACATTCTTGTCTTGTCCCTGATTTTAGAATGAAAGTGTTCAGCTTTTGACCATGTAATGTGAAATTAGCTGTTGGTTTATTATAGATGACTTTTATGAGATTGAGCTAAATATTATTTATTCCAATTTTCTGTAGGATTTTTATCATGAATGGGTGTTAGACTTTGTCAAATGGTTTTTCTGTGTCCATTGAGATGATAATGTAATTTTTGTCTTTGACTCTATTAATATGATATGTTACATTTATTAATTTTTATATGCTGAACTATCCTTGCATCTGTGAGGATGAATCCTAATTGGTCATGGTGTACAGTCTTCTTGATGATTTGCTGCAGTCTGCTTGCCAGAATTTTATTGAGTTTTGCCTTTATATTCATTAGGGAGATTGGCCTGTAGTTTTCTTTTTTGGTCGGGACTTTTTTCAGATTTTGGTATCAGAATAAATTGCTTCTGGAAATGATTTTGGAAGTATTTCTTCCTTTTCAATTTCATTAAATTTCAACATTAGTGACATTAGATCTTTTCTAAATTTTTTGTAGCATTCAACAGTAAGACCCTCAGGGCTTTGACTTTTTTTGTCAGTAAATTTTTAATGATATTTCAATTTAATTGACTGATATTAGGTTCTTTAGAATTTTTATATCTTCTTGATTCAGATTTGGCAATTCCTATGTGTTTAGAAATCTTTCCATGTTTTCTGTGTTTTTCAACTTAGAGTAAAGGTTCTTGAAGTAAGCACTGTGGATCTTCTGAATTTCCACAGGATTTCTTGTGATTTCACACTTATTGTTCTTAATTGCTTGAATTTGAGTCTTTTATTTCCCATTTCTGATAAGGTTGGCTAAGGGTTAGTCACTTTTTAAAATCTTTAAAAAATCAACTCTTCACTCATTCTTTGTATTGTTTTCTTAGTCTCAATTGCATTGATTTATTCTCTGATCTTTATAATTTCCTCTCTCATATGAACTTTGGCTTTTATGTGTTCTTTATTTTCTAGAAGTTTTAGTTTCAATATTAAGTTATTTATTTGAGCTGGTCTCCATTGACCTGGTGTAACAGTTTACTGCTATAAATGTCCCTCTAGGACTTCTTTCGTTACATCCCATATATTCCAGTATGTTGTATCAACGTTATCATTTAATTTCTTCTTTGATTTTCTCTGTGACCCATTCCTTGTTTAATTTTCATATATTTATGTAGTTTTTGTGGATTCTTTTGTCACTGAGTTCCAATTTCATTGCACTATGGTCATATATTATGCTTGCGTTAATTTCAATTCCTCTGCATTTCCTCGAGCAGGTTCTATGGGTTGATGTGTAATCTATTTTTGAGAATAACTAAGGTGCAGCTGAGAAAAATTTGTACTCTGATATTATGGGAAGAACACTCTGTAGACATGTTCTATGTTCATTTGTTTACCGGTTAGCTTTTACTCTGATATTTGTTGATTTTTTATCTATTTGATCTATATAATTGTGAGAGTGGAGCATCAAGTTCCCCTGTTACAATTGTGTTAGTGCTTATTTGATTTTTCATGTCTATTAATATTTGTTTTATATAGGTGGTGTCCCTGTATTTGGTACAGATATCTTTATGGTTGTTATGTCATCTTGGAGATTTTCTTTGACATGTATGTAATGACATTTTTCTCTTTTGATCAGTCTTGCCCTAAAGTTCACATTGTCTGCAAATAAAATAGCTAGCCTTGCTTTTTTCTTGCTTCTTTCACATAAATTATTGTTTTGTATTTTTTGACTTTCAGTTGATGAACTTCTTTTAGCAATAAATGTGTTTCTTGAAAGCAGCATGTTATTGGATCTTGCGTCTTGATCTATTTTGACAGTCTGTTTCTTCTGATTGGTGAATTTAGAACATTTACATTTATGGTTATAACATATACATATTGACTTGTCTTTGTTAAATTATTTTCCTGTTGTTGGCTCCCTATCTTTCCCCTCTGTTTAATTGCTTTCCTTGACCAGTGGCTTTTTTCTACTGGTGTTCTTGTGCTTGAGGTCTTCATTTTCTCTACCTTATATATCCTGAGCATTCTGAAGAGCTGGTTTGGTGGTCATGAATTTTTTCATTTCTTTGTCATGAAAGTATCTTATTTCTCCAATGATTTTGAAAGATAATTTTGTGGGGTAAGCTAAGGTGATATTTGTTTTCTTTTAAGACTTGAAATATTTCACTCCAAACTTTACTTGATTCAAGGGTTTGTGTCAAGATGTATACTGTGATTCTGATGGTCTTTCTTTTATGAATGATATTTTCCTCTTTCTAAATGTTTTTAATATTCTGTTCTTGTGCTGAATTTCTGGAATCTTGATTAATGTATGCCTTGGTGCATGTTCAATTTGCTCATGGGTGTTTGGAGTTGTATATACTTCATTTATTAGAATGTCAAATTCTTTATCCATGTTTCAAATTTTTCCTACCATTATTTCTGTGAAGAGATTTTCTATGGCATTTTCATTATATCTAGCTTCCTCAATGACTCCAATAAATCTTAAATTATTCTCTTTGCTGCATCTTGCAGACATTGGATTAATACTTCATGATCTTTTAAGATATCTTTCTTTTCATGGTTGCTAGCCACAATAATGTCTTCTTTTTTAATTTTATTTTGAAAGTAGTAAAATACAACAGAACAAGACAGAATAAAGCACCCTAAGATTGTACAGTGAAATTGGTACAGAACTTCACAGCAGGTAACTGGGATAACAGTAATAGGTATCACAGTATATTTTGTTTTCTTTACAATAGTTGTTCTTTCAATCACGTATATCAAAATAAAATGAAATATAGAACATTATAGAACTTATCAAAACAGAATATTGAATAGAGCAGTACCATTAATCAGAATAGAGCAAAACAGTAATAAAAATATTTACCTTCAAAGAGGTGGTAGAAAGAAATCCCCCTTATTTGCTATGGTCAACCTCCCAAGAGATGCTTAGATTTCTGGTTCCCATTTGCTAATGGGGGGAAAGGAAAAGGGGGATAGGGGATGTGGGATGTTTGACTCTAGGCCGTGCACCAGTAGGTTCACTATTGCTTAGCAGGGAAGCAGGCTGGTTGCTTGGTTTCCCAGCTTCATAAGTTCCAGCATGGTGTGGACCTCAGAAGACACTGGTGGTTCTCCCCCTGGAGAGGCCACAGTCTGCCACACTGCAGCCACTTACCAGGGAGGAGAGCTGCTTGCTTGGCTTCCCAGGGTCCTAAGTTCCAGCATGGCGTGGATCTCAGGTGGCACTGGTGGTTCTCCCCTTGGAAGGGCCACAGTCTGCCACACTGCCGCTGCTTACCAGGGAGGGGAGGTGCTTGCTTGGTTTCCCAGTGTCTTAAGTTCCAACATGGCATAGATCTCAGGAGACACTAGTGATTCTCCCCCTGGAAGGGCTGCAGCCCGCCACATCACAGTCACTTAGCAGGGAGGTGAGCTTCTTGCTTGGTTTCCCAGCATCCTCCACAGTACTGTCTTCTAAATCTGATACTCTATCCTCTCTTTCATTCAATCTGTTGCGCATACTTTCAATAGAGATTGTAATCTATTGAACTTCTATTTGAATTTGTTTCATTTTTATTTGTTTCCTATTTAGTCATTCATAGTTTCTATCATTTTCCTAAGCTCTTCAATTTTTTTCTGTGTTTACTCTAATGTCTTTCATTATAATCATGATTTCTTGTTGTACATGACACAATTTTTCTATAGCCTCTTCCAATTGATTTTTCACTTCTGTTGCTATCATTTCAGAAATTTCCATTGCTTGGCCTCCAATTTCTTTCTTTTTTTCTTTTTTTAAAATTTTATTTAAGGAGAAAAAAAAATAAACAGAAAAGGGATACAAGTAATACAAAAGTTAAAAAATAAACAGTAAGAAATCACTAGTTAATAGATGACATATTCTCATCTTAGAAATAGTTGTTCAAGTTACAAAATTAAAGCATACAAAGTGGACTTTCAAACAGTGAGAAGGCAAACAGTTTTGTTCAATGATCCAACAAAACTCAATAATATGGTTATCTATCCTATACACTTAAACATATATGCAGTTATAACCTTTAGAGCACTTTCTTTTCTTTTGTACAATGACAATTACACATTTTGGGTTTTATTACTCCCACAGTTTTTATTACTTTTTTTGAAGAGAGCAAAACCAAATGTGACATATCAGAACAGAGTCAATAAAATCAAAATGATGGACATAATAGATAATGTAAAAACCAAATACTAGGTGATCACCAATGGTTACCATACTGCCTCTTGCTACCTTAAGAAGAATTGCCTATATCATCAGTTATAATAAAATTGAAAAAAAAGTAGAGAATAAAACTAAAACATTGGAGCCATTACAGGACTTTAAAAGAAGATAATAGTCAACCAGAATGGGTGTAATAATGAATCTTATTGTCTTCACAGTTGTTGGCTATACTTTCGAACTTGGTACTATTAAGCTAAGCAGAATAGGGGAAAATCAGTCAAAACAAGATGGTGAGGGCTATACAGGGTTTTAAATCAAGTTAATAGGAGATCAAAGTAGGTTACTATAATGTATCCTGTTATTTTTTATTTATTTTTCCCTTAATTAAACAGATAAACATATAAAAGTAAATAATTTTAAAAAGGAGACTGAGATAAAAGAGGGCATAACAACAAAACAGCGCAGGTCAAAATATAACCATTTAAGCAAAACAGTGTTTCACCACAAGATATCCTGACATAAAAGTAGTTACCATAGTGTCTCTTTCCTTGAGATCTTTGAGTATAACTTCGTATACTGTAGCACCAAACATATCCAGACAATGTAAAACCATTCAAGAGAATGACATTACTACAGGGTATTTAGAACCAACTAACAGAAAATGAACAATGGTTTCTGTATAATCTCCTTGTCTATAAAAGTTTTTGTTTATATTATCACATATAATAAAATCCAATAAGATACAACTTGTTAAGACCGATGGAGACAGAAGAATAAAAGCTTGATGGGACTTCAAAACAAGATGATACTAAATCAACACTAGCTATTATGTCTTGTTTTCTCCAAAAAAGCTGTTCCTACCTTCCTATCTTCTCTGCCTCATTTTTGTTGAGCTGTTTTTCTGTCGTTTGTTGTCAGTATGTCTTCTTCATTTCTCTTTTTGCTCCATTCATTGTGGCCTCTCTGCCACTGTTTCTGGAATCTTGGTATTTTCCTTTTTTAGAATATCCTGCAGTATTCTCTGTAGAGTTGAATTGGTGGTTGCAAATTCCCCTGGTTCCTATTTATCCTAGAAGCACTTTGTTTTTCCATTAATTTCCAGGGACAGTTGTGCAGGATTCATCAATCTCGGCTGGAGAAAAGCTTTAATTATTTCCCCCCATGCTCTTCATGATTTGATGGTTTGTGCTGAGAAGTCTGCTGTAATTCTGATGGGTGTTCCCTTGTAAATGACCTGTTTCTTGTCTCTGATGGCTTTTAATATTCTGTTCTTATATTAGATTTCTGGAATTTTGATTATTAATATGCCTGGGTGTAGTTCTGTTTGGGTTGTAGGTGGCTGGGGTCCTGTATGCCTCATACATCTGAGTATCTTTACCTTTTGCTAAATTAGGGAAATTCTCTTGGATTATTTCTGTGAATAGCTTTTGTAGTCCATTTGTTTGTGTCCCTACTTCTTCTTTTATGTTCTTAATTCTTAAGTTATAGATCCTGTTATCATTTTCTAGCCTTTGTATTATTGCTGTTTGTTTTCTTGTTATTTTTAAGAAATTTTTCATTTCATGCTCCCACATTACAAATCTGCCCTCCAATTCAGATAATCCATCCTTAGTTTCTTTCAAGCTGTTATGCCAGCTTTTGATAGAGTTTTTAGTTTCCTGGTAATCTCTTTGAACCTGCTTCACATATTCTGTGTTTTCTCTATTTTCTCCATCAAAGTATTCTCCCCTTTTTTTCTGTTCTTCCATTCCACCATCTGTTTTTTCTTGGGTAGTGCTTAGCATTTCTCTAACTATTCTACTTATATCTTGCTTTAGGTCATTAATAACTTCATTTTTGAACTGGTCTATGAGGCTCTGGAGATACCACTTTATGTCTATTGGTGCCATTTCTGATATTGCATGTTTCTCAGGATTGGGGGCCGAGGACCCTTTCTTGTTGCTCTCTCTTCCCATATTTTTGTTCCTTCCATACTAGCGTATATAAGAGGCCCAATTTCTTTCTTTGTCGGTTACAGTTTGTTTGAATTGCACCAGCTAGGTGTTCCCGCCCACTGCAGTGTACTAGGGAGACACAGACCTGGGCAGCCTATGCTTGGCCCGCACTTCCAGGTCAACCTATGCAAGGCTGCACTGCTAGGGTGCACCTCTAGGTGCTGGGACCTGGTTTGGTCTAGCCTACTGGTTCTTAAGTCAGTGGCAACACCAAGGCCAGGCACTCCCCACCAATCCTGCTTGACAGGGGAATATGCAACTAAGGACACTGCAGCATCCTGTTCTGGCTAGTGTGCCCAGTCCCAGTATGTCCTTTGCTGAAGCCTTCTACTCTGTTGAAGGGTCCCCATCCACTCACTCACTGCAAGTTGATGCAGGGCTCGCAGCCAGTCCCACTCTCAATTCCATTCACTGCTTCCCATTCTCAGAGCTTTCCCACCTCTCTCCTTGCCGTGCCGATAGGGACACAGCTGCGGCTGCAGGAAATTCAAATTGCGGCTTCCAGTGGCGCGGGCTCCAGCTTCCATGCTGAGACCTTATCTGTTCCTGTTATACCACCGGGATTGCGTTTGCAATTGGTTTCTCTTAGTTTAGTTCGTTCCTGGGTCGGCAGGGTATATCTCCCCTTGCTTAGGACTTCTTGCCCTGCACTATTCCTGGATTTTAAGTGGGGTATCTCAGAGAGCCTCCATAGCTGCTGCTATCTATCCGCCATGTTCTCCCAGAAGTCTTGGCTTCCAATTTCTTCTGTCTCTTTGTGCTTTGAACTTGTCCTGGTTGGTCTGGGCATTTAAGGTTGCATTTTGGTTCTTGTCTTGTCACTTTCTCATTGTATTCTTGGCTGGGTATCTGGGCTTACATTTTGCTTCTTTGTATTGTCACTTTATATTTTCCACTTCTTATCTTTGTTGATGCAAGCCAACTTCTTGTGGTAGAAAGCTTTATCTCTAGTATTTCAGCTTCACTTGGAAACATCTGTTCTTCAGGGATGTCTTGTAGATGTGGATTTTTCTTGTTATTTGTATCTAGCCCAAGAATCCATCTTCCGGTGGTGTGGACCAGGAAGATAACCAGAACTCCCAAGACCCAGCTATGGTGGGACTCAGGCAGCTTATTCACCCACCCTCTTGGTAAGTGCCTGCCACATGGGCCAGGAGGAAAACCAGTGCTCCCGAGATCCAGACATGGTGGGACTCAGGCAGCTTATTCTTCCGCTCTCTTGGTAAGCACTCATGGCGTGGACCAGGAAGAGAACCATTACCTCTGAGCCCTCTGCCACTCGGACTGAAAATCAAGCATCTTTCCCCATTCCATCCCCCCCCCCATAGCTACTAGGGATAGATGTGTCAGCATCTCTTGGGAGGATGACCATATGCAATATAGCAAATATAGGGGATTTCCTTCTATCATCTGTTTGAAGGCAAAGGTTGTTTTCACTGTTTTGTTTTGTTATGTTTCTTTTGCTCTATTTAGTATTTTCAATTGGTTTTATAATATTCTATTTTTGGATTCATTTTGCTATACCTAATTGACTGGACAACTATTGTGAAGTTAAAGAGATATACCATAGTACCTATTACTACTGTCCCAGTATCCTACTGTGAAATCCTGTACCAATTTCACTGCATTGTCTCAATTGACTTTGTTCTGTCTTGTGCTGTTGCATTTTTACTACTTTCAAAATAAAATTTAAAAAAAGAACCCATCTTCTCAGTTTATTAAGGATGAAAAGTGCCTCTCTACTTGGTTCAGGCCTAATCCTTTGGTACTAGACTATGTTGATGGCTATGACTCCATACCATCACAGTGTTTTTATATAAGGGATAAAAAATGATTATAAATCTATGACAGCCTCGCTAAAGTATTATAGTTAGCAATTACAATAACATCCAGTACAGCCTAGATACTAACCAACTGTGGTAACTATTAACATGATACATTTAAGCATAGGAGCAAATTCTACAGTTATATAACAAAACTCAACATATACTAAAAACTCATATGCAATGATTTTCCCATTAGTATAGTGATTTTACATTGTTGCAAGGTGGGGGATTTAAGAGGGATAAGAGACAAGATAGCAGGATGAATGAGGTCAAATGTAATAGAAGTGAGGCTGGAGATCAAAGCATGATCACCTGAATTTTGGAAAACTAATAGATTCAGGAGAGAAAGAATGAAAGAGAAACCAAAGGAGTATTGCAGTGAACTGGAAAGGAAAGAGCCAGTGTTCGCTCACATGAAAATATGAAATCAAGAGACATAGTTGAGGAAAGAGAGAAAGAGGAAGAGTAGAAGAAAATGAAAAGAAAGATGAGAAGCCTGAATAATGAAAAAGAAGCAAAAAATCAATCTAAACCAAATGAAACAAAACAACTCAATCATACAACAAAATGAAATCAATAAAAGAAAAAGAAAAGTAGCAAAGTTCTTCTGTTGTACACAGTTCTGTGGTAGTATACAAGTTAGGTTGCAGAAATGTGCTGCTTATGCCAGCCAAGATTGCAATTGGATTAGTGTTAGGTATGAAGCTGATCTTGATCCCTGATATGGAGGTTTGGACCGGTCTTTTGTTGCTGATGTTCTCCCAGAGCCTTTTGTTATAGAATGGTGGCCCCACCACCAGCTTCTGTCTACGTGTCTGTGTGCTAGAGTATAACATCTGTTCACCTAACTTACCAACTTCTGACTTATATTCTCACTGCTGCTTTGGACTTTCCATACTGCTGGTCCTGCTTGCTGGCATGTGTGCCCGTTGCCAGGGTTTACTGTCATTGGTCCTGCTTGGCCAGAATGTTTTGCCTGTATTACATTTTAAAATAATGTTTTCAAATGCCCTTTACTTTGTTAGATATATTTTACAGTATATAGGGATAAAAATGGCATGTAGGTTGTGATTTGCTGAAGCTAAGTGAAAATGGTAGGAGAAGTGAATTGTTGAAATAAGACTAACCAAAGTTTAAGACTGTTGAAAAGGGTAATGATATATATATATATATATATATATATTACATAGGAAAAGTTGTCATAATGCAAATATATACTTGTCCTGTGTATGTTTGACAATACTTACAACAGAAAATTCAGATAACTGCCCAAAGCCATGACAATATAGACTAACAAAATGAGGATTTCTGGGTGTGGGGCCAGAGCATTAGTACTTCTAAAATCTATTTTCAATTGAGAGTAGAATGGTGGGTATCAGAGGCTGGGGAGAAGAGGACAAGAAGGGGAATGGAAAAAGTTTGTGAGGGATACTAAGTTAGAGGAGAGCAAGAAGCTCTATCAGGGTTTTGGCCTAGCCACAATCTCACAAATGAATGGATGGCAAGTGGCTTAAATAAGAGAAACTGGTAGCATGATTTGGGAGGCATCCAGGAAGGTCAGAATTCTCTCTCTCAGCAGCATAGACAAAAAGCTCCACTGAACAATCTATATTTATTTGGTTTTCAAACACAGGAAGGAGACATTGAAGCAAGTGTGGGAACTTAAACCTTGGAAGGTTCAACTAAAGAACAGAACCTTAGAAGGTCAGTTCAAAGACTTCTCCAAGCAGTAAATTTTGCCAATTAAGAGAACTGTTTCATCTCTAAGGTTGGCAGTTATTACTTTGGAAAAGAGAGTGTCAGCAACAAGTGTTCTTGGCTGCCTTAGCTGTGGTGTTATCTTGACTTCATAATACTGTGAATAGAAGCTTTTCCAACACAGCCAGAGGTTTCTGGGTTCAGCAACTTAACCCTGTACAGCCGCTCTCCAACAAAACTCTGATGTGCTTTTGTATGGTAAAGTGACTATAAGTAATAATGATAATGTAATGTACATTTATAAGGTTTAAAAGAAAGGATTATGAGTTTTTATAACAAAAAAACGACAATTGCTTGAGGAGACAGATACATTTTACCTAAGCAAATTTTGTGCAGCATACACATGTCTTAAAATATTATATGGTACTCAGCTAATATGTAAAATGTTAGTGGTTTTGTATCAATTAAAAATGAACAGGGGCTTACTTTTTTTTTGGTGATGAGATTTCTAAGAGTACAGTTGCACTGGTTCAGCTGACCAGATTCCACAAGGACACCCTAACTTCCATTCCCCTACTTGACTATTTTCAGTAAGTTGTCTCTGTGACCTTATACTTGTCAAAGCATGACTACAACAGCTACAGGCATTTATACCACATTTCATGTAGAACCATGGTCTCTTACATCAACCCTTCTAATGAAGAAATAGTTTCTTCTACAGAAGCTCCCAGAATCATCCTTGTGTACTTCACTGGGCAGAGCTAAGTCTCACGGCCAGACTTAGGTGGAGAGAAGAGCAGAAACATCATAGGATGAAAGGAAATGGCATACCCATGGTTACATTGTAAAAACTCAGATTTTTTCCATACCCCGTAAATCCCAAACTTTACATTTTCTACTTTGAGAAAAAAATGCCCTTTTTCTTTTAAATTTGGGCACTGGTAGGAAATGCTGTTGGATCATCAACCAACAAATCCAGTCACAGAGAAGAAAATCACTGATACTATGATCCAAAAAGCAGTGAAAAGTAGAAACTGAATGTGAACTAATAGGAACTCACAAGGATGAAACCACACGCTATATCCAGGCACTTTTTGCACTTGGTGCATTCTTCAGTCCTCACAACAGTTCCAAAAACAAAGGTTGACATGACCTCTATGTCATGCAGGAGGGATGACAGGCTTATAGAGGAGGTTCTACGTGACTGTTCAGCATTCTGATTGTGAGGTCCTGGGCACATCTTTCTCCCTGCCATTAGTCAAAGCCACTCCTATAGATTATCAAGAGCACTGTGGAAAACCTCCCCACAGGGAAGTTTGCTCAGCACAGCACTAGGCATCCTGCATGTCAAAAAGGGAAGTGAATTTGCTTCGGGTCACTGCTCTGATAGTAGGACATGCTGGCAGAGGTGGGGCTAACAGAGTCTCTGAGCAAACCATGATTAGTAATAACTCAATTATATTCCCTGAAAGTTCACATACTGAAGTACTAATTCCAGCACCTCAATATGTGACCATATTTGGAGCATTAAGAGGTAATTAAGTTAGAATGAGGCACAGAGTGGACCTCAATCCAATCTGACCAGGGACCTTTCAAATGAGAAGATTCAGACATAGGCTGACACTCAGTACTAGGCATCCTTAAGGGCACAATCTTGAGAAGCAAGTAGGCAGTGGCATCTAAAAGCCAAGAAGTGATGCCTAATTGGAAACCACCCATGACATCACCTTGATGTTGGCTTTAATTTCTAACATTTGAGGAATATTTTCTGTTTTTTTTAATCCAGCTGTTCTGTGGTATTTTAACTACCACCACATGCAAAAGATGCACTGCCTCACACTCTCGCTGATACCCATTCTGCATAGCCAGTTTGCACATAATATGTGGGGTCATACTCAGTTGTGCATTAACACATGACATCCAGCTCAACAGTCCCCCAAAGAAGCTGTGAGGTTGCCCTTATTACCAACCTAAGAGATGCTGCCACATTGCTTGTGTGAGCAGCAAGTCTGACTGACCATAATCAACAGGAACAAATCTGTCATACATTTGGTCTCTAGAGTTCCTACCCACCTCATATCCACTAAAACATGAAGGAAAGTTTCTGAGAACTTTACCAAGCCAAAAATATACTCTTTATGCCAATATCAGCTTGCCATCTATGGAGACAAGTAGCTGTTGTCTATTATGTCAACTTTGGTCTATTATCATGTTGTTTTTAAATGCCCAGATTATGTAAAACAATTCTCATCTGCCCTTAATCTTTCTCTCTTAACTCTTGAGTCTTCTGAGATGTACATCCTACCAAAGGAACCCTCTCTATTCCAGTGCTACATAGATACATGTGCTCACCAACATTTGTAGACTCAAGAGTTTTTATTGTGAATTTTGAAGAACATGGGCAGAGAAAGAATTATCATTATTCAACAACTCAGGATTAAACCTGCGACTGTTTTCATATATACCATTAAATTTTCATAAATTTTTCATGTCATGAGAATATTTAATGAGCTCTATAATCTCATAGACTTACATTTGCATTCCTGCCACTTTCTGCTTCATCTAAACATACGGTAATTTTATTAAACTCTCTCTCTAGAACTCAAGCCTTAGCACAGTGAAGACCTAACTATTCACTGTAAGTAAGAAGGATCAAGGGAGCAGCACAGATTTATATCTCCATTTCCCCTATCTGTTATAAAAATATGTTTTGAAATAAGTGATGTGAATTATTCAATTTCAAGTTGAGACAAAGGAAGTAGTGCAGTGATACTGTCACTCTCTATCACCTTGAGTGTGTAACTAAAGATGTGACCTAAAAGAATAGTGAATAGATTTTCCCACTATAGAGTTAGCCAGCATCACTCTCTTTCTCCCTCATCCTACCCCCTTTTTTATATCCTGCAAGAGCTAATAGAATTTCCTTGAAAAAATGTTGACTTCCAACAGCATACTAGTGGGAAGAAGTTGCAAGTGTTCTTTCTAAAATCTGAAATAGGACAAGGATGTCCCCTATTACCACTTTTATTCAATATAGTACATAAAATATTAGCCAAAGCAATCAATCAAGAGAAAGAAAAAAGCAATAGTTATAGAAAAGTAACAACTCAAATTATTATTTTCAGATGATGTGATCCTTTATAGACTATACAAAAAACTCCACTTCTCGACTTCTCAAACTAGCAACGAAATACAGCAATGTAACGAGATACAAAATCAGCATGCAAAAATCAATAAGTAGCACTCCTATACATCAATAATGAACTCAGTGAGGAAAAAAAATTAGGCAACAATCATTCTCAGTAGTACCAACAAAAATCCAAAACTTAGGAATTAACCTAAATATGGAAATGAAAGACCTCAGCCATGAAAGCCATAGAACTCTGAACAAGAAGATAAAGAGACCATTGAAAATGGAAAGATATCCTGTTCCTAGGTATGCAAAACCCATGGTGTCAAAATGGCCATACTTCCAAAACTGATATACAAATGGAATGCAATCCCAGTCAAAATACCAATAATATTCCTCATAGAACTACATAAAATAATCCTAAAATTCATATGGAACCATAAGAGACCCAGAATAACAAAAGAAATCTAGTCAAGAAGAGGAAAGCAAGGGACATAATAATTCCAAACTTCAAGTTATACCACAAAGCTAAAGTAATCAAAACAGCATAGTGCTGACATAAAAACAGACGTATGAGTGAATGAAATAGAATAGAGGACACAAAAATAAGTTCAGGAACATACAGCTACCTGATTATTGCCAAAGATGCAAACAACAACAAAAAATACACTGGAAGCAAACAGTACTGGGAAAACTGGCTATCCATATGCAGAAGATTGAATCTAGACACATATCTCTCACTACATTCTAAACTGAAATCAAAATCAAAACGAATCAAAGATCTAAATATTAAAACAAAGTTAACCTACTGGAAGGTAAAATAGGTAAGCTCTTGAAGTCTTAGGCATAGACAAACTTTGTGAATAAAACTCCAGTTGCACAAGAAATAACAGCAAAAGTCAACAAATAGAACTATATGAAATTAAATATATTCTCAATAAGAAAAGAAACAACTAGCTGAGTAAAGAGTCAACCTACAGTCAGAGAGAAAAGACAAATCACTTATAAAAGAAAACCTATCAGAATCACAGCAGACTTCTTAGCACAAACAATAGAGTCAAGAAGAGCATGGAGTGAAGTATTCCGGATCCTATAGGAAAATGATTTCCAACCGAGACTGATGTACTGTGAAAAACTATCATTCAAAATCGATGGTAAAATAAGATACTTCCATGACAAAGAACAGCTGAAGAACTTCATGATCACCAAGCCAACCCTGCAAAAAATATTGAAAGACAGTTTAGATACACAAAGGAAAAAACCACTAAGCAAAGCAGACAATTAAACGGAACAGAAAGATAAAAAGGCAATAGCAGAAAGATAACATGTCAACAATAAACCAACATATAATAGTTATAACCATTAATGTAAATGGTTTCAATGCACCAGTTAAAAGACAAGAAGAATGGATCAAGAAACAAAATCTAACCATATGCTGTCAACAAGAAATCCATCTAACCCAAAAGGATACTCACAGACTGAAAGTCAAAGGATGGAAAACAATACTTCACACAACAGGAATTCAAAAAACAGCAGGAGTAGCTATTCTTGTTTGAAGACAATGGGAACTTTAAACCAACAATGATCAGAAAAGACAAAGAAGGTCACTTCATATTCGTTAGGGGAAAACTGCAAGAGGAAGAGATAACTATCTTAAATATATATGCACCAAATTCCAGAGCACACAGTTATATAAAACAAGTATTACTAGAAATGAAAAACCAAATTATCAGTAACACAATTGTAACAGGAGACCTTAACACACCATGGACACCAAGGGACAGATCAACCAGACACAAATTCAGCAAAGAAATAACAGAACTGAATCACACATGTGAACAAATGGACTTGATAGACAGGTAGACAGGTACAGAGTGTTCCACACAACAACATCAGAATACACATTCTTCTCATGAGTACATGGGTCATTCTACAAAATAGACCATATATTAGCTCACAGAACATATTTAATAAATGCAAAAGAGTTGAAATAATTCCTTGCATGTTATTGGATCATAGCATTTTGAAATTAGAAATTAATGATAAAAGATACTGCAAAAATCTCACAAAGACATGGAAACTGAATAACACACTCTTGAGCAATCAGTGGGTCACAGGGGAAATTAAAGAAAAAATTAAACAATACCTACAAGAAAATGAAAATACAGACACAATTTATCGGAATCTGTGGAATGCAATGAAAGCCGTCCTCAGAGGAAAATTTATTGCACTGAGTTCCCACATCAGGAAAACAGAACGAATACAAATAAATAACCTGATGCTCCACCTCAAATAGCTAGAAAAAGAAGAGCAAGTCAAGCCCAAAGCGAAAGGAAGAGAGGAAATTATAAAAAACAGAGCAAAAATCAACACAATAGAGACTAAGAAAACAAAGAATCAAAGAGTTGGTTCTTTGAAAGAATAAATAAAATTGATAAGCCATTAGCCAACTTTATTTTAAAAAGGGAAGGAAAAGCTCAAATTCATGCAATAAGAAATGAAAAAGGTGAAATCACTACAGACTCTATAGAAATACAGAAGATCATCAACACCTATTTTGAAAACCTCTGCTCTCAAAGGTTTGATAACACAGAAGAAATGATAGATTCCTAGAAACATATGAAGAACCAAAGCTAGATCAAGAGGATGTAAAACTGTTAAATAACCCAATCTCTGTTAATGAAATTGAAAATGTAATTAAGTCCTTACCTACAAAGAAGAGCCCAGACAGATTCACCGCAGAATTCTACAAAAAACACAAAGGCTTAATGCCGACACTCCTCAAACTATTCAATGAAATTGAAAGGGAAGTAATCCTTCCTAAATCATTCCTGGAAGCAAATATTACTCTAGTACCAAAACCTGAGAAAGACCCAACTAAAAAAGTGAACTATAGACTAATCTTCCTAATGAACACAGATGCAAGAATTCCTCAATAAAATATTGGCAAATAGGATGCAGCAAATCATCAAGAAGATTATACACCATGACCAAGTGGGATTCATCCCAGGCATGCAAGGATGGTTGAACATATGTAAATCAATACATGTAATCCAGGGCTGGGGATTTAGCTCAGCGGCATAAAGCACCTGCCTTGTAAGCAAGCAGTCGTGAGTTTGATCCCTCATACCGATAAAAAGGGAAAAAACAAAAACAAAAAAATGTAATCCACCATATCAATAAAGCCAAAAATAAGAATCACATGATCATTTCTATAGATGCAGAAAAAGCTTTTGATAAGGTCCAACATTCATTCATGATGAGAACTTTACAGAAAATTGGAATAGATGGTCTTTACCTCAATATAATAAAGGCCATCTATGACAAACTATCAGCCAGTATCATACTAAACAGCCAAAAATTGAAGGCCTTTACTTTAAATTCAGGCACAAGATAAGGATGTCCTTTATCACCACTCCTATTTAATATAGTACTGGAAATACTAGCCAGAGCAATTAGACAAGAGAGAGACATAAAAAGGGTAAAGATAGGAAAAGAAGTTAAATTATCATTGTTTGCAGATAACATAATACTCTACGTAGAAGATCCCCTAAATTCTATTGAAAGACTCTTAGATAAAATAAATTCAGTAATGTAGCTGGATACAAAATCAATTCTAAAAAATCAATAGCATCCCTATACACTAACAAAAAAATCACACAGAGAGAAATAAGAGAAGCCACCCTTTTCAGACTAGTAACCAAAAAATGAAATATTTAGGAATTACTCTCATGAAAGAAGTGAAAGATCTATACAGGGAAAATTATAATACACTGAAAAAAGAAATTGAAGATGATCTCAAAAAATAGAAAGACATCCCTTGCTCATGGACAGAAAGAACAAACATTGTGAAAATGGCCATTATCCCAAAACTCTTATTCAGATTCAATGCAATCCCAATAAAAATACCATCAACATACCTTATAAATGTAGAGAAGTCACGCCTAAAATTCATCTGGAGTGAGAAGAGACCTAGAATAGAAAAGATAGTTCTAAGCAACAAAGGCAAGGCAGGAGGCATCACAATCCCTGACTTGAAGTTTTACTACAAAGCAACCATAGTAAAATCAACATGGTACTGGAATCAAAATAGAGCCGAAGATCAATGGAATAGATTAGAAGATACAACCACAACTACAAACACACTCAACCACCTTATCTTTGATAAAGGAGCCAAACAGGTTCACTGGAAGAACAACAGACTCTTTAATAAATGGTGTTGCAAAAACTGGCTCTCCATTTGCTGAAAACTAAAACTAGACCCATGCCTATCACTATGTACTAAATTAAAATCTAAATGTATCAAAGATATGAATGTTAAAACAGAAACACTAAATCTATTGGAAGACAAATTGGGTAGAAACCTTGAAGACATAGAGGTAGGTAGCGAATTCATGAACAGGACTCAAACCGCACGGGAAATACTTCCTAGAATCAATAACTGGGACTTCCTCTTATTAAAAAGTTTCTGCATGTCAAAAAAAAATCTCCAGTATAGTGAAACTAAAACCCAAAAATTGGGAAAAGATCTTAGTGAACTCCCCCTCAGACAAGAGACTTTTGACTAAAACATATAAAGAATTTAAAAAACTCAGACACCCAAAATTCAAAGATTCATTACAAAAGTGGGCATCTGAGATGAATACACACTTCTCAGATGAAGAAATACAAATGGCAAATAAATACATGAAAAAATGTTCATCATCATTAATCATTAGAGAATACAAATTAAAACCACACTGAGATTTCATCTCACTCCTGAAAGAATGGCCAGGATCAAGAAAACCAACAAAAACAAATGCTGGAGAGGCTGTGAGGAAAAAGGAACTCTCCTCCACTGCTGGTGGGAGTGTAGACTTGTGCAACCATTGTGGAGGTCAGTCTGGAGATTTCTCAAAAAGCTGGGATTGGAAGTCCCATTTGTTCCAGCTATTCCACGTCTAGGCATATTCCCAGAAGAACTGAAAGCATCATACCACAGTGATATATGCTCATCTATGTTCATAGCAGCACAATTTGTAGTTGCCAGATCTTGGAAACAACCCAAATGTCCATCAACTGAGGAATGGATATAAAAGTTTGGTATTTTATACAATGGAGTACTACTCAGCTATAAAGAAGGATCACGTTGAGATATTTATAAATAAATGGGCACAGCTTGACATCATACACATAAGTCAAATAAATCAAACTCACATGTGTGAATACTGAATAATTTCCCTAGTGTAAGAAAGGATTCAAATATATAAAAGTATGTGGTAATCATGATTCCCCATTATGTGACCGTAAAGCCTTGCAAAGCTGTCACTCATTAATTAGAATGGCTTTATTCTGGGCTGCTTGATATTATTGCCTGTGATGAAATGAACAGCTATTTTGAAGAAAACAAGACATCATAATAGCTAGTGCTGATTTAATATCATCTTGTTTTGAAGTGCTACCAAACTGTTGCTCTTCTGTATCCATTGGTTTTAGCATGTTTTATCTCACTGGATTTTACTATATGTGATAGTATAAACAAAAATTTTTATAGGCAAAGAGATAATATAGAAACCATTGTTCATTTTCTGTTAGCTGGTTCTAAATACCCTGTAATACTTTCATCCACTTGAATGGTTCACACTGTTTTGATATGTCTGATGCTATAGTATACAAAGTTATATTCAAATACTTCAAGGAAAAAGACACTCTGGTAACTACTATTAAGTCAGGGTTATTTGGTGCTGAATCACTAGGTTGTTGAAATTGTCATGCTTTGACCTGTATTGTTATGTTGCTATGTCCTCTTGTATCTCAGTCTCTCCCTTATTCATTAAAAAACTATTTATTTTTTTAATTTTTTTATTGTTTTTTTTAATTAAGGGGAAAACTTTTTAAAAATTAGCAGGATATATTATAGCAACTTTTTTGATTTCCTATTAACTTGATTTGAAGTCCTGTATTACTTCCACTATTTTGTTTTGACTGATTAGACTCTGTTCAGCTCTGTTTGATAGCACTGAGTTTGAGGGTATAGGCAACTACTTTGAAGGCAATAAGATTCACTATGGTACCCATTCTGGTTTGACTATTATCTTCTTTTGAAGTCCTGTAATGTTTACAATGTTTAGGTTTTATTTGTCTTGTTCTGTACTGTTTTGTTCAACTTAATTATACCTAATGATGTAGGCAATTCTTTTTAAGGAAGCAAGTGACATTATGGTAACTATTGTTGATAACCTTGTACTCTGTTTTTACATCATGTACTATGTCTATCCTTGGTTTTGACTGACAGCTTTGTTTTGTCATGTTTGGTTTTGTTTTCTTCCAAAAGGAGAGTAATAAGAACTGTGGGAGTAATAAAACCCAAAATGTGTACATTTTGTTGTAAAAAAAAAGAGAGGAAAAAAAGTGCTCTAAAGGATACAACTGCAAATGTGTTTAGGTATGTTAGGATAGATGACCATATTATGGAGTATTTGTTGGATCATTGAACACAACTGTTTGCAGTCTCACTCTTTGAATGTCCACTTTGTATGCTTTGATCCTGTGACTTGAGCAACTTTTTCTAAGATGACAATGTTTAATCTATTAACTGATGATTTCTTACTGTTTTTTTGTAGTCCTGTATTACTTGTACCCTTACACTGTTTTGTCTTGTTTTTTTTCTTTTTCTTTCCTTTTAAATAAAATTTAAAAAAGAGTTAACCTACAACATGGAAAAATTTTTGTCATCTACCCCTGAGACAAATGATTAATATCTAGACTATATATATATATATATATATATATATATAATCCAAAGTATAAATGAAATGTAGGGAAAAATGAAAAATACATTGGTGAACAGGAAATAAAAATTAGGCCCCACAAAATAAAAGACCAAATCAAAAACTGAGCAACTGAAATGAATATACACTTCTCAGAAGAAGAAATAAAATCATGAAATAATGTTCATCATCATTGGCCATTCAAGAAATACAAATGAAAATAACACTAAGATTTTTATCTCTCCCCAGAAAGAATGGCTCTCGTGAAGAAACCAAGCAATAACAATGCTGGAGAGGCTGCAGGGAAAAGGGAATCCTTTTGTTGTTGGATATGTAAAATGGTACACCCACTATGGAAATCAGTATGGTGAGTCCTCAAAAAACTAAAAATTGCCCATCTCTTCCCCTTCTAGGCATCTTTTACAAAAGATTTAAAGACATCATATAACAGCAATACATGCATACCAATGTTTATAGCAACATAATGCATAATAGGCAAATCTTGGAAGCAGCATATATGTCCATCAACAGACAAATAGATAAAGAAAATGTGGTACTCTACATAATAGAATATGACTTGACTATAAAATAGGAAAAACAAGTCATTTGTAGGAAAATGGATGCAACTTGAAAATGTAATGTTAAGTGAAATAAATCAGACACATAAGCTTGAATACTGTATGGTTTCTCTCATATGAGAAATCCAAAGTATAAATGAAATGTAGGGAAAAATGATAAACACATTGGTGAACAGGAAAATTGATCCTTTGCAAATGGAAAGGGAAACAACAGCTTGAGGGTGGGGGAAAGAGCAAGGAGCAGGGGACACAGGATTGGGATGTGTTGTGTACATGTAGTAACTACCCACAGTGAATGTAATTATTATATGTATTGAGAGAGGGGAGAAGAAAAGGGGAGAGGAAGAGAAGGAGAGATGAATGGAAGGGGATTAAAGAGAATTGAGAAGCATTAAGTACATATATCTACTCCTTAAGATGACTATAAATATCATATACTGTAAAAGTGTAATAATAAAATAAAAGGGGTTGGCTGATTATCCCAATTATACAGACACTTTTGTTCAAGGCAATGAGAAGTGTTAGATTTCATGGTGAAGGTTGCATAACACTGAATGCAACTAATGCCGTTGATTTATACACTTAAAATATCAAATTTTACTATCGTACATATACATCTGTCACAAAAAAGAGATTAAAGGGACTGTGGTATAATTTAGTGTTTAAAGTATATGCTTAGCATTTGAAAGGCTCTGGGCTATATGCCTAGTAATGTAAAATGAAAAAAATTTTAAACCCTTTATGTATTTTTTAAAGAGAAAGATTTCTCATATCTATATTCTGTCTCTAGATAATGACTTCAGAGTTCATACAGAATGTGTAGCACACAATGAAGGCTCCCAAGATACTAGTACTAATAAAATAAATACTCTGAGCAAGTGGCTTTTTGGGACTACACAGTTTGCAGGGCCATTTAGCCAGCTTGCAGCCATCATTTAACTTCTCTGGGGCCCCAGTTTCCTCATGCATAATATGGAAACTGAAAAAACATCATAGGAGTTTTGCAAGACTTAAATAAGATATTACAGGAAAGTAGTTAGCACAGTTAGTACAACATAAGAAATTAGTACATGTTAAATAACACTATTAAATAATTAATTAGATTGTAACTGGTATTATATTATTAATGAGCAACTAGTAAATATTATACAAGACATATGAATTATGAAGCATTATGTTAAAATAATGTAAAGGTGGTACAATGAACACATGTAACTATCCCAAGGGTTATGATTTTGGATTAATATACACCAATCCATCCCTAAAGTTCAAATACAACAGTTACACATTCCTTTGTAGATAGTATCAGCAGATTCAGACCAATATATCTGGTCATTAAAATCCAACTTTAATTTATGCCTGGGATCACAAGTTTTTGAAGTTTTGCATAAAGTTCATATGTTACCTAGAAAAACTGAAGGAACAAGAATTTGAAGAGAGAAACTTTTTAAATTCTCCATTGTTGAGTTATGTGGCATTCCAAACATGGACTAAGCAAGCAGTACTACATAATTCATAAAATCATGTGTCTTGTCTCAGGAAATGTGACACCTGCTATTCAGTGGGATATTCAACAGAACACTTTACAGGTAAGGCAACATCGCATTGAAAACTTGTGTTCTTGTGACATTCCACACACTGTATTTGCTTTCCTTGTTTTCTCTGTCTCATGATTTACACCATCATAATGTGAATCAATGTTGCATTTGCAAGGAAGTCTTCCATTTTGACCAGGTTCTGGAAAATGACTGGGGATCTCCAGATAACAGCATACCAAACATTGATAAAAATCCTGAAAAAATCCATTGACTTCTGTTGTAGTCAGGGGTTGTACAGAGAACAATTAGAATCAGGACATGGAGTTTATAATATTATTTTTATAATGGTCACTGGGAGTTAACACAAGAAAATGTAGGAAATCTATCCACAACACCAAAAACATAGAATATTTAGTCAAGGGCCTAAATACTACAGCAATGTCCCACATGAGTCCAGATGAAAACCTAGAGCTCATGACAATGTCTCCCATGAGTCCAACTGGAGGTCCACAGCCCACCAGAAGGACTCATGCCAGTCTCTTTTACGGACCCATGCCAGGAAAGCCCAAAGGTCAGAGGTGGAAGCAAGAAAGTCTGTGCCAGCGGGGTAAAGGAGCTGTGCTGGTAGGGTGAGGGTTCTACACTGGAGCCGAGAAATCACACTCACAACAAAGACTAGGGCTGTCCTGAAAAGCACCACAGCCATCCCCAGGAACACAGAGGCCCCAAGCTCCTCTGATGACAAGCACAGTCGGGTACATGCTAGGAAGCCAGCGTGAGGAGTTTATCCTGAAGACCAAGCAGTACACGTCTTCCCTCCAGAGCCAGGAAGCAATGCTTGATGTGAGGACCAAAGCTTCTCCAGGAGAACCAATGGCTCAAACAACAACTTGTAGGAGAACTCACAGTGCCTCAATGTCTCAATGCTTCAATGCTTCAGTGCCTCAACACAACAATGCATTAACACATTCCTTCTTTCTCCACCTCTCCATTTATGCAGGCAACTTTCTTCAGGTGGAGGATCTACACTCAGGAGGATACTGAAGTAATCCAGGTGGCATTAAGTTGACCACCAGTTCTTAATCCATAACAACTTCCCATCATATATTTTGTGCAATTGCCAAGAATTTTGTAAGATTAATTTGAAGCAGAACAATCAACTGATTGATGCCTGGTACTTAGCAATGTTTTCATCAGCTCTGACTATACATTTCCTAAACTGGATACATACTCTGATCATGTTTTGAATGCTGAACTTGTATCTTGTTTAACAGTTTTTGGGAATAGCAATTGATGAGACACAAAGGTCAATATCAGCTCCAGATAAGGCAACAACATTGCAGACAACATTGCCTTTGCCATCAACTCAATAATTGAGTATGCTTCTTTCTTCTTAGAATTACATCTGATTCCACTGAAGCTTTGTCAGTACGATCCTTTCTCACTGTACCTATTGTCTGATGACCCATTAAACTGCACTTATCAAGAAGTTCAATACTGGAGAGAAAGTTATAGAATACAAAATGGGAGCATCCAGGGTGTGCTTTAATAAGCAGAAGAACAAATGATGCACAGATACCATATTTTTCATGTTTAGTATTTGAGTTTTTACCTTGATACAGCTAAAACCACCAAATGTAGCTCAACCATGTGGCACCACAGCAAAATTTATAGAAAAAGCAAAAGTCCTTTCCCCAAATAAATCGTTTGAATGACAATCAAAGTAATGAATCATGAATTTAGCAAAGCTGAAATACGTTTCATTTGGAACAAGTTTCATACATGTCTCGTTCAGTTTACTTATGAGAGGCTGTAACCATTGGATCCAGATTTTCATTGTCAGCAACATGCAAACTAGGAGAAACACTTTCACAGCAGCCACTTCTCATGGCAGCACTAACCAGTATACTGTGCACAACTGTTCACTGTTCTCAATTCATACACCTTCTAGGAACTGAGGTGAAACCATTCAGAAAAGAAATATTACCTAAAAACATTTGAATTTAGAGATGGTCAAGCCAAATGTACACCCTTACTTGAAGCATGTAAATTGGAGTATTTGATGTTGAATCCAGCAAGAAAAAGTTCAAGAATTTCAGTGCGAGTTTGGTGGTGAAGAAATTGACTGGTGGTTCTGTAACTGTACCTGCTATGAGTTGGGCAGTTAGGTCAGCTTTTTTTCAGTTGTGAACAATTTTTGTCACTTTCCTCTTTCTTGATAGTGGAGGTTGCTGCACAGTAGATGCAGACTGAAATTCATCAGGAGAGTCATCTTCAAGGGCATATGAAGAACCATCTGAGTCAGACTCAGTGTCAGAGCTATCTTGAATAAAAATGTATAGTTGTACACAACAAAGAACCTGGCAGATTACTTATTGTTCTACCTTTTTTATCTCCTGAGTCCTCATCAGAATCAGATGCTGACGTATTTTCATGTCATAGTACTATTAGAGCCTTGTTTCTATACTATCAACTGTCTTGGAAGGGTTTCTTATTACATGTAAATTTACAGTTTGGGGCATCTCAGAACTAAAACAGCAAAAAGCTTTTATTAGCCCTAGTGCTAGTGATTTTGCCTAGTACTCAAAAAGTGGAACATGCAAAATGTCAAACCCATAACTAATGCAATAATAATTTCAGTATTTTCTTTTTAAAACACAATAGGATAATAGAAAAATAATTTTTAAAAATTACTAGTATAGAGTTAGTGCAGTAAAGTTAGTACCTATCTTTGGATACTTCCCCAAAAATGTTTCCAAAAACTCACATAACTACTTAACAGACTCCCAGCATGCCAGTATCTGGAGCAGTGACTAACTCTGTGCACCATGCAATAGCATACACCTTCAGGAGGCAGAAGTGTGAAAAATCAGACCTTGTCAATGACCTTGAACAGTAGGATATTGTACTCTAGAAAAAAGAACTTTGTTACATTTATATTATACCAAAATACCTCTAACTTGGCCATACTGTATATGTGTTTTCTTTCCCCCTCTGGGTGACCTAATTGATATGTTAATCAATGCTCTCCTCTGTAAAGAATTGTAAAATCTTACCTAATTGATATGTTAACCATTATTGTCCTCTAAAATAACAGATGTGGTGCTAAAATAAGCTAACAGGGGTTGTTAATTACTGTTAGACTGCTCTATCCTCTCCTAAGGAAAACAAAGGTCTTCCTCATTAACAGTTTTCCTGACCCAAGCCCAGGACCCCCTTACTTTGTAAATTGTGATACGTACTTAAAGGTGGCAAGTGTAGAGGAAAGATACTGGAGAGAAAGTTATAGAATACAAAATGGGAGCATCCAGGGAGTGCTTTAATAAGCAGAAGAACAAATGATGCACAGATACCATATTTCTCATGTTTAGTATTTGAGTTTTTGCAATCTCCAACTGTAGTGTGTCGCTGGGCCCAGGTTAAAATAAATCAGCGCTGCTTTTAAAAATATGTTTTTGCCTCATTTTTTGAACTCAAGCTTGGGGGCTCCTTTGTGGATTACAAGATTTGGGGGCTCACTTGGGGTTAATGGGGGACCCCCCTAAATTATTTTTTCACCAATTGATCGGCTAAACATCTGTATTTGGTTTTTTTTTTTTTTTTTTTTGCCTGTTTATAATCTGAGTGCATACATTTTGCAGATAAAATGAGACAACTTCTGGGGGCCTTTTTTCCCCTTTTGTATTTTAGGGCTTTTGGGGCCCATTTGTAACTTTGTTTGGGATTCAGCCCATGTGGGGGTTTTGCCCATTTGTAATTGGATGCGCACAATGACTGCACATGAGCTAGGGCTCCTTCTGCACCGGAATCTGGGGGGCTATTGCCTATTTGTAATGTGTGTGCCTTCGGCCGTTTGGGGCTTCAGCCCGTCCATAACTTTGGGGTCTTTTGCCCATGTGTATTTATTTCAGTGTTTTTGTACTTTGGAATTGTCTGCCTTTTTAAATCTGTTACTAACTTTGGGGGGGGGTTGCCCATTTGAACATTTTGAATTTGTTACTAACTTAGGGGCTAGTTGCCCATTTCTGTTGAAGGATCCATGTGTCTCATTGGACTCAAAGTTCATAATAAAAATTATTTCCTTTAGCTCACCAAACTGTGGACAGAAAAACCTTTGTTTGTGTCTTTAATGTTGGTCTTGTCTTGTGGTGCCTTGTTTAATGTTTTAGTCCTCAATTGATTACTTGCAACCTCGGCCTGCCTTTTGAAAAAGTATTTTTCTTTCTGGTTAAAATATAAATATGTGTGCACATATATATGTATATTTATGGTTTTTAAAAATCATATTAACTTTACCAAGTAAAGCCAGGTCATATTGTACTTGAGCCAGTTAAAAAGGTTATAGTTTTTGTAAATGTAGAATTTTATTGTGGTAAAAAGACATAAAATGATTAAATATGTTTTAGACTACTAAAAAGGTGATTTCAAGGATTTTATTAAAGGTTTTAATGTTGTCTAAAAAGCAAAAAAAAGTAACTGGTAATAAGTAAAATAAAAAAGAGGTGGTTTTGTCTTAAAGTTAAAATGTAAAAAAAATGCTTTCTTTCTGTGGCATGGCTATCAAGAGCAAAGAGCCCAACAGATTAATTTGCAATACTGTGAGTTTGATTGAGGAGAATTTTCAGGAATGTTATAGATTGTAAATACAGAGATGAGATTTTGATTGCTAAAAAGAAAAACTCATCTTGTAGTGAAAAAAGCCGATCTAAATTTAAAAGAAATAACTATTGTGCCTAATGTGATTGGTGATTATAGAGATAAAATACAAGCTCTTGCATGTACTGTAGACATCTGGGAGATTATGCAGCACAATTTTGTTACCTATGAAAAAGCCCTTTTTTGTTAAGTATGTAATTTCTTTTTTTTAAATTTTATTTAAAAGGAAAAAGAGAAGCACAATTTATAATCGCCAGATATTGGAAACAAACCAAGTGTCCATCAACTGAGGAATGGATAAAAAAGTTGTGGTATTTCTATACAATGGAATATTACTCAGCTATAAAGAAGGATCACATTGAGATATTTATCAATAAATGGGTACAGCTTGAGACCATACTCATAAGTGAAATAAATCGATCTCGCATGTGTGAATACCGAATAGTTTCCCTAATGTAAGTAATGATTCAAATATATAAAAATATATGGTAATCATGATTCCCCATTATGTGGCCTTGAAGCCTTATAAAGTTTTCACTTATTAATAAGTATGTAATTTCAGGAAAACAATGGCCTGCCACATGGCACCCTGGGACAAAAAGCAGTGTGCCATCCAGATGAAGCCTGCTCTCTGATCTGGAATGCCAGAACCATGTTTTCCTTTTGTCCCACCCCAATTGAACAACCAGAGGTAAGGAGGTTCCCCAGTATTGCCAGTTATTCTCTTTGTAACTCAGTCAGCCCCAGATATTAGACAAAAATTGCAAAAGTTTGAGGGATTTTTAAAAATGCCCTTCAGTCAGTTATTAGAGGTTACTTAAAAGATATTTGACAAATAAATACATGAAAAAATGCTCATCATCATTGGTCATTAGAGAAATGCAAATTAAAACCACACTGAGATACCATCTCACTCCTGAAAGAATGGCCAGGATCAAGAAAACCGACAACAAATGCTGGAGAGGCTGTGGGGAAAAAGGAACTCTCCTGCACTGCTGGTGGGAGTGTAGACTGGTACAGCCTTTGTGGAGATCTGTCTGGAGATTTCTCAAAAAGTTGGGACTGGAAATCCCATTTATTCCAGCTATTCCACTTCTAGGCATATTCCCAGAAGAACTGAAAGCATCATACCACAGTGATATATGTGCACCTATGTTTATAGCAGCACAATTTGTAATCGCCAGATCTTGGAAACAACCCAAGTGCCCATCAACGGAGGAATGGATAAAAAAGTTGTGGTATTTCTATACAATGGAGTATTATTCAGCTATAAAGAAGGATCACATTGAGATATTTATCAATAAATGGGCGCAGCTTGAGACCATACTCATTAGTGAAATAAATCAATCTCGCATGTGTGAATACCGAATAGTTTCCCTAATGTAAATAATGATTCAAATATATAAAAATATGTGGTAATCATGATTCCCCATTAGGTGGCCTTGAAGCCTTATAAACTTTTCACTCATTAATTAGAAAGGCTTTATTCTGGGCTTCTTGATATGAAAATATTTGAAGCTAGAGTATATGAAGTTTTATCCAAATATTTCAAGGAAAAAGACACTATGGTAACTACTATTAAGTCAGGTTATAAGGTGGTGAAGTACTAGGTTGTTGAAACAGTCATGCTGTGACCTCTATTGTTATATTGTTATGTCCTGTTTTATCTCAATCTCCCCCTTATTGTTTCAAAAAAAATTATTTAGTCATTTCTTATGTTTGTCTTAATTAAAGAAAAAATTCAAAAAAATTAGGATATATAAATAGTAACTCTTTATGATTTCCTATTAACTTGTTTTGAAGTCCTGTAGTACTCCCACGATCTTGTTTTGACTGATTAGACTCTGTTCCATTCTATATGATAGTATCAAGTTTGAAGACATAGGCAACTACTTTGAAGACAATAAGATTCACTAAGATACCCATTCTGGTTTGACTATTGTCTTCTTTGGAAGTCCTGTAATGTTTACAATGCCTAAGTTTTATTGGTCTTGTTCTCTACTGTTTTGTCCAACTTTATAATATCTAATAAGATAGACAATTCTTTTTAAGGAAACAAGGGACAACGTTGATAACCATTGTTGATAAACTTGTACTCTGTTCTACACCATGTGCTATGTCTATCCTTGGTATTGACTGACAGCTTTGTTTTGCCATATTTGACTGTATTCTTCCCCCCCCCCCCAAAGAAAGTAATAAGCACTAAGGAGTAATAAAATCCAAGATGTGTAAATTTTGTTGTAAAAAAGAGAGGGGAAAAAAAAAAGAAAAAGAGCTCTAACGGATATAACAGCAAGTGTGTTTGGGGGTGTTAAATAGCTGACTTTATTAATGTTTTTGGAACATTGAACGCAGCTGTTTGCAGTCTCCCTGTTTGAATGTCCACCTTGTGTTCTTTGATACTGTGATTTGAGGAACTATTTTCAAGAAGATAGTGTGTAATCTACTAGCAGGTAATTTCTTAGTGTTATGTTTTTTTGTTTTGTTTTGTAGTTCTGTATTGCGTGTACCCTTACGCCGCTTTGGTTTGTTTTGTGTTTTTCTCTTTTTCCTCTTAAATAAAAAAAAAAAAAAAAGATATTTGACAACCGAGAGGACCCTAAAGACCAGGCTTAAGAGGTTTCTGCTGGGCAAAAAGACTACATTGGTTGTTGGACTCTCCATTAAATATATATATATATATATATATATATATATATATAATCTTTCCTCCCAGCAGATGCAAGCCATCCAACAGATTCCAGTCCCTGTGACTAAAGGCAAATGCAAAAATTTCTAGGAGCCACAGGACTGATCCAGAGTTTGAGACCCTGAAGAGGCCGATAGCCTACCTCTCCAAAAGAATTGATCCAGTGACAGGAGAATGGCCCCCCTGGCTGAGAATGCTAGCTGCTGTGGCAATGTTACTTAAAGAGGCTAAAAAACTCACTTTTAGACAAAAGATTTATGTGGTGACCTCCCACAGTTTAGAGGCTCTTATCAAACCCCTCCTGAAAAGTGGCTCTCAACGCCAGAATTCTACACTACAGGCCCTGCTCCTAGATCCAGAGTCAGTGGTTTTCAAGGCCTCTTCAGCCTTAAACCCAGCCACACTTATGCCTGACGACGAACCTGAAGTTCAGAGTGCACCTCTCTATGAGTGTGCTGATCTCCTCAAAACACAGCAGAATCTACAGGCTGATCTTACTGACCAGCCTTTGGGAAATGCTGATAACTACTTCATCAATGGCAGCAGTTTCATCCAGGATGGCAAACAAGTGCCCAGAGCAGCAGTGACCACCAAAAAAGAGATACTCTGGGTTAAGCACTTACAGTAGATATGCAGTAGATATGCTTTTGCTACTGTACATGTGCATGGAGCCATCTATCAAAAGCAAGGTCTCTTAACCTCAGCCAGGACTAAGATAAAAAAATGCTCTCCAAATTTTGAACTTGTTGGCTGCCATCTGGATGCCAAGGAGAGTTGCTATTATCCACTGTACAGCCCATTGGGCAGGAGATGACCTTGTTATACAAAAAATAATTTGGCAGATGCCACCATCCAAAAGGCAGCCACAATATCAGTGGGGATTGAGATAACCTTGACATTATGGCTGATCCCACCTACTTTGTCAGAGCCTATTTGCACTTAAAAAGACTTACATCTGGCAGCTCAACTTGCAAGTGATCCCTGGGTGCTAATATCAAAGCTCGCCCAGTCTGTGAGCCTCAGATGCCTTCCTTGCCAATTGGTAGACCCAAAACAACTGCAACAAATAGAAACCACTTGCTATGTGGGACTATGCCTAAAAAACATTGAGAAATAGACTTTACAAAAATGGGAAAGCCTAGAATTCAAAAAGAAATAAGTACTTATTAGTAATGATAGATATTTTTTACTAGATGGGTAAGGCATTGCCTACTAAGTGTGAGTCAGCCCTGATAACAGTTTCTCCGATTTGACCTCTCTTTACTCATAGGGTCCGACACTGGCCCAGCTTTTATACCCCAGATAACTCAAATTAACCTAAGCTTTGCAGATCAACTGGAAACTCCATTGTGCTTACTGGCCTCAAAGTTCAAGGCAAGTAAAAAAGATAAGTCAGATTTTAAAGACAATAATTATTAATGGCCTTAAAAACTGGTGAGAGATGGCAGATATATAACAGCAGCTATGGAGGTTCTCTGAGATACCCAGCTTAGAATCCAGGAATGGGGGCTGGGGCTTTAGCTCAGCAGCATAAAAGCCTGCCTTGTAAGCAGGCAGTCATGAGTTCAATCCCTGGTACTGATAAAAAGGAAAAAGACCAAAAAAAAGTCCAGGAATGGTGGGGTGTGAGGAGTCCTAAGCAAAGGGAGATATACCCTGCCGACCCAGGGACGAACTAAGCCCAGAGAAACCAACTTGAAATGCAATCCCGGTGCTATAACTGGAACAGATAAAATCTCAGTGTGGAAGCTGGAACACACACCTCTGGAAGCCACAATTTGAATTTCCTGCTGCCACTGCTGTGTCCAAATCAACACAACAGGAAGAGAGACACATGAAAGCTCTGAGAGCTGGAATCGGGGAACAGAGTTGAGAGCGGGACTGGCGGAGAGCCCTGCATTCACCTGCAGTGAGTGCGAGGAACAGGCTCCCTTCCATAGACTAGGAGGCTCCAAAAGAGCACATTCTGGGACCAGGCAGACTAGCCAGAATAGGACGCTGCAGTGACTTTAGTCACATACTCCCCTCTCAAGCAGGATTGGTGGGGAGTGCTTGGCCTAGGTGACGCCACTGACTAAGAGCCAGTAGGCTTGCCCAAACCAGGTCCCAGCGCCGGTGGTGCACCCTAGCAGTGAAGCCTTCAGTAGGTTGACTGATCTGGAGGGGTGGGCCCAGCAGGGGCTGCCCAGGTCTGTGTCTCCTTAGTACACTGCAGTGGAGAGGAACACCTAGCTGGCAGATTGAAACAAACTGTAACCAACAAAGAAAAAAACTGGGCCTCCTATATACGCTTGTATGGAAGGACCAAAAAGTATGGGGAGAAGAAGCAACAAGAAAGGGTCCTTGGCCCCCAATCCTGAGAACACTGATCCAGGAAAGGTAAATGCAAAGGAGAATGAGGAAAGAAAACTTGCAATATCAGACACAGCACCAATAGACATAAGCGATATCTCCAGAGCCTCATAGACAAGTTCAAATGTGAAGTATTCAATGAAATAAAGCAAGATATAAGTAGAATAGTTAGAAAAATGCTAATCACTGCCCAAGAAAAAACAGATGGTGGAATGGAAGAACAGAAAAAAAGGGGAGAATTTTTTGAGAGAGAAAATAGAGAAAACATATAATACGTGAAGCAGGTTCAAAGAGATTACCAGGAAACTAAGAGCTCTATTGAAAGCTGGCATAACAGCTTGAAAGAAACTAAGGATAGATTATCTGAACTTGAAGGCAGATTTGTAATGTGGAAGCATGAAATGAAAAACTTCTTAAAGATAACAAGGAAAAAAACAGCAATAATACAAAGGCTAGAAGATGATAAGAGGATCTATAACTTAAGAATTAAGAACATAAAAGAAGAAATAGGGACACAAACAGATGAACTACAAAACCTATTCACAGAAACAATCCAAGAGAATTTCCCTAATTTAGCAAAAGGTAAAGATACTCAGATGTGTGAGGCATACAGGACCCCCGCCACCTACAACCCAAACAGAGCTACACCCAGGCATATAATAATCAAAATTCCAGAAATCCAATATAAGAACAGAATATTAAAAGCTGTCAGAGACAAGACACAGATCACTTACAAGGGAACACCCATCAGAATTACAGCACACTTCTTAGCACAAACCATCAAATCACAACGAGCATGGGGGAAATAATTCAAGCTTTGAAAGATAATAACCTCCAGCAAAGATTGATATATCCTGCACAACTGTACCTAGAAATTGATGGAAAAACAAGGTGCTTCCAGGATAAAGAGGAACTAAGGAAATTTGCAACCACCAATTTAACTCTACAGAGAATACTGCAGGATATTCTAAAAGAGAAAAATACCAAGATTCCAGAAACAGTGGCAAAGAGGCCACAATGAATGGAGCAGAAAGTGAAATGAAGAAGACAAACTGACAACTAATGACAGAAAAAGAACTCAACGGAAATGAGGCAGAGAAGGTTGGATGGTAGGAACAACTATTTTGGAGAAAACAAGACATCATAATAGCTAGTGCTGATTTAGTATCATCTTGCTTTGAAGTCCCATCAAGCTTTTGTTCTTCTGTCTCCATTGGTCTTAACATTTTGTATCTTATTATATTGTATTATATGTGATAATATAAACAAAAACTTTTATAGACAATGAAATTATACAAAAACCATTATTCATTTTCTGATAGTTTGTTCTAAATACCCTGTGATACTATCATTCTCTTGAGTGGTTTTACATTGTCTTGATTTGTTTGGTTCTACAGTATACGAAGTTATACTCAAAGATTTCAAGGAAAGAGACACTATGGTAACTACATTTATGTCAGGATATCTTGTGGTGAAACACTATTTTGCTTAAATGGTTATGTTTTGACCTGTGTTGTTTTGTTGTTATTCCCTCTTTTATCTTAATCTCCTCTTTTATTATTTATTTTTATTTTTTATCTTTTTAATTAAAGGAAAAATGAATGAAAGCAGGATATATTATAGTAACTCACTTTGATTTCCTATTAACTTGATTTGAAACCCTCTATTGCTCTCACTGTCTTGTTTTGACTGAATCTCTCTATTCTGTTTTGCTTGATAGTACCAAATTCAAAAGTATAGGCAACCACTGTGAAGACAATAAGATTCATGATGACGCCCATTCTGGTTGATTATTGTCTTCTTCTGAAGTCCTGTGATGTCTCCAATGTTTTCGCTTTATTCTCTACTTTTTTTTCAATTTTATTATAACTGATGATATAGGCAATTCTTTTTAAGATAGCAAGAGGCATTATGGTAACCATCATTGATCACCTTGTATTTTGTTTTTACATTATGTATTATGTCCATCCTTTTGATTTGACTGACTGTCCTGTTATGTCACATTTGGTTTTACTCTCTTCGAAAAAAGTAATAAGAACTGCAGGAGTAATAAAACCCAAAATGTGTAATTGTCATTATACAAAAGAGAGGAAAAGAAAGTGCTCTAAACTATATAACTGCATGTATATTTAAGCGTATAAGATAGATAACCATATTACTGAGTTTTGTTGGATCACTGAACAGAACTGTTTGCAGTCTCACTGTTTGTCCACTTTATATGCTTTAATTTTGTAACTTGAACAACTATTTCTAAGATGACAATAACATAATATATTAACTAGTGATTTCTTACTGTTTATTTTTTCTGAAATTCTGTATAACTTGTACCCTTTTGTGTTTTTTCTTTTTCTCCTTAAATAAAATTTTTAAAAAATCTTGTGAGGACTGGGTGAGTCTCTTTCCTTTTATCTTTTTGCATGTGCAATGTACCCCCTATGTTTCAGATATTTCCCCTTTTGAGGCTTTATATGAGAGACCTCTTCCTCTTATCCTTAAGGTTTCTAAAGAAAAATTATCTGATTTAACTAATCAAGATCTTAAGTCCCCCCACCCAGACTTTTCAGCCAGTTCTAACTTCCATCTACCAGTTATTTCGCTGCTGCCCACTGTGATGACAAACGCCCTGCTGTAGAGCCTGAGACACCACTGGTCCTTATCAAGCGACATCACATGAATCTCTTGAGGTGCAATAGACTGTCAAAGTAGCCAATGCCTACCTGGAGTCATCATTCCCACTTCAAGCAGGTCCTGGCTTCCAAAGGTGATCAACCTCTGGATAAGTGGACTGTCATTTCTTCCAAGGACTCTTTAAAGCTTAAAATTGCCAAATGTAAATGATAATCTTGTGTTCTCCTTTATAGAGACCCCAAGGAGGCCTCTGTCTGACTTTTAAAAATTGTTACTTGTATGATGAAACAGAGTAAATTTAAATATTGGTTTTCTTTCTCCTTTTGGTTAACAGTTTTAATAATGACAGCTGCAAGACCTTTGTGTAAACAAGTTGATAAACTATGTCAAAGATCTTAAAAGGTTATGATTTTAAAGATGCATGCAAGGTTATAAATAGATACCTATGAGTCAATGATTTGACTCATGGACTAAAATCAGTGGGGAATGTTGTATACTAGAAAAAACAACTTTGTTATATTTGTATTATACCAAAATATCTGTAAATGTGACCCTAACTGTTCTGTATATATGTTTCACTCCCCCCTTCCCCCTTCCCCCTTCTCCCTTGTCCCTTCTCCTCCTCCCTCTGGGTGACCTAATTGTTATGTTAATCAATGCTCTCCTCTAGAAGTGTAAATCCCTGGGGTCCCAATCTAGTTGCTATGTTAACCATTGCTGCCCTCTACAAATAACAGATGTGGTGCTAAAATAAGATAACTAAGGTTGCTAATTGCTGCTAAACTCCTCTATTCTCTGCTGAGGAAAGCAGGATCTTCCCCACTAGCCTATCTCCCAGTCCACACCCAAACCCCTTACTTTGTAAATTGTGAGATATGCTTAAAGTCTGCAAGTATAGGGGGAGACACACAGGGCTTTTGCAAAAATTGCAACTGTACTATGTTGCTGGGCCCAGGATAAAACTAAATCAGTGCTGCTTTTTTAAAAACAAGTTTTGCCCTATTTTTGAAACTCAAGGTGGGAGCTGAGGATCATTTTGGGTTATAAGAGATATAAACAATTACCACATGCTTAGCATTCCAATAATGGACCCCTTTGCACAATTAAAAAGTTGCTCTTGGTGAGGTAAAAGTACTTCCCAGAAACAAGGTCAAGTGCCTGAGTTCCTCTGACACTACCATAGGAACATTATATACCTCTACCTCCCATAAGAAGTGCAAGACGAGGATTTTTCCAAGAGCCAGGCCTGAGTATCAGTGACCCTCTTCTAGCTACAGTCCACTTTGCACCTGACCTCCTTTCTGTCTATACATATAGTTCATGTATGGGAGCATTTTCATGCTTCCACAGACTAACAATGCTCATAGACACAGGCATTTTTCACGTGACCAGTGAAAGGGTTTTGGCCCAGATGGGAAACTGTAGCCAGAAAAGACCTCAGCCAGAATCAGGGAGCGCCTGTCTTCCCTGCCCCTAGAGATTTATGTGTAACTCTATCTCCCCCCACCCTTTGGAATCTGCCCCTGGTGCCAAACGTGTGCCAGTGAAATACCTGTGCATCTCTAATGGCCTTAGGGCACTACCCTAAGCCTTGGCTACTTATACCTCCCCCATGCCACGTGTCCAAGAGAGAGATCACCAGACTTCAGCAGCCGGGGTGCCAGTCATCTCTCTCCATGTTCTGAGAATAATGGCCTCTTTTTGTTTTATACTTCTCATCTTTTGGAAATACTTTTCATCTTTTGGAAATAATCCTATCATTTGGTGCTGTGACTCAATTGGCAGGCGATTGACTCCAGGGACACACACCCAGTTGAGTCCCCAGCTGATTCACGAACTGGATAACATCCTGGCTTAATTCTGCACTTTTTCTTCTCCCAAGAGGCATTTTACTTGCTGCCGGCCGCCTCCATGCACCACCAAACAGATTGATTTCAGGTGAGCATGCTCTGGGAAACTCATGGCAGTAGGCCAGGCCCCAGTGGACTGTTCTCCCCCATTTGCATGGGTCTCTGGCATTTTCATGTCCTTAGGACAGCCCTGAGCAGGGCTTTTTTTTTTCTGGCCTAGCCTGTGTCCACATTCTAAAATCTCTCACGTTCTTTGGGGTCTGATAGACCAAAGCAGAGATTTTTGGATGACCCACACTGAAAAAATTCCTTGCTTCCCTTAGAAGCCTCGCGCTTTCGCCGGCAAAACTGCTACTGACTCACACAAACTCCACTCGTAAATTTCTCAGTGACGATTAGAATATACGAGTTTTTGGAACTTTAGCCCTGCCATGGGGCGCCACAGAACCAGTGACGGCTTATTCTCTGGACCACGGTTTTTTTCTTGCCTGAACCAGTCATGGGAAACATATTTTCTAACTCCCAAAAAACGCCTTTACGATGCTTAATTTCCAATTAACGTGCCCTAAAAATTAAAAGTACCATAAAACTAAACTATTAACTTTTTACTGCCAGGAAGTTTGGCCCACATACCCACTCCTCGGCAAGTGTTGACCCAGGGAAGGAACATTTGATGTCTCCACCCTGCAAACACTGTATGATTTTTGCCAAGCCAGTGACAGGGTGATAGAGCTGCCATACATTGAGAAATTCCTGGTTCTGAGAACACACCCCTCTCTCATTAAGTCCTGTAATCCCACGCAAATACTCTTAACTAGCTCCACCATGACCCAACCTGTTTCATCCTGTCCCCAGGGTATGCTTGATGATGTCCCTTCAATTTTTTCTTCTTGGCCCACACCACCCCCCGAATATCCCCAAATTGATTCCTCATCTTTATCTCGCTTCCCACCGCCGTCCCCTTCCCCTGCCCCTGGTCCCTCTGCACCAAAATTACCTCTTACTGTGCGATCCTCTCTCCCTCTGCCTTCCACCATACAGGCCTCTCCCAGAAGCTCTGCTCTGCCCTCTCACACTTTCTTGCCGCCTGCCCACCACACTAGATCACGTTTGTTGTGCCCTTCCGGCAAGTAGTGTGATTTTTCCAGCTTGCACCGGGAACAGTCGCCATGCGGCAGCCCTCCACCATGCGACAGGTTGCCGCCATGTTCAGGAAGGTCACATGGCGACAGGACGCCATGGCAACAGGGTGGCACCATGTTCATTTGGGTCTCACAGTCAATGGGCGACCCCTTGTGGCTCCTCTTGTGAACAGCAACAGCCACCTTGTTGTGGTTCACATGATGGTTGCCAGCAACAATCCTCTCGCTACAAGGCACACAGTGCGATGCCATTTGCCTGTGATTCCTCATCCCAAGGTGAGCAACAGCTGCTCTATAGCTGCTCTGCAGATAATTGCTCACATGGGCCTACCAGTCGGATAGCTGCCCAATGGCACTCTCCTCCACATTCTTCTCCTCAGGCTCTGCTATCACTTCGAGAACAAGCTGGCCCCGAGGGGCTGGTCAATATCCATGTACCATTCTCCCTCTCTGATCTATCCCAGATTACCCATAAATTAGGTGGCTTCTCTGTTGACCCACAGAATTATATCAGGCAATTTGAATTTATTACTAATTGTTATGATTTGCATTTTAAGGATGTTTATGTGATTTTGAATACCACCCTTAGCTCACAAGAGCGAAATCAGCTGTGGCAGGTAGCTCAAGAAGAAGCTGATCGCAGGCATAGGGCAAACACCACTGAAAACAACCCTGGGCCTGTAACTGTGCCAGACCAAGATCCTGACTGGAACTATCAGAATGGACAAGGTTCAAAAAAATTACAAAGGTGATTGAGTGTCTGATTGTGGGCTTTAATAAGATTGCTCACAAACATACTAACTACAACAAGCTTTTAGAACAGGTCCAGGAGGCTAGTGAAAACCTGGCTGTGTTTTTAAAATGGCTTTGGGAAACCTTAATTAAATACACTAATGTAAACCCAGACTCTCATGAAGGGATGCTTGTTGTTAACTCTTACTTTATTTCTTAGTCTGCTCCTGATATTCATGTGAAATTACAAAAGGTTGAACATGGCCCTCAAACTCCACAAGGGAATCTACTTAAATTAGCATTCCATATCTTCAACAATAGAGATAAGATTCAAAAAGAGGAAAAGCAAGCTCAAAAACTAAATTTGCTAAATATCAGTCTGACCACTTAGCAGTGGTCAGAGTGACCACTGCTTAGCAGTGGCACTCGGAGCTCCCAAGACAAAAAATCCACAAGAAGATGTGGCTGCCTGAGTCCTACCTGGACCATGCTTCAAATGCAGCAGGCAAGGACACTGCGCAAAAGACTGCCCTAACCCTGGCATTCCTCTTGGGCCCTGCCCATATTGCAACATTAAAGGACATTGGAAGAGCGATTGTCCTGACTGCCAGCGAGTGGCTAGGCCATCCTCTATTCCCTCGCCCTCACAGAAGACTTCATCAATGCCAGATTCGTCACTGACTGACCTGCTCAGACTTGCTGTGGAAGACTGATGGGGCTCAGGGCTCACAGTCCCCACTCTGGTAAGCTTGTTGGGGCCCCGAGTCTCTCTGGAGGTCTCAGGGAAAATAATACTTCTGCTTGTGAATACAGAGGCGACTTATAGTGTACCTCCTGAATTTTCAGGACCCTGTAGTAAGTCCATGATTTTTGTGGTGGGCGTTGACAGACAGCCGAATCAATTTTTGCAGACTGGGCCTATCCCATGTAGATTCCAGACTTTTTTCTTTACCCATAGCTTCCTAGTAATCCCAGCACGTCCCACACCCCTTTTAGGTAGAGATCTTCTTCAAAAGCTTAATTTTTCCTTCACTTTCTCTCTCTCCACAGCCCTAATCTTCCAAACAGCCTCACAATGCATTGCAAAGCCATTCCCCACTTTTCCTCCTTCTCTGGTTGACCCCATGGGTTGGAACACATCGAATCCCACTCTGGCTACACATGCCATGCCTGTTTTAATTTGTCTCAAGGATCCCTCAATTTTTCCCTGCATTCCCCAATACCCCATAGCTACCCAACATTTAAGGGGACTTAAATCCATAATTAAGCGGCTTTTAGACAAAGGTTTTCTTAAACCTACCCATTCACCCCACAATACTCCCATTCTCCTGGTACTCAAGCCTGATGGGTCTTATCGCCTGGTACAGGACCTTAGGGTAATTAACAGTGCTGTTACCCAACTCACCCAGTGGTGCCAAATTCTTATACCATGCTCTCTCATATCCCTCCCTCCACTACTCACTTTACAGTTATAGATCTTAAAGATGCATTCTTCAATATCCTCCTACACCCTGATTGCCAAAACCTCTTTGCGTTTACATGGACTGACCTAGACACTCTCAGGTCTCAACACCTTACTTGGACAGTGCTCCCCCAAGGGTTCAGAGATAGCCTCCACTTCTTTAGTCAGGCTGTCACTACTGACCTCACAGAACTTGATCTCAAACCTAGTGTTCTTCTCCAATACATAAACGACCTCCTATTATGTTCTCCATCCCATAAGTTAGCCATACACCACTCAGCTAGTCTTCTTAATTTCCTTGCTAGTCGTGGAAACAGGGTCTCTCTTGCTAAAGCCTAGATAGCCTCCCGAAAGGTTAAATACCTAGGTCTCGCTCTCACCCCCACCACTGGCTCCATCACCTCAGATTGTAAGGCAATTCTTCGTGATCTCCAGGTGCCCACAACTAAACAGCAGGTTACATCTTTCCTAGGTCTAGCTAATTTCTTTTGTTTCTGGATTCCTAACTTTGCAGCCCTAGCTCAACCCCTCTACAAGCTGCTAAGGGTCCCTTATAAGAACCCCTGGACCCTACTAGGCCCATACATGCCTCCTTTCAAAAATTAAAAGAGGCTCTCCTAAAAGCTCTAGCTCTTAGGCTTCCTGATCCCACCCAACCTTTCATCCTATACACTATTTGTCAGGGCCACAATGCTATAGGTGTACTAGGACACAAAAAGGGACCTTCTTTTCAAGCAGTAGCTTACTTGTCAAAACAGATCACACAGTAAAAGCATGGGCTCCTTGTCTCTGAGCTCTTACAGCTGCAGCCCTTCTGACACAAGAAGCTAAGAAGTTTACATTAGGGCAATCTATTACAGTACACTCACCTCATCACCTACGTGACCTTATCTCACATAAGGTGCTTCCTGCCCTAATGACCCCTTCTCGCCTTCAACAGGTACACTTAGCTCTCTCTCAAGACCCTTGCAGCTCTGTTGCAACTAGTGATCCTCTTAATATAGCCACCTTACTTCCCACCTCAGAGGGCCATCCTCACCATGACTGTAATGAGTTTTTACAGATGACTCCCACCCCTTTCCCTCACATCAGTGGCACACCTGTCTTTGGCCTTTGATACATGGCTCATAGATGGCAGTTCAACAAACACAGAGAACCAAAAAAAGGCAGGATACGCAATAGTTAACCAGTCAAAAGTGATAAAGCCAAGTCCACTGCCACCTGGGACCCCTTCCCAGAGGGCATAACTTATTGCCCCTACAAGGGCTCTTACACTAGCAAAAGACAAGATTATAAATATATACACTGACTAAAAGTATACATTTAGCATTTTACACTCTCATGCCTCTATCTGGCAAGAAGAGAATTTTAGTACCACTCAGGGAACCCCCATCATTAATGGTCCCCTTATCCTTAAACTTCTAGAGGCAGCCCAACTTCCAAAGCAGGCAGCAGTTATTCATTGTAGAGGATAACAAAACTCTACAGATCCTTTTGCTCAAGGCAATGCCTTTGCAGATTCACAAGCCAAGTTAGCTGCACAAGGGCCCTGCCCTTCTCATCTTCTCCTGTTAGTCCCAAACAGTCTACCTCAGCCTAATTATTCACCAGAACAGTTACAACTACTTCATAAACCAGGTTACACACAAAACACTCAGGGATGGATTTTTCAGGGATCTAAACTTGTTCTCCCACATCAACAGGCCTCAGACATCATCGCTGACTTACACAACAGTTTTCATATAGGATCACAGGCCCTATACAAACTCTTCCCCCTAATAGTCACACACCTTTCTCTAAAATTTATCATTCTTAAGATTACTCACACCTGTTATCTCTGTGCTAGGAACTATCCTCAGGGATGTATGGCACCCCCCTCCTTTCCTATCCATCAGTTTCGGGGACACACCCCTGGTCAGGAGTGGCAGATAGATTTTACACACATGCCCTGCCACAAGACTCTCAAATATCTTCTCACCTTTGTTTTTACCTTTTCAGGATGGATAGAAGCCTTTCCCACAACCAGGGAAACTGCTGATTTAGTTACCAAAATCATATTACAAGAAATCATTCCAAGGTTTGGTCTGCCTCAGAGTATTCAGTCAGATAACGGTCCCGCCTTTATTTCTCAGATCACTCAACAGGTATCCTCAAGCTTACACATCACCTGGCACCTACACATCCCATACCATCCACAATCCTCAGGGAAAGTAGAAAAGGCAAATGGCCTCATAAAGACACACCTTACAAAACTCACTTTAGAACTACACCAACCTTGGCCTCAACTTTTGCCCTTAGCCTTAGCCAAGCTCAGGGCACTTCCCGGGCTCCTACTTTTGAACTTATGTACGGCAGGCAATCCTTACTCTACAATCTTCCTACTCCCCAAAATCTCCCTGCCCTGGCTGACTATGTCCCAGTCCTCTCCTTTCTCCAACACCTGTTGCGACAACATGCTGATCTCTCCCTTCCACAACCCTCTGGAGAGGCCAAACCAGATCCTCCCATATCCCCAGGAGATCTAATTTATCTCAAATGTTCTAAATCCACAGGACTACAACTAAGGTGGAGTGGCCCCTACCTGGTCTATTTGGCTACCCCTACAGGAGTCAAAGTTGCTGGACTCTCATCCTGGTTTCACATCAGTCAGGCTAAGAGGTGCCCTCCTAGCCCTAAATCTGATCATTCTGAGTGGTCATCTCATCTGCTGTCACCCACGGTCTCCATTTCACGAAGGCCTCGCAGCCACAGTTAACAGGCTAAGTCATGTTTTGTTATCCAATTTGGTTCCTAATCGCTTATGTTCTATTAATGATAATTTTTATAGCAGGACTCTTGACAGTCTTTCTTAGAGACTCCCACATCATGCGTAAGATCATCTTCATAATGTTCTATGTGATAACTGTCTGGTTAAATGTGACATCCCTGAAAGCCTAAGCCCTTACCTTCCCTATACTGGTACAGCCACCGACTCCCCTCCTCCCCCTATTTTTTCCAGTTCAACTTCTGGACTGGAGACAAGTTTTACACACCTACCCTCCTATCTTTTATGCTTTCAGGTGGGGGAAGTAATCACCTCTCATAACTTCACTCCTCCTAACTTCACACTTATTTTTCAGAATTCTACCTCACCGTGATAATGATACTACCTCAATGTCATCCTGATGGAATAACATGTCTAAATCAAAGGCACCTTTCCCTCTACCTCACCTGGGTCCCTAAATATGACAGTGCCATGTCTCCTCATAACCTCATGTCTCTTTGTTTTTCCAATATGACATATGTACATTCACCAGTGAAGTTGTCCTGGCTAAAACACCTGGCATCAGTGTCTACCTGGGCATCAAGCGTCATCCTGTTGACTCCCCTAGGCTCCAGTACAGTGCCCCCTGCCAGCAGGAAATAGTAAAAGAGAGAAATCTTCACCCCTTTTCATAATAATCATAAGACGGGATATGAAAGGGTTTTGGCCCACATGGGACACTGTAACCAGAAAAGACCTCAGCCAAAATCAGGGAGCTACTGTCTCCCCTGCCCCTAGAGATTTATGTGTAACTCTATCTCCCTCCACCCTTCAGAATCTGCCCCTGGTGCCAAACGTGTGCCAATGAAATACCTGTGCATCTCTAATGGCCTTAAGGCACTACCCTAAGCTTAGGCTCTTCTCACCCCCCCACACACCACGTGTCCGCGAGAGAGATCTCCGGACTTCAGCAGCCAGGGTGCCAGTCATCTTTCTCCGTGTTCTCAGAATAAAGGCCTCTTTTTGTTTTATACTTCTCATCTTTTGGAAATAATCCTATCAACCAGCCCACAACATCATCATCTTAGGCTCATCTTCCTTTCTTCCTCATGGAGTTGGATAACTTCTTTTCATTCATCAGATCTTCATCATCCCTGTATTTACTCATCTGATTGGAGTTATACAGGATATATTACCGCTTTATTGAAAGGGTGTAGGATGGAGCATTTTCAGGAGAAAAATGTCGGAATGGGATCAACACAGGTGAAATTACTTAACGTGTCTGTAGGCTGATAAGAATGAGTCATGTATGGCAGAAGACAGCAATTCAGTGTCTGTTTTCTCCATTTGATGTACCAGTTTCCCAAATATTAACCTTTTTTTTTAAGGCACAATGTTAGAAGAAGAAATTCACCATAGACCCTAAGTGTTCTTTCATGCTTCACTGAGTAGGCCATGAATTCAAAGCCCCAATCACTGTTTAATGGAAGACTTCTCATGATCTATTTGTAGTGAGCAACCTTGAGAGATAAGCTGATAGCTCTAACAAACAGCAGAATTGTTTCCAGAAAGCCTCAGGTCTCCCACAACTATTCCCAACTCTCTGCATATATAAACTTTCAGGTAAGTCCACCTTCGTTGTCCTTAGGAGACTTAGAGGGTGCACAGAACCTCCACATGAAGTTCTGGCTACTGCTTTTGCTGCCAGTAATAAAATTTTGTCTGTGATCTAAGTCTTATCTTCTGCCAGCATCTATCAGTCTGTGTCAATGTAACCTATAAATTTTCAAGAGATTAAAATCTCAGATCTTCCATAGTCCTTGACACATAGGTTTAAGTACATATCATCTCTCTACTGTTCCATCTCTATACTGGAGATTGAACTCGGGGCCTTTGCACTGAGCAATATCCCTAGGCTTTTTTGTATTTTGAGACAGAATCTTGCTAAATCCCTAAGTGTCTCAGGCTGTACTTCAACATGAAATCCTCCTACCTCAGCCTGCCAGAATGCTGGGATTAAAGGCATGTACCACCACCGCATAACTTTACTGACATAAGCCTCCTTTCTAACATGGCCCAACCCTTTCTCCTTCCCTAGGTTCTTGTATCACTTTTCTCCAAATTCATTTTTTTTTATTTTGAAGACAGTAAAATACAACAAAACAAGGCAGAACAAAGCCAATCAAGACAATGCAGTGAAATGGATACAGAACTTCAGAGCAGGATACTGGGATAACAGTAATAGCTGCCATAGTATATCTTGTTATCTTCACTGATAGTTGTCCATTCAATCAGGTATAGCAAAATCAAAACAAAACCAGATTATTATAAAACCAATCAAAGTGGAATATTGAATAGAGCAAAACCATCAGAACAAAGCAAAACAGTGAAAACTATATTTGCCTTCAAAGAGAAGATAGAAGGAAATCCCCCATTATTTCCTATATTGTATAGGGTCTCCAATTCAAGAGATACTCAGACTTTGGCCCCAGGTCAGCATAATTAACCCAACAATACAAGAATTTAGTTGCTTTGTGCGCCTTCCTCACTATCAACTCTGGCTGTCCTCCACACCATCCAGTTGCTAATTGGGGGTGGGGCAGAGGTGGGGGGGTGTGTTTGTTTCTCAGTCTGCAAGCCATGGACGCTGACTTGTTCTCTCCTTGGCACACGCGCTGCTCACTGGCGCCACCACTTGCTTACTAGGAAGTAGGGCTCATTGATTTCTTGCTCAACCTCCCAAGTTGCAACATGACTGGATCTCAGAAGATGCTGACCTGGTGCACCTGCTGCTTGCTTATCAGGAAGGAGGGCTGGTTCACTTTTCTCCAAATTCTTTGCACTTTAGTTGTATGAAAGAAAATAGTCCTTGATATTTGGGCCCTAATCTGCCACAACTAGGCTTCTGTGTTGTTAATCGAGGAGCTTTTAACTCAGGAGTAGGCCCTGTTGTTTTCCTGGTGAACATAAATACCAGAATTACCCAACCAAAGCCTAAATCCTATAGTAATTTTCCCCTAGCATGATCTTTCTGAAATGCTCCATGGTTTCATGTGGCATGCATTCTCCTTCACTGCAGTGAGTAGTAAAACTCATTTATTTAATTACCTGTGTATTCCTGGTGCTAGTGTGTTGATATATATATACACTAGCCTTTTTTTTTTATCAAACTTGCCATTTTCTTTTCTGCCTCAGAAATTTTGCATGTGTTGTTTCATCTGCCTAGAATATTGTTTTTTTCACTTCCTTAGGCAAACTAACCACTTCTCATCCTGATATTCTAAGGGTAAATATCACTTTCTCTGTAATATCCTGCTGACTCCCTGAGCAAAATTTAGGTTTATGTTCTGATAATGTCTTGGTTTTTTTTCATTTTATATTTTTTTATGATTTGCTTGATACAGTTGAAGGCCTACTATATTGTGGGATTCCATTATTCACCATTTTTCTCCATTTTATAAACAACTGTCGAGTACTTACTATCTGCTGGCTCTGTTATACAATGTGGAATCAAAGTTAAAAATAACCAAGTCTTGACCCTCCTCAAGATTGCATTTTATTTAGGGAAGGAAACAATAAAAGAAATAGACAAGTCCTCCAACAAATATTTGTTGAGCACTCCTGGGTTGAAGTTATGAATAAAACAGAACAAAGTCAATAAAATGTGTGTTCAAGGACCTTATAATCAGCTGTACTTTTATGTTACTGTATATTTATGCATGAAATATATCTGAGGTTCAGTATGGATAAGTTTTTATGTAAAATAAAATATAGGGAGACAAAGAATTTGAATGAGTGCTGTTTTTCATATGGTAGTCAGGAAAGTCTCTCTTGAGAAAACGTGTTATATTGACAGAAGCCTATGGAAAAATAACAGATAAGGTAGTCCAGTGCGCCCCGGTGTATGATGCACCTGTGCGGGCTGGCTTGCAGGTGGCCCCTCCTCCACCTCGCTCTAAGCCTGACCCCATCACGCACCAAGCCTGCTAAGGGGGAGTGCCTTTGTGCTGAGCTCAGGGAGCCCTCGACGACCGCTGCTCGCCCTGACGCACTGTCCACTTCCCAACTTCTCAGGTGTCTGTGGCGCTGGTGACCCAAACACGGCACCACAGCCAGAGCAGCGCTGAAACTTGCGGGAGTGGCAGGGCTGGCCCTGGCGCTAGGAGCAAGGTATAGCTCCTGAAGCCATAGGGGGCGACCTTGGGCAGCCTCCTGTACCTCACTATTCTACTGAGTTTGGCTGGGCTCATGCTGGACCTGGACCTGGACCTCTACCTGCTGCTCCCACATGCTGTGCTCCAGGACCAGCTGACAGCCGTACGTGCCCGGCCCCACCCACTCGATCAGTACCTTCTCTGCCTCTGGTGGGTACAAGCCCTCTGGCTACCTGCACCTCAAGGCCTGGAAGCCGGACCCCGTGGCGCTGGACGAGGGTCACCTGCTCCAGGAGGTGCACGTGCTCAGGATCACCTTCATTCCATGCAATCAGGTGGACATGTGGCTGGTGCGTGGCATGGCGGCCAGAGACTTGGACTGGGCCCACATGCTGCTGAGGGCCCCTTCCTTGTCCACCTGGGGAGTCGTGTCCCTGTGGACAGCGGCCTCAGATTGTGCACAGCAGCCCTTTGGCAGCTAAGGTGAAGGAGAAAGCAGATGCAGAGTCCACTGTGCAGGTACTGGTCGCTGGTGGACACGGGAGCCAAGAAAATGAGGTATTAAGAGAGAAGTGTGAATCTGTGGCTTGAAGTTCCTGACAGAATGTAAAAACAGCATCAGCTCAGGCGAAATCACTACAGCAGCAGAATAAGAATGAAAACACAACAGCAGATAAACCTGACCCAGAAGTAGGAAAGACCACTAAATCTAGAAATGAGAGGCTTATATCTTTCTCTCTGGAAAACTTATTTCAGCTTCTTTCATCACAGCCTGAACATACTCTGAAGGGCATTTCATTGGAAGATACTTTGTCTTTTCCAGATAGTTTCTGTAGGGTATAAATGTAAAATTTATCAAGCCATAAGTCATGATGGAAATCTTCATGAAACCATGTTACTGTGTCAACAACACATTTAGAAGAGATCCAAGAGCAGGGACTTTACAGGCACAAACCATTTCTGCAGTTGAATTCTCAAGCCCTTCCAGGATTTCATCCACTTATTGACATTCAGATGAGGATTCTAACAAGCCAAGATCTTCTGTATGGCCTTGATACAAACATATTTGATGGGATAAACTTAATGTCATTGGCCACAGAAGGTGGTTTTGATCCAATGGAAGTTTCTCAACCTTTTGAAGAGCCAGATTCTGATTCTAGACTTATGTTAAATTTGAGTTACAGTAACACATCTATCACCAAGTACAATTCCTCTTATTTCATGTTTAATGAAGGTGCTATAAGTTATACTAGTGATCTTGAAAATCTTTTCCAACATGATTTAGAAGGCACTGTTGGTGGTTATTGTCCACAACCCAGTAAACTCTGTTGCCACGATCCATGCAGCTCTTGAGGTTCTTGGGGTGAAGGACTGCAAGAGGACTGGAAAATAAAGAAGAAACCAAGCTGGGGTCAGGTGAAGCCCTCACTCTCCTGATGGGGGGAAAGGAGCTGGTCCCTCACTGTAAGGGCTTTTATTTGTACCTTTTAGCAATTTAACTCACATGACACCCTGTTGTCCTGGCAACCCACTGTTCAGATTGTCTTGGGGCTAGGTGTTCTCTGGGTTAAAGCACCTTCTTCATATGGCTTGCCCAAGGCACTCTGTTCTTGAGATGATCATGCTCCAGCCTTAAACGTGTGGACAATTTCAAGCTTCAATGGCTCCTAACACTCTGTCACTTGGATTATAGGTATGAATCTGGTTTTCAAGAACTCCTATTTCATCCTGTATGTCATAACCACACTTACTACTTACAGTCACATATACCAGAACCCACTACTGAATCTTTTTCAAGGTCTTAGAAATCACAGTAAATGAATAAGTACTCCAATGAAACAGACAGAAGCTTGAGTCATGATGAATGGAATATAAAAGTTCTGCATATCCCTTTTTCCGTTCAAATTGTTCACACGCTTGTCAATTCTTTCAACAGCATATTAAGCAGGCACTACCTAACAGACTTTTTGGGTCATAAACCATTCAAACTGACTTGGAAATTTTACTGCTATTTGAATCACTTATCTCACTAAATGTTTAGGAGTCAAAGTTTGCGATTCTGGAATGTTGAGGGGGAAACCACAACTTTTCATGAAATCTGTTTTTAAGATTCATTAGGGTAACATGCCATTTCTATGGCAGCAGCAAACTGTGGATATATTTAAGCTATCTTTTTATCCACTTAAAATGCATAATGGTAACAACACTGTAATGAAAAAAAATTATGAATATTTAACTTCAGAGATTGAAAATTTTTTATTTGAATTTATACACAAAGAAGCCATTCAATAGTATTAATGATTATCTAGCAGTGTAGCAGCACAAAAATGTATACCCCCAAATTAAAAACATTTTGTAAGGATAACTTGACATCCCAAATTTTCATTCCCTAACATATTAAAGCAAGCAACAGTAAGGTAGGAGCTAACAGGTAACATTTTCTGATCCAAGAACTAGAAATACTGAAACCATGACAAATATTTTATTTATAAGGACAGTAAAACAAACTGTATAAAGCAAAGTAATCCCAGAAATAATGGTGAAAACTGCCCAACAGTTTTAGGAGATTAGTCCCAACAGTTCTACAGGAGATTCGTGAGTTTTCCTAACTTCTTAAACCTACGTTTGGATTTTACTGTGTACCATCAATGTGATAGCCACGTTATCAGAATCAATGCTCTCATTTGTAAACAATCACTATGAAATACCATACATTGTAAAAAGGCACTAACTTCAGTTACACAAATCATTTATTCACCCTGGTTGGTTTTTTCTTTCACTTTGTTTTCAAGCTCTAGATTTTGCCAGTAAATACTTTTAAATACAAAAGAAAAATAGCAGATATATTCATGTAAAACTTTTATGGTTGTTATAGTAACTTTTTAATCTGAACACAGTGAAGAAACTTTGGGCACTGTAGACAGATCTTAACAAAATTTATCTAGCTGTTGTGAAGAGTATAGAGTCAGGAATAGAAGATAAGGAACAAGAAAGATAAATTAGACAAGAGGCTATTAAAATTATCCAAGTAAGAAACGATGACTGAGATATGATGGTATTTAGCATATAGAGATGATCTTAGTTACTTTTTACTTATCATTGAGACAAAATACCTGATGTCCAAAGTTGGGAAAGGAAAGGTTTATTTGTTATAACCTAAGCCCCCCTTAACTGCTGCACCATGTAGCCTGTTCTGTAAAGCGCTGCGCTGCTCCCCTTCCCCTTCCCCCTTCACGTCTAACTACATTAAGTTTTAACTTCCTGAAAGGCCATAAAACAAAGGCCTGAGGTAATAGTTCCTGGCAACCCCCTTCCCTACCCGGAGGCCCGTCATAAATTGCGCTAATTGTGCTAAATTGTGCTGTTCTTTACAAAAGAAGTGCTTGCTATTCTTTAAGAAATGATTAACCTCTGGACATTACAGAGAGTTCTGTAAGGTCCAGCTGCCAGCTGCAATCTAATTGTGTCAATAGCCATAGCATTCTTGTGGTTTTTTGCTTTATAAGTGACTGTCTTTAGCTGTAAGGCGCGCAGTCTCCAAATTGGCTCCTGGAGACTGTGATGCCAGGCCTGGCCTAAAATAAAGCCTTTGCTCCCCAAATTTTAATTTCTTGCTTCCTTGGGTTTTATTCTGGGGTCTGAGCTATCACATTTGGGGGCTCACCCGGGATGGGAGCAAGACCCCAGACTCATTCCTGAACATTTGAAAGTAAGTACTCTGGAGGGTTTCTTTGGGCCGTGGTCAGTTTGTACTCTTGGGAGGAGACACCCTCAGTTTGGGAAGCGGGGACCTCCTGATGACAGAGTCAATTGGTTTTTTGGGATAGTTTTCAGGACGAACTTCGTCCATTTCTGACTCTGCCCCGGGTGGGGAACCGCTCTGTTGGTTAATTTGTTCATTCCTCCAGATCCCAAAAATTTGACCAATTTTTGAGCAAAGGCCATTTTGCTGCAGCTTGTCTTGTCTTATATGTCTGTTTGTGTGTCCATTTGTTCTAATTGTTCTCCTTTTGGTTACCCTAAATGTAACAGAACATTCTCTCCTAAGAACCCCTTCTATGAGCCCAAAATGGACAAAGGGATTTATATTTATGTTCAGTGTTTTTGTACTTTAGAATTGTCTGCCTGTTTGAATTTGTTACTAAAAATATTTTTAAAAATGCTGCCCATTTCTGTTGCAGGATCCATATGGCTTATTAAACTCAAAGTTCATAATAGAAAATTACTTCCTTTAGCTCACCAAACTGTGCACGAAGTAACCTTTGTTTGTGTCTCTAATGTTGTGGCACCTTGTTTAATGTTTTAGTCCTCAATTGATTACTTGCAACCTCGGCATGCCTTTTAAAAAAGAGTATTTTTCTTTCTGGTTAAAATGTAAATATATGTGCACATATATAAGTATATTTAAGGTTTTTAAGAATCATATCAACTTTACCAAGTAAAAACCAGGTCATCCTATATTTGAGCCAGTTAAAAGGTTACAGTTTTTTAAATACAACATTTTATGTGGTAAAAAGATATAAAATAATTAAATATGTTTTAGACTACTATAAGGTGAGTTCAAGGGTTTTGTTGAGAGTTTTAATGTTGTCTGAGAAGTGAGAGGAAAGGTAATTGACTGGTAATAGTAAAAAAAAAAGAGGGACAAAGAAAGTGGTTTTGTTTTCAAGTAAAAATGTCTGGCTGTGCCAGAATGTGGAAGAAGATAAAAGCTCAACTTGGAGGATATTGTAAGTTATAGGAAGCTCAAGAAGATGTGAATTTTATTTGTCTTGGTTTATAGTACTGCAAATAAGAGGTTTGACAAGAAGTAAATGTGTTCAGAATTTGACAGTATTAGATCAGTTTTGGTAGACTTATTTATAAGATTGGTAAACCTTTGCTGCAAAATCTTTCCATTAAAATGAGATTATAGGTGATACTAGAGATGAGATACAAGTTCTTGCATGTGCTGTGAACATCTGGGAGATTATGCAGCATAATTTTGTTACCTATGAAAAAGCTCTTTTTTGTTAAGAATGTAATTTCAGTAAAATGATGGCCTGCCACGCGGCACCCTGGGACAAAAAGTGGTGCCATCCAGATGAAGCCTGCTCTCTGATCTGGAATGCTAGAACCATGTTTTCCTTTCGTCCCACTCCCATTGGACATCCAGAGGTAAGGAGGTTCCCCCCAGTATCACCAGTTGTTCTCTTTGCAACTCAGTTGGCCCCACATGTTAGATAAAAATTGCAAAGGTTTGAGGGATTTGAGAAAATGCCCCTCAGCCAGTTAATAGAGATAGCACAAAAGGTCTTTGAGAACTAAGAGAATTTACAAGAAGCTACCAACAAAAAGATAACCAAGGTGTTAGAATTGCTCTATGAGAAAAAGTGTTTAAAAAACAGACGAGAGTTTCTGGGGGCGGTTGGATACTGTAGGCTAAATTTTACTGAAAAGCTTGCCTCTATATGACTCCTGTAAGGGAGAAACTCAAAACTCACTGAACTGGACTGATAAATGTAAACAGGCCTTCCAGCAGCTCAAGTGGGCCTTGACAGAGGCCCCAGCCCTGGGACTCTCTGATGTTACCAAGCCATTCACCTTGTTCATAGATAAACTCAGGGGCATTGCCAAAGGAGTCCTAACCCAGGACATTGGCCCTTGGAAGAGGCCTATAGCCTGTCTTTCCAAAAGACTTGATCCAGTGACAGGAGGATGGCCCCCCTGCCTGAGAATCTTAGCTGCTATGGCAATGTTACTTAAAGAGGCTAAACAATCTTACCTATGGACAGAAGATTTCTGTGGTGATCTCCCACAGTTTAGAGACTCTTATCAAAACCCCTCCCTAAAAATGGCTTTCAGGCTGTAGAATTTCACACTATGAGGCCCTGCTCCTAGACCCAGAGTCAATAGTTTTCAAGACTTCTTCAGCTTTAAACCCAAACACCCTTATGCCTGACAATGACCCGGAGGAACAAAGGACACCTCTCCATGAGTGTGCTGACATCCTTGAACTGCAGCAGAACCTACAGGCTGATCTTACTGATCAGCTTTTGGGAAATGCCAACAACTATTTCATCAATGGAAGCAGCTTCATCCAGAACAGCAAACGAGTGGCCGGGGCAGCAGTGACCACCAAAAAGGAGGTACTCTGGGTTAAGCGGTTAGAGCCTGGCACCTCTGCCCAAAAGGCGGAGCTCATTGCTTTGACTGAGGCGCTAAAATTAGCCACAGAAAAGAGGGTAAACATCTATAATGACAGTAGATATGCTTTTGCTACTGTACATGTACATGGAGCCATCTATCAGGAGTGAGGTCTCTTAACCTCAGCTGGGACTAAGATTAAAAATGCTCCACAAATTCTAGACTTTCTGGCAGCTGTCTGGCTACCTCAATAAGTTGCTATTATTCATTGCAAGGCTCACCAGACAGAAGATGACTCTGTCACCTTAGGAAACATTTTGGCAGATCAAGCCACTCAAAAAATAGCAACCACATCAGAGGGGCCAACCAAGGAGGTAACTGCTCTGATGCTAGTCCCTCTGACCTTGTCAGAACCAGTCTACACAAAGAAAGACCTACAGTTGCATCTCAACTTGGAGCGAAGTCCCCCACCCCAGGGGGCTGGTACCAGTTACCTGATAAACAATTACTGTTACCGGAGGCACTAGGGCAGGAGCTGTTACACTGGGCTGGCCAGAATACCCATTTAGAGAGAACTAAACTTGCGGGATTGTTCAGAACTCGATTTTTTATTCCAAAACTCTCCAAACTGACCGCCTCTTTGGGCTCCAGATGCCCACAGTGTTTGTTAGTCAACTCAGCCAAGAGCTCTACACTGGAGACCACCCGACATCGAGGAATTGTTCTAGGAGAACATTGGAAAGTAGACTTCATGGACATGGTAAAGCCTGGTTTACAGGGGCACTGCTATCTCTTGGTATTAGTAGACACCTTCACTGGCTGGGTAGAGGCTTTGCCTACTAAGTCCAAGTCAGCCTTAGTGGAAGTTAAAAAGCTATTACATGAGATCATATCTCGATTTGGCCTCCCACTATCAATGGGGACTGATAATGGCCCGGCTTTCATAGCCCAAGTCACCCAAATTTAGCTCAGGCATTAAAAATTGATTGGAAACTCCACTGTGCCTATTCGCCACAAAGCTCAGGGCAAGTAGAATGTATGAACCAAACTCTCAAGGACATTTTAGCTAAGCTGTGTTTAGAAACTGGTGATAATTGGGTGAGCTTTCTTCCCTTTGCACTGTTAAGAGCTAGATGTACCCCATATGTTTCTGGAATTTCCCCTTTTGAAGCCATGTTTGGGAGGCCCCTGCCATTCATTCCAAGATTGTGAGAAGGTAAACTAGCTGAAATAACTAATCAAGATCTTATTAAGTCCCGGAAGGCTCTCCAACCCGTGTTGACTTCAATCCACCAGCTGTTTAGACAAAAACATGGATCTGCCTTCAGAAACGCCTCTCAAGGCACTGATTGAGCCAGGGACTCCAGTCTTGGTGCTATGCTACCACTGCGACTCCCTGCAACCCCACTGGGATGGACCCTTCACCATGGTGCTCAGTATCCCCACTGCTGTCAAGGTAGCAGGAAAAACTGCATGGATTCACCATACTCACGTAAAGCCACTGGAAACAGCAGACAACAAGGGACATACTCAGTGGACTATATAGCAGGCTGGTAACCCCTTAAAGTTAAAATTGACTAAAGCATAGTTAGATTATGCTGGTCATGAACTGTTTTAGCTTGCTTGCTTTGATTTTAATAACATTGATGCCAACCTTGCACAGTGGCTTTGGTCCCCCTGTAAGCAAAGAACAATTGTTAAGATCTTTGTATGGGAACCCCTGTGATTGTGGAGGGGACTATATTGCTAAAGGTAAAGACACCAACTGGGGGGGGGAATTATACATACAATAGGAAACAAGGATCGAGGTCCTTCCCACACAAATGATAAATTGTATACATACAGTCTTCAGACAGATTGTGGGGACAAGTTAACATTCTTTGTTGCTATACCCTCAGTTACAGGGGGTTTGACTAAAAGGTGGATGTATATGCTAAAACCTCGTGTGATACCTAACAAAGGCAGCCAGCCAGGGCCATGCCCTCATAATTGTTCTTAGTATTTAGAAATGCATTCCTCCTGCTATGACTCTATACAAAAATATATAGGCATAGATAGTAAAACTTACTTCATTGCTGAGCTTATGAGGACAAGGGCTGAAAGTGTTAGAGGTGATTTGTCCACCAATCCGACAGTAATAGGAAGTTCAAAATATGCCCAAGCCTCATGTCTCAGCATGATTGGTAAATCAGCAAACAAGCAAGTTTCCCTGCAAACAAGCAAGTTTAGATTAGGAAGACATCCTGTAATTTCCTTGTAGTTAAATGTTTCTTAAGGAACAGCACATTTTATTACAGATAGGTGGAAGGGGGTGGGGGGATTACAAGAAACTGAAACTTAAGGCTTTTACGTGAAATGGAGACTTAACCTAAAAAGAATAGGGAGGGGAGGGGGTTGTGTGGCATATACAGAAGAAGATGGAGCCTCATTGGTTAGAGCTAGGGTACAACATTCCCCTCTGATGTTGTGACTGATTCCAAATCTTTGGCCAATTACTTAGGGATTTTGGGGAATGAGCTCATAGGTGTACTGGCGTAACATCATGAGCTTTATGCCTTGCATTTGTTGTCTGACATATGCAGTTATTCTGTTGAGCATACAAGGACCTACTGTGACCAAGAGCAGTACTCCTAACAATGGTCCAAAATCGCAGAGGGCTAGACCTCCTATTAGTTGAAAAAAAGAGGACTATGCTTGGTCTTGGAAAAACAATGCTGCCTATATGCTAATAAGTCTGGGGTGGTAAAACAAAACTTAGCCAAACTCCAGAAAGGCATACAAGAAAGAGAAAGACTGAGGCGAGGAACTCTGAGGTAGGCAGAACAAATGTTCTCCTTCCCACCATGGATGACAAACATAATAGCGACCGTAGCCAGTCCTCTTGTTATGATTCTAGTGTTAGTTACTTCAGGTGAGCTTTCTTCCCTTTACACTGTTAAGAGCTAGATGTATATGCAGTTAGCTAGTAAATAGGTTAACTGCATATATCAGGCATCAGATGCAGAGCATAAAATTAATGATGGTTAAACAACAAACGTACGAGCTTGTCCCCCAAAATATTTAATCAGTTTTGATTAATTAGGTGAAAGATTTGAACTCAGTCACAACATCAGAGGGGAATGTTATAACCTAAGCCCCCCCCCCCAACTGCTGCGCCATGTAGCCTGTTCTGTAAAGTGCCGTGCTGCTCCCCTTACCCTTCCCCCTTCACGTCTAACTAGGTTAAGTTTTAACTTCCTGAAAGGCCATAAAACAAAGGCCTGAGGTAATAGTTCCTGGCAACCCCCTTCCCTACCCGGAGGCCCGTCATAAATTGCGCTAATTGTGCTAAATTGTGCTGTTCTTCACAAAAGATGTGCTTGCTGTTCTTTAAGAAATGATTAACCTCTGGACATTACAGAGAGTTCTGTAAGGTCCAGCTGCCAGCTGCAATCTAATTGTGTCAATAGCCATAGCATTCCTGTGGTGTTTTGCTTTATAAGTGACTGCCTTTAGCTGTAAGGCGGACAGTCTCCAAATTGGCTCCTGGAGACTGTGATGCCAGGCCTGGCCTAAAATAAAGCCTTTGCTCCCCAAATTTTAATTTCTTGCTTCCTTGGGTTTTATTCTGGGGTCCGAGCTATCACATTATCTTTTGCAGTTCTTTTGGAGGTTTCAGTCCATACTCAGTTGGCTTCAAGGCAGGATGGGATGGTCACAGTTCATGGCAGCTGCAAACAGCAAGGCAGAAACCGGAAAGAGAGAGCAAGACACGCCTTCTTCCTGCCATTATATCACATCCTGGCTCTACCCTTAGGCCAGTGTAGCACTCACACCCCCAAACCAAGTGCTAGACAATGAACCAATCACAAATGCATAATGCAAAGACATGAGGCTTGGGGTCCACCGATGTAAACCATGACAGAGATGTACTTTTTTTTAGTACCAGAGATCAAACTCATGACCTCACACTTGCCAGACAGATGTTTGCACCTCTGAGCTAAATCCCCAGCTCTGAGATGTACCCTTCAAATCCCTCTTCAAGATGGATGGAACTTGTCATCCAACTGAAGGTAGTTCAGTTACCTGATAATTTTCAATTATTAGACCCTTCACAATATATCATTGCTTTCCAGCCAAAGCTTTCATTTTTCTTTCATAATCTCCGTTATGGTTTAGATTTAAAATATGTCCTCAGAAACTTCATGCTTTTGGAGGGTGATTGGACCATGGGGTGATATACTCATCAGTGGATTCATAAAGGTGTCAGTTACTTAATGGAGAAATCAAGAGCCAATGTATTCTCCATGTTTTCTTCTTCCCATTGCTCTAATTATTTAAGTTCCAGAGAGCACATGCTCCATGATCCTGTCTGTGTGAACCCTGTTTGGAGTGAATACCCCTTCTAATCCATTATAAACATGTACAATGAATAATAATTAAATTTTTTGTGTTAAGACACTTATATGTTGGTGTGTTATTATTTAGCCTAAAAACCTAACTAAAATATCTATAGAAGTGAACTACTGCACAAAGAAAATCCATTAAAATGTCTATAATATTGACTTAGTCAGATAATAGTGAAGAAAACTACACTAGAGGCTCAAAGATATTCAAGAACTTGTTTATGTCCAATTGCTATTTAGCTTTGCTGCTGGTACCTGCGGAACTTATCTCAGGACTAGGTCATTCTTATTGAAGCATCTGTAATGACTCACCTAACCCTTTTATATTTGCAAATTATCAGTCTTGAGAGTTTTTGTTTATACTGGGTATGCTGGTACATATCTGCAAACCCAGTATTCTGGGAGGCTATTGAAGGAGGATTACAAATTTAAGGCCAGCCCAGGAACCGTAGCAATTTATCAAGACCCTGTTTCCAAATTTTAAAAAGGGGGGAGGGGGGCAGGGGATGTGACACAGCACAAAGGCCTCAGGTTCAATCCCAAGAACCAAAAAAAAAGGAGAACCACGGAATAGAGGGTCCAGGGAGGAGGACCAGGAAAAGGAGAGGAAAAAGAAAAATAATTTTGGTTTAACAAATATTCATGGTAGTTACTGGAACTGCAATAGTGAACAAATCTTATTTGATCATGGTATTTGAACTTTTTATGCAGTTTTGAATTACATTTTAATATTCTTAGATTTTTCTTATATCTATGCTCATGAGAAATAATGGACTATAGGTTGTTTGTTATACTGCTTCTGTTTAGAATTAAGGTAATAGGATACTTAAATCATACATGAAGTGTTCCCACCTCTTTTATTTTCTAGAATAGACTGTAAAATAACATCAACTATTCTTCAAATATTTAGTAAACATCATCTGCAATGAAACCATCCTGACACAGATAGTCCTTTTACTGAAGTAAAAAAATACATACATAAATACAACATATAACAACTCCCTATAATGAGTGTACTCATTTTGTATGCAAACATACCAGTAAAAAATTTTAAAGGACTCATAAATTTAATATCTCATGCTTATAAGACTTATTAGATTATCAGATTATGTATTTTATCTTGGTTGAGTTTTAATAGGTTGCAATTTTGAGGAAACGAGTCTTTTTTTCAATTTTTTCAAATTTATAAACATAAGGTTGGCACTGTAATTTTAATTACATGGAATATATAGTGACATCCCCTGTTTCATTCCTGGTATTTGTGATCTGGGAGCTGTTTTTATTTTTGTTATTCTAGCAAGAAGTTTACCAGTTGTATTGACTTTTTAAAAAGAACTTCTTTTTGTTAATGTTTATAATAGTTATCTTTTTCTGTACTTTCACATCAATCTACATGTTATTAAATTTGAAATGAGCCTCTTGTAAACAGCATTATGCCACTTATAAGTTACTGGGAATTTTTTTGTGTGTTTAAGCCTATCCTGGCAGTGTTTTCTTAATTCATAAATTATGTTATTTCTAATTGAAAGTTTCTATTTTTTTCATTTATTCCAAGAAGTGGTTTGTTGATGCAGTTTTATGATGACAGCTTTGAAATCTTTGTCAAGGATCTCTCAGCGCTGGGAAATGAAAAAGCTTTCTGGGTGGAACAGCTTGTAGTAGGAACACTCTGGATCCTGCCACATCATTGCTACTTATGTCTGTTGAATGGGAGAAAGTTCTTCCCCTGGCTGCTTATTGGTAGCAGTTTTGTAATAGATCTACCTGGCCATCACTACCAAGCTTTGTTGATGCTGGTGATGGCATTTCAGTTCAACTCAAGGGGAAAATGAACTTACTTGGGTATCCCCAAACTCTCCAGTTTCAGAAATCTGCAACCTGGTTTGTCTTATTCCATTGTGTGGGGCAAGGGGAAAGTTGTCAGAAGGCACCTGCCATTATGTTGTTCTTATATACTGGGGTCCCTAAATTATACCTATAGTACTTACTATAGCCCATCAATATTTTCATTTTACCAGATCAAGTAAAGTATGGAGAAATGTTCAGGCTTTAATTGCCTCTAAGATATAATGATCTTAAATATTTTTGTACATATTTGATGAACCATATACGACAATGCCATAATTTTTACTTTACAAGCATAATTTAGAAAATTAAGTTGAAAATATCTATTGTATTTATCCTTTCTAAGAATCCTTTGTTCTTTTGTGTAGAGAATTTTTTTAACTATTCTTTAAGGAGAAGTCTGTTGACAAATTCTCTTAGGTTTTAATCTGAGTATATCTTGATTTCTTCTTTTCTGAAAGATGTTTTCCCTGGATAATGATTTCTACATTAACAGTTCATTCCTGGCAATACATGAAAAATATTTTGCCACTTTCTTCTAGACTTTGTGGTTTCTGATGAGAACCATTGCCAACATAGTTGTTTTGTCCTTATAGATAATGAATCATTTTTCTCTTGCTGTGCTCGGGCATATTTTTCCATATTTCAAAATGTTCCTGATAATATTTCTTTGACTATTCTTCTAGCTCCATCCTGCTTGTTCTCTTTGTGAATCTATGACAGATAAAATAGAGCTTTTGTAATAGTCCATCAGGTATCTGAAATTCTTTTTTAATCTACTTTCTATATTTGATCATATATCAAAAATTTTTCAGTAGTTTTGTCTTGTCGGTATTTCTGTCTTCTTTTTTCTGTCTTTTATTCCTTTGCTTAGGCTTTATTTTGTTTGCTGAGACTTTTCACTTTTTTGTTTCAAGTATGTCTGTAAATGAACAGTGAGAGACACTGGAATACAGCATCCTGAGGAAGACAAGAAGGAAGTGGATTCCCTGGACCCAGGAAGAATCTGAAGTGTGAACTGAAGCCCACATAGAGAGCCAAAAGAAAAACTTCAAAGAAGAAGGAGGAGGTAGCTGGCAGCACCTTCATCCAGAGCCAGACTCACTGCACAAGTGAAGCTGTTGGGAACCTGGGGACACAGGGTCACAGTGACAGTGACAGCTGGTGACCTCAGAGTCCTCTGCAGAGAGACATAATAGTGGAGGGGAGCAACAGACATGGAGGACTGCACTGGTTGGTGGGGAGTGCAGAGAATGCAGAGGACTGAGTCCTCCTGAGGGAGGGAAAAATTGGCTGGGAGCCATTTTGGAGCCAGGCCTAATAAGCTGGAAACCAGAACTGGTTCCATCTTCCTCCAGCATCTCCTAGCTGGACACAGACCAAGGGAAATTGCTTGAATTGTGACGAGCCCGATAAGTCTGGTCTTCACTTGATGCAGGCTGCTAAGGTTATCAACTATAACCTTACAAAGCAACAGCTGTCTTGTTGGAATACAGTGGCAAGATTCAGGACTCTGTCACCCTGGGCTGTCTTCTAGTGAACACAGAGAGAATCCTGGAAATGGACTCTGGTTTTTTTGTTTTTTTTTTTTTCGGGGGGGTTGTTTTTACTTTTTTTATTATTTTCTTGCTTGTTTGTTTTGTTTCATTTTATTCAGTTGTTTTTTATTTCTATTTCCCTTTCATTGTTCTTTTTTTTTATAAGTGTGAGAGTGGTTTCTATCCTCTTTATGAGTGTGGTTCTGTTTTGTCCTACCTTTTATCTCTTTTCTTTTAATCTTCTGTACCAGTTTCCCCAAGTTGGAGGGACTCATCTTTGTACTCCAACCTTACTTGTAATCTCTTTCTCTTTTTCCAATTCTCGCTTTTCTCCTTAATCAATTTTAAATTTTAACCCTAAGGGAAAAAAATTACACATTACGGACTTACAAATTGCATAGTATTGTCTGGTTTATTTTATATTTTGTTATATTATCACAAATGTAGTTCATGCGGTTAAAAGTTGCAAATTAAGGGTTAGCTCAGTTTGTTGTTTTCTAGGCTATGTTTGATGTTATTGGTACCACTAAAACCAAAATTGACATAATTGTTCTAAATAGCTGTTGGCCCTGATAATCCATGACTGAAATTAACTAAGGGTCAAAGAAAATTCTGTGGCTCAGTGCTAAAGAACCCAGAACTGGGCCAAATGAGCAACGACTTCTCATCTCCAACAAACTGAAGAAGTAAGATTATCCAACAGACTCAAAACCCAAAAACCAGCTACACTTGGAAGATATCTCAGAGAAGTAATCATCACCTAAGGTTCTAAATGCCATCAATAAAGTCACACACCATAGGCAATCATCACCCCAGGAATTAAACTAAAAAAGAAAAGAAATGAGAAGACACTTAAATAAGATGCACTATTTGGGATTGCAAAATGAATCTGTGTAACAGTTTTGAAAATGTGGCCATTTTCACTATGTTGGTTCTTCCTATCTAAGAGCATAGAATATTGCTCCATTTTCTAATATCCTCTTCAATCTCCTTTTTCAGAGTACTTTAGTTTTTGGTGATCCAGTTCACCAAAGGCAAACCTAGGGGGCAATGAGGTGGGACAATCCAAAAGCCCCCTACCAGGTCTCCCCAAAGTGTTAACAAAACAATTGAATGAGGACCTGAAAGAAATGAAATGAGAGATCTGGTGGTTTGGCTTAGTGGCATAAACACCAGCTTAGCAAGTGCAAGGTGGTGAGTTCGATCCCTGGCATCAAAAAAAAAAAAAAAAAAAAAAAAAGAAAGAAAGAAAGAAATCAGAAATAATCTATAGAGATTACCAAAATACACACCATGCTTGGTGATGTTGCTTGACCAAAATAATCTATAGAGATTACCAAAATACACACCATGCTTGGTGATGTTGCTTGACCAAAAAAAGTCAAGAACAAGACAAGGATGTCAACCATCTCATCCGTTATTCAACATAGTCCTGGAAACTTTAGCAGGAACACTTAGACAAGAAAAATAAATAGAAGGAATAAAGATAGGAAATGAAGAAATTAAACTATTGTTATTTGCAGCTGGCATGATAGTTCACATAGAAGAGCCCCAAAACTTCACCAAAAGACTTTTAGATTTATAAGCAAAAATCAAGAGCCTTCATGTAAAACAAATAACAAACTCAATGAGAGAGAAATCAGAGAAACAATACCTTTTAAAATAGCATCCAAAAAATGAAATACTTAGGAATCAATCTTACAAAGGATGTAAAAAACCTCTATTTTGAAAACTAAAGTACTCTGAAAAAGGAGATTGAAGAGGATATTAGAAAATGGAGCAATATCCTATGCTTTTAGATAGGAAGAACCAACGTAGTGAAAATGGCCATATTTTCAAAACTGTTATACAGACTCAGTTTGCAATCCCAATCAAAATTTCAATAGCATGTCTCACAGAATTAAAGAAAACAGTCCTAAAATTCATCTGGAATCAGAATAGACCTAGAATAACAAAGATTACCCTGAGCAGCAAAGACAAAACAGGGGTCATCACAATCCCTGACTTAAAATTATACTATAAAGTTACTGTGATAACAAAATAGTATAAAACCATTAAAGAGAATGAAAATATTACAGGGCATTCAGAACCAAATAATAGAAAATGAACAATGGTTATTATATTATCCCACTGTCCATAAAAAATTTTGTTTGTACTACCACACGTGATAAAATCCAATAAGATACTACATGATAGAACCAATGGAAACAGAAGAACAAAAGTATGGTAGGACTTCATTCAAAAAAAAAAAAGTTACTGTGATTTAAAAAAAAAAAGCAGTGTGGTAGTGGCAAAAACAGACCCAAAAATCAATGGAATAGATTAGAGGTTGCAGAAACAACCTCAGACACACTAAGCCACCTTATCTGTGATGGAGGTGCCAAACATTTGCTGGAAGACAAATAGCCTCTTTAATAAATGGTGCTGGGAAAACTGTCTCTACACATGCTGAAAATTAAAACTGGACCCATATCTTTCACAATATAATAAGCTAAAATCACAATGGTTCAAATATCTTAATATTAAAACACAAACATTTGATCTGCTTGAAGGTAAAGTAGGTAAAACTCTTGAAGTCATTGGTATAAGCAAAGACTTTATTTAAAAAAAAAACCCAGATTGATACTGGACGACAAGGTAGGTAGAAGCCTTGAAGACATAGGGGTAGACTGAGAATTCATGAACAAAACACAAACTGCATGGGAAACACTTCAAAGAATTAACAACTGGGATCTCATATTACTGAAAAGTTTCTGCACTTCAAAAGAAATCATCAACAGAGTGAAAAGAAAACCCACAGAATGGGAAAGAATTATAGCCAGCAACCCTTCAGACAAAGGACTTATATCCAGAACATATGACAAATTTAAAAACATCAGACCCCTGAAATTCAAAGACCCAGTCCAAAAATGAGTATCTGAGATAAATACACAATTCTCAAATGAAGAAATACAAATGGCAAATAAATACATGAAGAAATGTTCACCATCACTGGTCATTTGAGAAACACAAATTAAAACAGCATTGAGATTTCATCTCACTCAAGAAAGAATAGCTGCCACCAAGAAAACAACTGATAACAAATGTTGGTGAGGTTGTGGGGGAAAAGGAACAGTGCTCCATTGTTGGCAGTAGTGTAGACTCTAGCAGCAACTATGGAGAATTCTCAGAAGACTAAGATTGGAAGTTCCATTTAACCCAGCTATTCCCCTCCTGGGTATTTTCCCAGAAAACTTGAAAAGGTCATGTCACAGTAATGTGTGTGCACCCATGTTCATAGCAGCACAATTTGTAATAGCTAAATCTCGGAAACAACAAAATTGCCCATCAACCGCAGAGTGGATGAAAAAGATGTGGTATTTTAATACAATGAAATATTACTCAGCTATAGAAAAGATGATCTTGAGGTCTTCACAGGTAAATAGTGGCAACTTGATACTATGCTCATATGTGAAATAAATAAGAATCATATTTATAAATATTACATTCTGTCTCTAGTGTAAAAAGAAATAAGTAGTGTAGAAGTAATAAAACCCAATAATTGCTATTGTAAAAAAGAGAAGAAAAGATAGTGCCCTAAAGGATATAACTGCATGTATGTTTAAGTGTGTAAGCTATATGACCATATTACTAAGTTTTTGTTGAATCATTGAGTAGAACTGTTTGTAGTTTCACTGTTTAAATGTCCACTCTGTATGCTTTAATTTTGTAACTTGAACAACTGTTTCTAAGATGTAATTCATTAACTAGTGATTTCTTACTTTTTTTGAAATTTTGTATCACTACTATCCCTTTTTCTGTTTTTTTTTTTCTCTTTAAGTAATTTTTTTTTGGACTGGGGATTGAACTCACAACCTTGCACTTGCCAGGCAGCCACTTATGCCACTGAGCTAAATTCCCCAGCACATAAGTAAATTTTTTTAAAAACCAGATAGCACTGCAATTATCACAAAAAAATCAACAAATGTGATCTCATCCTTCTTAAAAGCTCTTGAACATCAGGGGAAACCAGCAACAGAGTGAAGAGACAACCCACAATGTGAAAGAAAATGTTTGCCAGCTGTTTCTCAGACAAAGGATTACTATTGAGACCATGTAAAGAACTCAAAAAAAAAAAAAATCAGTCCTCCCAGATTTAAAGACCCAATCCAAAAATGAGCATCTGAGATGAATACACACTTCTCAGATGAAGAAATACAAGCACAAATAAATGTGTGAAAAAATGTTCAGCATCACTGGTCATTCAAGAGATGCAAACTAAAACAACACTGATATTCCACCTCATCCCCCCAAAAATAGCTAGTATCAAGAAATCAACCAATAACAAATGCTCATAGTGCTGTGGGGGAAAAGGAACACTTTTCCACTGTTGGTGGGAATGCAGACTGGTGCAAGCACTGTGGAAATCAGTGTGGAGATCTTTCAAAAAACTAGGATTTGAGGTCCTATTCAATGCAGCTATTCCCCTTCTAGATATCTTCCAAAAAGAATCAAAAACATCATACCACAGTGATATATGTGCATCCATGTTTATAGCAGCACAGTTTGTAATAGTCAAATCTTGGAAACAACCTAAATGCCCATTGACTGAGGGATGAATAAAAAAGATGTGGTATTTTTATAAAATGGAGTACTACTCAGCCACAAGTAATGTAAAACTGGACACTTTTATAGGTAAATGGATGCACCATGAGAATATACTCATCGGGGCTGGGGATTTAGCTCAGCGGCATAAGCGCCTGCCTTTCAAGCAGGCAGTCCTGAGTTCGATCCCCGGTACTGATAAAGAAGGAAAAAAAAAAAAAAAAAAACAAGAGAATATACTCATCAGTGAAATAAATAAGACACACATATGTAAACATCATATTGTTTCATTAGTTTGAAAAGCTGAAAGAAAAAACATGTATATGTAGATGAAAAAAGAGTTAATATAATTATACTACTGATTTCTCTGAGTTTGTTGAAGACAGAGATTTGTACTGGTAGTATTTGGGCAGTTGAAGTTAGATGGCTTGTGCTCTAGGTGATCTGACAATGAAAAATGTATGTACCATTGTTACTCTCTGATTACTTTAAATTTTTGTGGTGATTTTTTCTTCTTTTTGTTTATTTTTATCTATGAATAAATGGATTTTTAAAAATGAGCACTGAAACATTTAATTGACTAATCTATTATTCTTAAATATCCTTTCTCTAAAAAATGGAAACAAAGCTTTCATAAATAAGGAGCAGGGAAGCTGGGAAGATAGCTTATCAATAAGCAGCAAAGTAAAGAGCCTCTCTGAGAGAAACAGCTCAGATGCTGGAATATAGCAGCCTGGAGAAGACCAGATGGAAGGGGATGTATCCTCTGAACCCATGAAGAAACCAAAGTGAAAAAAAAGAAAGAAAGAAAAGAAAAGAGGGATGTGGACGGAAGGCTATAGCCAGACATGCTCTCACTGGAGCCAGTCCTGCTGTATGCGAAACACTACTGGAATCTGAAGATGCACAGACATGGTTAAGTTGGGGGTTGGCAAGCCCAAGGGCCTTAGTGGGAGGACACAGTCTGGGAGAGGAGTGTCAGACTGGAGATTGGCACTGGCTCACAGCTAGTGTGAGGAACTTAGTCCTCTTATGAGAGTGGACAATTGTCTGGCAATTTTCCAGGCAACATATTGCAGTGGATAAGCCTGGAACCAGAGCTGACTTCATTAGGCCACTCCTAGCACAGAGCAGATTGGTGAGAATTGCTTGGACTGAGTCCCACACCTGTGTGCCATGCAATAACCAAAGACAAAGCTTCCCTGAAGCTATCCTTAACCAGCCCCATCTGTGCGACACATACTAATGTGCTGAAGATTCCTAGAAGTTAACCAGCCCAGAAGGGAAGGGCCAGGTGGCCCCACCCCTGCTTGCACTCCAGTGGTCACCATTAGACTGGGGAGGGCAGCAATCGCTAGCCAGTATGTTTCAGAGTAATTGTAACGAATACAGGAAGTGCCAGAGACCCCCTACTATCCACTTGTCTGGAAGAAACCAGAAACATAACAAGAGGAAGAAACAAAAGAAAGTCTCCAGTCTACAAACCAAGCAGTACTGGCCCAAGAGAGGTAAACACAGAACAGATTGGGGGTTGCACACCTGCAGTTTCTGAAGAAGCAGGATCTGATATAATGAACTATCTTTGTGACATTATAAAAAAAAATTAAAACAGAAATATTAATATAACTAAAGGAAGGTATAAGAAAAATAATAAAAGAAATGCTAAACATCTCTCAAGAAGACACAGATGAAAGAAAAGAGGAGCACAGAAAAAGGAGAGAAACCTTCAATGAAGAATATGAAAAAAAATCTAGAATACATGAAACAGATTCAAACAGATTACCAGGAAATTAAAAACTCCATTGAAGGCTGGCAAAATTCCTTGAAAGAAACTAAAGGTAGACTATCAAACCTTCAGGACAGATTTGCAGCTTGCATTCATGAAAGGAAAGATCTCTTAAAAATTAAAAGGAACCAAGAAGTAACAATACAAAGGCTAGAAGATGACAAGAGGATTTATAACTTAAGAATAAAAGATGTGAGTGAAGAAGCAGGGGTAAACACAAATGAAATACAAAGGCTAATTACAGAAATAATTAAAGAAAACTTCCCAAGCATAGGAAAAGGAAATGATATTGATGTATGAGGCATGCAGAACTCCAGCCACCTACAACCAAAATAGATCTATACCCAGACATAATAATCAAGATCCCAGAAATTTGGAGTTTCAAAAATGGTAGCTTGCTAGGGGGTTGGGTGGAGAGTCTCTGTGGAGAAATCAGATTAGATGCTAGAATATGACAACATGGAGAGAGCCAGATGAATGGATAATGATTCTTATTAACCAAGGTGGTAACCGAAGGGAAAAATAAAACTAGGAAAAGGAAAGAAAAGAGCAGATGGAGAGCTGAAGCCCGATGTACTCATTGAGCCCTGTTTCATGCTGTACTAGGTGCACCCAGAGGATTTAAGGTCGTGCTGAGACTGCAGCTGCCGATAACAGGAGTCTGCAAATCCCACACCCTTAAAGCGGCACACCTAGCAGTGGATCCAAGAGGAAAAGCTGTATTGGCTCTTGATGACTGCTGAAAATTGAGACTGGGGATCCCGTGAAGCAGCCAAAGCCAACTGGCTGCACTGGAGGAGACTGCGAGATGCTCCGGAGCTCTGAAGCCATACACCATGCAGTTTTCTGACTGATCCACGCTGTGCTGGGAATGCAGTGAAGACAAGCGGCACAGTGTGCAGCGGACCCAAGAGGAAGATCTGCAGTGAATCCTGGTGAGTACTAGGGACTGGGTCCTGAGGCTGCTGTCGTTGGCTAAAGGACATCTTGGAATTGGGCAGAGCCCCTGCCATGGTGACATCAGATAGTTGCCCCTGCCTCAGAGAGGTCTGGTGGAGGACATCTTGGAATTGAGCAGACCCAGCTTGCGGTGACATCAGATAGTTGCCCCTGGCACAGAGAGGTCTCGTAGAGGACAGCTGCGATTTGGGCAGAGCCCTGCACAGTGGTGACATTAGTCAGCTGCTTCTGGTACAGAGAGAACTGGCAGGATCTGCTGGAGCTGAACCACGCCACTGGTTAGGACCCAATAAGCAGATACAAAATAGTCACAACTCTGTGACACCCAAAAGGTACAGCCTAACTTGCAGATTGACTGGCACAGAGGCTGGAGGCTAGCCTGCACTCTCCCTGCATCCCTGCCTACCTCAGATAACAGCAAATTGGGGAGGGTAGCAAAAACTCCAGTCAGCATGCTTTGGAAAGGCCCTAAGCAATACGAAGAGGGCCAGAGACCCTCCCCCACACACATCTGCCTGAAAGAAACCAGAAACATGACAACAGATAGAAATAAAAAAAATCACTAGCTGCCGAACGTGAGAAAATAAGCCCAGGAGAAGTAAACACAGAAGATAATCAGCACAGTAACCATCCAATACTAGACACAGCATCAGCTGAAATAAAGAAATACCTTTATGACCTCATAGATGAATTTAAAACTGTACTTCTGATCCAAGTGAGGCAAGATATAAAGAGATTAATTAAAGAAATGATAAGCCCCACCCAAGAGAACACAAATGGAAGAACAGAGGAAATTAGAAAAGAAAGAGAAACTTCTGATGCAGAATTTAAACATAACCTAGAATACATGAAACAGCTCCAAAGAAGTTAGCAGGAATCTAAAAACTCCATTGAACACTGGCAAAATGCCTTGACAGAAACTAAAGTTAGCCTTTTGAAACTTGAAGAGAGATTTATGATATATGATTGTGAAATAAAATACCTCTTAAAAATAATGAGGAACCAGAAAGAAACAATTCAAAGGTTAGAAGATGACAAAAGGATACATAACATAAGAATAAAGCATGTGAGTGAGGAAGCAGGAGCAACCAAAAATGAAATACAAAGAATATTCACAGATATATTAAAGGAAAACTTCCCAAGCATGGGAAAAAGAAATGATATCCAGATAAATGAGGCATACAGAACTCCAGCTACCTACAACCAAAACAGATCTACACCCTGACATATAATAATCAAAAGAACAGAATACTAAAAGCAGCTAGGGAAAAGAAGCAGATAACCTACAATGGGAAAATTATCCAAATAACAATAGACTTATCAACACAAATAGAGAAGGGCCTGGGGAGAAATAGTCCAAGCCCTGAAAGAAAACAACTTGCAACCAAGACTGATAAACCCAGAAAAACTCTCTCTCAAAATTAATGGAGAAATAAGATGTTTCCAAGACAAGGAGGAACTGTGGGAGTTCATGGCCACCAACCCAACCCTACAGAGAGTGCTGGAAGACATTGCAGAGAGAGAGAGGAAGGGATACCAGGATTCCAGCAACAGTGGCAGAGAGGCCTCAATGAACAGGGCAAACAGTGGAATGAGGGAGTAAGATGGACAAATTATAGCAGTAAAGTGGAATAGCAGACATGAGGCAGAGACAGTAAGCTATAATCTTCAGTTTAGATAGCCTTGATACACTATTTTTAAAAAGGCAGAGGTCATTGTTAATAGTGCATCAGGATTCAAAAGTCACAGTAGTCTTATCACTCTGTTTAGTTTGAATTTATTGTGTTCTGGTCTGTCCACTCATATCAGATATGAGGACACAGACATCTGACCCAAAAATAGCAGGTTATACCATGGTAACTATCCTTAATTTCTTATTAACTTAAACTGAAACCCTGTATTACTTACATTGTCTTACTATGACTGATCTTATTTGAATCTGATTAGTTAGACCCATTTTGCCTTGGCTAATTTTTTTTTAATTTGGTATGCTTGACAGTATCAACCCTAAAAGTAGAGGCAACTACTCTGAAGATGACAAGATGTAAAAGATATCCATACCTGTTTTGATTATTAACAGATCTCAAGTCCTACAATGTTTTTAAAGTTGTGTTTTTTATAAAAATGGCTATGTAATACTATGCTTAACTATATTAATCCTGATGATGTGGACAAGTCTATTGAAAATAACAAGAGAAAGCATAGTAACTATGGTAGATCACCTAATATTGTGGTCTTATGTGTCTATTTCATTGCATGTTTTTCTAGGAATTTTTTTTGCTGTCTCATTATTTGTTTTTCCGTATGATACAGGGAGGATAGATATACATGTAGAAATTCACACATGGGAAGATTTTTTAAAACTTTTTATGGGAACAGATTATATAATACAAGATGTAATGAACAGATGCTCTGAAGAACAGACACTAAGAAACCCAATGCTAATTCTGTAACATTATGATATAAAATCTAGCAATACTATTATTCACTGTTCAGAGTGATTTTAGTCTAGTCTCTTAATTTCAACTTCAGCATATGTAAAAATAAGGACATCTACTATGAAGAGATTGAGAGACACTATGGTAGTTATTATTTTCTTCCCCAATGTCAGATCTTGAAGACCTAAGAAGCCTTCATCATCCTGTAATGATTTTATTAGTTCTATAATATGTAGTATGTATTTAATGTGTGTGAAGATGGGGACAACTATTTGGAAGAAACTAGAGACAATTAGATAAACAGTGAAGATCTTCAGTGGACTTGCTTTGAAATCTGTATTTCTTTAAATTTTTTCTTTTTGAACTGTTTTGTTCTGTTTTGATATGTTTAATCTTACCCTCTTTAAGATTAAAAAAAAGTGTGTAGGACTAATTACTCAGTTTTTGTTAGATCATTGAGCAGAACTATTGGCAGTGTCACTTTACATACTTTAATTTTGTAAACTGAACAACTACTTCTAAGATGACAATATATAACTTATCAAATGGTATTTCTTACTGTTTATTTTTCTGTAATTCTGTATTATTTCTACCCTTTTTTCTCCATGTATTTTTGTTTCTTTCTCTTTAAATTAAAAAAAATAGCAATAATTGGGAAAAAATCCCAGAAATTTAACATAAGAACAGAATAGTAAAGGCTGTCAGAGAAAAAAAAAACAGATCACCTATTAAGGAAAACCCATCAGAATCATGACAGACTTCTCAACACAAACCATCAAATCAAGGACAGCTTGGAGTGAAGTATTCCAAGCCCTGAAAGAGAATATCCTTCAACCCAGATTGATGTACCCTGAAAAACTATCTCTCAAAATTCATGGAGAAACAAATGTTTACATGACAGAGAGGAAATGGGGGAGTTCATGACCACCAATCCAACCCAACAAAAAATACTGAAGGACATTCTAGAGAGAAAAAAAAACCCTATTGTTTCAGGAATAGTGGCAGAGGGGGCTCACTGAACAGGACAGACACTGGAATGAAGGAGAAAGGCAGACAAACAATGACAGAAAAATAGCATGGTAGATATGAGGCAGAGAAGGTGGACCAAAATCACTAACATGGATGGCCTAATAAAAAGAAACAGGCAGAATGGCTCAGGAGATAGGGTCCATCAATATGCTCTATATAAGAAATACAATCTCCGTGCCTGAGCGGCTTCCTGTGGCCGGAGACGACCCTGGGCCTGGCGCTGGGACTTCCCTCGTGTCATGGCCCCCAAGCGCCAGTCTTTGCTCACCCCTCCGACCAAGAAGGCCCGCCAGTCTCCGGGCCCCAAGGCAGCGTCAGCCTCTCCGGGCCTGCCCAAGGGAGAAAAAGAACAACAAGAGGCAATTGAACACATTGATGAAGTACAAAATGAAATAGACAGACTTAATGAACAAGCCAGTGAGGAGATATTGAAAGTAGAACAGAAATATAACAAACTCCGCCAACCATTTTTTCAAAAGAGATCAGAACTGATCGCCAAAATCCCCAATTTTTGGGTAACAACATTTGTTAACCATCCACAAGTGTCTGCACTGCTTGGGGAAGAAGATGAAGAAGCATTGCATTATTTGACCAGAGTTGAAGTGACAGAATTTGAAGACATAAAATCAGGTTACAGAATAGATTTTTATTTTGATGAAAATCCTTACTTCGAAAATAAAGTTCTTTCCAAAGAATTTCATCTGAATGAGAATGGTGACCCATCTTCAAAGTCCACTGAAATCAAATGGAAATCTGGAAAGGATTTGACGAAACGTTCAAGTCAAACACAGAATAAAGCCAGTAGGAAGAGGCAGCATGAAGAACCTGAGAGCTTTTTTACTTGGTTTACTGACCATTCTGATGCAGGCGCGGATGAGTTAGGAGAGGTCATCAAAGATGACATTTGGCCAAATCCATTGCAGTACTATTTGGTTCCTGATATGGATGATGAGGAAGGGGAAGGAGAAGAAGATGATGATGATGATGAAGAAGAAGAAGGATTAGAAGACATTGATGAAGAAGGAGAAGAAGATGAGGGTGAAGAAGATGAAGATGACGACGGAGAGGAAGGAGAGGAGGATGAAGGAGAAGATGACTAATTGAACACTGATGGATTCCAGTCTTCTTGTTTTTTCCTTTTTTTAAAATTTTAATTTTAATTTTCTCCAGTCCCTGGGAGCAAGTTACAGTCTTTTTTTACCCTCTTGTGCTCAGTCACCCTGTTCTTGAGGTCTCTCTTCTCACACACCGTGGTTCTCAACTTTGTGGGGTGAAACCTTGAACGGAACACAGTGGGAAAAGGATCTCTACAACCTTCTGTTCTAAATTCATTTTGATCCCCTCCTGTCTCCACACTCACTTTTGGAATCAACACCACCACCGTGCTCTGTGGGAAAAAAGAAAACCCTCCACTCCCTTCACTCTGCTGGAAGCTGGAGGGGGCTAGGCCCCTGTGTAGTAGTGCATAGAATTCTAGCTTTTTTCCTCCTTTCTCTGTATATTGGGCTCAGAGATTACACTGTGTCTCTATGTGAATATGGACAGTTAGCATTTACCAACATGTACCTGTCTACTTTCTCTTGTTTAAAAAAAGATTAAAAAAAACTTTAAAAAATGGGGTATAGAAGGTCAGCAGAGGGTGGGTTTGAGATGTTGGGTGGGTTAAGCGGGCATTTGACAACATGGCTTTTCCTTTGGCATGTTTAATTGTGATGTTAACAGACATCCTTGCAGTTTAAGATGACACTTTCAAAAATAAAATTATCTCCTAATGAAAAAAAAAAAAGAAATACAATTAACCTTAAAGAGGGTTTATTACTGAATTTCGAAGATGAGAAAATAACGCTCTATATGGGAACCAAGAAAATGTGGTGCTAACTCTCCCTTCAGCTGCAGATTGATCGGAAAGACCTAACACTTTTATACAATGGAAAGCTACTCAGCTATAAGGAAGGAAAACCTTGAGGCTCTTGTAGGTGAATGTATACAACTTGAGACCAAGCTCAAGGGTAAAAATGTTCAGAACCATGTAGGTAAATAGTGGGTTGCCTCCCTAATCTAAAAGCCAAAGCAGTTAGTGGAATACAAACTGTACAATACACCCTGTGAAAGTGAAAGGGGAGGAATTGTCTAAAAAGAGAAGGCAGAGGACATTGTTAATCTTGTATCATGATTTGAAACCCATGTTTTCATCGCTCTGTTTAGTTTGGTTATATTCTGTTCCAATTTGTATACTTATGCTAGATTTGAGGACACTGACAGCTATTCCAAGGATAACAAGATATACTACGGTGACCATTTTTAATTTCTGTTAACTTAATCTGAAGCCCTGTCTGTATTGCTTTCAGTGCCTTTTTTGACTAATTTTATTTGAATCTGTTTTGTTTGATTGCACTCTTGACTGAATTTATTCGAATCTGTTGTTTGATAGTATCAAATCTGAGAGTACAGGCAACTACTCAGAAGGCAATAAGATTCACTATGATACCCATTATGGTTTGACTATTACCTACTTTTGAAGTCCTATAATGCCTCCAATGTTTTGCTTTTATTGGTTTTGTTCTGTACTGCTACGTTCAATTTTATTGTGCCTGATGATATGGGTAATTCTATGAAAGATAACAAGAGACATCATGGTAACCATTGTAGATCACCTTGTATTTTGGTTTGAGGTCTTATATTGTGTCCATGATTTTGTTTTGACCTGACTCCATTTTGATTTTTTTCTCATTTGGTTTTATTCTCCCCAAAATAAAATAAAAGGAACAAAAGAAGGGTTGAAGGGACAGCAGGGGAATGGAAAAAAAAGAAGAAACAAGATATATCATGTACAGGTACAAATTTCCTATGATGAATGTTATCATTATGTATATCTAAAATTCACCAATGAAATAAAAAATTCAAAAAATAAGTATCCTGCCAGACATGATGGCTCACTCCTATAATCCCAGCACTCGGGAGGCTGAGGCAGGAGAATTGTTGCGAGTTTGAGACTAGTCTGGGCTACAAAGTGAGCTCAAGGCCAGCCTAAACTGTAGTGAGACCCTGCTCAAAAAGACAAAAAAAGTATCCTTCTTTAATCATAGTAATATTCTTTGTCTCCAAAACTACTTTGATTCCTATAAATTTAGCAGTTCCAAGTTTCTTTCCACTAGAATTGACATAGTATAGCTTTATCAAACTTTTAAATTTTGTTTAACTTGTTCCTTTAAAACTAAGTACAGATGGAGGGATGGAAGAGGAAAGAGAATGGAGGGGAAAGAAAAAAAGAATTAAGATGAGTTATGTACATGTACCAACTGCACATTTTAAATGTAATCATTATGTACTGCAAACGTGTACTAATGAAATTAAAATTAAAAAGTCAATAGATATTTACTTAAATTGGAAATCAGAAGATTTCTCTGTTCTGAATTAATTTGTCTTTGAAATATTTCAATAAATTGTTTTCTTTCTTAAAAAATAAAAATAAGTGCATATATTTGGTTGGAGATGTGACTCTGAAGTAGAGTTCTTTCATTGTATGTGCAAGGCCCTGGGTCCAATCTCTAATACAAAATCAAAAATGAACCAAGTGTGTTTTTATAAAGAAGGATGTGGTTATGTCATGCATCTCAGCCCAATATGCCAACCTATGACTTTAAATTGGGGAATTCAGATAAATTGCATTTAATGTCATTATTGCCCCAATTTGGTTTGAGTCTAGTGTCTTTTTATTTGTCCCATCTGTTTTCCTTTTCTCTTTTTTTCTGTGTTCTTTTCATTAGTGGAGTATTTTTCTGATTCCATTTTATATTCTTTGCCAGTTTATTACCTATAATTTTATTTTATTATATTAGTGCTTGTTGTAGGATGCATGTTGTTCCTCCTTTTATTATTGTGGTCTACATTCAATTCATATTACATCACTTCTCACAATAACATGATATTTTCCCCTTCTAGCCTTAAGTCCATTCTCTACTATATATTTTGTTCTAACATGTATTATGAACATTATAGTACATTCTCTTTAACAATCAAATTCCTTGTAAAACATTTTAAAGAATAAAGATTTTTTAAAATACATTTATCTTTTTGTTACTATTTCTGGCCTTCATTTCTAGATGTAAATGTATATTTCTATGTAGTATATTTTCCTTCTTTATGAAAGAGTTTCTTTAATTTTCATATTGTATAGGTTTTCTAGTAATGGATTATTTTAGCCCTTGTGTATCTATAAAATATCTTTATTTTGCCTTAGTTTTGAAAGATACTTTTAAGAAAACCAAATATAAAATTTAATGTTGACATTTTTTCTTTCAGAACATTAAAGATATATCTTCACCGTCTTGTTACTTTGCTCCCAATGAGAAATGTTATCTATGTTTCTCTGTATGTAACATCCCTTTTATCAGTTACTGCCTTTAAAATGTTCTCCTTTGGGGGCCGGGTATAGCTCAGTGGCATAATCACCTGCCTGGCAAGCGAGAGGTAGTGAGTTTGATCACAAAGATTTTCTCTTTTTCACTGTTTTTAAGCAATTTGATTATTAATATGCATTGGTGTAGCTTTTCTCACTTTTCTTGTGCTTTTGGTTAATTTATATTCTTGGTTCTATGAGTTTGTACTTTTCATCAAGTTTGAAAAATTTCATCCATTAATTTTTCATTTTTTTGGTCTTCTCTTTTGAAACTTTCACTTATCCATCCACTAGTCACTTGAAATTGTTCCACAGTTCACTGACACTTTTATAACTTTTTAATATTTATTTTTATCACTGTGATTTATTTTGGATAACTTATATCACTATGCCATTCAATACACTAGTCTTCTCTTCTGCAAAGTCCAATCTACCATTAATTCTATCCATCATATTTTCCATCTCACAAATATTAGTTTTTGTTTCCAGAATGTCTACTTGAATTTTTTGTTAGATTCTATTATTCTGTGTAACTTTCTGAACATATGGAATACAGTTATAATGGCTATTTAAATGTCCTTGTCTGCTAATTCTTGCATCTCTATTAGTCTTAACACAGTACTGTTTTTTCTTGTCAACATAATTAATGTGTGTGATTTTTTTCCATTCTTTGCAATTTTTAATTGCAATACTAGCTAGATATTGTGGACTTTTTAATTGCATACTAGCTAGATATTGTAGACTTTTTAATTGCATATTAGTTAGATACTGTAGACTTTACCTTGTTTGGTATTGATATTTTTATATTCTTATAGACATTCTTTCATTAGTTCTAGGACATACAATATGGCTTATGTCTAGATGTGCCCTCAAAGCTTTAAGCAGTCATAGGGATTCTTTGGAGGTGGCTGAATCTAGAGTGTGTGGCTGATTGGGAGTGCAATACTGGGATTAAGGATCCTGGGATTAAGAGTGGGTGATTGCTGGATCAGGCCACTGATTGAATCCCAGCAGACCGGATACAATATAAGAGATAAAAAGATGCTTTTCTCTCTCCCTCTCTCTCTTTCCCTCTCCCTCTCTCTCCCTTTCCCTTTCCTTCCCTCTCTGTCCTCTCCTTCTTGCTCTCCCTCTTTCTCTCTCTCTCTCCCTCTCTTCCTCTCTTTGTTCCCCCTCTCCCTCCCCCTTCCCTCCCCCCTCCCCCTTTCTCCCCTCTTGTTGCTTTGTTACAGTCTGGCCACCATGAACTGTTCTCTTCTGCTAAGCCAGCCTGCCTTAGAGCCAGCTGATTATGTACTGACAGAACATTTCCTCTAATTTGGGGCATTGAGTATTTTGTTTCAACGATGAGAAAAATAACTAAGACGGGCATAATTAAGGTACTTGGAAATAGTTTGATCCCTTTGCATTACACTTTTAATTTTGTTACAGAACTAAAATAGTATATAATTGAACTCTGTTTTCCACTAGTGAAGCTACATTTTGTGTTCTCTACCTAATGTTCCATGATTTTTGAGGTTTTCTAGTGTGGCTGGTAGAAAGAGGCATTATTTTTGATCCTGCATTTATCCTAGACACTGTTAATTCTAATTATTTTGGGTGATTCACTACCTAGACTTGGACACTTTCCTCATATATATGATATGATTTGATCAGTTCTCAACCTGAATGCTGAGGGAAATCTTTGTAAATATATGGAGTTTTACCTCTGTAGCTGTCTCTTATCTGTTACTCTCTCTTGCATATGCTAACCAACTTTGTCTCCTGAAATTCAGTCTTGTCCCTTCAATGAACTACAGCTCAGAAAGCTTCTCAGGGCAATGCACTGGGACAATCTTTAGGTTCACTTCATTTGTTTTTAGTTACTCAGGGTTCACTGTTCTTCATTACTTTATCTCTGGACCTGCAGTGTCTTCAAAACTATTTCATATATAGTAGTCAAAATGTTTTTTGTCGTCTCAGCTGTGAAGACAAATCTGATGTTTTTGCTTTATATTGTCTACAACAGAAAAAGAAATATTTGCTTTAACTGAGGTGTTTTACATGCAACAATATGCACTATTCATGTGTGTTCAGTTTAATTATTTACATGTGTACAATTACCAAACAGATCAAGATATTAAACTTTAGAGCACTCCTAAAAATTTCTCTTATTACTGTGTTTTATTAAAAGGTAGCTATTTTGTGGGTTTTTTGAAACTTAAAAAATCTTATGTTAGAGACTCTGAAGGAGCCTGAGGCAGGAGGATTGCTATGAGTTCAAAGCCAGCCTGGGCTACATAAGAGAGTCCAAGGTCAGCCTGAACTACATAGTGAGACCTCGCCTCAAAAAAAATCCAAAAAACAAAGTATTACTTATTGCCAAATGGGTATACACCTATCATCTTAGCAATGTGGAAGCTAAGGCAGGAGGATCAAAAGTCCAGATCCAGCTTAGGGAAAACAGGGAGATCTTGTCTCAAAATGAAAAAAGGCTCAGGGTATATACCTCAGGGATACAGCATCCTCTGGGTTAAATCTCCAATTTAGTCACTTGCCCCATAATAAAATATAACCAGCAGAAAAAGAGAGGGAGGAGAAAAGTATTTTGTATCCATTAAGATATATATGGGCTGGGGAGAACCAGGAAGGAAGGCATACAGTCCACCTGTGCACCAGCAGTGGCCCTGATGACTGGGATGAATCAGGAAGGAGGCCACCCCCCACCCACAGTGAGCAGCCAGTGTTCTGGCTGGGAGAGAAGACCCCACTCTCCACCCCCATTAAGCAACTAGCTTATTTGGAGGAAAACAGGCTGAGATGATAACAACTGAAATAAAGAAACATCCTAACACTTATATTGTTTGATTGATTTTGCAAGCCTAAACCCAATAGTCTGAGCAACTATTTAGAGGATAACAATATGTGATAGAGTAACTATTGTGGATTTCCTACTGTCTTGTCACTGTTTTATTTTGTTTCATTTTATTGTTCAGTTTTATTCCTTTTAAAATTAAAAATGATAAATTGTAAAGTGCTTAATAAGCACTGAGTAGAAATAAAATTATGCAAATTAAAAAATCTTAAGTTAGAGTCAGTATAAAGCTGAACAATTGTATTGCTACTACTCAACTATCAATCCCTGTCTTCCAGAAGTAGATTCCATTTCAGGGGTTTCCTCTCTTATCCCTCTCTCTTCTTTTTATATGGCCATTACAGAGTATATAATTTTTGTCAAAGCATATCAGGGTCAAATATTGAAATTTTCCCAGTTAGCATTAAAGTCCACTCTGATCTCATTGCTCACTGTTACCAGTTATTTGTCATTCCCATTATAGTATTCCAGTAGGTAAAAGGGAAACTAAGTAATGTAAGTGAAACTATAATCATGACTCAGATAATGAAAAGCAGCCTGATGCTATGGAAAAAGTACGGGTATACTATTTTATGCTTAGAAAATAAACAATCTTTATTTTTAGGTCAGTTTTTTCCTGAATTTCTAGTGCAATTATTACTTCTATGTAGTGCTACTTACTCTTCCTGAGATTTGTGCCATTATTTTATACAATCACATCTATATATGCTATAAACCCAATAATATTTAACTGCTAATTTTGCCTATTACTGTATCTAGTGGTAGGCCTTATAAAGAATCTAAGAGATGACAGGTGAGTAATTTTATGTTATAGTGTTTGTTATATTAACTTTTAAAAAGTGTTTTTGGTTCTAGGGATTCAATCTAGGGCTTTCTGCATGCTACGTACATGACCTACCAATGAGCAACATATACAGCTCTGTTACACTAACTTTTAAATTTATCATCTCAGTTTCTAATTTGTTCACATGAATTCAAGTTACTATCTAGGTGATTCCTTCATTGTAATAAGCTTTGCTCCCACCCACATTTCATGTGCTTCTACTGGGTATTATACTGTATTTATAAATTTTATAGCTTCCTCCAAATTATATATGTCTTGATATAATTCATTTTTAAACGAGCAGAGAAAACGATAAAGTTAATGACAACTTTTCTGAATGTCAGATACCTTGTAATTTTATTTTCTTTTAGCACTTTGTATATATAATCCTCCTGTCTTTTGGCTTCTATTGTTTCTGATGAGAAGTGAATTTATAGTATTGTTAGAATCCTTTGTATATGATGAGGGTTTTTTTCCTTCTTTTTGTTCGTTTGTTACTGTGCTCTTGTTTTCTGAGACAGGGTCTCTCTGTATAGTTCAGGTTGGTCTTGAATTCACTGTATAACCTAGGCTGGCCTCAAACTTAGCACAATTCTCCTACCTCAGCCTTATGAGTGCTGGGATTACAGATATGCACTACCAAACTTGGCTTATTTTTATCCTACTTTCACTGTTTTCTTTTCCATTCAGCATTTTTCTGTTTATGACTACTTTTCTGATTATTATGCTTGGAGTTCATTGTGCTTCTTAGATGTTCAGATTAATTTTTTAAGTAAAAATTGGAATTTGTCACACATTTCTTTGAATACTTTGTCTGCTCCCTCTTCTCTTTTTTTCTTCTTCTTCTTATTGTACAGCTCTTATGTATATATTAGTGGAATTAATGTTACCCCACCTTTCTCTGAGGCTGTGTTCATTTTTATTCATTGCTTTTCCTTTTTATATCTTAAGATGGAAAAATTCCAGTTGATTTGTCTTCAAATTTGTTGATTTTCCTTTTTCCTGCCCAAGTTACTATTGAGCTTCCTTTCCAAAGTTTTCACTTCCCTTAATGTACTTTATCAACTCTGAAATTCTTAGCTTTTTGTTCCTTAATTTCTATATCCTAATTGATATTCACTATATTTTTTGAAATGTTATCAACCTACCTGCCAGGTTCAGGCCAGCAAACAGTGGAAATTGAATGAAAGCATGAAAGACAGAGAATACCTTTGTCAGAGGGCCCTGAACTGTGTCAAACTTCCAGATTTATTGAGTAACAACAAAGCAAAGAGTTCTGCTTAGTGCAGATGTTTGTTTTAGATAGCAAGGAGGCAAGCAATGCATAGTAACAGTTTGGTTGAATAATTAACTTTTATCTGATTGTCCCCTACAGAGTGCTTTTGCTTTCTATCTTTGCATGAGGGGCCAAAACATCCCATATTCATGATGTTTTGGCTTCTCAGATTTAGTAGTCTTTCACCTTCTGAGTCAACTGGAATAGACATTGATTCATTTGGTATCACAAGGAACTCCACACCTACTTCATTTCTATCTTTATATACGGTTTCCTGTGGTTCTTTGAATTTATTTATAATGGCCAATTTAAGATATTATCTGAGCTGTATGTATGTTTAAATGTGTGAGATAGATAACCATATTACTAAGTTTTTGTTGGATCATTGAACAGAATGGTTTGTACCACCATTATTTGAGTGCCCGTCCACTTTTTATGCTTAGATTTTGTAACTTGAACAATTATTTCTAAAATGACAATATGTAATTTATCAATTGCTGATTTCTTAGTGTTACTATTTTTTGAAATTCTGTATTATTTCTACCTTTTTTCTGTTTTTTTCTTTAAATTAAAAAATATATTATCTATTAATGAGGAACATCTCACTGGCAATTTCTGTTACCACTTTTTAATTCCTGTACATGAGTCACATGTTCCTATTTCATTGTATATCTCATAAGTTTTGAATGCTTTATTCTCTTTGTTCATGATCTTTCTGTCTAGCTGTCTTCCTGTATTGGTATCACTCTGTGCTATTAGGTTCTACTACTTGCTGGCTGATTTGCTCAATTGTTTTTGAAAATACCTTGGGGCATAAAATACAGTATGTTCCAATGAAATTCAACCTTTCCCAGAGATAGTTTTTAAGGCTAATCTCTGAAGTTTATTCTGACTGCAGGAAGATTCTTGATGGCTATCCCTTTATTTCATTCTTTTTTTGTAAAACTAGCTTGTTTATAGCTTATTTTGTTGCTTTCATGAATTTACCAGGCTATTCTTAATGCTTAGCTTCAAAAACATGGTTTTTGAAATTATTCTTAGGCTTGAACTTACCATATGCTTCTCCATATAAAATCAATTTTATTGGCAATTGTTTAAAGCTCTCTGTTCTTATAGCCAGTCTTCCTCCTAGACAAAATCCTTGTACTTCTGCCCTGGAGTTTGGAGTGGGGACTATGGACTACCTCTTTGAGAGCAAAGTCCCTGTTTTATGGGCTGAGTACTGGGACAGGGCAGTAGCCTATAGTGCAGTCAACTTCCTTATACCAATGTGAAACCTTCCCTCTATGAGTAAATCTGGGCAAAAGATATTAAGATCTCAGCATTTTTGACCTTTCATAGTTGAGGTGCAGTCTCTACCCCAAAAGCAGTGATTGGGTTGAAAAAGGGTTCCCTGAATCTTTTAGCTACACTCATTGGAATTTAGGCTTTTTATAACATGGAGCTTGTATGATGGGTGAGAAATACTACAGCTGGTAGCCCCTGTCCTTTCTGGGTAAAGAAAACATAGCTCTTGACTTTAGGACTGGAGAAGAAGCCATATACACTTGATCAACAAACCCAAATTGTAGTTTTAATCACACTGATCATGACAGGGAAGGGAAGAAACAAGCTATGGCTCAAGTGCTATAGACTTTAATCATTCTCACTAAACTTTACATTTTCTTAAATGCTTTTTTGGCTTTAAATTCTTAGTGAAATTTCCAGAGGCTTCAAGTGGCTGTTTTATTTTATTAAATTTTTATTTTTCATTTTTTGAGACAAGGTTTAGGCTGATCTTAAACTCACAATGTGGTCCAAGCTAGCCTGAAACTCACAGGAATCATTTTGCTTTAGTTTCCTGAGTGCTGAGAATACAAGTGTTTTCCCACCAAACCTGGCTAAGTGGTTGGTTTAAAAATAATTTTATTAGTTATAGATTATAGGGTCTACAGAGTCTATAGAGCTCCCTCACATTTTTCCAGAAGTCTAAACTTTTGAATATATAAATGTTGAGGCTAATGAATATCTTTGAGGGCATTCAAATTCAGTAAGGAATCAACAAAGGAGAAGGCAAAAAGTTGTTGAACAAATGGATTTGGTTACACAGAGTTCCAAGTTACATGTAGATTTTTTTGATCATGGCTAATTGGAGTTCTATATGCCTCACTTATCTGTACATCAAATTCTTTTTCCCAGCTAGGGAAGTTTTCTGCCATGATGTCTTTAATTTGTTGGGGATGAGAAGTTGCTTTCTGCTTGGCCCAGCTCCTGGTTTTTTGACACTAGCCCATAGTGTTTTCTGTGACTCTTAGTGAATCTCAGTCTTGGAATACCAGGAAGGAGAGCTGGTAAGAACAATTATGTCACTTTGGCAAAGTGGTACAATCATCAATAACAACAGTAACCAACATAGCCTAGAAAATGACAAACTGAGGTAACCATTACTTTGTCACCTTTAACCATATGAACCAGATTTGTGGTTATATAACAAAATCTAAAACAAAGCAGAAACTAGTAGGTAGTAAATAAGCCTTCAACATGCTAATTTTACCCTCAGGGGAGAAAATTTAAAAAGGGGTTGGGGAAAAAATAGAAAAACAGAACAGGAAGAGATTAGAAGCAAGACTGGAGGACAAAAAAGGATCGTGCAGACTTATGGAAACTAGTGCAGAAGACAGAAGGGAAAGAGAAAAGGAAGAAATAAAAGGAATAAGAGAACAGAACATAACCACAAAAAACTAGAAACCATGTTCACACTCATAACAACAAGATCAAACAAGGAGGGAAAAAAACAAGAAAAGAGAGAGAAAAAAAATGTACACTTCAAGGTTTGTCTCTGCTATCACTGGTAGACAATGTGAAGAGATGGAGTTCAGATCCATGTTTATTTATCCCAGCAAGCCAGAACTAGCTTCACAGTGGGGTAATGGATAATCTCAGAGAGCCTGAACCTTTATTTTCCCTGAAGTTCAGATGGGTTTCTAGTTGTGATGTTGAGACCAGACCTATTCTGCCCACAACAGTTAGTGTACCTTCTGTGGGGTTGAACTCAGTTGGAGCTGCTAGATAGAACCAGCAGTTGTTCTCAGTTCTGAGCTCTGTCAGTACCTTTCCATGAGATCTCCCAACCAATTACCCTCTCCCATGGGATGTCAGATCCCATAGTCCTCACTGCCATCCAGTGCAGTCCTCCATGTCCACTGCTCTATCTCCCCATAGAGGCCTCTGGAGTTGCCAGCAGTCCCTGTGTGTTCACAGGTTTGAACTGCTCCACTCACCCAGAGACTTCTGACTCAGATGCCATCTACTACCTCATTCTTCTATGTTGAAGTTTCTCTCTTTGCTCTCCCAGTGAGCTTCATTTCTTGCTTCACGGCCTTCCCAGATCAAGGAGCCCCACTTTCCTCCTTCCTCCTTTCTTATGTTGCAATATTCCAGTGTTTGGACAATAAATTTCAGAAAGGCTCTTTCTCTGTTGATTACACTCTGTCATCTTCCTGGAAGTTCACAGAGGAATTAGTCAAAATAATTTTGAAAACGAAGAATGAATATGAAGATACCATATTACTTGACATTAAGATTTACGTAAAACCATCCTTATCAAGATAGCACATTATTGGTTAAGAGATGATTATAGAAGATAGTGCTCAGAAACAAACCCTCAAAAATATGGTGAACTAGGGTAGGGGATTTAGCTCAGCAGCACAAGTGCCTGAGTGGCAAGTGTGAGATTGTGAGTTCAAAGCTCGATCCCCAGTCAAAAAAACAAATATATGTATATATATATATATATATATATATATATATATATATATATATACATATATATGGTGAACTGATATATATATATATATCTCACAAGAAAATCATATTACCTGTTAGAATGGTAGTAAAAGTATATAAAAGTATATGAAGAATATCAAGTGCTGACAAGAATGTAGAGCAATTAGAAATCTTATATGTTCCTGGTGGGAATGCAAAATGGTACAGCCAGGTAGAAAAAAATATTTTGACAGTTTTTTTTAATAAAGTTAAACATCCATATCCTGTATGTTTTTTCTTTTTTTATTAATTAAGTTTTATACCATATGTTTTTACTAACAATCCAACTGCTAGGCACTTCTTTTGAGAACTTCAAATTTATATTCATGCAAAAACCTGCATATGAATGTTACAGCTGCTTTATCCCAAAAGCTGGAAACTATTCAGTTGTCTTTAAATGGGTGAATGAATAAATAATTTTTGTTACATCCATAAAAAATCTGTTAAGTGATTAAAATACGCAACAATTTGAATAAATCTCAAAAGCATTCTAAGTAAAAAAAAAAAACCAAACAAAAAAACCCCTGTCTCTAAAAGTCATTTATTGTGTGTTGACATAGAATAGATTGATCTTTGCCAGTATTTAGGGATGGTAATCATTATGTGGCTGAAATAGTATAGCATCAGTATTGGCTTTGTGGGGCTCTGGGACTGTTCTGGATTGCAGTGTGGTCACAGGATTCTATTACTGTGTTAAGGCTAGTAGAATTACATGCACTAAAGAAATCATTCACTTTAAGTTAATTTAAAGGAATGAAGAATCTTTTTATATATTAATGTGAAATGCATGCTTACTTAAAATAATACATCTTTTAGCTAGTATGTAACATATATATGTTATAATATATATATAAAATATACTTATAGAGTAAATCTTTTATTGTTTATAGTTACACTTCATTTATTTTTTTAATTGTATTTAAGGAGAAAAAGAAAAAAACAGAAAAAGGGTACAAGTTATACAGAATTTCAGAAAAACTAAACAGTAAGAAATCACCAGTTAATAGATTACATATTGTCATCTTAGAAATAGTTGTTCAAGTTACAAAATTAAAACATATAAAGTGGACGTTCAAACAGTGAGACTGCAAACAGCTCTGTTCAATGATCCAACAAAACTCAGTAATATGGTTATCTATCTTATACACTTAAATATACATGCAGTTATATTTTTTAGAGCACTTTCTTTTCCTCTCTTTTGTACAATGACAATTACACATTTTGGGTTTTATTACTCCCACAGTTCTTATTACTTTTTTTTAAGATAGTAAAACCAAATGTGACATAACAGAACAGAGTCAGTCAAATCAAAAGGATGGACATAATACATAATGTAAAAACAAAATACAAGGTGATCAACTATGGTTACCATAATGCCTCTTGCTATCTTAAAAAGAATTGCCTATATCATCAGTTGTAATAAAATTGAACAAAACAGTATAGAATAAAACTGAAACATTGGAGACATTACAGGATTTCAAAAGAAGACAATAGTCAACCAGAATGGGTGTCATAATGAATCTTTTGTCTTCACAGTTGTTGCCTATACTTTTGAACTTGATACTATCAAGCAAAACAGAATAGAGGAAAATTAGTCAAAACAAGATGGTGAGAGCAATACAGAGTTTCAAATCAAGTTAATAGGAAATCAAAGTAGGTTACTATAGTATATCTTACTATCTTTCATTCATTTTTCCCTTAATTAAAAAGATAAAAATAAAAAAATAAATAATAAAAAAGGACATGAAGATAAAAGAGGGCATAACAACAAAACAATGCAGGTAAAAACATAACAATTTAAGCAAAATAGTGTTTCACCACAAGATATCCCAACATAAACGTAATTACCATAGTGTCTCTTTCCTTGAAATCTTTGAGTATAACTTCGTATATTGTAGCACCAAACAAATCAAGACAATGTAAAACCATTCAAGAGAATGACAGTATTACAGGGTATTTAGAACCAACTACCAGAAAATAAACAATGGTTTCTGTATAATCTCATTGTCTATAAAAGTTTTTGTTTATATTATCACATGTAATAAAATCCAATAAGATACAACATGTTAAGACCAATGGAGACAGAAGAACAAAAGCTTGATGGGACTTCAATACAAGATGATACTAAATCAGCACTAGCTATTATGATGTCTTATTTTCTCCAAAATAGCTATTCCTACCATCCAACCTTCTCTGCCTCATTTCTGTTGAGCTCTTTTTCTGTCATTAGTAGTCAGTTTGTCTTCTTCATTTCACTTTCTGCTCCATTCATTGTGGCCTCTCTGCCACTGTTTCTGGAATCTTGGTATTTTTCTCTTTTAGAATGTCCTGCAGTATTCTCTGTAGAGTTGAATTGGTGGTTGCTTATTCCCCTAGTTCCTCTTTATCCTGGAAGCACCTTGTTTTTCCATCCATTTCTAGGTACAGTTATGCAGGATATATCAATCTTGGCTGGAGCTTATTATCTTTTAAAGTTTGAATTATTTCCCCCACGCTCTTCATGATTTGATGGTTTGTGCTGAGAAGTCTGCTGTAATTGTGATGGGTGTTCCCTTGTAAGCAATCTGTTTCTTGTCTCTGACGACTATTAATATTCTGTTCTTATACTGGATTTCTGGAATTTTGACTATCATGTGCCTGGGTGTAGCTCTGTTTGGGTTGTAGGTGGCTGGGGTCCTGTATGCCTCATACATCTGAGTATCTTTTCTAAATTAGTAAATTCTCCTGGATTATTTCTGTGAATAGCCTTTTTAGTTTATTTGTTTGTGTCCCTACTTCTTCTTTTATGTTCTTAATTCTTAAGTTATAGATCCTCTTATCATCTTCTAGGCTTTGTATTATTGTTATTTTTTTCCTTGTTATTTTTAAGAAGCTTTTCATTTCATGCTCCCACATTACAAATCTGCCCTCCAGTTCAGATAGTCTATCCTTAGTTGTTTCAAGCTGTTATGCGAGCTTTCAATAGAGTTTTTAGTTTCCTGGTAATCTCTTTGAACCCGCTTCATGTATTCTGTGTTTTATCTATTTTCTCCATCACAAAATTCTCCCCTTTTTTCTGTTCTTCCATGCCACCATCTGTTTCTCCTTGGACAGTGCTTAGCATTTCTCTAACTATTCTACTTATACTTTGCTTTAGGTCATTAAATACTTCACTTTTGAACTCGTCTATGAGGCTCCGGAGGTATCGCTTTATGTCTATTGGTGCAGTGTCTGATATTGCACGTTTTCAGTCCTCATTCTCCTTTGCATTTTCCTTTCCTGGATCAGTGTTCTCAGGATTGGGGACTGCGGACCCTTTCTTTTTGCTCCCTCTTCCCATACTTTTTGTTCCTTCCATACAAACGTATATAGGAGGCCCAGTTTCTTCTTTGTCACTTACAGTTTGTTTGAATCCGCCGGCTAGGTGTTCCCACCCATTACAGTCTACTAGGGAGACACAGACTTGGGCAACCTCTGCTGGGCCTGCCCTTCCAGGTCAACCTACTGAAGGCTTCACTGCTAGGGTGCACCACCAGGCGCGGGGACCTGGTTTGGGCTAGCCTACTGGGTCTTAGTCAGCGGCATCACCGAAGCCAAGCACTCCCTACCAATCCTGCTTGAGAGGAGAATATGCCACCTAAAGTCACTGTACCATCCTATTCTGGCTAGTCTGCCCGGTCCCAGAATGTCCTCTGTTGGAGCCACCTATTCTATGGAAGGGTCCCTGTTTCTCTCACTCACTGCAGGTCGATGCAGGGCTCCCTGCCAGTCCCGCTCTCAACGCTGTTTGTGCTGATTCCCGCTCTCAGAGCTTTTGCGTGTCTCTCTCCCTGTTGTGCCAATTCAAATGCAGCAGCAGTGTCAGGAAATTCAAAATGTGGTTTCCAGAGGCACAGGTTCCATCTTCTGTGCTGAGAGTTTATCTGTTCCAGTTATAGCACCAGGTTTGTATTTCCAGTTGGTTTCTCTCAGCTTAGTTCATTCCTGGATCAGCAGGGTTTATCTCCCCTTGCTTAGGACTCCTCACACCACACCATTTCTGGATTCTAAGCTGGCTATCTCAGAGAGCCTCTATAGCTGCTGTTATCTATCTCCCCTGTTCTCCCAGAAGACAGTTATATTTTAGATATATATAATGATCAAAGTCACCATAAGGAATTTCATAAATCCATACATAAAATACATAATCCATACATAAAATACTTTGATTTCTTTTTGCTTTAATACGTTTTCCACCTTTCAACCCTTCTTTCCCTCCCTATTTACAAAGCTTTGTTTCCATTTTATTGTTTTTATTAATCGTTTTTCCTTTTTTCTACCTTCCTTTCCTCCTTATGCCACACTAGTTCTTCTTCCTCTTCAAAAATTTGACAAAATCTATTGTGCATGGGTCCTTATTTACTCTTTCAGTTTCTCACACCAGGGAGGCAATACAGTGTTTGCACATGCGAGTCCAGTTTATTTCACTGAAGAGTATGGTGTTAAGTTGCATCCATTTACCTAGAAATGTCTGAAGTTTATTCTTCTTTATGGCAGAGTAGTACTCTAATATATATGTTCATTTCTTGGTTGAGGGACATTTGGGTTGTTTCCAAGATTTAGCTATTACAAACTGTACTGCTATAAACAAGGTTGCACATATATTGCTGAGGTGTGATGTTTTCAGTTCTTCTAGGAAAACACCCATAAGGGAATGGCTGGGTCAAGTGGAATTTCTAATTCTAGTTTTCTGAAGAATATCCCTACTGATTTCCACAGTAATTGAACAAGAGTAAATTTTTTTTTAAAGCATAGGTTGCCCATAAGAAGAAATGACATGGCTGGGAGTCAGGTATAAGGTGGAGAATTTTTATTGTATTTTATTTTCTCTCACTTTTTGGTAATTGTTTTTAAATTATTCTTTATTTTCCATTATGATATGTGATACATGCAAAATAATAGAAGTAAATTTTTAAAATAATAACCAACAGTATAATGAATACTCTTGAATCATCTCTCAACTTAAGAATATCATTACTAACAAAGCTATTTAAGCTATGAGATTATCCCCACCTCGCCTCACCTATACCAGAGAGAAACAGTATCTCACAATGCATGTCTTTCTGTTTACCTACATATATAGTTTTTTTTTAACAGATAATAAGAGGGTTTTTTTGTCCTATTCTATTTTCTTTTTCTACTGGTGTGAATTTGTGCATTTTTCCTTATCCTATTTTCTGACACTCTGCTTCTGCCATTTCAATGGTTATTCTTGAAATTTTATTTTTGTTGTTTAACTTAGCAGTGTCTAAGCTTCAAAAGCATATTAATACCACTCTCAAGAAATTTAATTCTGATTTACAACCCTTCCTGAGTTTTGTGATAGTTTTCTTCATAGTCACCTTTTTCTTTTGCTCCACAACTCAGTTCTCACTATTATGATTATTTTTTGAGCCAGTGTCTTGTTTATCCTCCCACCCTTCTTCCTTTCTTAGATAGAGTCTGTCACTCTCTACATTGTTCAGTCAGGGCTGGAATTAGGTGAATTCTCTAGTGTCAGCCTCCTGAGTGCTGAGATCACAGGTGTGCACCAGCATGTATGGCAATTATTATGATTTTATAATACTATATTTGTTTTTTAGACTGATACATGTACTCATCATTTTACTTGTTTTCCATAACTTTTTCAGACTCTACTTGTAGAATCGTTTCTCTGACTCTACTTGTGGAATCGTTTCAGCCTGTAGGATAGTAGTTCTCTACCTCTTCTGTGCAATAGACACTTTAATGAGCTCTACAGATATTACATATATTGCATATGATATGCCTTGCCTTACCCCTAAAGTTTAGATTCATTTTTGCATTGTTATTGAATAAAAGAAAGACAAAAATCTCTCCTAGTGAATCTGAAGGGCACCTGGCATTGAAAATTGTTTATAAAAATAAAAGTTGTTTCATTATATCGATTTTTAAAAGTTCGTGCCAGGGATTTAGCCCAGCAGCATAAGCACCTGCCTGGCAAGCGCAAGGTCCCTGTTACAGAACAAGGAAGTTTATTATGTTATTTGACTTATTGCTTGTCTTGTTTTCTAACACATAAGATTTTTTTCAGTGCCCCAAATAATGATAGCCACATAGTACCTGACCAAAAACAATGTTGAATGAATGATACAAAGTTGATAAGAATAAGATAGAATGCTAGTATCGGAGGAGTTGTCTGGTTTGGGTTAGGGCAGGAAAGGTAGGAAGCTTTTATGAAAGAGATGAAATGTCAGCTGACTTTTAAAAGGTATGTAAGTGTGAAAGTGCAGTAATTTGAGACTTTGTTGAACTTTGCAAATAAGGTTATGGGGCTTAGGAGAGGAGAATCTGAGGGAAGAAGATTCTGAGAAGAGAGACAAAGAGGGAAATAGGGAAGAAAGGAGGCAGGGAGGGAGGAGGGAGAGAGAATGAGTAAGAGAGAGATTAACATCATCAAAGCTTTTGTAGTAATGCTAGGGAGTTTGAGATTGAGCAGAAATATGGAATAAGGCCTGAAATGAGATAACAATATGGTGACTGAGAGAAATGCTTTAAGTCTATAAATGCTGCTCATGCATCATTTTTTCCTAGAGTTGTCTTGGAATGGTAGCCCCATCCCACTTCCTCAGCTCACATTACTGCTATCCTACTTCGCTGTTTTGTTTCTAAGATTTTACTTCTTTTTTTTTTTTTTTTTAATTTTTGAGAGAGATTCTCACTGTGTTGTCCAGGCTAGTCTGAAATTCCCAGGCTTAAGTGATTCTACAGCCTCAGGATCCCTAGTGCTGGAATTTCAGATGTATGCTGCCCCACCTAGCTTGTCTGCATTTTTTTGGTAGCCATTGTTACCATTTAGCATGTATTGTTCTTAAATATACTATTATTCTGTGGAAGGCAACCATTACACACAAGGCCTGTCCCTTTTTGATCTCTTATATATCTAGCCTCATCTATTATCACTTCTCTTTTCACTCTGTAGTTCAACTCTGCTGTTGCTTTTCACTTTTATACATCTGCTCAATCATTCATTCAACATGAAATAAATCTTTATGGGGCACTCTTCAGGACTCCAAGATTTTTAGGTCTGTAGGATTTATTGTCCGTGAGATGGTTATAGTTCTTTGCTGTCTGTACTTTACTAATTATTCTTATCACCTTAGAATGCTGTTAATTGTGTATGTTCCCGGGAAAAGCATCTTAAAATGTAGAATTGTATATTATTCTTTGTATGGGCAGTATCAGAAACAGAAACCTTGAATTGAATGTGTATTCAAAATATGGTAGTTGAATGAAAAAAATTTTTTGGTAGCACTGGAGATTGAACCCAGGGGATTGTGCAAGTTTTCCATCACTGAACTACACTCCCAGCAATTTTTACTTTTTTTTAAATTTTGAGACAGTGTCTCACTAACTTTCCCAGGCTGTTTTTGAACTTTCTGCATGTTGAACTCAGGGTTTGGGAGGAGAACAATTAAAATCAGGACACGGAATTTATAATATTATTTTATGATGATGACCCAGAGTTTAACACAAGAAAGTGCAGGAAATCTGTCTACAACACTAAAGATTCAGAATATTCAGCCAAGGGCCTAGATCTCACAGCAGTGTCCTGCATGAGTCCAGGTGAAAATCTAGAGTCCATAACAATGACTCCTCGGAGTCCAATTGTAGTTCTAAAGCTCATGAGTAGACTCTCATCAGTCTGTTTTTTTTTTTTTTTGTCTTTTTCCTTTTTGTTGGTACTGGGGATGGAACTCATGACTGCCTGCTTGTAAGGCAGGTACTTATGTCGCTGAGCTAAATTCCCAGCCCCCAGTCTGTTTTAAGGATCCATGCTGGGAAGGCCTAAAGGTCAGCAGTGGAAGGTTGAAAATCAATATAGTGGGATGAAGGAGCTGTGCTGGTAGGTTGAGGGTTCTACATTGGAGCAGAGAAGTCATTCTCATAAAAAGAACCAGGGATGCCCTGAAGAGCACTACAGCCATTTCTTAGCGATATGGAGTTTCGAGGTCCTCCAAAGATAAAAACCGTCGAACATGCCAGAAAGGCAGCATGGCGATTGTGTCCTAGAGCTTAAATGGCACATGTCTTCCCCTCCAGAACCAGAAGTGATGCTTCATGGACGACCACAGCTACCCCAAAGCGAACCACAGCTGCTCTCACCAACAAGGTCCCAAGCTCCTCCGATGATAAAGGTCAAATTCACATTGGGGAAGCTGGTCATGGAGAACCAATAGCTCAAACAGCAACACTTAGAGAAATCCACAACACCTCACTAGTCTTCTCCACATCTCTATTTATGCTGGCAACTTTCCTCAGGCAGAATGTCTACACTCAGATTTGATTTAGTTCAGCTGGTATTAAATTGACCATCATTTTTTAAATCCATAACACTATTCTTCTGCCTCAGCTTTAAAGTAGCTGACATTACAGGCATGCACTATTATGCCAGCTGAAATTGTTGAATTGTAAAAATATTGGCGAAGGGAAGAACCTTATGCTAGTCACCATCATTGTCCTGACTACATTTTGATCATTTATTCATTCAACAAACATTAGTAAATACCTTTCACTTTCAGTCCCTAGGTTGTGGGCTCCCAGTGCAATGCCTCTGGGTGTAGCATAGTGTGTGAGACATGGTAGGTGCTAAGTGTATACTTGTGGAGTTACTGAAAATAACCCAAACAGTGGAGAATTGTGGTATGGATTTTAGGCCAAAAAGAGCTTTCTGGAAGTAATGGCAGTAATACTAAACTTGTTTTGAAGGTCTCCAGTCAGATTAAGGTTTATTCTTAATATTGACACGTTTTTTATTTGTTTTCTTTCTTGAGGAATATGTATGTTTACAGGAATACTTTCTAAATGAATCCGCTTTTATTTGGAAATTTGAATGTGGCAGCTAACTCTCTAGAAAACATTCAAAGATAAAAATTATTTCAGATTTAAGATTTTAAAAAACCATTACAATTATAATATGCCACTAATAAAAATAATTTTTTCAGAATAAACAAATATGGTAAATATGTAATGATAGACATCTTAATGAGATAACAATATCTGAGGTAAGGGACTACGCTGAAGGAAGATATTTCGATATATGTAAGGCTAATCAAAGAAGGGTGACAAATTGTATGCTGGCGTTTGGCAGAAATTTAGTTCCTGGGATGACTAAAGCCAGGATTTGTAAATTTACGGATTCCTTCTTCCAGCTAGTTCCATCACTGTCCATATTTGGATTGGCTAATGACAGAACCAATGAGAGAAAGCATTGAAGCCGTTGCTAGAGCGGCACCGGAAGTTGCCTAAAGTGAGTGGGGGGGAAGAACGTGGGGGGCGGGGCGAAGGAGGGGCTGTGGACGCTAAAACTTCCGCTCATCTGAAGAAGTTGACTCTTCCGGTCACGCTGTGGTGGCTGCCTTCTTCGTGTTGGTGAGTGTAAATATGAATCTCCGTATATCCTGAGAAAGCTTTCGTTTTAACAGGGGGCGGGGAGGATACGAATTCAGTGACAAAGTATGTTGTATGAAGGATGATTCTGCCACTTCTCTCCTCAGAAACGCGCACCCCCTAACTCGCGCGCCTGCTGCAGTTTCTGACTCTTGTTTTATCCTCCTGACCTCGGTCGCGTTTCACGGTCCTCTTCATTGTGGGTCTCCTTCGCTAATCTTTTTGAGCCTGGATTATTCTCTCTACCACAGATATTTCCTTCCACTCGCACCCCCCACCCTCCTCTAGCCTCATTTTAGCTTCCGACTTTTCAAAAACACTTTCCTCCACTCTTCGCTTTTTTTTTCCTCCTTCCAAGCCCCGTGGTTTGTTTCCCTTGCAGTCTTTTGGTCTTTTCTGCCCCTCTCATGCAGAAGCCAGTGAATTAAGACATTTTTTCAAGAGCAGATGCGACTTCAAGGTCAAAGTTAATTTTTGTTATTCAAAAATAAGCAAAGAAGCAGAAAACTTGGAAGCACAAGAGGCAGAGGGACTTGTTCAAATTATGCCCTTTTATCTTTATTTACCCTAAACAAAATTATGTATTGTTTAGCTGTTCGCTGATTTTAGTCCTCCTCTCAACTGCGTTTTTTACATTGTAGAACTGAATCTCCAAAGTTTTGGAAGGGGGAGGGCCAACTAGTGGATTTTGCCCATGATGTAATATCAACTTCAGAGAGTGGGAGTCATTCTTATTCTTTGTAAAACCTCTCTTAGAAGAGAAATGATCAGCAGAAATGACATCTAGATACAGATGTTACTTAACAGGAATTAAGTTTATTATACAGATTCTTTTCTGGACACTGTTAGTATTACTGAATGGCAAGCTGGTTACCCGTTTTTCAGATAAAAGTTTTGTAAGGAGATTTTAAAATATTGTGTAATCTGTTGTAATCTGAATTTTGTCTTTGTTCGTATGTTGCAATTTGAAATTATTTTTGGGTTCCATATGTTATATGAAATTTAGCTAGTGAGAACATTTGTTAATATTCACAATTTATTTCTTCATTTTATTGCCCAGATGATCATTAAATTTATGGTGAGAATCAGGTTTTTCAAATTCAAAGGAGAAATTTAACCAGAGTTTCCTTGAACAATTTACTCTTCCCTCCTCCTGTAATTCATATTTTATGCTTGCCAAAATAAGAGATGATTTTGTTTTCTAAGTCACGTTTGATTTTCCGTTCTTTCAGAAAACACAGAGAGATTTCCTGACACCATAACACTTACGAAGTTTTTCAAAAGGAATTGCTGCTGGAAATATAGGTCAGCAGGCATAAATGCCTATCTAGAAAAGTGCAAGGTCCTGAGTTTGATTCTCAGTACCCAAAAAAAAAAAAAAAAGGAATTGCTGATATACCTTTATTTCTCATTTAGATCATTGCATAGTGTGTCATACTGATTTAACTTGTTGTGCATCCATCGATCCCTTCATTAATTCAGCAAAATTTTACTGAATAACTTTTATGTGCCTTTATTTTAAGTACTGAGAATCCAACAGTGGAAAACAAAAGTGAAAATGTCTTTTTTTTTGTCTTTTTCCTTTTTTTCGGTACCAAGGATCGAACTCAGACTGCCTGCTTGCAAGGCAGGCGCTTATGCAGCTGAGCTAAATCCCCAGCCCCGAGAAAATGTCTTTTAAACAGCTAAGAGACAGACAGTAAATGAATATATCAGAAATATAGTTTGTGATGTAGAGGATGTTAATTTGATAGATGGTCAGGAAGATCTCACTGGTCAGGTGGTATTTCAGCAGAAACCTGAAGGAAGCAAGGGTACAAGCTATGCAGATATTTGTGTTAAAACAGGATGATGTATCTAAGTCATGGTCTCTGTGTTCATTGTTCCTCTGCTTCCTACATTCACTCTCCCTCTCACCTCTCTTACCTTGTGGTCACATTTTACATAGCACTAATTCAGTACTGCATATTCTAATAGTTTGATCCCTTCACATGAATTTCCCATATTCTTTTTCTTTTTGGCTGGCTTTTTGCTACCGTTTATATGAGTTGTAAGTTACCAGTCCTGTAGGAAGCCATATCTCATATCTCCATCCTCATCTAATCCTTAGTGCATTGTCTGCTATCCTATAAGCGTATTTGTTTACCTCTCTCATAGCTGCTACTGGTGCATATTGATATTTGCCCATAAATGTTTGGTATGATAAAATATTCAGTATTTGCCTGTAACATACAATATTTCTCTTTTTCCCCCCTTTTATTACTAGTGTGTGCTTATAATACATAATAAATACATTCATCATGGGAAGGTAGTACATATTCTTGTCACATCTTGATCTTTTTAGTTTTCCTTCCTCTCTCTGTCCTCCTTTCTCTCCCTATCCATAGATCTCTTTGCCATCTCCACATATCCTATATTCCTATTTTCTGTCATAGCTCTTTTAGTTTGGTCTTTGTATTATTTATACTTTGGGTTTCTCATATAAAGAAACCATACAGTATTTAAAAGTCTCTGTTTGATTTATTTTACTTAAGACTATGGTCTCCAGATGCATCCTTGACAGTCTTACATAGTTTCTCCATTACTACTCAGAACCACCTTTGGATATCAGTATTATTGTCATTTTTCTGGTGATAAAACCAAGATTCAGAGTCCTATAGTAACTTGCTAAACTATGATGCATGCAATTCATGGAGTTAAGGTCTTTAGACAGTTGGTGGTGGTCTAGTTCTTTGGTCTGTCTCTTTATTAATGAGAAATGGAAAATATACTGAACGTTTTATTTTGTAAGAAAAATCTAGATACAGAAATTTCATTTTTATTTTCATTTTTATTCATTTTCCTTTCCCAAGACAGATTATATCAGGTACTTGAATAATTCCCTAGTTACAAATATTAAGATGTCAGAGGCATTTTGAGTCTTTTTACCTGGATGTTTTTCAATAAAACATTTACGCTGGCAGAAGCTGAAAGAACAGCAGTGCAGTGAATACTTTCACACTATGAACCTGCATTTAGTGATTTTTAACCTTTTCTGTATTAGGTCTCCCTGTCCTCTACTTCTTCCTCTTCCTCCTCCATCCATTTTTAACTATTTTGATTGAACCATTTGATATTTACAGGCATCATTTTTAAGTAAATGAATACATACAGCTCAAAACGATTTTCACAATGTAAATACACCTGTGAAATCAACGTCGAGCTCAAGAAACATAAACTGGGTTTGGTAGCCCACACTGTAATCCTAGCACTCTGTGAAGCTGAAGCAGAAGGATCAAAATTTTGAGCTCAGCCTGGGCAATTTACTGATTTAGTGAAACCCTGAAGATACTGCTTAGTACAAAGGCCCAGGGTATAGCAAACCAAACCAAAACAACAACAACAACAACAAGAAAACCCAAAGGAAAGAAAGATAGATGAGCATCTGAAAGACTTAGAGCATATTTTTACCTGTAATAATTTAACTGTAAATTGATCCCAGTCCTGACTTCTATAATATATAATAATTTTGTGAGTTTTTCAACTTATTAAAAATGTAATAAAATCATATAAATTTTACAGGTTTTTGTATATGGATTCTTGGGTTTAAGACTTTTTAAAAATGCATCTATGTTATTCGGTGTAGCAATAGTTCTTTTATTTTCATGGTTGTATAGTATTCCATTTAATCACAGATAGCTCTTATACAGATGGGGGCATTATGGATGTTTCCAATTTTAGTTTGCACATTGCACTGTGAAAACACTAGTAATATGACTTGTTGATAAATGTACATTTCTGTATTGCCTATATCTAAGAATAGAATTGCAAAGTCATAGGTTATATATATGATTAGGTTTGGTAGATACTGTCAACCAGTTTTTTAAAAGTTTTTATTAGTTTGTATTTGTCATACAGTGCTTATATTAATACATTTATACATGTATGTATCTAATTGCATCTTCTGTTTTCACTGCCCTCCCTTCCCTTAAACCCATCTTTCCCTCTCTATTTACAAAAGTTTCCATTTTCCCCCTTTTATCATGTTTTTTCCCTTACCTCTCTTCCCTTGCTCCCTGTCTCATTTCAACATCCTACATATTTCTCCATATTTGTTTCCCATTCTACCTACTTCCCAGTGTTTATCCTCTATTATGCTCCTCATTTACCCTTTGGGTTTCTCACTTAAGAGAAAGTGTGATATTTAAACTTGTGTGTTCAATTTGCTTCTCTTAATATATGGTCTCAAGGTTCATTCATTTTTCTACAAACGAGTCAAGTCTTTTCCTTCTTTAAAGCAGAGTGGTACTCAAATGTATATAAATGCTACATTTTTTCTACCCATTAATCTTTTGATGGGTGTATGGCCTGTTTCCAAGATTGTTACAATAAATTGTACTGCTATAAACATAGCTATGCATATATTACTGTGGTATGATGCCTTTAACTCTTGGGAAGATACCTAGAAGGGGAATAGGTAGGCCAAATGGAAACTCTAGCTTTAGTTTTTTGAGGAATCTCCATTCTCGTTTCCAAAGTAGTTGTACCAGTTTATAATCCCACCAGCAATGGAGAAGGGTTCTTTTTTCCTCACAGCCTTGGCAGCGTTTGTTATTGGTTGATTTCTCAATGGTAGCCATTCTTTCTGTAGTGAGATGGAATCTCAGTGCTGTTTTAATTTACATTTCTTGGGTGAGAAGTGATGTTAAGCATTTTTTCATTTATTTATTTGCTTTGTGTACTTTTTCATCTGAGAAATGTATATTCATTTTAGATGCCTATTTTTGGATTGAGTCTTTAAATTTGGTGGTGGTTTTTTAATTTTAATCTATATATTCTAGATATTAGTCATTAGAGAAGTAGCTGGAAAATGTTTTCTCATTCTGTGGGCTGTCCATTTGCTCTGATGATGGTTTCTTTAGTTGTGCAAATATGTTTTAATTTGATATGATCCCAGTTGTTGATTCTTTGTAATATTTCCTGTGCAATCAGGAATATATTCATGAAGTCTATTCCTATGTCTTCAAGAATTTTACCTATCTTGCAGCAGATTAACTGTTTCTTTTCTTTTTTTTTTTTTTTTTTTTTTTTGTCTTTTTGAGACAGGGTCTCTCTATGCAGTTTAGACTGGTCTTGAGCTCACTTTGTACCCTAGGCTGGTCTCGAACTTGCAAGGATCCTCCTGCCTCAGCCTCCCAAGTGCTGGCATTACAGGCGTGAGCCACCATGCCTGGCTCCTATTTCTGTTTCTATATTAAGGTCTTTGATCCATTTCAATTTTAGTTTAGTGCATGGTGAAAGAAACTGGTCTAGGTTCAGTTTTTATCATGTGGGAAACACTTTTCCTAGCACCATTTATTAAAGAGGTTATCATTCTTCCAGTGAAGTTGTTAGATGCGTTTGTCAAAGATAAGGTAGCTGAGTGTGCTTAGATTTGTTTCTGCACCTTCCATTCTGTTCCATTGGTCCTTGGGCCTGTTTGTTTTCTAGTACAATGCTGTTTTTAACATGATAGCTTTGTAAGATAACTTCAAATTGTAGATTGTGATGCCCCCTGCCTTGCCCTTATTGCCCAGAATTGCCTTCACTCTTCTAGGACTCTTCTGATTCTGTATGAAGTTTAGGATTATTTTCTATAGTTCTGTGAGGTATACTATTGGTATTCAGATTGGGATCCCATTGAATCAGTATAATAGTTTTGGAAGTATGACCATTTTCATTATAGTGGTTCTGCCTGTTCAAGAAAAGTGGCATGTTTTCCAATTCCTAATACCTTCTTCAATCCCTTTTTTCATAATTATATAGTTTTCATTGTAAAAGTCTTTCACTTCCTTAAGTTGATTCCAAAGTATTTCATTTTTTGGATGCTAATGTGAAAGGTGTTGATTCCCAAACTTTTCTCTCACTGAGTTTTTTTATTTGTGTTCAGGAATACTATTGCATTTTGAGTGCTGAATTTGTATCCTGCTATGCTACTAAATGTTTATGTTGTGTTATGTTTATTAATTCTAGGAGTCTTTGGGTAGAAGTTTTGGGGTTTTCTATATAGAACATCATGTCATCAACAAATAATGGTACTTTAACGTCTTCCTTTCCTGTCCGAATTCTTTTTCTTTGTTTCTTTTGTCTAATTGTTTTTGCTTAATGTTTCTAGAACTACACTTAACAGGAGGGGTGATAGTTGGGCCTCCTTGTCTTAATCTGGATTTTAGCCTGAAAGCTTTCAGTTTTTGACCATTTAGTATGATGATGGCTGTTTGTCTCTGATGGCTTTTATCAGATTGAGAAAAAGACCCTATTCCAATTTTCTGTAGGTTTATTTTATCATTTTTTCTTGCATCTTTTGAGATGGTCATGTGGCTTTTGTCTTTGGTTCTGTTAATGCGGTATATTACACTTATTGTTTGCATATATTGCATATTCCTGCATCCTTGGAATGAATCTTAGTTGATCATTATGTATAGTCTTTTTTTCCTTAGGAAAATAAGTAATTTTGTTTTAAATAAAAGAAGATAATTTATTTGAAGGTGTGAAAGGGGGAAAGAAAGACAACAAACATGGCAGACCCCTGTTCTGGATGATAAACTTCTTTATGATTTGCTGCATTCTGTTTGCCACTATCTTACTGAGGATTTTTGTATCTATATTCACAAGGAGATTGGCCTGTAGTTCTCTTTTTTGGTTGGGTGTTCCTTTGGTTTTGATATCAGAGTAATGCTTGATTTCAGGAATTAGTTTGGGAGTATTGCTTCCCTTTCAATTTTGAGTTTGAAGAGTAGTACCATTAAATCTATATAAAGTTCGAATGGAATTCAGCAGCGAATCCTTCAGAAACTGGGCTTTTTATAGACTTCAGTTTATTTTCTTTTTCAGTTTCACAGACTGATACTGCATTATTTAGAATTTTTATATCTTTCTGATTCAGCTTTGGTAATTATATGAATTTAGAAATCTGTCCATTTTTTTTTTCCTGAGTTTTCCATCTTATTAGAGTAGAGGTTCTCAAAGTAGGAATTGATGGTCTGGTACATTTTTGCAGGATCCATTGTGATTTTGTCCTTTCCATTCTTAATTGCATGAGTTTGAGTCTTGTCTTTTCTTCTTTGATAAGGTTTGCTAAGGGTTTGTCTGTTTTATTTAATCTTTCAAAAGAATGAACTCTTTGGTTTTATTGATTCTTTGTATTTTTTTTTAGTTTCAATTACATTATTATCTGCTCTGATATTTATATAATTTCTTCCCTTGTACATGCTTTGGATTTAACCTGCTTTGCTTTTTCTAAGCTTGAGGTTCAGCATTAGGTTATATATTTCAGCTCCCTCTTTTTCTGATATGGGAATTTACTTCTATGAATTTCCCTCATAGGGTTGCTTTTGTTGTGTTCCATATGATCTGGTGTGTCATATTGGCAGTGTCATTTGATTATAGAAAACTAATTTCTTCTGTGACCCATTGATTGTTCTGGAGGGTATTACTTAATTTCTACTTTTTTATGTAGTTTCTTTTGCCGTTGATTTCCAGTTGCATTGAACTGACAATATGGGTGGAATAATTTCCTTTGCAATTATTTAAGCATGTTCTATGAGCTAGTATGTGGTCTATTTTGGAGAAAGTTTTTTGTGCTGCTGAGAAGAATGTGCATTTTGTTGTTGGGTAGAACACTGCAGATACCTACTAAATCCATTTATTCAGTAGTTTGGTTCAGCCCTGATATTTCCTTGTTGATTTTTGTCTAGTTGATCTATTTGTGACAGTGGGATATTGGGACCCTCCATTACTATTGCATTAGTTGTTACCTGATGTTTTCATATGCATTAGTGTTTGTTTCATAAAGTTGGGTACACTAGTATTTAGTATATATGTATATATATATTTATGATTGTTATCGCTTCCTTTTGTATGGTTACCTTAACAAGTGTAAAGTGACCTTTGTCTCTTATAATTCCTTGGCTTGAAACCCATGTTGTCTGTAAATAGTATAGATACCCCTGCCTTTTTCTGTTGTATGGAGTCTTTCTTTTGATCCTCTTAATTTTAGTCCATGATTTCTTTTCAGTTAAAATGTTTCTTTTATGTAGCATATTGTTGGATCTTGTTTCTTGATCCATTTTGCTGATCTGTTTCTTTTGCTTGGTGGATTGAGACCGTTTATATTGATAGTTGTAACTGGCTTGGCTTGTCATATTATTTTCCTTTTTTTTCTACTTTTGCCACAATTTTATAAAACTCAGCTGGCTCAGCTGGGAGGTTTTTAAATTCTACCTCAGATCTCACTTGATTTGGCTTGGGCAAGTTGGGGATTATAGATTATATCTTGCTTCTGTCTTATTTAGTTTTGGTTGCTATGTGTTTTTCACATTGAAGATTTTAAATTGCTTTTGGAATGTAGCTTTATTACTGGTGTGAAGGCCTCTTTAAGAAGGAAATGAGTACTTTTCAGAGCTGTCTCCTAGGCTTTTGGCTTTTGAATGTGTCCTGAGATTCCTGAGTCTTCAATTTATTAGAGATGAAAGATTGTTGTCTGGCCTAGCACCTTGTTCTTTGGTACTGGCATTATTTTTTATGACCTCCAGACAATGTAGGTGTTGGTATATAAGGAAGATAAATTGATCAAAGCATCTATGTTACATTGGCTAAAGTAGTACAATCCGTAGTAACAAATCAGAAAATGTCAAACTGTGATAATATTTTGCCACCTTTAATCATGGATACAAGATTTATAGATATGTAACAAAATCTAAGACAAATCAGAAAATTATGTACGGCAAATGTGTATTCAATAGAGTGATTTTATCCTAAGGGCAGAAAATTTAAAAGGGCTAAGAGGAAAAAGTAGAGAAAAAACAATAGAAAGAGTTTAGCAGCAAGGCTGAGGGACAAAAAAATCAAGCCTCAGGAAACAAGTGAAGAAGACAAGGAAAGAAAGATGCAAAACAAAACAAGACAAAACTAACAAAAACAATTTTAAAAAAATGAACAACAATGAAAAAAACCCCAAAAGTGTTAGTAATTTTTTTTTCCTTTTGTATTGGGGAACGAACTCACGGCCTTGTGCTTACCAGACAAACCACTGGCTAAATCCCCAGCCTGTAAAAAAACCCCAAAAATGAAGAATAAGAAAAGAAGAAAGTAAGAAATTTTACTGTGATTTTTAAGCCTGTGGTTATCTTCTGGGGTCTATAGTTTTGTGGTACTGTCCAATTCAGGTTATGACTTTGATGTCACTCTGTAAACAGAGGAGGTAGTCAGAGCACAGATCCATGCTGGATAATCCCAGAAAATCTGTTAGTAGGAGTAGGGTGGGAAGTTGGATAATCCCAGAAGACCTACAGTAGGATTGTGTTAGAGTGTCAAATTTGGTACTTTAAAATCTATAGGTGTTCAAGCTGATCCTGGCCTCTGGTCTTGGTGTTAGGGCCTACGTTGTCATTTAGCATGCAATACTGTGTGTCTCTTACTGACCTGCCACTTAAGTTTCTGTGCAGGTAGTTATTAAGGTCACAGAAGATTTAGAAATTAAACATGACAAATTGAGGCTGTTGGATGCCATTGTCTAGCTTGTAACTGAGCCAAGCTGTGGGAGAACAAAATATGAGGCATTTAGGTAGAATATCCCCTTTTTAGTCAAGATGTGAAAGATTTTTTAGAAAGCAACACATAGGGGTATTTGCATAATTTTAGAAATTTGGGAACCTGTAGTATCTGATAAGAGAGTATAGTCCATGGCCTTACGTGGATGTGTCTCCCAAACTGAACTATGGACCTGGGGATTGTTTTGTGGATGTGGCCCAGCCTCATCAGAGAAGGTTTTCCCAAGAGAGAGGAGGTGTCCCCACTCCTATCCAATGTCTGTGAAAGTCCCACCACAGAGCCTGGCCCTTTGTGACCCTCGGGGGTTTGGGACGGCACTACACTTCCCAAGTGCACCTGGAATAAGGTAGGGGCTGATCTTACCAGGCTCAGGCTGGATAATGAAATGTCTGGTGTTAAGTGGAGGGTTAGCAGAAAATAGCAAAATGACCTCCTGGAGCTTTCAAATAAGAGGGGGGGGGTGCAGGTAGGTCACAAAAGGATGAGTTTGTGGTATATTGGAGTAGTCCACTCAACCTCTCTCTATATGGGCCACCAAAGGTTAGGAAAAGGAAAAGAAACAAAGATTTGAGCTCATAGGACAGGTTTATTTCAGAACAAACTTGAGAGGAAACACTGTGGCATGGGAGACCAGACTGACTAGTTCTCCCTTGTGTAGGCCATAACATCTTTTATAGAGTTAAGAGCATAAAAAAGGCAGACTGTGGAAGGAAAAATTCACAATGGGACTTTTGAGGAGGAGAGCTTAGTTCAAAGTAGTTGCAACTATCTGCTTGGGAAAAAGCTTGAGAATGTCCAGGGAGTTGTGGTTTGTTTGCCAGGAACAGGCCTGCATAATGATAGGGAATTGTGGATTACAGATATGGTCACTGGGCCTTTGTTACTTGTCAAGAACAATGCTGAATAATGATGGTAGTTGTGGATTCTAGCTATGGTTAATGGAGCTCTTCAATGCATGATTATACATTTCTAGAAGATACACAAGCACAGGGTGAGTAGGGTGAGGATTTAACGTGATCTTTGCTCAGCTCAGAATAGTGATGATTGGATTTCTTCAATTCTTCTGTTTGGAAGAGTTTTCTCTTTGTTACTCTCCAAATTTTCTCTATGTTTTTTGGCTTTCATTATTTTGAGTATGATGCACCTGTGTGTATTCTTTTAAATTTGTCAATTTGGTGTTTGTTTGCTTTTTCAGATATTTAGATAAACATTTTTAAAAACAAATATATATTCAGCCATAATTTGGTTAAATATTTATTCTCCATTTTTCTTTTCCTCTGTGTTTTTCTACTTCCCATTGTAGTGTTTTGTTCTGAGACAGGATCTCACTATTTAGCTAGGCTGGTTTTGAACTCATTATGTAGCCCAGGCTGGCCTCTAGCTCATGGCTATCCTCCTGTGTTAGCAGGAGTGCTGGGATTACAGTATGTACCACCACACCTGGCCCAATTTCTTTGTATTTGATTATTTGATGATTTCTCATTGGTATCTGAGATGGTATATATTTCTTTTTTTAATGTTTCTCAGATTAGAAAATCTCAACTGACCTATCTTTGACCTTGCCGATGAATCCTTGTCAGTGCAAATTTGCTCTTGAGCCCATTAATGAATTATTCATATCAGTTACTTTATATTTGTAGTGGGTTTGACTTTTCTGTTCAAAGAGAAAAATAAGATTAAGAGGTTCAAGTATCATATAAGCTTTATTAGCTGATGCTTTGACAAGCTTGCATTTGAGGGGAAAGATTTCATAGGAGTAGTCTGTCTGATTGTGGTTTGGAGTTATTACTCCAAGGGGGAAGTTCGCTTAGGGAATTCCCAGAGAGAGAGGTTGGATAAAGGATTTATTTACTTGTTTTGATGATGTCTACTTGGCAGCACAGTAGAGAGTGTCTGGGTCAGAGGTCTCCAGTGAGCTGCAATGGCTTGAGGTCTAATCTTTTGCGAGTAGATGTGGAGTGAAGTTTTGTGAGATACACAAATTTAGCAGATTCTGAATGACTAAAATGTGCATATTTGAACTATTTTTGAAGTAATTGGATATGTGAAAATTTGAGTTTGTTGCTCATGGGCTTTGGAGCAAATGTGCCTCAACCTTTTGTGAAGAAACAACCACAAGTTAAAGCACAAAAATCTTTGGTTTATTTATGTAACACTGTTTCAACTGCAGAATTTCTGTTGGGTTCCTTCTATAATTGATCTCTCTACCAATACCAATTTTGTCACACTTCATTCTTTAAAAATGATTTCCCTTAGCTTTTCAAAAGTATTTACAATCACTCTTTTCAAATTCTTAGTGAGTTTTTATCTGGTGTTCCTCAGGAAGTTACTGATAGCTTGGTTTTTTGTATCTTTGTGTTTTTGTTGAAACTGTATATTTTGAATATAATGTGGTAACTCTGGTAATCAGCTCGACTCCCCACCGGTTTTCGGTTTTTGTTGTTTGTACTAAGTTATGTTTCTTCAGTGGTTTTTCTTTTGGAACTAATTCTATAGTTTTTCCAACTTGTATATTGGCCATTGAAATATCTGTTCATCTTAATCCTCAACTAATGATTGGGCAAAGGTTTTCTTAACTGTCTGGGGCCAATAAATATACCAGTATTTGAAAAGGGGAGCTGTGTATATATGTTGGAGCTTGTATGTAACACTTTGCCAGGCAAATTACAGCTGTGCCTTACCCTTCATTTTCTTTTGTTTGTTTTTGGAGATGAGGTGTAGTTCAGGCTGACCTGGAACTCGTGGTGATCCTCCTGTTTCAGCCTACAGAGTGCTGAGATTATAACAGTTCGCCACTATGTCACACCCATTACCTTTCACTTTTTCTTTTGACTTACTAGTTTGTGTTTGTAGTACATAATGATTGCATTCATTGTAGGGAATTGGTACGTGTACATAACACTTTTCAATTCTTTTTTTCTTTTTCACTCCATACCCTTGTTTTCCAGCATCATACTCATTTATTTATAAGACCTTATAAAGTTACCATGCACATAGATTGAGAAGCAGGCTAATAGGCCAAAGAACATATAAAACATACAAGACTGTTGTAATAAGTGAAGGCTTACTTCATCTCTGATTCCAAAAAGCCTAAGGATGGTCAATTAGAAGTGGAAGTTTAGCTCCTGGTCGGATCTTCCCTAAGCACACATACAGCATATAGCCCTACACATTCAGTTGACCTCTATTCCCTGGAAAATGTCAGAACTCTTGAAATCCCCTATAAGATATTTCTTTATTTATCTTTTTGTTTTTTGTTTATTTAATCTATTGTTTGCTTTCAAGTGTTGTTGGCCTCAGGCATCCAGCACATTAAAACATTTATAAATGTTTTCAACAAATGTTCCATGTGGAAAGAGGCCTTGAGTGTGGGTTGTACACCAAATCAACTATAAACCTTTCAAGTAGGGTATTCCAGGGATCCACCAGATAGGACAAATAATGACAGTTCTTTAGAAACAACTTTGGGCATCATAACTGAGCCCAAAGCACTTTTGCAACACAAAATTGTAAGGAGAAAGGAGCATACCCTGACAGAAATGCCATAGACTTTTTAAAAATTGTTTATTTTGAAGAGAATAAAACGAAACAAAATAAAACAAAATATAGAGTTAATCAAAATGAAACAATGAACGAGGTAGAGGACTTCAAAACAAGATAAAAGGAACATTGTTATTAGTTCTATAGATTTTGTGGGATAAATGCCATTTGATCTTAAGCACATTGATCAGTCTCTAGACTGATGTTACTGTCTTTTCTATTTTTGAACAGATACCTCTTCGGGGAAGAAAATTCACTGAGTACCTTCCTCACATAGCCATGTCAGAATTGTTATACTACTTTTTGTCTTTTCTATTTTTGAATAGTTTTACAGATACCTCTTTGAGGAAGAAAATTCACTGAGTTCCTTCCTCATAGCCATGTCAGAATTGTTATACCACTTTTGTATTGTATGTAAAACCTCATTACTAAACTTGAGTTTCTTATAGGTTTTCTCTTTTCTTGTAGAAGTTTTGTAATTTTCTGTTTTACCTCTAGGTTTATAATTCATTTAGAGTTAAATCTTTATGTAAGAAGTGAGGTTTGTGTCAATATTAGCTTTATTTGCATATGGATTTCAGTTGTTCAGCTCCATTTGTTGCTAAGACTGCCCTTTCTTCATTCAGTTACCTCTATACCTATGTAAAAATATCAGTTTACCTAAGTAAACAACCTGGTTGAAAGATAGGCAAAAGTCCTGAACAGATACCTAGTCAAAGAAAACATACGGATGCAAAAAAGCATCTGAAAAGGTGCCAGGGATTTAACTCAGCAGTATAAGTATCTGCCTGAATTTAATCCCCAGTCATGAATTTAATCCCCAGTATTCCCCCCCAAAAGAAAGATGCTCAGTATCATATATCATTAGGGAATTGCAACTTAAAAGGAGATTCCAGTTACATACTTATTAGAATGTCTAAAATCCAGAGCATTAACAGTGCCAAGCACTGGCAGGAATGTAGAGTAACATGAACTCTCATATATTTCTGTTGGGAGTACAAAATGGTACAGTCACTTTGGAAAACAGTGTGGCAGATCTTTGCTTGTTTGTTTGCTTTGTTTTACAGTGGTGGGGATTGAACCAAGCGCATCATGCATGCTAGGAAAATGTTGTACCACTTTAAGTTCATGCTAAGAAAGTGCTAACCTCCTGGCAAGTTCTTGTAATACTAAACATCCTCTTATCATATGATCAAGCAATTGTGTTCCTTGGCGTTTACCAAAGTATTGAAAATTTATGTTTATACAAAATCCTATATATACATGTTTATAGCAGCTTTATCCATAATTGCCAAATTTGCAAACAACTAAAAAGTCCTTCAGTATGTAAATAGATAATTAAATTGTTATATATCTAGCAAATGGAATTCAGTACAAAAAAAAAGCTGTTAAGCAATCAAGTGATGGACAAACCTTAAATACAAATAACCAACTGAAACAAACCAATCTGAAAAGATCATATGCTCTATGGTTCCAACTTTATAACAGTCTTAAAAAGATGAAACTATAGAGACAGTAAAAAAGATCAATGGCTGGCCATGGTTAGTACGAGAAAGATGAATAGATGGAAGGGATTTTTTTAATCCTTTTTATTCTCTCTTCATTGCTAAAGATAGAATCTAGTGGTGCTCTGCCACTGAACTACATTTCCAACTCTTTTTAATTTTGAGACAATATCTTCCTAAGTTGCTCAGGCAAGACTCAAACTTGGATCGTACTGTCTCAGCCACCCTCAATGCTGGGATTATAGCTGTGCGCCACCATGGTTTTATGGCAGTAAAACCACTCTGTATCATGTTACTGTATTTATCTAAATCCATAGAATGTAGAATACCAATACTGAAACCCACCACAGATTAGACATTTTGCAGAAGAATAATGTGTCACTGTAAGTTCATGAATTATACCAAATATATCTTTGTAATAAGGAGAATTTGACAATGAATGAAGCCATACATGCATGGTGGCTGAGAATATGTGAGAAATCTTTACTTTCCATTTAGTTTTACTGTGAACCTAAAACTATCTTAAAAAATAAATCTGTTACAAATGACCAACTGAAAACTGTAATGTGTTTCTGTCCTATACCCTACCAACATTGGAAGTAACAATTGTTTTTTCAGTTGAAATATTTTAAGGATTTTTTTATTTAAAGAAAAAAACAGATAAAAAGGGTAGAAACAATACAGAATTTCAGAAAAGTGAACAGTAAGAAATCACCAGTCGATAAGTTACATACCGTCATTGTAGAAATAGTTGCTCAAGTTACAAAATTAAAGCATACAAAGTGATATTCAAACAATGACACTGCAAACAGTTCTGCTCAATGATCCAACAAGAACTTAGTAATACGGTTATCAGTCCTATACACTTGTTTTTTTATCCTAAAGGGGGTACGACTAAACAGAACAAAACAGAACAAAGCAGTTTATAAGGCAACGATTTAAAGGAACATAGATTTCCAAGCAAGTTCACTGGAGATCTTCAGTGTCTATCTTGTTTTCTCTAGTTTTCTTCCAAATAGTTGTCCCCATCTTCACACACATTGAATATATACTGAACATTATAGAACTAATCAGACAGGATGATGAAGGCTTTTTAGGTCTTCAAGACCTGATTTTGGGGAAGTCAATAATGTCTACCATAATGTTTCTCAGTCTCTTCATAGTATTTGTCTTTATCTTTATTTATGCTGAAATTGAACATAAGAGACTACACTAATATCAGTCTGAACAGTAAATGATAGTATTGCTAGATTTCATATCATAACTCTACAGAATTAGCACTGGGTTTCTTAGTGTTTCTTCTTTAGAGCATCCATTCATTACACCGTGTATTATATAATCTGTTCCTGTAAATAGTTTAGAAATTCTTCCCATGTGTGAATCTCTACATGTATACCTATCCTTTCTGTATTATAGGGAAAAACAGATCAAAACAAGACAACAAAATAAGTTCCTAGAAAAACATGAAATGAAAATGACATATAGGACCACAATATTAAGTGATCTACAGTAGTTACTATGATTTCTCTTATTATTTTCAATAGAATTGTCCACATCATCAGGCATAATATAATTAACATAACATTACATAACTATTTTAATAAAAACACAACTTTGAAGATATTGTAGGACTTGAAAGCAGTTAATAATCAAAACCAGAATGGATATCTTTTACATCTTGTCATCTTCAGAGTAATTTTCTCCACTCCCAGACTTGATACTATCAAGCATACCAAATTCAAATGAAATCAGTCAAGACTAAACAGCGGTCTAACAAACCAGCTTCAAATAAGGTCAGTCATAGTAAGACAATGTAAGTAATACAGGGTTTCAGTGTAAGTTAATAGGAAATTAAGCATAGTTACTGTGGTATAACCTGCTATTTTTGGGTTAGCTGTCTGTGCCTTCAAATCTAATATGAGTAGACAGACTGGAGCAAAATATATAATCAAACTAAACAGAGCGATAAGACTACTGTGACTTTTAAATCTTGGTACACTATTAACAATATCCTCTGCCTTCCTTTTTTAGACAGTTCTTCCCTTTTCCCTTTCTCAGGATGCTTTGTATATTTTGGGTCCCACTAGCTCTTAGTTTTTAGATTAGGGGGCCAACCTGTTATCTATCTGAGTGTTGCTAAACCTTTTTACTCCTGAGCTTGATCTTGAGCTGTACTCCTTTACTTACTAAAGTCACAAGGTTGTCCTTCCTTCCAGCTGTGTGGTTCTACACTGCCCAAAAGTGTCATAGGTTTTCAGTCTATCCTGTGGCTGCTGGACGAGTTGTCCCTATTTCTCTCTGGTTTCTTGTCACATATAGCATTGTTTTCTCATTTTTGACTCTCAGTTTACTAACCCTCTTTTAGGTTGAGTGTATCTCCTATTCAGAGCATCTTGATGGATCCTGCCTCCTAATCTACTCTGCCTGTGTTTCTTTTTTTGTTAGTGTATCAGGGCTATCTATATTAAAGATTAGAGCTTACCGTCTCTGCATCATTTCTGCTATTTTATTCTTCTGTCATTACTTGTCTCATTCCACTGTCTGCCCCATTCATTGAGGCCTCTCTGTCACTGTTGCTGGAATCCTGGTATTTTTTTCCTCTCTCTCTCTCTGGAATGTCCTTCAGTATTTTTTGTAGGGTTGGGTTGGTTCCTTGTTATTTTTAAGAGATGTTTTTTTCACGATCACACACCATAAATCTCTCTTCAAGTTTCAAAAAAGGCTAACTTTAATTTCTGTCAAGGCATTTGCCAGCTTTCAATGGAGTTTTTAGTTCCCTGGTAATCTCTTTGGATTTCTTTCATGTATTCTAGATTTTGTTTATATTCTTCATTCTGAAAGGTTTCTCTTTCTTTTCTGAATTCCTCCATTCTTCCATCTGTGTTCTCTTGGGAGGGGCTTATCATTTCTTTAATCTCTTTATATCTTGCCTCACTTGGATCAGAAGTACAGTTTTAAATTCATCTATGAGGTCATGAAGATATTTCTTAATGTCCGCTGATGCTGTATCTAATATTGCATGGTTACTGCACTGTCTCTCTTCTGTATTTATCTCTCCTGGGCTTATTTTTCCAGGGTCAGCGGCTGTAGATTTTTGTTTTTTTAAATTTATATCTCTTGTCATGTTTCTGGTTTCTTTCAGACAGGTGTGTGTGTGTGTGGGGGGGTCTCTGGCCCTCTCCCTATTGCTTAGGGACTTTCTGAAGCATGCTGACTGGGGTTTTGCTGCCCTCCTCAATTTCTGTTATCAGAGGTATCTTAAAGTCCCTCCCAGGGCTTGCAATGGTGTGGGGACACTCACCCCAGGCTGCCTAGTCCAGAGTTCAGGGCGCAGGCAAACAGCACCAATTCCACGAAGCTGGTTGATCACGGCAGGAAACCGGAAAGTTCTGGTTCTATATTTTTGATTATTGTGTGAAGAAGTGTTTTCAGAAGCAGCTTCTCTGGGCTTCATTCTCGGTGGTGGCTCCGTGGGGCTCTGGTTGCGTGCGCCTGGCGGGGGCAAAGACACACTCGCCTGCCCGGGAACCTCAGAGCGCTCCGGCAGTGGGGGTCCACTCAGCACTATGGGCTCGGGTCCGTGAATGCGAAGACGATGATGCGTCCTAGCAGGTCTGGTCCCGCATCTGGTCCTGTGCCCTTGACGCCGCAACACACCCTCTGGGACGCGGCCCAGATCTGGGGAGATGGTGGTGGTGGTAGTGGTGGGGGTGGGGGCAGCCGGTGGTTGCCAAGTCGCTCCACTCCGGCAGCCTCTGGCGGGTCTGTGGCGACATAGTTGGAGGCAGGGGCTGGAGCGAAATGGTCTGGGGATGGCCTGTCTCGCTGGCAGCCGGGAGACGCTCAGGGCTGCGTGGTGGTGCTGCCAGCTGGAAGTGTATGTTTGATTGGTTTTTCTCACCTTAGTTTCTTTTTGGAACGAGAATTCCTCCCTCTGTTCGGGGCTCCCTATGTTGTATTATGTTGAGTTCTAAGTTGACTATCTCAGGGAGCCTCTGTAGCCAGCTATTATCTATCTGCCATCTTAGCTCCACCCCCTAAGAATTTTTTTTAAAAATTAAATTTATTGTATATTTTACATACACATAATAATCACATTCATCATCAAGAATTTGTAACTGTACAAGATATAACTTGTTTTTTCCCCATTCTTCCTACCTTCCCTTCAATCTCTTTTCCCTCCCCATTTACAAAGCTTTGTTTCCATGATTTCCTTTTTTTCTTATTTTTTCTTTTCCTTTTTCTTCTTTTCTCTTCCCCTCTACTTTGTTCCCCTTCCCACTTGAACATTTTCCTCATATTTCACAGTATCTTATACATTCTGGTCCTTTTAGTTTCTCTCCAGAGAGATGTGATATTGATTTATTTCACTTAAGAGTATAGACTCAAGATGCATCCATTTTCCAAGAAATGTCACAAGCTTATCCTTCTTTATGGAGATTAGTACTATATATGTATATGTATATATATATATATATATATATATATATATATATATATATCTGTCTTCTTTATTCATTCATCAGTCAATGGGCACTTGTTTTGTTTCCAAGATTTGGCTATTACAAAATGTGTTACTGTAAACATCAGTGTACATATATTACTGTGACATCATGCTTTTAATTCTTTTGGGACGATACCCAAGAGAAGAGTAATGACTGGGTCAAATGGAACTTACAGTTCTAGTTTCTTGAAAAATCTCCATACTGATTTCCACAGTGGATGCACCAGTCCACAGTCTTGCCAACAGTGGAAAAGGCTTCCTTTTTCCCCACATCCCTGCCAGCATTTGTTAATGGGTTGATTTCTTGGTAATAGCCCTTATTTCTGGGGTGAGATGAAATCTCCCTGTTGTTTTAATTTGCATCTCTGGAATGACCAGTAATGTGGAACATTTTTCATATCTTTATTTGCTGTTTCTATTTCTTCATCTGATAAGTATATATTCATCTCAGATGCTGATTTTCGGACTGGGTCTTTAAGTTTAGGAGGTCTGATTATTTTGAGTTCTTTATATGTTGTGAATAGTAGTCCTTTGTCTGAGGAACAGCTGCCAAACATTTTTGCCAACACTGTATCATCTCTTCACTTTGTTGGTGGTTTCTCTTGTTGTGCAAAAGCTTTTCAGTTAGTCAAGATCCTAGTTGTTGAGTCTTTGTGATAATTCCTGTGCAATCGGGGTTTTATTCATAAAGTCTTTGCCTGCATCAGTGTATTCAAGAGTTTTATATATTCTGTCATCCAGCAGATTTAATGTTTCTGTTTCAGTATTGCATATTTGATCCATTTTGACTTTAGTTTAATGCATGGTGAAAGATAATAGGTCTAGGTTTAATTTTTGGCATGTGCAAAGGCAATTTTTCTTTTTTTTTTTTTTTTTTTTTTTTTTTTTTGTCTTTTTCATTTTTATCGGTACCAGGGATCGAACTCACGACTGCCTGCTTGCAAGGCAGGCGCTTATGCCGCTGAGCTAAATCCCCAGCCCCAGCAAAGGCAATTTTTCCAGCACTATTTATTAGAGGCTGTCTTTCTTCCAGTGTGCATGTTTAGCCCTTTTGTCAAAGATAAGGTGGCTGAATGTCTTTGTAGCTGTGTCCGCATCTTATAATCTGTTCCATTGATCCTCAGGTCTGTTTTATTGCTAGTACCATGCTGATTGTGTCATAGTAGCTTTGTAGTACAATGTCAAGTCAGGGATTGTGATGCCTCCTGCCCTGTCCTTGTTGCCCAGGATTGCCTTTGCTATTCTAGGTCTCTTCTCTTTCCAAATGAATTTTAGCAATGTGGTCTCTAAATCTGTAATGTATGTTAATGATATCTGAATTGGGATTGTATTAAATCTGTATAACAGTTTTGGAAATATGACCATTTCACTATATTGGTTCTTCCTACCCAAGAGCAAGGGATATCTTTCCATCTTCTGATGGAAATCCTCTTTTTAAGAGTACTATAGTTTTCATTGTAGAGGTCTTTTACATCCTTTGTTAGATTGATTCCAAGGTATTTTATTTTTTTAGATGGTATTATGTCAGGTGTGGTTTCTCTAATTTCTGTCTCAGTAAGTTTGTCATTCGTGTACAGGAAGGCTACTGATTTTTTTTTTATTGGTACTGGGGATCGAACTCATGACCACCTGCTTGCAAGGCAGGTGCTTATGCCGCTGAGCTAAATCCCCAGCCCCTAAGGCTACTGATATTTGAGTGCTGACTTTGTGTCTAGCTACACTACTGAATTTGCTTATTCAATCTAGAAGTTTTTGGGGTCTTCTGATAATTTAACTTCTTTCTTTTCTATCTTTATTCCTTTTAATTTAATTGCTCCGATTAGTTTTCAGGATTATGTTAAGTAAGGGTACAGATAGTGGACATCTTTGTCTTGTTCCTGTTTTAGAGTGAAAGCTTTCAGTTTTTGTCCATTTAGTATGATGTTGGCTATTGGATTATCATATGTGGCTTTTTATCAGATTGAGATAAAGACCATGTATTCCAATTTTCTATTGAGTTTTTATTATGATTGCATGCTAGACTTGTATCAAAAGCTTTTTCTGTGTCTATTGAGGTGATCATATGTTTTTTGTCCTTTGCTGTGTTAATACTTACTGATTTACTTACGTTGAACCATCCCTGCATCCCTGGGATGAATTCTACTTGGTCATGATGTGTAATCTTTATGATTTGCAGCATTGTTTCTCAGTATCTTCTTGAGGATTTTTGCATCTATGTTCATTAGGGAGATTGGTCTGTAGTTTTCTTTTCAGGTTGGGTCATTTTCTGTCAATGATTTTGGAAGTATTGCTTGCCTTTCAATTTTATTAAAGAGTTCGAGAAGTATCAGTAGTAGGTCTTCTCTAAATATCTTGTGGAATTCAGCATTGAATCTGTCAGGGCCTGGGCTTTTCCTTTATGGTGGGTTTTTAACTACATTTTTTATTTCATTGATTGATATTGGTTTATGTGGAATTTTTAAGCCTTGTTGATTTATCTTTGCTAATTCATCTCTAGGAACCTGTGCATTTCTTCTGCATTTTCCATCTTCTTGGAATACAAGTTTTCAAAGTATGTATAAATGTATAATGTGAATTTTTTCAGGTTCCCTGTGATTTCACCTTTTTTCATTTCTAATTGCATGGATTTGAGTTTTCTTTTCTTTTTTGATAAGGTTGCATAAGGGTTTGTTGATTCATTTAATCTTTCAAAGAATCATTGCTTTGATTCATTGATTCTTTGCATTGTTTTCTTAGTTTCCAGTGCATTAAGTAATGTACTGACCTTTATAATTTCCTCCTTCATTATGAATTTTATGCTTGGCCTGCTGTTCTTTTTCTAGAAGTTTGAGGTTCAACATTAAGTTGTTTATTTGACCTTGCTCTATTTTCCTGTTATGGATACTCACTGCTGTAAATTTCTCTTTTAGAACTGCTTTCATTGTGTCTCATAAATTCTTTATGTTGTATTGTCATTATCATTTAATTTTAGAAACTGTCTGTTATAGTCAGGGGTTGCAAGGAGAACAATTACATACAGGACACAGAATTTATAGTTTTATTTTATGAGGTTCACCCAGAGTTAATTAAAAGAAAGTGCAGGGAGTCTACCACGACATTAAAGATCTAGAAAATTCAGCCGAGGGCCTGGATCTCACAGTAGTGTCTTTCATGAGTCTGGCTGAAGACCTAGAGCCCACGATAATGACTCATGGAAGTCTGTTTTATGAATCTGTGCTGGGAAGTCAAAGGTCAGCAGTGGAAGCTACCAAGTCTTTGCCAGCAGGTTGAAGGATCTGTGCCAGTAGGTTGAGGGCTCTATACTAGAACCAAGAAGTGACACTCAAAATAAGGTCCAGGGCTTCCCTGAAAGTGACATCCTCAGCAACAATGAGGTCCTGAGCTCCTTTGATAAGAACAATCCAGTACATGCCAGAAAGCCAGTGTGATAAGCTTCTCCTGGAGACTGACCAGAACACATCTTCTCCTCTGAAGTTAGGAAGTGGTGCTCAGTGTAATGAGCAGAGTTCCCCTAAAATGAACCACAGCCACTCTGAGCAACAAGGGCCCAAGCTCCTCCAATGATAATGGCTGAATTCATATTGGGGAAGCCAGCATGACAAGTACCTCCAAGAGAATGAACAGCTCCACGCAACACTTAGGAGAACCCACAAGGCTTCACTCTTCCTCTCCACATCTCCTTTTATGCTGGTAACTTTCCTCAGATGGGTCATCTACACTCAGCACCATGCTGATTTAATTCATCTGGTGTTAAGTTGACCACCAGATTTTAATCTATAACACTGTCTCATTTTTTCTTTAATTTTATCTATGACCTATTGGTTGTTCATGAAGTTTTTAATTTATTTCCATGTGTTTATGAAGTTCTTGTGGTTTCATTTGTCATTGATTTCCCCTTTCATTGTATTGTGTTCTGATGATATGCATGGGAGAATTTCCATTCCTTTGCATTTACTTCAGCATGTTTTATGAGCTAGTATGTGGTCTATGTTGGAGAAAGTCCTGTGTGAGCTGAGAAGAATGTGTACTCTGATGTGGGATGGAAAACTATAGACATCTACTAAGTCAGTTTTTTCAAAAGTTTGGTTCAGTTGTAACATTTTATTGTTGACTTTTTTGTCTAGTTATTCTTTTTGTGACAATTGGGTATTGAGTTCCTCCAGTACAATTGTATTAGTGGCTATTTGATTTTTCGTGTCCATTAATATTTGTTTTATATAGTTGGGTGCACTGGTATTTGTTTCATCTATATTTATGGTTGTTATCTCTTCCTCTTGGATTGTCCCCTTTACAAGGATATAGTGAACTTCTTGGTCTCTCTTAATCAATCTTGGCTTCAAATTCACTTTTCCTGCAAGTAGAATAGCTACTCTTGCTTTTTCCGTTGTTCCTGTTGCATGAAGTACGTTTTTCTATATTTGACTTTCATTCCATAAATTTCTTTTTCAATTAAATACATTTGTTATATGCAGCATATTTTTGGGACTTGCTCCTTGATGCATTCTGCCAGTACGTGTCTTTTAATTAGTGCACTGAGATCATTAACATTGATTGTTATAACTGAGATATATTGACTTATTCTTGTCATGTTATTTTCCTGTTGTTGGCTTCCCCCATCCCCCTTGCCTGTCTTTGTTTGCCTTGCTTGGGGGATTCCTTCTGTTGGGGTTCACGGGACTGTAGTCTTTTGTTATTTTTTCTAGAATGTCTTTGAGAACATTAAGGAGTGCTGGTTTGGGACCATAATTTCCTCAGGTGTTCTTTGTCATGGAAGTATTTTTATTTTTCCATCAATTTTGAAAAATAATTTTTTGGGGTACATCAGTCTGGGTTGGACATTGTTTTCCTTTACAGCTTTAAATACTTTACTCCAGGCTCTCCTTAAGTTAAGAGTTTGTGTTGAGAAGGGAGCTGTGATTCTTATGGGCTTTCCTTTTTAGGTGATTTGTTTCTTTTCCCAACCAGCTTTTAATATTCTATTCTTGTGTTGATTTTGTAGAAGCCTGAGGATGATATGTCTGGATGTATTTTTTTTTATTATTCCTAATTGGAGTTCTATATGCCTCACTTAATTATGTCAAATTCTTTTTCCCTGCTTAGGATGTTTTCTGTTATTAAGTGTTAGCAGTGTTTCATATATATATATAAAATTTATGGTATGCCCTGCTTTTTCTTGATTCCAAACAGTCTTATGTTATTCTTCTTTTCATTATCTAGAGACTCTTAAGTTGATTAATCATGGTCCCTTGCTATTTTTAAGAAATCGTTCTTTTCATTACTACTAACCACAAATTCTGTCTTCATATTTACTCATTCTGTTGCAGATACTTTCAATAGAATTTTTATTTTTCTAGGTATCTGCTTGAATCTGTTTATGGAGTCCATTTCTTTCCTTCATTGATATTCATGGCTTCCTTCATTTTCTTAAGCTTTCTATTTTATCTGTATGTGTTCTAGAGTCACTAATTATGGTTTTCATTGTGGACACCATCCCTGAATTTACCTGAGAAATTATTTCTGATTTGATTTTTTTTCTGTAACTTCATTCAGATAGTGCTTTGTTGTTACTTCATAGAAGCCAGGCATGTGGGTTTTGGATTGTCCCTTCATTGCCCCCTGGGTTTGCCTTTGGTGAACTAGTGTCTGGGACTGCATTTTATGTATTCTTGCTTTTTGTTTTAGTTTGTAATTCCTGGGTAGATATTTGTACATTGCCTATGGTGAGTTGCTTAATTGCTAGTATTTAGTGCTCTTAGGAGATATCTACTTTTCTGAGGAGCTTTCCAGGTATTGCTGGTTTTTGGGTTTTTAGTCTGTTGTCAGATCCCTATCTCCGGTTTGTTGGGGATAAGTTGCTTTCTATTTTATCTAGCCCCTGGTACTTTGGCACTGGCCCACAGAATTTTCTGTGACCCATGGTGAATCTTAGTCTTGAAATACCAGGAAGAACAACTGATTTGAACAATTATGTCATTTTATCTGAAGCAGTACCATCAGCAGTAACAATAGCATCCAACACAGCCTACAAAATGACAAATTGAGGTAACCATTAATTTGCCACCTTTAACTGTATGAACTACACTTGTAGTTATATAAGAAAATCTAAAACAAACCACAAAATTATATGCAGTATTTTTGTCTTTCATGTTAATTTTACTCTTGGGGTGAAAATTTAAAAGGGTTAAGAAAAAAATGGAGAAATAGAAGAAGGACAGATTAGATGCAAGGCTAAAGAACAAAGGGGGGTTATGCAACCTTTGGGAAACTGGTGCATAAGACAGGATGGAAAGAGAGAAGGAAGAAATAAAAGGAAGAACAGATCAGTAAACACAAGGAAGCTATAAACCACATTCACACTCATAACAAGATCAAACAATGGAGGGGAAAAAAAAGAGGGGGAGCTCGGAAGATGGCAGAACATTAATCAACAGAGTAAAAAGCCTCTCTGGGAAAAACAGTCCAGATGCTGGAATATAGCATTCTGGGGACAAGAAGGAAAGAAGTGGGTCCCCTTGACCCAGGAAAAAACTAAAGTGAGAATTGAAGCCCACAGAGAGAATAAAAAAAAAGAAAAAAAAATTTAAACAGATGAAGGTGGGAGTTGGCGGCACTTTAAACCAAAACCAGAAACACCATGCAAGAAGCACTGTTGGAACCTGGAGATGCAAGGTCACAGTGAAGCTGGTGGCTGGCAAGCCTGAATGCCTCTCTGGGGAGACGTGGTGACAGAGGGGAGCAGCGGACCAGAGAACTGCACTGGCTGGCAGTGAGTGGGGGGGCGCTCAGGCCTACTGCAGGAATGGGCAATTAGCCGGGGGCCATTTTGGAATCTGGCAGGATAAACCTAGAGCCAGAACTGCAGCCAGCTTCATTCACCCACTCATAGCTCAGAGCAGACTGGTGGAAACTTCTTGGATTGAGGCCCGCCCCTGTGCATAGTCCAACAACCACTGCCAAAGTTTCCCTAAAGCTATCCCCAACAAGTCTTACCCTCCTGGCACATACTAATGTGGTGAAGACTCTTTGTGCTTAACCAGCTCGGAAGGTAAGGCCAGTCTGCTCCACCCCTTTTTACACTCCAGTAGGCACCAGCAGGCTGGGAAAAGCAGCAAACAGCAGAAATCCCTAGCCAGCATGCTTCAGACTAATTATAACCAGTACAGTAAGTGCCAGGGACCCCAGTACCCACTTGTCTGGAAGAAACCAGAAACATGACAAGAGGAAGAAGCAAAAGGCAGTCTCTGGCCTCCAGCCCAAGCAGTACTAGTCCAGGAGATGTAAACATGAAAGAGTTTCACAGTCACATACTTGCTGTTTCTGAAGCAGCAGCAGCTAAAATAAGGAAACAACTTGATGGAGTATAAAGAACTTAAAACAGAAGTACTATTATAAGTAAAAGAAGAAATCAGAAACATAAAAGAATTGCAAAGCACCTCTAAAGAAGACACAGATGGTGAAAGAATAGAGCAGCTTAGAATGGAGGGAAACCTTCAATGAAGAATATAAAAAAAATTTAGAATACACGAAACAGATTCAAAGAGATTACCAGGAAATTAAAAACTCCATTGAAAGCTGGCAAAACTGCTTGAAATAAACTAAAGATAAACTATCATATCTTGAAGACAGGCTTGCAGCTTGTGATCACAAAAGAAAACATCTCTTAAAAATAATGAGGAACCAGAAGTAACAATACACAGGCTAGAAGATGACAAGAGGAACTGTAACTTAAGAATAAAAAATGTGAGTGAAGAAGCAGGAGTAAACGCAAATGAAATACAAAGGCTATTTTTCAGAAATAATCAAAGAAAACTTCCCAAGCATAGGAAAAGGAAATGATATTCAGATATATGAGGCATACAGAACTCCAGCCAGCTATAACCAAAATAGATCTACACCCAGACATATAATAATCAAGATACCAGAAATTCAATGCAAGAACAGAATATTAAAAGCTGTCAGAGAAAAGAAACATCACCTATAAAGGAATACCCATCAGAATCACAACAGACTTATCGACACAAACCATCAAATCAAGAAGAGCTTGAAGTGAAGTATTCCAAAGAAAGAAAATAACCTCCAACCCAGATTGATGTACCCTGCAAAACTATCTCTCAAAACTCTCAAACTGTGTCTCAAAATTAATGGAGAAACATGATGAGAAATAAATGGAAACATAATGGAGAAACAAAAAGAGGAACTGGGGGAGTTCATGACCACCAAACCAACCCTACAAAGAATACTGAAAGACATTCTAGAGAGAAAGCAAAAACACCATGGTTTCAGGAACAGTGGCAGAGGGAACTCACTGAATGGGGCAGATAGTGGAATGAAGGGAAAAAGTACACAACCAGTGGTAGAAAAATAACATGGCAGAGATGAGGCAGAGAAGGTTAGCCATAATCACTAATATAGAGGGCCTCTATTCACCAATAAAAAGAAGCACAGGCAGAGTGGATTAGGAGATAGGGTTCACCAATATACTTTACATAAGAAATACATTTAACCTGAGAGGGGGCTTGTAGTCTGAAAGTCACAGATGAGAAAAAAATGCTCTATGTTATAGGGAAACAAAGTGGGGGTAGCTTGCCCATCAGCTGCAGATAGCTTAGAAAGCTATGACATGTTTACATAATGGAAAACTACTCAGCTATAAGGAAAGAAAACCTTGAGCCTCTTGTAAACAAATGGATAAGCTTGAGATCATACTCAGGCATAAAAAGGTTCAGAATCACTTAGGTGAATAACAGGTTGCCTTCCTAATATAAAAACTAAAAGTGTTAGTGGGATCCAAAATGTACAGTACATCCCATGAATGTGAAAGGGAAGGAATTGTATAAAAAGGGAAGGCAGTGGCCATTGTTAATCTATTATCATAATTCGAAACCCATATTATTTTCATTGTTTTGTTTGGTTTTATTCTGTTTCAGTTTATCTACTTGTATTAGATTTGATGGCATGGAAAGTTATTCCTAAGTTAGCAGGATATATTGTGGTAACCATTTTTGATTTCCTATGGGATTGATATGAAGCCCTATAGTGCTTTCACTATTTTGTTTTGACTGATTATGTTCTATTCTGTTTCGTTTTGATAGTATCAAGTCTGCTGGTATAGGCAACTACTTTGAAGACAATAAGATACACTATGATACTCATTCTGGTTGGACTGTTATCTTCTTTTGAAGTCCTATAATGTCTACAATGTTTTGTTTTTGTTGATTTTGTTCTGTACTGCATTATGTTACATTTTTTAATGCCTGATGATATGGGCAATTCTTTTGAAGATAACAAGAAGCTATTACTGATCTCCTTATATTTTGTTTTTAAGTCATTTGCTATGTTGATCCTTTTGTTATTTTGATTGACTCTTTTGTCTAACTTGGTCTAATTTTGGTTATTATTTTGTCTTCAAAATAATAAAAAAAGAAAAAGAGCAATGACAACAATCATGAGACAGAGACAGAGAGAGAAGGAAAAGAAAAAAAAATTGTTTCCAGGTTTGTCTGCTGTCACTGGGAGACAACATGTGGAGACAGAGTCCAGGTCTGTGATGATTTATCCCTGAAAGCCAGCAATTCCTTTATAGTAGGAAAGTAGAAAATCTCACTGAGCGTGCACCTTTATTTTCCCTGAAGTTCAGGCTGTATTCTGGCTATATGGACTGAGACCTGACCCATTCAGCCTGCAGCAGTCATCACAACTTCTGTGGGCTTGAACTCAGAATTGTGATAGTTGAGATCTTTGCATTTCCATGTATATTTTAGAATCAAAGTCAGTATCTCCAAAATGCTTGCTAGAATTTCAATTGGAATTGAATTGATGTGGTATAGCCTCTATTCATATATAAGTTATCTTTTAAACATTTTTAGTGGTTACTCTGTTTGTTTGTTTATTTATTTATTTAATTGTCTTTTTCATTTTTATTGGTACCGGGGATTGAACTCACGACTGCCTGCTTGCAAGGCAGGTGCTTATGCCACTGAGCTAAATCCCCAGCCCCTACTCTGTTTCTTAAAACAGAGTTTAAGCGAACTTTCAAATACTACTGTATTGCTTGATAAGTTCTTCTCATGCATCTTTTCTGACATTGTGATATTCATTTCACTTATTTATATTATAGCTTTACATTACACTGTGAAACAATTTATGCAGATAGTTACCTCTTAGAGTGATTAAGAATTAAAACATAGAAGTTTTATATTTGTTAGATTTATTTTTCTCTCACTTCCTTTCTTTGAATTTGTTTCTGATAAGTTTAGGTTTCTGATACAGTTTTTTTTTTACAAGAGATAGCATTTTTATTTGAAAAAAATTATCTTAAATTGAAGCTGGAATCAATATTTAAGAAAATACAATGACTTGTAATTTTTCTAAGTGATATCTGTTATCAAAGCAAGTTAACAAACAAGAAATAAGAAAATTACTGTTTTGGCCTTTTAGTATAAATTGTAGATGCTAAAGAATAGTAAATAAATAGGCCAATAAACACAATTTAAGTTGAAAAAATCAATAATGAATGACAGAGGGACTGTGAAGGAAGGGGCCCTTCATTGTTGATGGGAATGTAAATTGGTACAACCACTATCGAAACCAGTGTGGAGATTACTCTAAAAACTAAAACTAGAAATTCCATTAGACCCAGCTATTCCCCTCCTGGGTATCTTATCAAATGAGTTAAAACATCATATTACACTACATATCCATGTTCATAGCAGCACAACTCATAATAGCTAAATCTTGGAAGGAGCATATGAACAAATGAATTGTATTATTAAAATTAGTTTCAACTATTTGTTTTTACTTTTGTGCAATGTGGTCACAAGAAAATGTAAAAACATAGAAGTAACTACCTTCAGCTACAGTTTCAAACTACAGAAATTGGACTGTCAGTCCTGCCCTTACAACAAGAAAAAGATAAACAAAATTAAGTTCAAATAACTTCTTAAAATCACCAGAGAATGATGGTTATAGGGAAAACCACACCTGAATATTTGAAGAGACAGGAAGATCCAGTGCCTATGATATACTTATATGGTACAGAAGCTGCTACACACCATAAGTTTACGTGTCTTGAAAGAAATACCACTGTAGCAGCACTGGAGTCTTGTATTTTGAAGAGAAATCTCAGGTCTTCTAGAGGCTCACAGGAGTAGCTTTTTCCTTTTGGATGGCCTTTGTCTTCAGACAGTTCAGGTAGAACTGGCTCTATTCTAGAAAAATGAATCCAGTTATCTGTCTGTGCTAACATTATTGCAGTGGTCGTGTGATGAGGATTATTGAAAAGAGGCCCCTTTATTTTGTCTTTAATTGGTCAGTGGGAATCCCTTCTCTCCTCGTGGGTACTTGGTCTCCAGGGTGGACACTAGGGGGGTTCCTTGTCCAGGAGCTGGCAGGAGTCTGTTTCCATACATTTGGATACCCTATTGTATTTGTATTAATAAGATACTGTAAGAGTCTCATGGTCGATGGATCTACTGTCATATCAGAAGATAGAAGTAGCTTCCCATATAACATCTCAGATGTGCTCAAATTTAGCCCAGTTTTGCATATATTGGCTTGAGTGCTGTTGCAGTAATCGGAGTCAGGACTCAGAAATCTCTTGTCAAAGTTTTGCCAGAGCTCACTTAAAGGTGTGGTTGCGTCTTTGCCTTTCCAGAAGATTGAGGTTGCCAAGTGGAATAGATGTGGTATTTTATTCCTAAAAGATGTGGTGTTTTATTCCTTTGCCACTTGAATTACTTGATTGGTAAAGGAAGGCCTATTATCACTACTGGAGTAGTCTAAATCTGGAGATGATTTCTTTAAGATGTACTTTGACTACCTCCATAGTCTTTTCTGAATGGGTGGGGAAGGAAGGCTTCAACCTTGGTAGCCTATAAAGGTGTCTACCAAGTGATACTTAACTTTTTTTCCTTTTCCTAATACCAGTGCTGGCATTAAGAGCTATTTGCTATACCTTTTGAGCAGACTTGCTGGGGGAAAAGGTATAACTTTAATGACCTGTTGTGAAACTGCATAACCTACATTTTGATGTTTTTCTTGAACAAAGCTAATCACAAATAACCTCTTGTCTTTGGTATAGCCCCAACTTGATGGGGAGTCAGGTTTCTATTGTCTGTCCTACTTAACTTTGCAGCTTCCTCTATTAGTGTAGCTATAGCTACTACTGCTCTCAGGCAGGATAGTCATGCAGTGACCTAAGCATGCCACTGGACAGGGTTCTTGTCCTGGCTTTTGGTGCAGGACCCTCAAAGCACTTCTCTTTTCTTACATGTAGAAGAAAAGTTTTCTTAAATATTCCTAGTGCTAGAGTTTAAGGACATGCTTTATTTTTCTAAAGGCATTGTCAGTCACTTTGGTTCATTCCAGGGGTGAATGACTCTCAGGGCTTTTATTGCCTTATATAATGGATTTCTCATTACTCTAGAATTAGGTAGCCAGATTCTTAAAAAGTCTAACATTCCCAGGAAGCAACAAAGGTGTCAGGAAGGCCATGATCACAGATAGCTTGGATCGGCAGCTATGGTTTCCTAGGTGTAAGAATATTTCCCAGATATTTAACTTTAAATTAGAGGTATAGCTGAGCCTTTTCTTGGAGGTTTTATATCCCTTCTTAGCTAGAAATTTGAGAGTTTATATAGAATTACAATTGAATAATTCTCAAGTCAAGCTGCAAACTAGAATATCTTTTGCATACTGTAGTATGGTTCTTTGTTTAAGCTTTAAGTTCTTTAAGTCCTTTTCTAGTGCATGAGCAAAAAGGTGAGGACTCACTTCCAGCCACCAGCCAACTATCTAAGTATATTGCAGGTTTTCTCTTGAAATTTCTCTTGAGTTTCCCATTCAAAGGCAAACAAAACTAAGAATCTGAATGTAGGGGGAAGGAAAAAAGTACTTCTTTTATATCTAAAACTGAGAACCAATTACTGTCCCCTGGAATTTGGGAGATAATTGTATATGGATCTGCCACTAGGAGGCAGATTGGGATGTCAGCTTCATTAATGTGATAGAGGTCTTCTACCATGCTATAGTCTCTTGAGGGCTTTACTATAGAGATAATGGCAGTATTGCAAGGGGACTGATAAGGCCACCAAAAGATGTGTTTGAGAAATCTGTATATGAGAGGTTGAAGGCCTTTATGTGCCCCTTCTTTGATTGGATACAGATTTTAGTTAGGAAGTCTGCTGGGGATTTTTAGTTTTAAAACTACTGGCATAGTTTGTAACGTGTAGCAGGATCCACCTATTGGCTAATTTGGTTAGGGAGACTTGGTATATTCCCAATAGGTAAAGTCTGTTTTGGCCTTAGATGGAATTTGAGAATTGTCCCCAATTTTGCTAGTAAATTATGTTCCTAGGAAGAGTATGACATGATACATCAGAGGAGAAATAAAGAATCTTCAACTAGAGGTCCCTTCAACCCCAAATATGGCTATAGACCCTGAGGATGGTTTTCTAGAGAGGAAATAAAAACTGAATGAGCCACCCCTGTGTAGATATCTGTAAGCAGTTGAATTGCGTCACCCATTTTATCTTAACATTATCGAGGGTTTCTCATAGTAGATGGCAATGTCTGCATAGAGAAATAGAGGCATTGCAGTTTCCCCTGGGCCTTTACAGTTATTGCAGTAGGAAGTGAGGATTTTGACTGGCCTAGCTCCTTGGAGTAGAGACAGTCAACCCTCTGCTTTCAAAAGTCAGGCATATTGGCTGCTTCACATTTGGAGCAGGACCCAGGCAGTGGTTTGGTGCAGTCGTGTGCCCAGTATTCAGTCTTCTTAGACTTGAAACAAAAATCCTTTCCTTTGTTATCCCCAAGTTTTTCCTTAGATGGCATGGGTGGGTTTATAGCATTGTCAATTGTGACAGCTACAATCTTCACCTTTCTCTTTTGACCCTCTTCTGGGTCCTAACACAGAAAAGGCTCTGTCCAGTTGGATGATAGTGATCTGTGCCCCCATCTGAAGTTTTGTAATTCATACCAAATATCTGGGGACAAATGACAAGTTAAATGATGTTCATTAGTGTTTCTCTGTCCCTGGAAGATAGATCTGTATTAGTATATTTAAAAAGACTTCTGCTGGTTGATTGTGGAAGACAGCTGTGTTTTCTTCTACATCCTGTATTACCATGCTCACCTTATTATAATTAACAGATTTTTATGTACCTTTTTATCACTACAAGACTAACTAGCACATCAGACACAACTTTTAGTCCCTCACCTAGGTTGGTTCTGTTGAAGGGACAATAGACACTTCAGGGTGGTTTCCTTCCCTTTTAAAATCATATTGCTTATCTACATAGTTCCTAGCCTCCTGTAGGGCTGTTTGTCTTTCATCAGGGTTAGAGCAATGATCAACATAAATTGCACATCTCACCATAAGTCAAAAGCAAGGGTCAAAGTTTAAAACTCTTCTGCAGATTTAGTAGGGTCCTCTAACAGTTGGCCTAATCATTCTTTGCACTGCTGGACATCTGCAACTGGAGTATTAATTTCCACCTCTGAGACTTCTCTTAGAGACAGGATAAATTATGAATTAGAGTAAAAAGCACCACTTCAGATTTGACTTGTGGGGCTTAGATCTACCTGTGTGCACCCAGTGAGTCTTAAGGCTGTCTGAGGCGCATAATGAGGGAGTTAAGGAATGCTAGGTTCCTTTGGGGCACTAAACTCTAATGGAATTTCTGAGGGGGGAGGACTGAGTTGTGGAGGGGATGGATGTTATTTTCTAGTCAGGGGACTATAGGGAGGAGGTTGAAGAGATCTTGTAGTGTGGTTGTCTTTATTAAAAAGATCAGAAAGACCCATATCCTCCTGAGAGACATGTGGGGGTCCCAGGATAGGGTCATCCAGGAAATCTTTCTCTTCCTTATGTTCTTTACCTTCCCTGTAATAAATGGTCACAAAAGCCTGAATATAAGGGATCTCACTTCATCTTATGTGTTTTAAACAAAAATGCTGTAACTGAAGAATAGTCTCATAATTTAAAGTGCCATCCTGTACTCATCTCTTGTCATTTCCTAATTTATATATAACCCAGACTGTATTGCAATAGTAGATAAGCTGTTCTTCCTTTATATTGTCAGGATCAAATGTTTCCCACTGATCAAAGATGTAGCCTAGTTGCAAAGTCAGTGGAATCTGTATGGTGAGGTCCAACAAGTTTTCCATGGCTAATCTTGGGGCTTATAGTGGGAGGGCAAACCATGTCTTGGCTCCTTAGGATGTTGTCCAATGCAGGAGGAGACCCTCTTTGGGCCTTACAAAGTGACCCTTGTGAGACTCAAGTATTTGGTAGATAGACATCTTTGTTAGAACCTAGAGTGATGTCTGTGTATTTCGTAGAAGCAAGTGAACATGATGGATTTTCTCTACTGAGATGCATAAACTCCTTAGGGAGAGAGGGTTGAGCCACTGGGTGGCCCTGTCTAGCCCTTTGAAACTTCCATGTGATCACGGCAGACCCCTCCTCCTCACATACACCCCAGGATTCCTTTAGCTGATGTTTAGACAGCTGTTCATTGTTCTCTTCAGGTAGGGTACAGCCACTTGAGAACCAAGAACTCTCATGTTTACCCATACGAAAAACTTTGGTACTTTGTGTAAGGAAGGGAATAGATAGAATAACTTTTTTTTTGTTTGTTTTGGTACCAGGATTGGACTCATGACCTTGCACTTACCAGGCAGGCACTTTAGCCACCGAGCTAACCCCCCACCCCAAACTTTTTTTTTAAACAAAAAACATTAAAAAGTTTTAAAAATAAGGTTGGCTCACAGTCACTTTAGTTAAGCATCACTAGCTCTTCATTTGTTCTGCTCAAATTGTCAGGCATATGTATCTAAATTTACTTGCATTTTGTTAGAAGAAACAAGGATGGAGTCTAGTCTCAAACCAAGATCAGCAAATTAGTCCTGGAAGTGACAACTCTAGGTGGGCTTTAGGACCCAGAGGAAACAGCTATCTAAAGCTAGCTCATCTGCTGCCTGTCCACTGCCTGTAGGGGCAGAAGGAGTAGGGACTTGCTTTGTTTTCAGATTTAAGTATCTTAGTACAATTTAGGTAAGCAGAATGACCACATTCATTATAAGGAATTTATATCTGTACATGACATATCTTGATTCTTCCTTCCATTCCTGTCTTCTTCATTGAAGTCCCCTTGCCCACCCCATTCATAAAGTTCCTATTTCATTTTATTCTTCTGATACAGGGGAATGAAACTCCCAACATACTAGATATCCAGTACAATTTCATGTTCTTTAAAATCAAAGAATGAATTTTAAGAACAGTGGAGGAGGTTAAGAACAGAATATATTTATTGAGAGAAAGAAAGCTTCTGTCAGAGAGAGACATGATAGAATTCTGGTGCGGCTGAAAAGATAAGTATGAAATATAAATGACCTTTATTTTAAGAATGTGGGGAGAGACCCCCTGACCCTCTGGGGGCTGGCATTGTCTCTGGGGGCTGGCATTCTCTCTGGTGGACACATGGAGTAGGGACATACATGTAACTTAGGTTTGGGGTGGTGCCTAAGGGGCTTAGTGGTGCATGGATAGCCCATTGGTATTCATTTCGCACCACAGGTAAATTCCTAGGGGCAGGGAAGATAGAGCTCAAGATAGAGCCTCTTGGTTCCGCCTCTAAGGCTTTACCAGCTACAGTGTCCGGCCTAGGGCAAGATTCTTTCATTCCTGTCTTTTGATTATTAGGAAAAAGGGCGAAGTTTTTCTTTTTTTCTTTTTTTTTTTTTTACTGCTTCCTGCTGGATGGGTGCACTGTACTGAGGTTTAGGAGTGTTGACAGGATGAAGGTTGATGCCCATGTAGAAGCTGGTGCCAGGTGTTTTAGCCAGGACAACCTTTATCACTGGTGAATGCCTGTATGTTAGACTAGAAAAACAAAAAGACAAGATATTATGAGGAGGCATGGCACTATCATATTTAAGGACCCAGGTGAGGTATAAGGAAAAGTGCCTTTGATTTAGGTGTCATTTTATCAGCACCATGTTGAGTTAGGATCATTGCCATGGTAAGGTAGAATTCTGAAAAAATAAATGTGGGGTTAGGAGAAGTGAAGTTATGAGAGTTGATTATTCCCCCCAAGAGTAAAAGTTAAGAGAGTAGGTAGGTAAGCCTTGTCTCTGGTATGCATGATGTGGGCATCTTTAGGAAATACTGTTGAGAGTCCTGCTGTAAAAAGGATAAGAAATTAGGGGCTGGGGATTTAGCTCAGCGGCATAAGCGCCTGCCTTGTAAGCAGGCAGTCGTGAGTTCAATCCCTGGTACCGATAAAAACGAAAACGAAAAAGAAAAAAAAAAGAAGGATAAGAAATTAGGAACCAAATTGGATAACAAAACATGACAGCCTGATAGTTGTGGCTGTGAGGCCTTGGTGAGGTGGAGATGAGTAGGCAAAAGGATGGTTAGATTTAGGGATGGAAGGGCACCACTTAGCCTGAGTGATGTGAAATCAGGATGGCAGTCTACTAACTTTGACGGCTGTTGAGGTTGCCAACAAGACCAGGTATGGGTCGCTGTAACTTGGTTGTACTCCTTGTGATGATTTGCTGTAACAGGACTTTAGTAAGTATATCAGCAGTTTCCCTGATTGTGGGAAAGACTTTTATGTGTCCTGAAAAAGTATAAACAAAGGTGAGAATATAAAATTTGTCTGTCCGTTTTGACCAGGGTTATGTCTGAGAAATTGGTGAATAAGAAAGGAAGGGGGTGCTATGTGTCCTTGAGGAGAGGTTTATTAGCGATAACAGGTGTATGCTGTTGAGGCCTCAGAGTGTCAGAGTGTTCTTGGGATCAGTCTGCATAAATACGAGGGAATAAAGAGCATTTTTTTTGAATAAAGAGCATTTTTAAGATTTAGGACTGTAAAGTGAGTGGTAGAGGGAGGGTTTGGCACCACTGGGTAGATTGGGAAGAAGCAGTCTGGAGCCTGCATGAAATAGGCCCTGTTTGTAAATGGCATAGGTTGGCCATCAATACCCCCTATAGAGACTGAGGACTTAATATGTGGCCTGAAAGCTCAGGAAGAGTCCTATATATGGCCTCTATGTTCACAAGTATAGAGAATGTCTTACCTGAGACTTTTAGTGGGACTTGGCACTCTCAGGACATCTTAAATGGGGCTGTGGGCCCTGAGCCTCATCAGTCTTCAGCAGCAAGTTTAAGCAGATCTATCAGCAATGAATCTGGCAGTGTTGGCATTTTCTGTGAGGGCTAGAAGTTAGGATGGTTTACCCACTCTCTGGTGGCTAGGACAGTCCATTAGCCCTGGGGTAAGATCTCAAAGGAACACCAGGATGGGACACTCTCTTGCCCAGTGTCCTTCTGCTGCATTTGAGGCATGGTCCATGGGGGGGCCCAGGCAGCTCCACCTTATGTCAGTTTACCTGTCTCAGAACTCCAAGTGTCACTGTTATCTTTTGTTGTTGAAAACACCAAAAGCCATATTAAGGAGATCTCTGCGGGGTTTGAGGGCCAAGTTTTGCCTTTTGTGTTGGGATCTGGTCTACAGTAGAAGATATCTGTAGAATTTAATTAAGTATGCAGGAGTCAAATACAATCAACAGGGTATTTACAGTTTTAGTAATGGCTTCCCATAAGGAGGACAAGGTCCAGGGGATTTTAGGAACTGACATGTCATTTATGTTATATATAAGTATCTCTTGATGTTATTAAAATGTCTAATGCCATCTGATTTTTGGAGGATGGCCTGTTTTATTAATTTTTACCTTTTAGGAGAGAGATAAGCTATGGTGTCATTTAATGTCAGTCGAATACAGTTAATTATGGCTCTGTGGAGGGTGGGGCCAGGGCAGGTGGACAGGCTGGGAAAGGTTTAATTTGGCCTCTGTCCCAGTGTTGGTCTTGTTGTTTTGTATCATATAACCTTTTTTGGAAAAAGATCTAGTGGTTTCCAGCAAAAGTAATTTATAATTTTAGTTTCTTAATCTCTTAATTTCTTAATTTTAGTTGTTAAACATGTAGAAGATTGGTAACAGTAGAGTATAATATAGACAGTAAGCTTAATATCAACCATAAGCATTTTTAGAAAATTGATAACAGTACAGTACAATATAGGCAGTAAGCTTAACATAAAACATTAAATGGCTACTAACCATGAGCATTTTAACATTTGAACACCGAAGAAATATGTGAAACATCTCTAAGCTGGATCTGAAAGAAAACATTTGTCATGGCTGGAACACAAGAAAAAGGCAGAGAAACAAGCGGAATTTTATATTTGAAAGCATGAATGCACCATCAGATCAGCAACAATGAATTGTCTGCTGCAATCTGTTGTGTCTGTCTCTGCGCTGGCACTCAGAACTGTGTTTGCAGTCAGAGTCGCATTTGTGCTTCTGGGCAGGGACTGGGACTGCTTCGCTGTGCAGCGCATAGTGGGGGCATAGTGGCCAGGGTGGGGGCAACGCACGCAGGGGTGCGGCCAGGGCACAGTGTGCTGGGTGGAGTACGAGGTGGAGCCAGGACTGCTCCTGAGATGGGGGGGGGGAGTGGGAAAGGCGGGGGGCGGGGGGAAGCCGGGACTAGAGAAGAGCTGGGGCACCGCATGAAGCCGGGACCCTGCGTGGAGCTGGGGTGCAGCGTGAGGGTTCCGAGCAGCCAACCTCCCAACACTGTTTGGGTGCACCTCCCCCATTGGCGGGAAAGTGGCACGCGGTGGGGGGAGGGGAAGCAGGGAGGAAAGAGAGGAAGCTGAGAAAGCTTTGAAAGGCTGTCTTCAGTGTGGGAAGGGGGAAGGATCCTGGGGAGGGGGGACACATTCTTAAAACAAAGGCTCAAAGATAGTTTTGTAAACTTGTTGGTCAGTGTGATAAGCTATAAATAGGTATTGTTTTTAGGGGGATAGAAAGTGGTCCCCAAGATAAAATCTGGTGTGGGGCCTGGCCCAGGGAGTCACAGTCAGGTGAGGCAACAGACCGTGGTGAGTCATCAGAGATACAAGTGGCGTTCCCGGGGATTTTAGTAATGGCTCTGGCCATGAGAGATTAAAAGCTCTAAAGGATGTGAGAGCCTCCCCTGTGGGGCCCAGCCTATGGAGAAAGACTCTGCCTTGGGCTGTCTAAGGATGTGAGAGCACCACTCGAGTCCAGGGAATGGGGAGAAAACCCGTGTGGGGCCCAGCCCAGCGCTGAATAATCTCTGGAGGTTCCTCACCTGTGGTAAATGAATTAGACTGGTGTTGTTTGCAAACCAGCAGCCACAAGTTTAGCAGCTCCCAAGTGTTGAGAAGTGAGGAATTAATCCAGTATGCAGTGTGGTCCGTGAACAGCTGAGGACTCACCAGCGGTCTGTCTTCTTCGGTCTGTCTTCTTCTGCCGTTCTGGGTCAGGGAACCATATGATAGAATTCTGGCACAGCTGAAAAGATAAGAAGTATGAAATATAAATTACCTTTATTTTAAGAATGTGAGGAGAGACCCCCTAACCCTCGGGTCTGGCATTGTCTCTGGAGGCTGGCGTTCTCTCTGCTGGATGCATGGAGTGGGGGCATACATGTAGCTTAGGTTTGGGGTGGTACCTAAGGGACATTAGTAATGCACAGGTAGCCTATTGGTATTCATTTTGTGCCACAGGTAAATTCCTAGGGGCGGGGAAGATAGAGCTCAAGATAGAGCCTCTTAGTTCCGCCTGGCTGCTACAGACCGACTTAGGGCAGGATTCTTTCAAGACACAGAAGGGGTCTCAAGGAAAGACTTTTCTTGGGACTTTTATAGAGCAAAATCAAGAGGTAAGGCAGATCCATGATTGGGAAAAATGGGAACTCTCAGGAGGCATGAGGTGGAACACAACTATGGTCAACAAGTAAGTAACTATCAGTGTAACTTGCTCGGATAAGATTGATTAAATTGGGATCAAATGAGGTGAGTCACATAGAAAGCTAGTATGAACACAGAATAGGATCTTTGCTGGTAAGGGGTTGCTGGTAAGGGCTTCTTCTGGCTTCCTCAAGGTGATGGATACTTATTTAGAATATCAATCCCTGATGTTTATACTTAGGGTGTGCTTGCATTTGTTTTGTCTTTTGTTCTGAGATCTGGCCCACAGTGGGAAGTGTCTGTCTCCTCTAAGGTTACAAGATATCTGGTTTTCTGCACTGGCTTCTTCAAGGGCCCAGCCCTATCTGCCTGCCTATAATATTTCTATCTAACTCAGTTGCCTAAACACTTTTCTAATTTTTTCTTGCCTTTCCTCTTCCCTAGTTCCTTTCCTATTCCACAATATCTGTTGTACATTTTTGTTTTTATTTACACTTTCAGTTTCTCACAACACAGATAATGTCATATTTATACATGTGTGTCTGGTTTATTTCACTTATGAATGAGGTCTCAAGGTCCATCCATTTGGCAATAAATGTCTCAGTATTCTCCTTCAGTATATGTAACTTATTTTTGATTCATTCATTGGTTCATGGGCATTTGGGTGGCTTCCAAGTTAGCTATTAATGACTGTGCCTCTATAAAAATGGGTGTGCTGGGAGTTGTAAGAGGGATCAATTTTTCTCTTCCTTTGTGGGAAGACAAAGTTCCTGTTAAAATAATTTAAAAGAAAAGAGAAAGCCCACATGTTGTCTAAAATCAGAGCTTGATTTCTATCTACAAGGTTAAGGTTTCCCAGTTTCGTAAGTCCAGTTGACAGGAAAAAAAGGATGAGAGAAAGAACAGAAAAAGGGAAAAAATGTAAACAAAATGGTAATAGTTGACTCAAAATGACTTCTAGCTGTGTGGTAAGAGAAGATGGTGCCTGGCCCTGTCATTAGGCAACATAGTGCCTTATAATGACCCACAATCCTTATAAGGAATTTATATCTGTACATGACATATCTTGATTTTTCCTCCCATTCCTACCTTCTTTGAAGCCCCCTTCCCCACCCCATTCACAAAGCTCCGATTTCATTTTATCCTTCTGATACAGGGGAATGAAACCCTCACCTTTGTAGATAGAAATTGTTCAACTCTTCATGGTGGACCAAAACAGCACTCTGAGAAAGAAAAGACCATAAACAACTGGGGTAGGCAGAAACCAGGCTAATTTCCAAAAAGGGTAGCATAATATAACAGTCAAACACATATACAACATGGCATGCCAAACCTACAGAGTGAGCATAGGTGAGAAAAAGAAAGAAAAGGGGAGGTAAATATCAAGCTGGCCTGTAGATAAAACACAGAGGCCACCTATTTTCCTATCCCATCTAATTCTACATGGCAGGAAAAAATTAAGAACTTGTTCCTGGTGCCCTGAGAGAATGAACTTGCAGAGAGCAAGTATAAATATTATGCGTAAATACGTGCTTTCCATTTATCGGTTGGTAGAGGGTCTGCTTCCAAGGTTTAGCTATTATGAGTTGGGCTGCTATAAACATGTATTCCTCACTGTGATATGGAAATAGTAAGATAGATCCTATGCAAAAGGGAAGGGGATCAAGAGGGGGAGGAAAGAGGAAGGAGATGAAAACAAGAATTAAGATGTGTTATGTAAATGTACTAATGAAAATAAGAAAAAATCTTAAGTGTCTCGTGGCTAAATCAATTCTTTTTACACTATGTACTATAAGGTTTCATGTGTCATTACATTTTAATGCTAACCATTTTGTAAATAATGTTTAAATGTTTGTAAATAATGTTTAAACTTACAACTGAATTATAATTGAATGTTTTAAATCTATAGAAGGGAGAAAAGTTATTGTAGTTCATTTATTAGTTTTATTAGTAAAAGGAATGTGACTTTTCTGTAGTTGTCAGAAACTGGAGAACAGTAACTAATTTAAGATTTATTTAACTTATTTTTTCTTAGTCTTATATTTAACTAGGCGGTGCTTACAAATTAGAAACTGACTTCAAAGGCTGGGGTTGTAGCTCAGTAGTAGAGCCCTTTGCTAGCATTTCTAAAAAATCAAACCCCATGTTTGATTTTTAGCACAGCCCCCCAAAAAAAGAAAAGAAAAAAACTGACCTCTACTTACTATTATAAAATATGCAAATATTCAAAAAAGTATAAAAAATAATACATTGAACACTTTTACATCCAGTGTATTGCTTAATAAATATTTAAAATTGCAGTGCAGCTGGACATATTGGTGCATACCGCTAATTCCAGCACTTGGGAGGTGGAAGCAGGGGGATCATGTGAGTTCAAGGCCAGCCTGGGCTATATAGTGAGTTCAAGACCAGTCTGAACTACATAGTGAGATCCTGCCTCAAACAAAGTTAAAATCACAGTGCAGTTGAAACCCCCTAAATCAGGGGTCCCCAAACCCTCGGTCAGGAGTTGGTAACAGTCCGTGACAGCTGGACATGAGTGGCAGGCAAGCAGGGAAAGATTCATGTGTGTTTACAGCCTCCTCCCCTGCCATTTGTAGCATTATTACTTGAACTCTCTGTCTTCTTCTAATCGATTAGTGGCTGGCATTAGATTCTTATAGGAGCAATTTATGGGAGGGATCTAGGTGGTGCACCAGTTATGAACATCTAATCTTGAATTCTCCCTTCCCACCTAACCCTCTCAAGCATGGAAAAATTATCTTTCATGAAACCCATTCCTGGTGCCAGGAAGTTTGGTGACCACTATGCTATATGATCCTCTTTGGTCATATCCTAGTCCCCACCACTGCTCCAGATTGCCACTATCTCCCATTCTGCATTTATCAATTCCCTGAATTTCTTTGACCTTTGCTACTTATCTGTGTCACTTGAGATATATGAGATTATTACATATATGTATTATAATGTATGCATTCTTATACAAATCAGTTCTTGTTTAACATATCTGTGAGATTCATTCACATTAATATCTGTAAAACTCATGCATGCATTTAAAATTCTGTATGTAATTATTGCAGTTTAAGACTCTGACCATTGATGTTTAATTGTGATACCACAATGGGAAAGTTCAAACCACAAATCTTTACCCCAGCCCCTTTCCAACTACAATAAAGACCCAAACAATTGTCCTTTCTTTGCTCTCTCAAACCATGTTTTGCATGTGCTTGAGAATCACCGCTGCTTTGTACAAAATGCCTCATGTCAAGACTGCAAGTGTTGGCATTATTGTTGTTAACATATAGACCAGGTTTTGAGTCCAGGGGTGGGGGGGTCTTTGTAGAGTGTCCACAATATTAAATGTTCTTTTGTGATGAACATTAGATAGTGTCCCTTTTTTTTCTTTTGTAGTTGAATACAGTGCTTCCGTTTATACTTTTTTTTTTCTGGTGCCAGGGATCGAACATATGACCTCATGTTTGCCAGGCAGGCCACTGAGCTAAATTTCTGGCCCTGCCTTTTCTTATTGATTTGCGTAAGTTATTTTGGTGTTCTAGATTTGTTTCTTAGTGCTTCAAATGTCTGCTCACTTTTATCTTTTTACTTTAATAATTTCTTTTGTAGTGGAGATATTATGTAGTTTGAAATAAGCAAATTTATCATTTTTATTTATGATTGATCTTTAGTTTAGGAAGTATTTCTCTAGCTGGGCATGGTGGTGCACACCTGTAATCACAGCAACTTGGGAGGCTGAAGCAGGAAGATTGCTGTGAGTTTGAGGCCAGTCTGGGCTACAAAGTGAGCTCAAAGCCAGTCTGAATTGCATAGTGAAATTCTGTCTCAAAAAGACAAAAAAAATTTCTTTAATCATGAGATCTTAAAATGTCCTCCCAAATGTCCTAATAACTTTAAAGTTGATTTTTAAAATTTAGACCTTAGATCTACCTGTACTTGTTTTTTTTTTTTTTTTTTTTTTTTTAAATAGTGTAGACTGTTTTCTTATTGATGTCTGTCTGGTTTTGGTAGGGTCTTGCTGACCTCAGAGTTCATTAGGAATTTCTTGATGTTGTTAAATTCTGTAGAAAAGTTCATGTAGAAGTGGTGTTGTTTCTTCTTAAATGTTGGTAGAATTTTTTAGTGAACTCATCTTAGTTTTAAAATTTCCTTGTGGTAAAGCTTATACTATGAACTTTATTTGTTTAAGAGATAAATGGCTGTTTAAGTTGTCTGTTTCTTGTTCAGGGGCTCTCAAAGAATTGATTCATTTCATCTTTGCGATTGAGTTTATTGCCATAAATTTTTTCGTAACATTCACTGATCTTACTATAGAAGAATTGCAGATAATAAATTTTTTCATTCCTGAAACTGGTAACCTTTATCATCTTCTTATTCCTACTTAATTTGACTAGAAATTTATCAAATGTACTGATATTTAAAGGTACCAGATTCACTGATTACATTATTTTATGTATACTTTTTTGTATTAATTGCAGTATGGATATTGAAATATTCAGGGTTTTTTTGCCTTTCTTCACAGTTTCACCAGTCTTTACTTCATGCATTTTGGGACTCTTATTATATACTTAAAAGTTTAGGGTTAATATCTTCTCTTTTGGACTGATAACTTAATGATTACATAATTGCTTTCTTTATCGTGGTAATATTCTTTCAACTGAAATATACTTTCATTTGTTATGAATCTAGTCAAGCTATAATCTTTTAACCTTTTTATTGACTTTCATATATTTATTAGTATTACAGGTTTGCAGTCCCCAGTATATACACTTATCTTGAAGGTCTCATAGGTACACATGCTGCATCTTGATGCTTTAGTTGCATCTTGATCATTTTACTCTCCCTGTCCACACTCCTTTCTTTCCCTCCTTCTCCAAATTCCCTTCACATCTTTTTAGAGTCCTACCACCTTGTTTTTTAACATGGCTGTTTTGTTTTGCTCTTTAAATTATTTATATTTTGGTTCTCTCATACTGGTATTAGAGAAACATGCAGTATTTAAACTTTTGTGACTTATTTCACTGAGTATTATTGTCTCAGTATCTCTTCATTTTCCTAATACATGACTCAAATTTATCTTTCTTTATGGAGTAGTACCGTATGTGTATATACCACCTTTTCTTTATGTAATCATCTATTGATAAGACATGTAGGCCAGTTCTACTGTCTAGCTGTTGTGAGTTGTGCTGCTGTAAAGTCATAGTGCAATAACCAGCTCTTTCAGAAAGACACTATAAGAATAGCTGAGTAAAATGGCACTTTTTAGTTTTTTGAGGAAACTACCTGCTGATTTTCAAAGTGGTTGTATTTAGTTTCTGTTTCATTTTTAAGGCAACATATAAACAGATTTTTAAAATTATTTTTCAGTATGACAGCCTCTGCTTTTAATTGATGTGTTTAGAAAATTAGTATTTAAAGTGATGATGGATATGTGGTTAGATTTCATTTTACCATCTTGCTATATTTGCTATTTATCCTGTCTTAGTTTTCCTCTTTTACCTGCCTTTTAACTAATTGGACTTTTTAAAAATTATTTTGTTTGTTCTCTGTTTTGTTATCTTCCTATGTTAGTTTAGTTGTCTTAAGGTTTATACACAAATTTATCATTGTCTACCCTCAAATTATGTTATAATGACTCTCACAGAATATAGCAACATTCAAATAGCATATACTTCCATTTATCACCTACTGGTGCTTATTATGGTTATATATTTTACTAGTTCATATATTATAAACAATCAATTTTATTATTTTTGTTTGAGCTGTCAGTTATCTTTTGAAGAGACTTAAGGAAAATTATGCTTTTATCTTTGTAATTTTCATTTCCAATACTCTTTCTTCCTTTATGTAGATACGTATTTTCACCTGCTATCATTTTTTCCTTTGATCTAAGGGATATCTCTTGTGTTCTATTTTTTTTTCAGGACCAGTACTCGAACTCAGGTCCTTGAGATTGCCAGATAGGTGCTGTACCAGTGAGCTGTATCCCCGCCCTAAAGGACTTCTGTTAATATTTACATAATCTAGATTTCCTGATGACATAACTTTTCAGCTTTTGTTTGAAAAGACTTCAACCTTTTTTTTTTTTTGCAAAATTTTCTGTGAGTGTAGAATCTTTAGTTCATTTTTTTTTCTGTTCACTTTCATGAAATGTTGTTCCACATCTTCTTGTATCCATCTAGTGTGATGTAGTCTTTTTTATTATCTTTTTGTTTTTCCTTAAAAATTTCCAGAATTTCAATTCTTCTACTCAAATTGATTTCTTTTACTCAAACTCATGTTTCTTGTGTTTCAGATTTGTAGATATTGTCAAATATTTTGATAATCAAGTTTAAAAAATTAAGCTACCATTTCTTCAAATATTTTTTGTCTTGGTACTTCTCCCATTTCATGGGAATCTGATTACTGGTGTATTGTTTGTCTTGGTCCAGCTGTGCCTGTTTTTTGTTTGTGTGTTTGTTTTGGAGTGGTTTTTTTCTTGCCTTTAGGATTTTTTTCTCCAGTCAGATTTTATTGGTACATTTTAGATATACAGAGTGATCTCGTTCATCATAGAGAATTTGTACCTGAACATGGTATAACTTGTTTCTTTTTATCCCATTTCCCTACCCTCCTTCAACCCTTTCTTCTCTTCCCATTTACAGAAGGCTTTTTTTTTTAGTTTTTTTCCTTTTCTTTTGCTTTTTTTACTTTTCCCTTCTTTCCTTCCCCCCCTTCTCCCTTCCTTGTTCCTTTTCCCATGTGAACATTTACTTCCTATTTCACAATACCTGTTATACATTTTGGTCCTTATTTTACACTTTTGGCGTCTCATACCAGAGAAACAGTGCAGCATTTACATGTGTGCCTGATTTATTTCTTTTAATAATGGTTGCAGGATACATCCATTTACCTAGAAATGTGTCGTTTATCCTTTTTATGGCAGAGTAGTACTCCATTGTATAAAAGAACCACATCATCTTTATCCATTAAATGTCAGTTTATGGGCATTTAAAATTTTTCCAACATTTGGCTATTACAAACTGCTGCTATAAATGTAGGTGTGCATATATCGCTGTGGTATATTGTTTTCAATTCTTTTGGGAAGGTATCTAGAAGACAAATAGCAGGGTTGAATGACCTCTAATCCTAGCTTTTTAAGGAATCTCCATACTGATTTTCACAGTGGTTGTACCAGTCTGCATTTCCATCAACAGTGAAAAAGGACAAGTCACTTTTTCTCTGTTTTATTTTTGATATTTATTGATATTTTTTCAAATTCTTGAATATCTTCCATTGTTTAATATGTCATTTGTTCAATTTGTTATACTTTTCACTTCAGTTACCATGTTTTACATCTGTGAAATGTTAATTTAGGTTCTTTTTTATATATCTTGACACACATTTTTGAAAAAATATGTTATAGCTGTTTCATGTCTTTATATGATAATTATGACATGTCATATTTTCATTGGGTTTAAATATATTGTTTTTCTTTTTGTATTTTCAAGTGTCTTTGTATTGCTGGAATGTTTGTATTCAAACCTTGTGAATTTTACCTTGTTGGTTGCTAGATTCTTTTTTTTTTTACATCTATCAGCTTTCTTGAACTTTTTTGGGCTAGAATATGATACAGTTGCAAGGAAATAGTTTGATCCTTTCATGTTTTGCTATTAAGATTTGTTAGGTAGAGCCAGAGTGGTCCTAAGTATAGGAAAAGTGATTCTGTGCTGGTTGTTGATGACAGTTACTCTTCCTGACCCAGTGTTAGTGATGCAAAGCTGTTCTGTTTCAAGTGATTCTTTCTCCTGCCCTGGATAGTTGCTTCATGCATACACTTAGGGATAGTCTTTTGAATATTCTTATTTGCAGTTGTATCAGCCTTCTTTTCCCTGGATTTTCAGCTTTTATCTCTTCACCTCAGGAATTTCCTAGGCTCAGTTGTACTTGCTTGTGTCATGGTCTGGACACTTAAGGGAGGCTTATAAGCAGTATCTTTACATTTATTTAAATATCAGCTTTCCAAGAGGCACTTTTGGTGGTTACTTGACTGGTATAAATACTGTAATTAATATAATAAAATGGACACTAAGTGCTATGAATGTCTTTATATATATTTAAATGAGTTAATTGGCTAAATTAGCCAATTTAGGAGCATTAAATTATTGGATAGTTCTTTTCAGTGTCTCCAACGATGCTTTGCTCTTAGCACTGGCACTTAGAGTTCATTTTTTCCATTAATTGTGCCATTCAAGTAACCATTATCAAGAGTATATAAAGAGTAGATTTTTCACCATAGTAAATGACTAGGATTTAAGATTATAGCTCTCTTGGAAGGTCGATTTTGAGAAATTTTGCCTACTAGATCAACATTACATGATTCTTGTTACTGATAGGTTCCTGCCCAAGTATAAATTTCTGAATATTACGGTGGTGGTCTAACATGGCAGAATGCCAAAAAACAATACCTTATCTCCCCAATAAGTGCTGCTTCTTCTTTTCCTCCTCATCCCTGAATACAACTTCCTCTTTCTCTTACCGTGCATATGAAAAAAACTGCAGTCAGTTCCTAATGTGTCATTAACGCCCACCCTTCAAACTCTGCTTCTAGCCCAAATCCCTATAAACCCCAGCTCCTTTTGTCTCAGGTGATTGGAGCCCTGTGAGTTGTACCCTCCTCTGTGCATCTTCAATAAAGGCCTCTTCTTCTTTTTGCCTCTCTATTGTGCTAGAAAGCCTAACATTTTCTTGCAGTGACTCAGATCAGCACGGTGTATGACTCCTGGGTGTTACCTGTGGCTCTGAGTTCCCTGCGCCTATAAGCCACTTTACTTCCCTCAAGGACCTGCTTATTTGCTGTTGCTAGCTTGTATCCAACACTGATCCACCTCATTCCTCATAGGTGAGCCACCTCTCAGTTTGGGGTTTCCTGTCTCAATCTCTCAGTCTGTCAGTCTCAGAAATGTATGGGCCCACATTGGGAGATCTCCTGTGTATCCCTTGGACCTTCAGCAGAGCTACTACTCTTAAGTCCTGAGGCAGGGCTAATACTCTTCCATCCTTTGGGACTCCCTGCCTTGCACTGTGAATGATAGCTGATGAGAACAGGTGTTGGGTTTTTCTCTGTCATACTCTTGAAATGAGTGATGATGACTTTGAAAAGTGTGACCCAGACTATTTTAGCTGTAGGTCTTGGCTCACCTCTAATTTGGTTACTATGGGAAATACTTCTTCCTGTTCACAAAAAGACACTACTGGGTTGTCTTGTTTGTAGTCTTGGCTCCCTTAGTCTTGGGGAGACTGTAAAACCCAAAAGTCTGATCTTTTATTGCCAGGTGGTTTGGCTGATGTTCAAACTGGACAATAGCAGCCAATGGCCTGATGGGGCAACTTTTGACCCCTGTATCCTTCAAGATTTAGATAACTTTTTTCATCACAATAGCAAATGGTCAGAGATCCCTTATGTTCAGGCCTTTTTTAGTCTGAAGATGCCCCCATCTCTTCTTCAGTCATGTAAGGTGGGCAAAATACTTCTGGATCACACTGCCCCACCAGATTCTCCCTCCCCACCAGACTTCCTTAGATGATGTGTCTTCTGTCTTTGTCTCTCCTCCTCCATACCCCCAAGCCCAAACTCTTCAGTCTTCTTGACCAGAGCTTCCCGAGCATCCTGTCCCCTCCTCTTCCCTTTCCTCATGCCCAACAGCCTCTTACTCTTCCTGTAATTCATTCTCCCAATCGCAGAATCCTCATTCTCCTCAACCTGAGCCATCTATCCCATCTGACAGTACCTCTTCCTCCTCCTCTGTTCCCCCAGCTCCATTTTCTCCCCTTGTTCACAATTGATCTCACATCTCTCAGCCACTTAGTAAGCATCATAGTATTTGACTGTCATCTTGCAAACCCATACCATGTGGTCCTTTGCAGCCATCTTACTGTGAATTACATGAAGAGTTGCCACCATCTTCTGGTCTCCACCATGTGACAGCCCACCACAATCTTGTGACAGGCCATATAGTAAACAGCTGCTATCTTGTGATCCCTCATCATGTGATCATCAGCTATCTTGTTGCCGGTCCCATGGTGAACCATCACCATCTTATGATCCTTCATCATGTGACCAATAGTAACCATCTTGTGGGCCACATGGTACCCAGTCCCACATGGTGACAAGTGAGCATCTTATAGTGATCACCCTGTAACTGCCCACAGACACCTTCTGGGTGATTGGCTGGCCAATAGCCATCTACACCTTGCACTCAGCAGTCTTCTAAGCACCTATCCCTACTCTTTCATTGGGAAAAGGCTGGTCCCAAGGGACTAATGCATATCTGCATTCCCTTTTCCCTTGCTGATCTATCCCAGATTAACGGTAAGTTCTTTCCCTTTCCACTGACCCACAAATTTATATTAAAGAGTTTGAATTTGTAAGTAATTGTTATGATTTACGTTTTAAGGATATTTATGTTATTCTAAACACCACCATCACCTCACAACAGAGAACTCAATTATGGCAAGTGGCTGGAGAGGAAACCAATTGTAGACATAAGGCAAATACTGTTGAAATTCACCCTGGTATCTGAAAAAGACCCTAATTGAAATTATTGAAATGGAGAGTGCTCTTACAAAGTACATAATATGATTAAATGTATAATTGTGGGATTTAATAAAGTAGCTCACAAACAGTTTAGCAGGCTTTTAGAACAGGTCCAAGAGATGAATGAAAACCTTGTTATGCTCTTCACATAACTTAGTGACACCCTAATTCAGTTTATTAATGTAGACCCAGAATTTCCTGAAGGGACAATTGTTATTAATCCCTATTTTATTTCCTGGTCTGCCCCTGACATTCAGGCAAAACTACAAAAGGCTGAGCATGGCCCTCAAACCCCACAGGGAGACCTTAATGATGCCTTTCGTGTTTTCAACAGTAGAGATCAAAAACAAAAGGAAGAACAGGAGACAAAAAGAAAAGAAACTTACTAAATATAAATCTGATCTCTTAGCAGTGGTGCTTGGGGCTCCTAAGAAAGGTAAACAAAACAAGGTCGAGCTGCCTGAGCCCCTCCTGGAGTGCAGCAAAGAAGGACACTGGTCTCAAAAATGCCCCATCCCAGCACCTTCATCAGGGCCTTGCCCCCTCTGCAACTTCAAGGATCATTGGAAGTGCAACTGTCCTAGCCACCCGAGAGCGGGTAAGCCATCCACCAATGTGTTGCCCTCACAGGTGATTTTGTCACCACTGGACTTATCACTGGTAATCTACTTGGACTTGCCACTGAAGAAGATTGATGAAGCTTGATGTTAATGGCCCCTATTAAGGTATTCTTGGTGCCCTGAGTCTCACTGGAGATCTCAGGTAAGACACTCTCTTTACACTGGGACCACATAGGTGCTCTTCCTGAGTTTTTAGGCCACTGTACTAGATCCCATCTTGATAGTGGGTATTCATGGTCAACCTATACAGCTTGTTCATATAGGACCCATCCTCTTCAGGTTCCAAATTCCCTTCTTCACCGATAGCTTTCTAGTAATAGCAACATGTCCGGTACCCGTTTTATGTAGGGATCTTCTCCAGAGGCTTAATTTCTCCTTTACCTCCTCCATCCTCATGGCTCTCATCCTCCAAACACCATCACAGTGTACCACCAACCCATCTGCTCCTCTCCTTCTTTCCTTTGTTGATCCTATAGTCTGGAACACCTCCAACCCCACCAATGCTATCCATGCTATGCCAGTATTAATCTGCCTCAGGGACTCTTTAATCTTTCCTTGTGTTCCTCAATACCCTATAGCTCCCAAACATCAGTGATGGCTCAAACCTATAATCATGTACCTTCTGGACAATGGTTTTCTCAAACCTACCCATTCACCCTACAGTACTCCCATTCTCCTGTCCTGGTATAACTCCTTAGGATGATCAACAGTACTATTATCCCAATCCATCCAGTGGTGCCAAACTCTTACAGTATGCTTTCTCATGTTCCTCCCTGCATGACTCACTTCACAGTCCTAAATAAAGATGCTTTTTTCACCATTCCCCTACACCCTGATTATGAGGACTTCTTTGTTTTTATGTGGACCAACCCAGACACACTCAGATCTCAACTGACCTGAATAGTGCTCCCTCAAGAATTGAGATAGTCCTCATTTCTTTAGCCAAGCACTTCCTGCTTACCTTACAGCTCTTGATCTCAAACCCAGCATCTCCTATATGTTGCTTATCTTCTCCTGTGTTTATCCTCCTACATCTTAGCCCTACAACATATGGCCACTCTCCTCAATTTTTTTCTCCAACCACAGATAGAGTCTTTTCTGCTAAAGCTTAAGAAGCTTCCCCAAATGTCAAATATTTGGGACTCATTCTCACTCCTACTACATATTCCATTACTGCAGATCATAAAAGCAATCCTTTGAGATCTCCAAGTGCCCACAACCAAATAGCAGATTCTATCCTTTCTTGGCTTAGCTAACTTCTTTAGCCTCTGTGCCACATAAACTTTGCAACTTTAGCTCAATCTCTCTACAAAGCTTCCAAGAGCACTTTATCAAAGCCAATGGACCCCACTATACCTATACACTCTTCCTTTTTATAAACGAAAAGAGGGTCTTTTATGGCCCCCAGCCCTCACTGTTCCTGTCCCCCACAACCCTTTGCTGTGTACACAGCTTCTCAAGGTCACAATGCTATAGGTGTACTAGGACACAGAAAGGGACTTTTTAAATGGTGGCCTACTTGTCAAAATAGTTAGACAATATACGGTTTTGGGAACCCTGTCTCTTGAGCTTTTGTAGCCACAAATTTACTGATACAAGAAGCCAAAAAGTTCACATTGGAAGGACCAGGGATTTAGCTCAGTGGCATAAGCGCCTGCCTGGCAAGCGTGAGCTCCAATCTCTGGTACCAAAAAAAAATTCACATTGGGACAATCTATTACAGTACCCTCACCTCATAATCTAAATGAGCTTATCTCATATAAATCACTGCTTGCTCTGATGAACCTTTCTTGCCTTCAATAGATACATCTAGTCCTCTCTCAGGATTCTTCCATTTGTATTGCAACCAATAGCCCCCTCAACCCAGCGATTTTGCTCCCTACCTCAGAAGGAAACCTCCACCATGACTGCATTGAGATCCTATAGATGACTCCCACCCCTTTTCCTCACATTAGTAACACACCTCTTGGGGCTGGGGATTTAGCTCAGTGGCTCAGGTGCTTTCCTGGATAGTGCAAGGTCATGAGTTTGATCCCTCATACCAAAAAAAAAAAAAAAAAAAGAAAGAAAGAAAAATTAATACACCTCTCTTTAGCCTTTGACATGTGGTGCATAGATGGCAGCTCTACCGATGCCGACAAAAGAGAGCAGGGTATGCATATGCAACAGTTAACCAGTCAAAAGTCATAGAGGCAAATCCACCACCACCTGGGACATCATCACAAAGGGAAGAACTATTGCTCTTACTTAGGGTATCACACTGCACAAGACAAGATCATAAATACGTACATTGATTCAAAGTACACATTCAGCATTTTATACTCCCATGCTGCCATCTGGCAAGAAAGGGGTTTTATCAACCTTCAGGGAACCCCCATCATTAATGTACCTCACATCCTTAAACTCCTAGAAGCATTACAGCTTCCAAAACAAGCAACAGTTATTCATTGCATGGGACACCAAAATTCTACAGATTCCATTGCTCAGAATAAAGCCTTTGCAGGTACACAAGCCGTAGCACACAATGTCCATATCCTTCTCACACAGACCAGGTTATACACAAAACAATTGGATGGATTTTCCAAGGGTCAAAACTTGTTCTGCAAGATCATCAAGCCTTAAACATCATCACTGACTTACACAACTGTTTTCATGTGGGATCACAGGCAGTATACTGACTCTTAGTCCTGGTGCTCACACATCATTTTCTGAGGACTGTTCTCTACCAGATGACACACCTGTCAACTCTTTGCTAAAAGCTATTCTAAGGATATGTACCTCCACTCTTTTCCTACTCACCAGTTTTGTGGGCACTGGCAGATAGCTTTCACACACATTCCCTGCCACAAAATCGTTAACTATCTTCTGACTTTTGTGTGTACCTTTTCAGTATGGATAGAAGAACCCTTTCCCATGGCCAGGGAAATTTCTTACGTAGTTACTAAAGCCCAATTACAAGAAATTATTCCTAGGTTTGGTCTCCCTCAGAATATCCAATCAGATAATGGTTCGGCCTTTACTTCTCAAATCTTTTAACATGTATCCTCAAGCTTACATGTCACTTATGCCTACATAATCCATACCACCCATAATCCTCAGGAAAAGTAGATAAGGTAAATGGCCTCTTAAAAACACACTTCACAGACCTCATTTTAGATATATAACAACTTTGGCTTGAACTTTTTCCCTCAGCTCTAGCCTAGCTCAGAGCACTTCCTCAGGCTCTTACCTTTCTGAGCCCTTTTGAACTCATATATGGTCCTACTCCACAATCTTTTTACCTCCCAAAAATCTCTCTCCTCTTGCTGATTATATCCCGTTTCTCACCTTGGTCCAACACTTGTTATGGCAACATGCTGATCTCTGCCTCTCTCACCCTTTTTATGGGGCCAAGCCAGATTCTCCCATATCCCTGGGAGACCTAATTTACCTAAAGTCTTCTAAGTCCGTAGGCTACCACCAAAGTGGAGTGACCCCTACCTGGTCTTCCTCACAACTCTGATAGCGGTCAAGGTCACTGGACTACGATCCTGGTTCCATGTTAGTCAAGCTAAGCAGTGCCCTCCTAACCCTAAGACCCTTGACTCCAAACATCCTGATTGGTCATCACATCTGTCTCCCACACACCTGTGCCTCACTAAAACGCCTCAATAAACTACCAACCTGACTAATACACTGCTACTCTCTTGAGTCACAGCTCTTTCTTGTCTTAATAGTTTTCCTTTTTGCTCTTGGGTTCTGGGCAGTATTATCAAAAGACTTTCACACTGTACACAAAGTAGCCTTTCTTCTCGTCTACAGGGCAATCATAGTGGAAATCTATGCTTGCTCTTGCCTGATAAAGTATCCTGTGTTTGAAATCTACAACATTTCCCAAACATGATTCAACTCTTAGGCCTTACATTCTTCATGCTTTTCACTCTCTCCAGCCTAATCCTTGGAGCACTGTCAAGTCCTGCCTACACTTTTACATTATCAGAAGCGGGGATAATTGCCTCTCACAACTTCATTCCTTCTAACCCCAAACTCACTTTTGACATCCCCTGCTGTCATTTTGTGCCTTGTACTCAGACTTGGGACAAAAACAAAGGCCATAGATTGTGACTCTAGTTGTCCTGTAGATATCTGCTGCCATTAAAATGGCCTAGTTACAATCACCCAACCATTCACATATCAGTGGTCATGTGTGGATTCGTATTACTTTATGTTGATAAATGGTGATGTGAATCCATTGCTGTAAACTCAGGAACTAGGGGAACTTGGTGGAACTGATCAGATCCATTTATCTCAGCTCAGATTAAGGATGTCAAAGAAAACTACTCCAGGCGAGTAATACTTATAATCTCAAATGCATCAGACCCCCAATATCTTCTGAGTAAAACTTGAGGCCTATGGTTTTACCCTTTGGATCCACCACAGGGTAATTATCTCACCTTAAGGAGCAAACCTATAACTACTTTGCCTGTCATTGACAGCTCCATACACCCAACCTTACTACTATATACTGTCTTACAAAACTAACCTCCTCCTTTTACTCAGCTTCTCACTCATGTATATGGCACCATTTCTTACTCCTCAAGCTTCAAAGGATGTTGGCTCTGTGTTCTATACAGACAAAAATTTTACATGGCAACTCCTATACACTGGAATACTTTCCACGAATCCTTTTCACTTAACCCAGCCATAATAGGACTTCTGTATTTACAATTCTCAACAATGGTCAACTAATCTTACTTGTTTAGTCTCTCAGTATAAAAACTCTCGTCAGCTGGAAGACCTTCTCCACTGCACTCCTTATGTCACAAACACACAAAACGTGGCCATCTGCCTAACCAGATGATGGTTTACAGGCTGCAAGACAGGAGCTTATACTTGCTTTCCTCCTCAGTGGACAGGAACTTTACCTGGTTCTTGTTTTGGCTCTGACGATAAGTTCTGCACACTCTGTAGAGATCTCTCTCTTATCTCAATCCCAGTATATACATCTCACCAGAAAAACAAGAGCAACCCACATCCCGGTCCTAACTGATGTGGGCATTCTCTCTGTACTGAGAGCTGGCTTTGGGGCTGGAGGGGACGGCTTGGGTGTATACATTGTTCATCTTTACCACCAGCTCTCTTTCGAATTCTACCCACAGATAACATTAGTATCCATATGCATCCTCCAAAACCAAATTAATAGCCTTGTAGTGGTTACTCTTCAAAACTGCCATGCTCTTGAGGTCCTGATTGCTGAAAAAGGTAGCACCTGTTCCAAGCTGGAAGAGGAATGCTGCTACTTTATAAATGAATCAGGTATTGTCATAGACTATGTTTAAAGTAGAAGAAAATCACCAATTGCTAGCCTGTGGATATTCTTCCTCTTCATCATGGCCCTGGTGGAATGACACATTCAGATCATGTGTTCTTTTTTCAACCTCTTCTGGGTCCTTTACTTAAGATAATAACCTGCTTCCCTGTAGCAACTTGTCTTTTTAAATTTTTTTCCCAAGATTCCTCCAATCTAGGATATGAGCCTTCATCAACAATGAAGTTGTCCTTACGGAAACATGAGGCACCAGCTTCTATATGTGCATTAATCTTCATCCTGTCAGCTCTGCTAAACCCCAGCTTGCCACCCCTGTTCAGCAGGGAGCAGTCTAAGAGAGTCATTGCTCTTTCTTAACAACAAAAAGATGGGAATAATAGTTTTCTGCCTGAGTATAAATTGCTGAGTATTATGATTGTGGTCTAACCTGGTGGAAGGCCAGAAAACATCAGCTTATCTCCCCAGTGAGCACTTCTTCTTTTCCCCCTCAGCGCTGAATACAACTTCCTCTTACCCTGCATGTGCAAAGAAAACTCCAGTCAGTTCCTAATGTGTCATTAATACGTTCCCTTCAAACTCTACCACTAGCCAAAGTCTGCAGAAACACCAGGTCCCTGTGTCTCAGGTAAGAGGAGCCCTGGGAGTTGTGCACTCCTCTTTGTGTCTTCAATAAAGGCCTCTTTTTTCCTTTTGCTTCTCTGTTGCAACAGAAAACCTAACAGCTACCTGTTGTTTTTGCTGGTTGAAGGCTAGCTGCTGGTGCAGTGTGTTGTCTCAGGGCTTTAATGCCCCACCCTAATGGCTACAGTTAACTCCAGATGTCATTTGCTCCTGAAAAAGATGCAGTTTCTGTAAACGTAAAAATCAATAAAACAAACTACTGCCTAGAAAACCTCATTTACTCTTGGTGTTAATAATTAACTTTTTCCTGGAAAAGTTTAAGAAACAGACCCAAGTTAATAGCTTATATTTAAACAAATGTAAAGATGCTGTTTAGAATCCTTTGTATGTATCAAGGATGTAATGCTTCCATTATCAAGATTTCTTCTCTGTCCTTCTCTGAGAGACACAAGTTAAATACTGTTATAGACAGCTAAGTTAGAATTATAGACAGACAGACAAATTTAGGCTCTCAAAACAGCCAATGTGAAAGAGGTATATAGACACCTACAGCTGAGGGCCAGACCTGAAAACAAAAGAGGAAATAAATCTTCCCACAATCTTCCCCCAAGGTTAAACAACAGTGATTAATATTCTACATAGGTATGAATCTCTTTGAGAAAGCCAGGAAGAGCCACTGACCCAACACTCTTCAGGAAAAGCCCCTGTTCTGTTTCATACCAACTTGCTATGTGAGTTGCTTTCCCATTTGACCCCAATTTATTCAGTATTACCTGTGAAGTTATGTTCGTACTCTTTATTGGTTGGCTGTAGTTTTGTCCCACCTCATGCCCACTTTGTGATTGCCCATTTTTTTCCACATTGGTCCTGCCTTATTTCATGGTTTAGTGCTATAAAAAATCCCTAGAAAAGGCAAGGTCTCAGTAGGGACCCTTTCTGTCTCTCTTAGATGCTTTCTTTCCCCAGTAAATGTATTCTACTCTTATCCTCCGTTGTTCCTAGAATTCACTTTTTGATTTTAGAGAACACAAATTCGTACCAGACATCTTAAAGACTGGGAATTTCCCCTGTATCAATGTGACCTGTTTTTTCAGTTACATGGCACAAGTACCAGAAGAGTTTTTTCAACTAATTAATAAACCCCTTAGTGGATTAGTAGCTATTCTTTTAAAAAGATTTATGGATATTATTTTCACTTTCCTAGTAAAGACTTGAGTCAGATTCAGGACTTCTGAGAAGACTAAGAATTTAAGTGAAAAATCACATACTTATAAATGGAGAGATTTGTATGGTAAGCCCCAGTGAGGTTTCTCTGATGTAATTTGACCTCAGTGGTCAGGAAACAAAACTGCCAGAAAGAATAACAATGACAAAAGGGAGTGAAAACTTGTTTGCAAACACTTTCAGAAATCACTGCAAAGTAAAAGCACTTTCAAGTTGTTCATGTGCTTTTGTGACTGTGGAGCACCTTACCATATTTCAACAAAGAGTTGCATGAAGTATACAGTTTGAAAGATAGATGGAGCCACTGGAGGACTGTAAGGGAGTGAATCTCTAAGGGAGTAAATCTGTTTCTATGGAGTATAAATATTTTGAGACCATAGAAGTGGATTTTTTTATAAATAATGTTTTTACTCTTTATAGATAGAGTGGTTGAAAATGGAATGTTATCTAAAATCTTTTTTACTTTGGAGAGTATATGAAGGATTATTATGGCAAAACTCTTCAGAAAGCATGGTGTTTCTTAGTTTTATTGCAGTTAGATTCACTACTATTTGAATGTTTATCTCAAAGATTATTTTTTACATTTATTTTATTTTCAATTAGCATGTATTGATTACATGTATATGTATGTGTATGTATATATGTATATATATTTACATGTATATGTATGTGTGTGTATATATATATATATATATATATGTTCAGTGTGTTACTTCCACACATATGTACAGAGTACATTGATCAAATCTAGCCTCTCCTATCCTCACTGTCTTCTCACAGTTGCCAGATTATAGTAATCACTATTCTAAATTCTGGTACACTTTTTTAAAAATTCTGTATTAGAGAGAGAGCATGTGGTACTTGACTTTCTGGGTCTGGCTTGTTTTTTTTTTTTTTTTTAAAACATGTCCTACAGTTCTGTCCACCTGATAGGATTTCATTCTTCTTTATGCCTGGATAATTCTCTATTTTGCATCATATTTTCTTTTTTTTTCTTTTTGGTCTTTTTTTCCTTTTTAACGGTACCAGGGATTGAACTCATGACTGCCTGCTTGCAAGGCAGGCGCTTATGCCGCTGAGCTAAATCCCCAGCCCCCACATTATATTTTCTTTATCCATTCAGCATGGAGGCTGGTTTCCCATCTTGGTTGTTACTGTTACTGAACCCAAATGCATGTACTTTTTGTTTGGAAAGCAACCCAGAGAGGCCCAGTGAGTCAGTGACAAATTATTAAGTCAGCAGACAGAAGATGGTGAGCTAGTGCCCTCCACAAAGAAAATTCCAATTTTTTTTTCCTTTTGTGATGTCCTGAGTGGAACTCAGGGCCTTGAGGATGTTAGGCAAGTGCTTTGGCCATTGAGCAATGCCCCAGTCCCTAAAAAATCGTTTTGACTTAGGAAATATTTCAAGTTTTTTTTTTATGTTTAGGTAAAGAGGAAAGAAAAGTTGCTAAGGTTAGGGAAAGGATTGATGACTGGAAACTTCTGAGTGTTTGGTGGTCTGGAATAGGATGTTATAATACCTGGTGATTGATAATCTGTTGTCATGATTCTTGAAAATATCACTTATTTTTATTTTGGCATCTTTAGCCTTTCAAGGGTAAGGAGACTGATTAAGGGAAGTTTCAGGTAAATCAATTTTATGTTGCTACTTTTGGATAACATTTCATTAATTGGCTGACATATCTACATGCAGAGTTAAGCAGAAAACAGTCTAATCCAAAGGCTAAGATAGCAAAAGAGGCAAATAGTAGAAAAAGCAGAGATGCCAAGCTTTTTCACCTTGTATTCAGTACCTGCTAAGGCCCAAGTGAAGAGTCAGTGCTTTTCACAAAAGCAGCCTTCCCTGAAAAGTAACCTAGGCAACCTTGATGATCATATCCCCCATGTCAGAGGTGTCTTATGCAAGCAAAGCTAGTGGGAGAGTAATAACATGTTGTTCACTTGTATTCAGTTGTATCAAAATTAGTAATTTTTCAAGTCAATTGAAAGCAAGTAACTAAAGCAAATGAAACTAGAGGATTTGTTCAGGTTTTCCTTTGGTTCCATTATGCCAAATACTGATAGTCTATATTCAGTCTGTGAGATCTTATTGCCTTTCCTTACTTTTCTTTTTATTCCTCTCATATTTGAGCTACTAGTGTGTCCCCAGTACCAGAATTTTTTTTTATGTCTAGGAAGATATGTCTTCTGTGTACTGAAAGGCTTGATCCATCTCAAAATTGTGAGTAGTCAACTGCAAGGACAGCTTTATATGCACAGCAGACCTTTTTCTGCCTATTCTGTGCTTAATATTTTTGTTCTAAAAGATAGCTACAGATAGCTATTTAATTAGAAAAATCTATATGTTCCTTATTTCTCTTTTATTACGTTAAATTCAGCCTTTTCCTTTTTTTTCTTTCTTTTTTTTTTTTTTTTTGTGGATTGCTGGGTCATTATGCATGCAAAGCAAGAGCTGTCTAGCACTGAGCCACTTTCCCAGCCCTGTTTCCCCATTTCTGTCAGAACAAAAATCTGTTGTGTTCTGCAGGCTAGTTTGTTTCTATAATTTTATCTAAGAAAATTCCAGAACCTAACCTTAAAAATTCAGATGTTCATAAATAGCATACTTTTAGGTATAAGGAGACATATTTTGTGCTATAAGACTAATTCAGAAGATCTTATTTGGTATAAAAACCAACATATCCTCAAAGATTTTTGTCTTTTTTTCATAGACACTGGTATGTATAAGGAACCCTTCCCAGACTTCTTCTCAATCCCGAAGGCTTATATTTGTAATCCCATAGAAAAATTGTTGTAATTCTAGCAAGTTGATTCCAATCTACCACTTTCAGTGCAACTCACAGTGAGAATATAGACACTAAGACACATATATACAGTTGTGGGGGTCCAAAAGATCCTAAGTTGTTCAGCCCAGATAGTAGTTCAACTCGGGGCCCAACCTGAATTTTATTAACTTGTGAAGAAGGGAGTGGCTTGAGGATGAGTAACTGAGAAAGGTGGAAAGTACCTGAGTGCTATGAGCTGGGCTGCATATTTGGCTTGAGATCACGTCTGCAATATGCAGAGGAGAGGATACGCAGAAAGAATAATCTCTCATAACACAATTGAGGTATCATCTGATGTTTTGAGGTTGGTGGCTTTAGTTCTTGTATGTAAACTTTTCTGTCCTGGAAAGCCACAACCTCTTATCCTTGAGGCCCATCCTAGTTGACTATGGAGAGTGGCTCTTCATCCTGCCCAGCTCAGCCATGTTTTTTGGTAGTCAAAGTGTGGGGAAACAGTGACTGTGTACTGTCACCTAGTTTCAAAGGTTATGCATCAGCACCTTAATCAGTCCTGTTTATATTTCTTAAAGCCAACTGAAGTGATAAAGAAATAACCTAGCAGCTATGTACATATCAGTACATGGAGATAGGGCCAGGGTTAGCCAAAATGGAGATAATTGCTTTTTATTTAAGGAGAGTCATCCAGGTAGTCTTCCACAGGTGTGTGTAATATGTAACTTTTACCAGTGTATTCTCTTCTTGATTGATATTATCCTGTTCTTCAGATTTTTACTGCAACAAATATAGTCATGTAAGACACTGGTTTTTAAAATGTGGACCAGGAACTCTGGATGACCACGTTATCCTTTGAGGGTTTTTCAAGATCAGAACTATTTTCAGATAATACTGAAATGTTATTTGCCTTTTAAAATTTGATTGTCTTATAAATATACCGTGATTTTTGAAAAGAAATAATGGTATTAGACATCACTACAGTTTTGGTGCAGAAGCATTTACAAGAATCCAACTATGCTATTTTATCAGACATTAAAGAAATTTGCAGAATTGTAAAAAAACAATGTTACTTTCATTTTTGTTTTATTTTGGAAAATACAAGTTAGGCATGGTGGTGTATGCCTGTAATCCCAGCACTTTGGGGGGCTGAGGCAGGAGGATTGCTGTGAGTTCAAGGCCTAAACTTAGTGTTCAAGGCCAGCCTGAGCTGCATAGCAAGACCCTGTCTCCAAAAAATCAAAAGTGATTATTTTGGAAAATACAGTTATTTAGAAAATGTTATTGATGTTAGCATATAATAATTTATTGCCACCTAAAATAAGAATTACTCATTTTTAATTTCTAATACAGAAAATATGCATAAGTATATTGTATATAAACCAAAAACCTTTTGAAATCTTCAGAAATTTTTAAGAATTTAAAAGTTTGAGAACTACTGCTTGAACTAGGTATGGTGGCACCTGTAATTCCAGCATTCAGGAGGCTGAGACAGGTGGCTCATTACACAGTTTGAGACCAGCCTGGGCCACATAGTGTGTTCAAGGCCAGCCTGAATGGACTACATAGTAAGACCCTGTGTCATGAAAAAAGAACCAGTTCTTAAAGACTCCTAGGACTTCAGAATCTATTGCCAAGTCCTGTGAAAACAAGCTTCAAAAAAACCTATGGTGCTCATTGATTGTGTTAACTGATGATTTATTTCCATAGTACTAATGTTGTATATAACATGTATTTTTAAGCAGTGTAAATATTTTTGCTATTGTCTTCTCTATCACATTTCTGGGAGACCAAAATTGACTCTGAACAGGTTTTACCGCATAACCGACAAGTCTTTGCTTATTTAGATCAACACTATCCTATGTGATAGACATTAATAGAAGAGTTTTTAATCTTTTGGTGAGAAAGTTACTTTTTAGAAGCAGGAGAGGCTTTCCTTTCAATCATGTTTTGATACTTTGAGTGCTTTGTTTTGCTTATTTTCTTATTCGCTGTGTAGCATCTTTGCTCTTGCTTTACACTGCAATTGTGTATTTTTTTTTGTGTGTAAAATGATATGATCTTCGGTCCTGCTTGCATGTGTCAAGGGAGAAAAGACACCCTGCCTTAGGCTCCCAAGTGCTGGTACTATAGATGTGCACCACTATACCTGGTTTACAATGTTTTTAAACTTCTTTTAGGGATTTTTCTTTTTGAAGGAGGCACTGTTGGTAAAACATGCCGCCAGTAATAGTTGCTAATATTTTAGTTTTGCTGCTTCTCCTTAAGACTTGAGCCTGATTGTTTTTTCTGACTCTGTCCCTTTCTTAGTTCTCAGATTATTTCTTTGGAAGGTAGAATAATGGCACCTGAAAGACGTCTACATTATAAGTTCCAGAATTTATCCATGTGTTAATTTACATGCTACAAGGGACTTGCAGAAACGATTAAGGATCTTGAGATAACAATATTTGCCTTGACTATTACAAGTGTCCTTATAAAAAGTGGGAGGGTTTTAGAGTGTTACGAGGCTGACAGAGGTCAGAGGTCAGAGAACATGCTATTCTTATAGCTACCTTTGAAAGTGGAGGAAGATATTTTGAGCCAAGAGATGTAAACAACCTTTACAAAACAGAAAAGGCAAGGAAGTAGTTTCTCACCTTGAGCCTTCAGAAGAAATACACCTTGCTAACACTTTAATTTTAGACTAAGAAGACCTTCTTTCAGAATTATAATGAGTCAGTGGCATTTTAACCACTAAGTTTGTGATAATTTGCCACAGAAGCAATAACAAAGATATACAGGTTTTGATGTCTACAAGTAGGATACTGTTGTAACAAGTACTTGAGTTTTGAAGTTCTTTGTAATTGGATAATGGATTGAGAATGTTGAGAAGCATGATACAAAAGACCCAGAAAGCTCTCAACAGATTGTTAATAGCCATATATAGGTGCTGATCATGAAGACCATGAAGTGAAGAAGAAAGCGGAGAGAACTTATTTTGATAGAAATATGGATGTTAAAACTACTGTAAGAGTAGGTTTGTGGACATTGAAAACATTGCTGGTGTGAGCTTAATTGGAAATGAGGAATATATTATGAGAAAGTAAAGAAAAAAGATCTGTGTTATAGATTGGTAAAATGCTTAGTGCAGTGTGCCTTACAGTTAATTGGGAAGCAGAAATTGTAATCAATGAGCTTGGAGACTCAGCTGTTTCCAAGCAGTATTGGAGTTGTGACTGATTTCTTCTTGATGCTCATAGTGCAAGAATGAGAAAAATTCAACAATATAGGCATTTTAGGCAGAAATGAACCAGGCTTGATAGTTTAAGAAATTTTCAGCCCATCCATAATTGGAGGAATGTTTAAATAAGGAGATTCACCATCAAGAAAGTGTGCTCTGGAGAGAAAACCAAAGACTATATAGCCTTTTGCTATTGCCTTAAAAGAAGATCGAAAGTTTCAAAGCAGTCATATGGATGGCTTTGTCAAGAGATGAGTTGTGTGTCTCCTAAATCTTTGCTGTCTCAGTAGAATCCAGAAATAGAGATAAGACTGTCCAAGACAGATCTCTGGAGAAGCCCTCATCTAATGAGATAAATTCCCAGGGTATTCACAGGATAATGAGTTTCTTTTGGAAAATTGCACCAGCATAAACATTGTTGGCTTGAAGTGGAAGGAAAGAGGATGGAATGAAAGAAGGCTACTGGACTCCCAAAATTCTACAGGTGATAAAATAGGCCAATAAAAACATTCAGCTGCAAATACTTGCTAGATTTCATGAAACAGGAGGCAGAATGGGCCTTGGTCTAGAACAGTGGTGTTGAACCTGTGGCACATGTGCAGTAGCAGACATGCAGATCCCTTTCTGTAGGCATGCGAGCCAAGTTAACCCCAGCCAAGGTCTGATTAATTATCAGTATGCATACAAGATCAGAGATCACATTAATTGTGCAAAAGCACACCACATACAAAATATTTACTTTTCAATGAAAAGCCATTTGTATCATTGAAAGCTCTGTTATTGTGCTTTTCTTTTAAAACAAAAGATGTTAGTATGCGAATATTTTTCTAAATTAAAAGGTTAGTATTCAGGTTTAATTGCACTATTGGTACTTTGTCATAAGAAAGTAAACTTTGGGTTGCAGTTTGGGTACTAGGTCTCTAAAAGATTCACTGTCACTATTCTAGAAAGTGGATCCTTGAGCCACAGAGAAATATTGCCAGGCCTTTCAACCTAATGGAATTTTCCTAGTTGAATTTTTAAATTCCTTGAGACTAGTGAGATTTTTCTCATTCTTTGCCCCCCTTTTTGGAGTGAAAATGTCTGCAGTTTTTATTACCTGTCCCACCATTGTATTTTGGAAGCAGCTATTTTTTTCTTCTAGTTTTGCAAGTCCACAGATAGAGAAGCATTTTGCCTCAGGATAGGTTATATGCAGAGCCTCATCTGTACCTAATTTAGATGATTTATATGATGAGAGTTGGGACTCTTAAGTTCAGGAGACTTACATGAGATTTTTAAACTTGAATTGATGCTGTAATGGTTTGAGGTGTTTTGGATGCTGAGGTGAAATAAATATTTTTGTATGTGGAACTGATGTGTATCTCTGGAAGCCAGAGAATAGACTGCATCCCAATTGGAATAATGTTCCTGAAGATGTCCACATCCTAAACTGTTGAAACCTGTGAACATATGACCTCACAAGGTAAAAGAAGACTTTGCAGATGTGATTAAATTAATGGAAGATACTGAGGTAGGGAGATTATTCTGTATTACCCATCATAATCACAAATTAAGAATGAAGTAGGCTGCCTGGCAAGCATGAGGTTCTGAGTTCAATTCCCAGTGCCAAAAAAATGAAGTAGAAAGGTTCGAGTCAGAAAAGAAAAATAACAAGATTGAAAGTAGAGGTCAGAGAGGAGGTAAGATGCTATATTACCAACTGTGAAGACAAGGAGAATGGGGCTAGTAGCCAAGGAATATGGATGACCTTTAGAAACTGGAACCTTCCAGGAAATAGATTCTAACATAAAGTCTCCAGAAGTAATGAGCATTGCTAACACTTTAATATTAGCCCAGTGAAGTTGGTTTTGAATTTCTGACTGCTGCAATTATAAGAAAGTGAAATTTGTGTTGTTGTAAGCTACTCTGCTTGTCATAATTTATTATAGCCACAACAGAAAGTAATTAAAACTTCTTAAATATGTATGTATGTTTAAAGTTTCAGTGATCAGATATATTAAATCTATTGAAAAGGATCACAAAGTAGTATTTAGGAATCCACTTTATAGATTAAATAAAAGTTAGGATTTTTCCTATATTTTATTTAAATCTTTTATTATAAAGAAATAAAGTATTACAAATATAGCTGTCATCCTATTTTTCTTACCTCAGTCGTTTTTTAAAAATTTTCTCTGTAAAAGGAATTGTGAAATTGATGTGTCCTTTTGGGTCATGTTTTTGCACACATATCCCTACAATATGTATAGTACTGTTTTCTACAGTCTCAACATTTATCTGGACACTGTCATACTGTATTGTATTATTTTACTACTTATTTGCTCATCAGCATGTTTTCAAGATATTGATGTTGATATATAAATTGAGTTCATTAATTTTTAACTGATATATAGTGTTACATTTTCTGACTGTAAAATACTTTATCTTTCCTTTCCCGTAAGTATGTATAATTATTTTGTTTCTTTATTCTTTAATATTACACTACTGAAATGCTCATACTTGTGTATATGTGCAAGGTTTTCTCCAGGATAGATATATAAAAGAGGAATTACTGGATAATATGTTTTGTATATCTTGAGCTTCATTAGAAACTGAAAAAAAGCATGGTTTTGACAATTTAATTCCCACCAGTATAGATCAAAATTTGTCTTCCTTTAACAATGTACTTCATGTTGTTAAACTTTAAAATTTTTGTCAATCTTGTGGGTATAAAATGGTATCTAATTTAAATATCTCAAGTAAGGGAATTTAACAACTTTTTATGTATTTCATCATCCTTTTCTTCCTCTTATTATTTGCCACTTTATGTATTTTATTTATTGTCATGTTAAATCTTTTTCATGTAACCTTGTAAACTTTGTGTTTACATATTTACTAATTGTGTATACTTATGTAGTGAATTAGTCTTTCCCTATCCATGGGGCATATCATCCAAGACCACCAGTCTGATAGGTAATATCAAACACCATATACAAGCATGGCCATAACCATGCTTATAACTCACATGGATATTAAGTGATTAATGAGTGGACAGCAGAGATTTCATAAATATGCCAGACAAAGGGATGTTTCATGTTTCACCAGGGATGGAGCAGAGGCAACATGAGAATTCATCACACTACTCAGAATGTAACACAGTTTAAAACTGATGAATTATTTATTTCTGGAATTTTCCATTTAGTGTTTTCAGAATATGGTTGGTTATAGGTAACTGTAACCACCAAAATAAAAGTGAGGATAAAAGGGAACTACTATATCATCTGGTTTGTAACATGTCTTTTTGTCCTCCATGTATTGGCTTTGGGGGATTTGAATTATTTGAGAGATATTTTGCTGCCTCTTTGTCTCATATTTCTAATTTCGTTTTGTTTTGTTTTGTGCTTAGGCTGGTTGTCACTTGTAGTGGACTTTGTTGCTAGTATGATCTTTAGTTGGTCGGCTTTTTAATGAGGCACTAGGGATGGCTAGTTATAGTCCTTGGCCTCTGTCCCAATATTGGACCACTTCTGTTAATTTGGGAGAGGAAAATGCATTTTAATTTGCCCAGCACCCTGTTCTCTAGGAATCAACTGCAGTATTGTTAATATTACAATGGTAATCCAGATAATGACATACAGTGAAAACCTATTGATAGCAACAAGTATATGGCCCTGGCAATATGAAGTAAATTAGAAAAAGTAATAACATCCAAAATAAAATGGACATTGACTTATTCTAAGAACCAATATACCATCTTTATCCTTAGAAAAGAAATTATAATTAGAATATAAATGCTTAAAACAAATCAAACATTGACATACAGTAAATATCTACTAAAATGTGACAACCATATTTCTACTACCTGTAGAAAAGAATTCAACAGTAGTAACACAAAATTAATTGTCTAATGATTTTTTTTTTACTCTTTTTTTTTTTTTTTGGAACCAGGCATGGAACGTAAGACCTCATGCTTGCCAGGCAGGCGCTTATGCCGCTGAGCTAACTCCCCTGCCCTTTTGCCTAAAGATTAATAAAGCTTAATGGTTATACCATTAAAGATATAGGGGTTGGGATTTGGAGAATCCAAATAGAAAATTTTGAAAAGGTAAACAAAGAAGATGAGAAGGACGAGAGAAAAGTGAGATAAAGGATCTTATTGAGAAAGATATTTATAAAATTATATAAAGGTAAAAAATGAGAATTAGAAAGTAAAGGAAAATAGAAAAACAACATGGAGGGGGCTGAGGGTTTAGCTCAGCGGTATAAGTGCCTGCCTTGCAAGCAGGCAGTCATGAGTTCGATCCCTGGTACCAATAAAAACGAAAAAGAAAAAAAAAAAAAAGAAAAATAACATGGAGGATCAAAAACAGACGAAATTAAAAGGTAGTAATAAAGGAAAAGAAACTAAAAAGCAAAAGAGAACATCTGAGGAAAAAACAAAAAAAATGACAAGGGACAGTTCCATAAACCAGTGAAGAAGAAAGAGAAAGAAACTGAGTCTAAAGAAAAGTTTATCTATATTTTTAAATGAGTAATTATTTTCTAGGATTCATTTTGCAGTCTAGCAAGTCATATAAGTCACAGTTTTCTTTGCTTAACTTTATGGTCCCTGGGTTTGTCATATGCCCTTGGGGCATTTGTTTTTAAGTGAGGCTATGACAGTATCCAGAGCACTTAATGCTGTCACTTTACCCACGGGTTCAAGTACTTGATGCTGGCACTTTGAGACCCACCTGTTTCTGAGTACAGTTTAGGCAGGATCTGACTTGGGATGGGAGGTCTATGTCTTTCCTGGCCTGAGGTTAAACTTCTTGGGATCTTTTTTTAGAGTGCTCTCTGTCCACAGCTGTCTGTACGCTGTCTCTCATCCAGTCACTGTGGGAGGACAACAGTGGGAGCTCTGAAAGGAAGTTCTTTTTCAGTTGTTCTGAGGCCCATATTTAAGCAATCAACGAATTCCTGAAATGGCTTGGGACTAAACACTAGCAATAAAGCAGGTGCCTTTGCTAGTATCTCTCTGGTTGTTGCCTGCTCTTTGGAAGGAGTCACCTTGGAGTAATTCTAGACACTGGTCTTGTAGTTCACAATAGCCATTGGCTTCTTTTGAAGCCCCTGTTACTAGCCTAGTCTGCAGTGGCTTCTCCCTAGATCTCCAAGCTTTAGGTGATGTTATCTTGTTTCTGTGAAGCCAGTTTCTTTTTCTAATGAGCCATGAGCAACAGACAGTCCAGATTGTTTCATTGTTTTCTTTGCACTATGGACCTTCTCTTCATCTTCTAATTTTCCTATGACTCCTTTCCAGATGATCTGGTGATCTACTTTTTCTTGTTTTCTTCGAGAACTTGTTATTTTCCAGTGGCTGGAGTCCAGATCTCAGAGAGGGTGAAGATTGCATTCCAATTTGTCTTAGTTACTTTTCTTACTGCTGAGATAAAATATCTGATACCCAAAGTTGAAGGAGGAAAATTTTATTTTGACTAGCAGTTTATGGAGGTTTCAATCCACAGTCAGCTGGCTGTGAGGCAGAGTGGCATGGCAGATGGGCATCACAGAGGATAAAGAATCCATGATAAAGCAGGGCAGGCAGAAGACAGCAGACAGCAAGTGACAGCAGCAGCTTTGAAGTAGCAAAACAGCAGAAGCAACAGCCACAACCAAGCCTGCCTTTATATTTCAATCAGGCTACCTGCCCTTTGGGTGGTGCCGCCCAAACCCAGGGTAGGGCATCCCTAATCCCAACATCACATACTTAATCCCAGCATTATATATCCTAGACCTAGCAACCTCTGAAAAATTCCACCTGTGATCCAAGCCTTTGGGGGCACAACTAGATACAAACTATAGTACCAATCTTCGTTCTCTCTTCTTCTTGTTTGCATATATATATATATATATATATATATATATATATTCTATATCTTTAAAATATTTTTACGTATTTTATATTATAAAAGTAGAGTCAGGCTCCTTCTGAAGATTTTAGAGAACAAAACATTTATAAAGAAGAAAATGAAAATTATCCACAATTTCATTGCTTAGAGGAAATTAACTATTAACTAGAGTGTTTCCTCAGTACAGGGCTTCCTTGGTACTCATTGTTAATTGGTTCTGGGAGGTGTGACAAGTACCAAAAACTAATCCACTGATGACTGTCATGCCCCATGATCTAATCACCTCCCGACATAGCTGCATGTATATTTAAGTGTATAAGATAGGTAACCATATTACTGAGTGTTATTGGATCATTGAGCAGAACTGTTTGCAGTCTCACTGTTTGAATGTCCACTCTATATGCTTTAATTTTGTAACTTGAGCAACTATTTCTAAGATGACAATATGTAATCTATTAACTAGTGATTTCCTATTGATTATTTTTCTGAAATTCTGTATAACTTGTACCCTTTTTCTGTTTTTTTTTTCTTTTTTCTCCTTAAATAAAATTAAAAAAAAAAAAAGAACATGGAGCTTTGGAGGAATATCTAGATATAATAGCTAATTTCATTAATAGCTAGGGGAGTCACACTGATGGAGATCATCAGAATGGCCAATTAGTAAAGCCAAAGAAACATTTTATGTGTTGCTTTAGGTGGGTTTGTGTCTTGCAAATTATCTCAGTCCTTGTTTCCTGGCTCAGGTTGAATCTTGGTCACTAAAGAGACAATTTGATTCTTATATTGTTGGGACTTCAAGGGTAAGTCATTTTTCATGGGAGGAATCTTTATGACTTGAGGAACAGTGTCAGTCATGTGGCTCTCTATGAGAATCCAAGGTAACTATAGGTTTATGAAAAAGGTGATTTCTGGGCGCAGATGATCTCAGTGTTGAAGGGAGATGACATAGACTAGGTAAATGTAAGGGTAAACATTGTTTTGCCATCTTTTTTAGATTTGTACTGCAGAAATGACTGATATGCCTTGATGGAGAGCTTATTAAGGATTTGACACAGAGTTTTACAAAATAAAGGTCAAACTTTGTTCTGCTTTTATTTACTTGTTTGGCAGTTGTAGGTCCAATTGAAGAGTCACAATTTTTAGTAGAAACCACTTTTAAGTCCCTGACGTCCTCAAAGGAAAACATAATTGCGTTTTGACTTTGTCAAATTGACTTTGTCCCTGTAGTGATCTCTGTGTCATGATGATTTTAGACTGGATAGTTTAAACAAAAGAAATTTGTTTTCTTATATTTCTGGAAACTAGAAGTTGAGACCAGGGTGTTATTAGGTTGGTTTCTACTTGGCAAGCAGATGATTGTCTTCCATGTGTTTTCATATGGTCTTCCTACTGTTTGTGTGCCTTAATCTCCTTTTGTTACAAAAACATTAAGGGTATTGGATTACAGTTGATGCTAATGATATCATTTCAATTGAATTACCTCTTTAAAGGTCCTGTCTCCAAATATAGTCATTTTCTGAGATAGTGGGGCTAAGGTGATAAAATTCAGTCTATAACATTACATTATTCTCTCAAGATTTTCTTATGATAATTTTTACTTGTTAATTACAATTCTTTGACAATTTTAATATAGCCATTAAATATGCACATTATATAATTGAGCATATTATATTATTTGCCCAAAGAATTTCATGCTTTTTGATATTTGACATATTCTCTTTTTTAAGTAATATAAATGCTTCAATGAGTAGTTTTATATGTGAATCTTTATTTGCTTATCTGATCATTTTCTTGGATAGATTATTTGAAAAAGAAATTACTCAAGTGGTATGACTGTGTTCTCAATTTTAGTTGTGTTTAGTCAAAAAGTATTTTAGTTATGTGTTTAGTCAAAAAGTATTTTCCAGAAAGTTTGTATTATATTCATATCAGAAAGGAAAAAAATCCAGAAAACCATTCATAAACTGCTGACGAGAATGAAGAAGGAAAATAAAACTTTTATTTCCATTTCCATTGGTTGATGACTGATAAGCTAGGATATTTCATATACAGTACAGTCATTTGCCATATAGTGATGTTTGGTCAGTAATAGACCATATATGCAATGGCACTGCCATAAGATTGTATTGCCTAGAGACATCACAGGCATCTCAGTTTGCATAAGTGCGCTCTGTAAAGTGATGAAATCAGCTGCTTTTTTAGAATGATTTTCTGTCATTAGGTGAAGAATAACTATATTATCTGTTTGTATTTTCTTTTTTGTGAACTGTTTACTATTGTTCTTTGCCCATTTATGTGTGTGAATCTGTCAATTTTGATGATTAGATTATAATTGAGAGTGGGAAAGAAGGAAGAGAGAAATTTTCCCGAAGAGGGAAATTTGAGAAAAAATTGAGAAAAAGTCCATTTTGAAAGATTGCTATGGATCCAGAATCCAGAATCTGAAGCCAGTTGGTCAGAGTCTCTGTTAGGGAGAAGACTTAGCAAGTAGGTAAAGAAATGCTGCAAGAGGGCCTGGCAAGAAAGAGTCTAACACATTTCTTTTCTAGGAAAACCTATCATAGCCACAATACTACCACTTAGAAGAACAATCTTATAAGGAGAACAGTTACCAATTTATTAACTGAGAAAAAGCTAACCTAGGTGTCTGTTCACTATGGAAATGCAGTAAGAGAGCATTGAGAAATGAGTCACATGACGATGACTCTGTAACAGATTTTAGAATTTGTGATACACTGGAGAATTTCTGGTGGGGAGAACCCTATATGTCTGATCATTGTCTGAAAGAGTTTTATTAGTATTTAAGGCTGATGCCTCTTTGTAACCAAGAGAAACCTCACGAATGTAGTGAACATAAAGGTGTTGTAGTCAGGTTAGTCTTGCTTGACATCTGAGGATTCACACCCGAGAATTCATTGATTGATTATGTCTCTAAGAATGTGTATAAACCATTAGGCAGAACTGAATACTCTTTCAACAGCCAGAAATTTCATACAGTAGAAGGACTTTCCCAATATGGTGGAATTTGCAGTGGTGATCAAGCTTTTTCAATTATAGGAAAATTCATACTGGACAGAAACACTATAAATGTAATAACTATGGGAAAGGCTTTCACATCAGACTCTGACTTTTCAAACATCAGAGTCTGGAGTGGAGAACAACTTTATCCTTGTAATGCATGTAGAAAAGGTTTCACACCCAACTCAGAACTCACAGAGCATGAGAGAATTCATAGTGGTAATAAACTTTGTGCCATAATGAATGTGGGAAAGAGTTTCTGGAGATATCAGTTCTTACAGAACATCAGAAAATTGATAGTGGATAGAGACACTTTGAATAAAATGAATACAATAATCATTCATGTAGAGCTCAAATTTTATTTATTAAAGAGTCTTTTGCAATAAGTATATGTAATCCTTCAAACAAATACTTGTTCATCTTCTACAAATTCATAATGAAGAGAATTCTATATGTTTAGTAAATAAGCTTTCAATTAGAGATTGAATGTTATCCATCATCAGAGGACTCACAATGGCAAATCCTTTATATATATAAAAATATGGAAATTCTTTCAGCAGTATTTCAATCTTATTTGATATTGATGAATCTGTCATCAGTGGGTAAGAATCTTTTAGATGCATTAGATTTGGAAAGAACTTTAAACTGAAGTTTAATCTTATGCAGCATATAGCAGTACACAGTGACAGAATTTTACTAATGTGAGAGTGATAAAGGTTTGTAAGAGAAATCAATCATAAAAATGTAAAAAAAGTTCTTTATAAAAGTTGATTAAGATAGTTTTAATTCATCATATGTAATTTATTCCCACCAATATGCCAAGCACTATAAGAACCATACATAGCTTATAAGATTGTTTAATTCTTTGCTGATTTAGTATCATCTTACTCTGAAGTCTTACTATGCTTTTGTTTTTCTGTTTCTTTTGGTTCTATCATGTTATATTTTCCTGCATATTATTATGTGTGATAGTATAAACAAATTTTCTATGGAAAATGAGATAATATAGATAATATTGTTTGTTCTCCGCTATTTGGTTCTGAAAACCCTGTAATGCTTTCATTCTCTTGAATGGTTTTATACTATTTTGTTATGTTTGATACTATTGTATATGAAGCTATGCTCAACTATTTCAAAGAAAGAGACATTACGGTAGTTAATGTTAATTATGGGTTGTCTTGTAAAATCCTGTGATACTTGCATTGTTCTGATCTGATCTGTTTTGTTATGTCCTCTTTTGTCTTAATCTCTTTAAAAAAGAAAAAAAATATTTAATTCTTAACAATAGTAATATAGAAACATTCATCATTGTTCCAAGTATGTATGAAGAAACCAAAAAAAAAAAAAAAAAAAAAAAGAGAAGACTTTTCCCAAGGTTACATACTAACTATGATTTGAGTTCTAGGTAGTTTAATTGTTCTGGACTTATAGTGGCAATATGAAATCTTTAGGGTTTTTTTTTTTTTTTTTGAACCAGGTATCAAACTCAGGACCTCATACTTTCCAGGCAGGTGCCATGCTGCTGAGCTGTACCCTTGGCCTCTTCAGGGGTTCATTAACCATTGTTCATCATCATTAAGGAATTCCCTTCAGAAATCAGAATTCACTCTTCAGTGAGTACTGGGCAACTTCAGTCAATTTTAGAATCTGATAGGCACCCCATATTGGACTCCATTAAGTGAAATAAGAGTTATAGAAATTTATAGTACCTTTTATCCCTTAAGTTGGGATTACTTGGAATCTTGAAAAAGTTCACTAACAAAATTTTATTCTCCAATGTTTGCTTTAACCACTTCTCATGGTAGAAGCAGTGTGGTATATATAGTACAGAGTACACTGGGATTAGCAAGGAAAGAGAGTTTTATCATCTGGAACTGAGGAAAAGTTGTATAAAAACTGATTAGGAATAGGTGAAAGATAAATGTATGATGAGAGCGTCAGGAACAGAACTAGATCATTCTAGGAATTAAAACTCAACAGGCCAAAATAAATAGGAACCAGCCCATAGGAAGTAGGAAAGTTATGGTATGATTTTTCTCCTTTTATAGGTATGGGCATAGATCTGTTGTCTATATACTCAGTATTCAGAGGAAATACCAGTTGAAATTGCCTCAGGAACATTTGATGCTCTAGCACCTCATCAAAAATAAATGTGGACAAAAAAATAATACAGCTTCTAGAAAGTCGAGATATAAGAAATACTATCATGGTTTTCTACCTCTACCCCCTTACTTCAAACAGGTAACATGGTATACCAGAAATGACCCAGGATCTACTGCAGATAGATACATCTGAGTTTATTTGCCAGTTTAACTACCTTCTAGCTATGTGACCATGTTTATATGAATAAACACTTCTGGGTCAGGATATTAATGCTACATTAAGGGGTAGGGATTTTAGGTAAGGGATATAAAGCGTCCTGGCTAGTAATTGGCACATGGTCCACATTTAATGATTATTATCTAAAGTTGTTAATTCTTCCAGGACCCCAACCCTCTGTCCTAGAGCTTCTTCATCACAGCATGCTATGAATGTGTTACATCTGTGTTGCTGTTTTACTTTAGACCAAAGGGCTTCTGCTAGCTCCAGCATATGATAGCTTTGTGTGAGTTGTAAAATGGCACCTACTTCTCGGAACACTATATATTTGCCTGCCAGAAAATTGTCATAACAAATAGAAATACCTTTGCTGGCCATAATACAAATGGAGGTCTGAAGAATCATGTGATTGTAGGAGTAAGTTCAAGGCCAGCCTAAACTACAGAACGAGATCTTGCCTTAAAAAACAAAAATAACATAAATTACCGTGAACTTGGTAGCTTAAAGTAACACAAGTCATAATCTGCATTTGGTAGGCTTATTGACTCCATGTGGTAACCTACATTGCAGGATGGGAAATAAACTTTATATCATGTACCAATTCCAATTAATTGAAATAGCTTTTCATAGTATGTTATCTTGAGAATGATCTAGAGGTTCAGGGGTTGAAGACTGAAATCTCCCATACATAGGGATTGGTATCTGGCCAGCCTCATCCTCATGATGACTCATGTATTCATTCAGAAATGTTTGTCAAGTATCTTATCTATATCAGGTGTTCTGATAGATATTTTGGCTAAAGATATGAATAAGACATGCTCCTGATTCCAGAGGTATTAATAGTAGAGACACATAAATAAGCACAGCAAAATGTTACAGATGCTTGATAAATGTCTATATAGAGAATATTAGAAACACAAACGAGGAAATAGTTCATTCTATTGGATGGGAAAAGTTTCCAGAAATAAGTAACTGTTTGCATTATCTTGGCAGGTATGTAGATGTTAATGTAAAGTGTTATGGATCAGAAATGGAAGAATGTGATCTCAAACAGTCACAATATAAGCAAAAGCACATGTATGAAATGATTTGTTATTTACAGTATGTTTACTATATGTTCAAGTGTAGTATAGTTAGGAGAAAGAGAAAAGAACACAGGAGAATATAATGAGAAAGAGGATGATGAGGGAAGGGCCTAATCATGGAGCGCCCTGCACATTAAGCATAATGAGACACTTGGGGATTTTAGTTAGGGAATTAGCCAGAGTGAGATTTCAAAAATTCCTGGGAGTGGAATGGTTTTGTTTAGACTAGAGAATACAGAACTGGCTGCAGAAAAACCATTTAGGAGGATGTTACAAAAGGATGTTGAAATCTGGGTTTAGGCAATAGGAATGAAATGAGAATACATGTATACAGCAAATTAAGTGTTATTCTGCTATTACTGGGATATGGGGAGTTGATGAGGAAGAAGGAATCTGGGATGATTTCTAGTTGCTTTTCTGTTGGGGACAGTTGAGAACATATAAAAGCCATTTCATAAGCTGAAGAATGCACAATAAGGAGCAAAATTGGGGGAAAAGAATAATTAATTCAATTTTGAGTACACAAAGTCTGAGGCACCTTTAGAATGTTTGGGTGGATTTAGATAGTCGCCAGTAGGCAATCAGGAATTAATGGTGCTGCCCTGAAGCAAGTAGCATAGCAAATAGAGATTTGAGAGTCATTGAGTATAGTGGTAGTTTCAGTTAAGGTATGAGTAACATTGCCTGACAAGAGTTTGTAAAGTGAAATTTTTTAAGGGTACCCAGACAGGAGAATATTGAAAACCTAGGCATTTTAAGAGGTGGCAAAGAAAACTAAGAACAAGCAGAAGAAAGCAGAACCAATACTGCATTCTAGTTGTGCCCTCTTGTGGCAATCCAAGCATTTCTCAAAATAAATTTCCCCTTTCCTGTCTTCAGTCTTTCTGGTTCCTGCTCCTTAATTTCAGTCTTACTCTACCTATGAGACCTGAGCTACAAGGTCTTCTGGTGATCACTTCTCAATGCAAATCTTCCCTTTGATTTAAGAACAATTTAAGAGCAATATTTAACTCCCCAAAACTTGCAAAAGAATAAAAAGGAAGTATGACACAAGCACCCTTGGAGGGAGGCAATTTGTTTTTTCCTATTTTATATTCTCCATAGTATCTTCTGTTCTATTCTAATTGACCTCATTCATTTCAGCAAGTTCCAGTTTTCATCATACCCCTTCCTTTCCTTTAGAGTGTAGAACATGTATCTTACAGTAGCTTCCCCTTTTTCCCACCACCGGCCTTGAATGAATATTTGAAATAACTAGCTCTGAAATACTTAGCCATTTCTTTTAATTTTTATCTAGGTTCCAAATAATATGGTTCCAAAATCACTTCTTGAATTGCTTATTTCAAGTATTAGCTGTTGATTTCTGTTATGGGTGAAGATTTAACTCTCAGTTTTTCTTCCCCACTTGCCTTCTGCGTCCTTTTAATAGTGTTGTAGCATACTTTTTGGTTAGCAGTAATGTTTATACTTTTATGATTGTGCAAACATTGTTGACTAAAGAGACAGTGAATTGTGGTCTTCCTTTCTTATACACATATGAATGATTTCTATATTTCCATAATTAATTTTCTATCACATCTAACGTGTTATTTTCTTAGTTTTACAATATGCTCAAATAAGTCAAATGATAGAAATATTCTCTTTACAGCCTTACTTCTAGTCTTACCTGAACTCTTTTTATCTACCAAACCTAGGAGCTTTTAGAATTTGTACTTTATCTCTGATATTCTGAAATTTCACAGTGATGTGTAGATTTTTGTTTATCTTTTGTCTTTGTCACTTTGTAGATTCTTCAAGTTTATATATTTTTGTTTGTTAGTTTATTATTTACTTCCAAACTCCTTGAAGAACTTTTTATCTATTTCTATGCTGTCACTGACAAAATGCATATATATATATATATATATGTATGCATGCATCATAAGCACTTGCTAAATGAAGTATTTATATTTAAAATCATAAAAATAATGTCAGCAAAATCATGAGCCAGGACAAGAAATGGAAGATTATGCGTACCTTAGGGCCACTCTATAAACTCTTTCCAATCCCTCCATTGTATCTGCATTCACCTGGATGTAAAAATACCCTGATTTTTGTATTAATAATATCCTTGGTTGTCTTATATTTTATCACCTATATGTATGTCTCTAAACAATATAGTTTTAGTTTTTAAAAATGAATTCAGAAGAAAACACAAGCTTTATTTTATGAAAGAAAGATACTATTGTTCCTGTTAGATAAATCTCCCAAAAAAATAGAGTTTCTGAATCAAAACTCAAGTCAGTTTGTCTGAGAATTATAAAATGCTTTCTGGAATTATTAATGAATATGATCATGAAATTTGGTGTTACACTGATGAAAAGCCTATACCTAATTTAATTTTTACTGTAGGTAATTTTGCTCTTTTTCCACTTCATTGAAGTATGAGTGGCAAGTAAAATTGTTTATATTCAAGACGTATAACATGATATTTTCTTATCTGTACATTGTGAATGGATTTCTACAACAAAATATATTAATATACTGCTCACATAGTGTTGTACTCAGGGATTGTAAGGAGAACAATTAGAATCTGGACACAGAATTTATAATATTTTATGATGGTCACCCAGTTAATTAAAAGGAAATGCAGGAAATCTTTTATTAAGCTTATAGTTACATTTTAGATATACATAATGATCATAGTCACCATAGGAATTTCTATTCATACATAACGTATTTTGATTGCATTTTCCTTTAATACCTTTTCCGCCTTTCAACCCTTCTTCCCCTCCCTATTTACAAAGCTTTATTTCCATTTTATTCTTTTTATTAATCACTTTTCCTTTTCCCTTCCTTCCTTTCCTCCTCCTCCCACACTAGTTCTTCTTTCCTCTTCATAGTCACCACAGAGATTCTCACTGTGTTGTCCAGGCTAGTCTCAAACTCCCAGGCTTAAGTGATCTCCTTCAACAATTTCTTCCCATTTCACAAAATCTATTGTTCATTTGGTCCTTATTTACTCTTTCAGTTTCTCACACCAGGGAGGCAATACAGTGTTTGCATATGTGAGTCCAATTTATTTCACTGAAGAATATGGTGTTAAGTTGCATCCATTTACCTAGAATTATCTGAAGTTTATTCTTCTTTATGGCAGAGTAGTACTCTAATATATATGTTCATTTCTTGGTTGAGGGACATTTGGGTTGTTTCCAAGATTTAGCTATTACAAACTGTACTGCTATAAACAAGGTTGCACATATATTACTGTGGTGTGATGTTTTCAATTCTTCTAGGAAAACACCCAGAAGGGAATGGCTGGATCAAGTGGAGTTTCTAATTCTAGTTTTCTGAAGAATATCCCTACTGATTTCCACAGTAGTTGAACAAGAGTAAATTTTTTTAAAGCATAGGTTGCCCATAAGAAGAAATGACATGGCTGGGAGTCAGGTATAAGATGGAGAATTTTTATTGTATTTTATTTTCTCTCACTTTTTGGTAATTGTTTTTAAATTATTCTTTATTTTCCATTATGATATGTGATACATGCAAAATAATAGAAGTAAATTTTTAAAATAATAACCAACAGTATAATGAATACTCTTGAATCATCTCTCAACTTAAGAATATCATTACTAACAAAGCTATTTAAGCTATGAGATTATCCCCACCTCGCCTCACCTATACCAGAGAGAAACAGTATCTCACAATGCATGTCTTTCTGTTTACCTACATATATAGTTTTTTTTTAAACAGATAATAAGAGGGTTTTTTTGTCCTATTCTATTTTCTTTTTCTACTGGTGTGAATTTGTGCATTTTTCCTTATCCTATTTTCTGACACTCTGCTTCTGCCATTTCAATGGTTATTCTTGAAATTTTATTTTTGTTGTTTAACTTAGCAGTGTCTAAGCTTCAAAAGCATATTAATACCACTCTCAAGAAATTTAATTCTGATTTACAACCCTTCCTGAGTTTTGTGATAGTTTTCTTCATAGTCACCTTTTTCTTTTGCTCCACAACTCAGTTCTCACTATTATGATTATTTTTTGAGCCAGTGTCTTGTTTATCCTCCCACCCTTCTTCCTTTCTTAGATAGAGTCTGTCACTCTCTACATTGTTCAGTCAGGGCTGGAATTAGGTGAATTCTCTAGTGTCAGCCTCCTGAGTGCTGAGATCACAGGTGTGCACCAGCATGTATGGCAATTATTATGATTTTATAATACTATATTTGTTTTTTAGACTGATACATGTACTCATCATTTTACTTGTTTTCCATAACTTTTTCAGACTCTACTTGTAGAATCGTTTCTCTGACTCTACTTGTGGAATCGTTTCAGCCTGTAGGATAGTAGTTCTCTACCTCTTCTGTGCAATAGACACTTTAATGAGCTCTACAGATATTACATATATTGCATATGATATGCCTTGCCTTACCCCTAAAGTTTAGATTCATTTTTGCATTATTATTGAATAAAAGAAAGACAAAAATCTCTCCTAGTGAATCTGAAGGGCACCTGGCATTGAAAATTGTTTATAAAAATAAAAGTTGTTTCATTATATCGATTTTTAAAAGTTTGTGCCAGGGATTTAGCCCAGCAGCATAAGCACCTGCCTGGCAAGCGCAAGGTCCCTGTTACAGAACAAGGAAGTTTATTATGTTATTTGACTTATTGCTTGTCTTGTTTTCTAACACATAAGATTTTTTTCAGTGCCCCAAATAATGATAGCCACATAGTACCTGACCAAAAACAATGTTGAATGAATGATACAAAGTTGATAAGAATAAGATAGAATGCTAGTATCAGAGGAGTTGTCTGGTTTGGGTTAGGGCAGGAAAGGTAGGAAGCTTTTATGAAAGAGATGAGATGTCAGCTGACTTTTAAAAGGTATGTAAGTGTGAAAGTGCAGTAATTTGAGACTTTGTTGAACTTTGCAAATAAGGTTATGGGGCTTAGGAGAGAAGAATCTGAGGGAAGAAGATTCTGAGAAGAGCGAGAAAGAGGGAAATAGGGAAGAAAGGAGGCAGGGAGGGAGGAGAGAGAGAGAATGAGTAAGAGAGAGATTAACATCATCAAAGCTTTTGTAGTAATGCTAGGGAGTTTGAGATTGAGCAGAAATATGGAATAAGGCCTGAAATGAGATAACAATATGGTGACTGAGAGAAATGCTTTAAGTCTATAAATGCTGCTCATGCATCATTTTTTCCTAGAGTTGTCTTGGAATGGTAGCCCCATCCCACTTCCTCAGCTCACATTACTGCTATCCTACTTCGCTGTTTTGTTTCTAAGATTTTACTTCTTTTTTTTTTTTTTAATTTTTGAGAGAGATTCTCACTGTGTTGTCCAGGCTAGTCTGAAATTCCCAGGCTTAAGTGATTCTACAGCCTCAGGATCCCTAGTGCTGGAATTTCAGATGTATGCTGCCCCACCTAGCTTGTCTGCATTTTTTTGGTAGCCATTGTTACCATTTAGCGTGTATTGTTCTTAAATATACTATTATTCTGTGGAAGGCAACCATTACACACAAGGCCTGTCCCTTTTTGATCTCTTATATATCTAGCCTCATCTATTATCACTTCTCTTTTCACTCTGTAGTTCAACTCTGCTGTTGCTTTTCACTTTTATACATCTGCTCAATCATTCATTCAACATGAAATAAATCTTTATGGGGCACTCTTCAGGACTCCAAGATTTTTAGGTCTGTAGGATTTATTGTCCGTGAGATGGTTATAGTTCTTTGCTGTCTGTACTTTACTAATTATTCTTAGCACCTTAGAATGCTGTTAATTGTGTATGTTCCCGGGAAAAGCATCTTAAAATGTAGAATTGTATATTATTCTTTGTATGGGCAGTATCAGAAACAGAAACCTTGAATTGAATGTGTATTCAAAACATGGTAGTTGAATGAAAAAAAATTTTTTGGTAGCACTGGAGATTGAACCCAGGGGATTGTGCAAGTTTTCCATCACTGAACTACACTCCCAGCAATTTTTACTTTTTTTTAAATTTTGAGACAGTGTCTCACTAACTTTTCCAGGCTGTTTTTGAACTTTCTGCATGTTGAACTCAGGGTTTGGGAGGAGAACAATTAAAATCAGGACACGGAATTTACAATATTATTTTATGATGATGACCCAGAGTTTAACACAAGAAAGTGCAGGAAATCTGTCTACAACACTAAAGATTCAGAATATTCAGCCAAGGGCCTAGTTCTCACAGCAGTGTCCTGCATGAGTCAAGATGAAAACCTAGAGCCTATGACTGCCTCCTACAAGTACAACTGGAGGTCTAGAGCCTACGAAAAGGACTCATGCCAGTCTGTTTTACAGATCTGCACTGGGAAGGCCCAAAGTTCAGTGGTGGAAGCTAGAAAGTCTATGCCAGAGGGGTGAAATCTTTGTGCTTGTAGATTGAGGATTTTACACTGGAGCTGAGAAGTCACGCTCAAAATAATAACCAGGCCTTCCCTAAAAAGTACTATAGCCATCCTCAGTGACATGGTGATTGGGAGCTCCTCTGATGATAAGAATTGTCGAGTACATGCCAGAAAGCCACCATGAGGCGTTTCTCCAGGATATTAAACACCACATGTCTTCCCCTCTGGAGCCAGAAAGTGATGCTGAATGTGAGTACCAGAGCTCCATCAAAGTGAACCCCAGCCGCTCTCACCAAGAAGTTCCTGAGCTCCTCTGATGACAGTGGTCGAACTCGCACTAGGGAAGTAAGTCATGATGAGCTCCTCCAGGAGAACCAATACCTCATAACAGGAACACTTAAAAAAACCCACTGCACATCACTCGTCTTCTCCATGTCTCTATTTATGCTTGCAACTTTCCTCAGATGGAACATCTATGCTCAGCACCATGCTGATTTATTTCAGCTAGTGTTAAGTAGACCAACAAGTTTTAATCCATAACACAGTTAGTTTTGTGTGTGTGTGTGCGCATGCTGAGAATACTTAAGATCCGTGGTCTTAGAGAATTTCAAGTGTACAATACATTACTACAAACTAATTCTCCAGGCATAATTCATTTTCTTTTTAAATAGAATGTTTTATTTTTAAATAATGTTTTATATCTGGTAGCACATGTTTGCCATATGTAATGATTATATTCATTGTGGGGTATGGATACATGTACATGACACATCTTGATTCTTTCACTTGCATAAGAGAAACCTTTTGATATTTAAACTTGTGTGTCTGATTTATTTCACATAACCTGGTCTTGCAGTGCATCCATTTTCCTACAAATGACTCAGATTTCCCATTCTTTATGGCAATGTAGTACTCTATTATATATAAAAACTACATTTAAAAGTCTATTTTTTGATGGATATGTAGCCCACTTTCAAGATTTAGCTATTGTGAGTTATGCTGCTATGAGTGTGGGTATGCACGTACCACTATAATGTGGTGTATTTAACACTTTTGGTCATGTATTTAGAAGAGAAATAGCTGGTTTGGAGATGTGTTTAATAGAGGAATTGCTGTCGTGTAATGGTTTTAATTTTTCTGGGAAGATACCCAGAAGGGGAATAGCTGGGTAAAATGTAAAATCCTAATTTTTTTAGGAATCGCCACACTGATTTCCACAGTAGTTGCACCAGTCTACATTCCCACCATCAGTGCAGAAGGGTTCCTTTTTTCCTACATCCCCTCTAGCATTTGTTGTTGTTTGATTTTTTTGTTAATAACCATTCATATTATCTTCCATTATTCACACTGATCACATTGCTCCCATTATCACCTTGCCCATACTACCTCACTGTCATGCAATATTCGCTCATCTCTCCATCAAACATGTGACCTAGGTTCACCCGGAACTTTATACCTCTGATGCCCATGCCATGCAACCTTATTTTCTCTCTTATCTTTTCTCTTCTCTCTCTCCCTTTCTCTTCTTTCCTCTCCCTTTGTCTGTCTGTCTGCTATGTAGTTCAGGCTGGCCTTGGAGGATGTTTTTATGGTGTGATATGGGCTGTGGATATAGTAGTGAATCCCTAAGACAGGGATTAAAGAAACATGAGTGTGACTGTGTATAATGGGTATCATGTGTGTGCTAATGGAGACTAATTAAAACTAATTGTATTTGACTGTGTGTATGATAGTACAGAATGGGCCACTATGTGTAACTTTAGAAATAACAGTTAAAGAGGCAGTTATGTGTGTTACTGGGACTCAGGTAAAGTCTGAGCGTAAAAATTGGAGACTTTTTATGTTGATTGTAATTCATAAATTTTCACAATATGTTGGAATAGAGTAAAATAAGTTTGTTACAGACTTGAATATATGCATGTACATGTGTGTGAAAGATTGAAAGATTGATGAAAACTTTGTGTTGGGTACTTGGAATTGTATTTGGCTATCAGTAACAAAGATCTGAAAATGAGACACATAGAATGATCAGGTGATAATTTTTCTCTTTAAAAACAAGTCTAGTGGTAGGAAGTCCAAGACTTTGAGCATTTTGTCAATGTATCTAAGGCCCTTCAAATTTTCTCTTTTTTGTTTTTTGTTGTACTTGTCATCCTTGGCATGTGGCTGCTGTCTTCCAAATGCCTGAGGGTTTCAGGATGCCTGCTACAACAGTAGCTATCAGGTAGAAAGAATGAGAAAGAAGAGAGGACAGAATTAACCTTTTAGTAAAATTAGTCTCTTTTTTGTGGCACTTTCCCCAAAATCTTATCCAGTGCCTTCTACCTATATTCTGTTGAGTACACCTGTGACACTGTCTGCAGCTAGAAGCATTGTAATGAATGCCAAACTTTATTTATAATGAAGAAGAATTAATAGAATTCATGTTGTTGGATATAGCTAGAAAATAAGGAGAAGTTGCAGCTATAGGAGAGAGAATAAAATTAATAGATCAAAATTCCAGAAGTGATAGATACCCATGGGATACAGGTTGAAGAGGTACCATATGACTCACATAGTTTGAATTGCTGGGCATATTATGGTAAGCAAAAACAGACATGTCATCGTTGTCTTCACGGAGCGTCCTCTCTTGTGAAGAAGATAGACCTTAATCTCAGACCCAATTATTTGTGAAGTTGCACTTTGATAGGTTTAGTGGAGGGCAAGTACATTGTGAGGCAAGTATGTAATCTTAGTTACTGAGGAGGCTGAGGCAGGAGAGTTGCTTGAATGCAAGAGTTCAAGACCACCTGGGCAACTTAGTGAACCCTGTGTCTAAAAATAAAAAAAATAGAGATTGACCTAGTCAGGAAAATAAAACAAGAAGAAAATGATGATGGAAATGAAATGAAGACATATTCAGGACTGAATTGCTTCTGGGTGGTTGGGTATGGAGAGATATTCCTGGAGGAGGAAGCAGCATGAACAAATACACTTTTGTTGTTTGTTTTTGCATTTTATTTTATTTCATTTACACTATTTCTATTGTTGTATCTTCAGATTTACTAATCTTTAGCAGTTAATTCCATCCAGTTTGTTTTCATCTTAAATATTAGTGTTTTTATGTCTAGACATATGATTTGAACCTTATATATATCTCATGTCTTTACCTAAGGTGACCATTTTTTTCCTCTAGTTTTTTGGAGACATGGAATATAGTTATAATTTTTAATGTATATCTGTTTAATACAACATCAAGTGTAGGTTTTTGATCAGTTTGTAATAAATTAAATTTTCTTATGATGGGTCACATCTTTATACTGCTATACATTTCTGGTTATTTTTTATTGGGTGCCAGGCATTATGAATTTTACCAAAAATTTGGTAAAGTTTACCTTTTGGTGATAGATATTCTTGCATAAATCTCTCTCAACTTCACTGTTGAAAGCACTTATTTGAAAGCAGTTCTTTTCAGGTCTTGCTTTTAAGCTTTGTTACAGAGGACCCATAGTATAGTTTTGCCTAAAGTTTCTTAGCCCTGACTACTGAGGAAAGGCCCATTTAAACACCCCATGCCACGGGAATTACGAGAATCTTTCTGGCTGATGAGAACAGGCATGTAGTCCTCATACCTGTTTTGAGTTTTTGGAACTTGTTCCTGCTAACTCTTTTGAACTTGTGTCCTCTAATCCTCTCAGGTGAATCTTTACTTAGCCTCTTGTAATTCCCTTTTGTGAATTTACTGATCAGTACTCTGCTGAATACCTAGTGGCAATCCTTCAAACATCTCCAGAGTTCTCCCTGTGTAGCTCTATTTTGGTATTATGTATAAGTACTCTAGTAACTTTGAGCTTTTAGTCCTTCATCTTTGGCACCTCACTCAGGGAATGCTATGGACTACATTATACTTCACTGCTTCAAAAACTGAAACCTTTCAAGCAATAAGGGCTCACTTAGGGTTTTTTTCCCTATCTTTCAAGTGTCACTGTTTTTTATTGCCTGATGTCCAGGTTCTTGAAAGTATCAATGTTACATATTTTTGTGTGTCAAATCCAGTGTTGGTGTCCTGTTCCATGATTCTTTTCTTTTGAACTTGTATGACCTTGTGTCTACTACCAAGGATTAGATAATGCTGTATATACTTGTATTAGTGATATTTGTTGTTGTCAGATGCGAAGAGCCCGAGGACTAGAAATTGAGTTAAAATCAGGTGTTTGAGGAAGAAATTGGACCACAGGATATGTAGTAACATATTCTAAGGGTAGTTCTTCATGACTCTGAACTTGAAAAACTTCTGAGTGTTAAAGCAAGTTGGAAAGACAGATTTACTTCCCTTCTAAAGGAGATACAATATCTAAGGCTTGAGATAGACACAATATTAGTGCACTGCCAGAGACATTCCAAGAGTACAGTAAGTGTTAGGATAATTATGTTCTAGTTTTAGGATAATATACTACATGAGGGTGAAAGTTTCATAGGTTAGGCAGGTTATGTTGTGGATTACATGAGTTGCAGCCCAAATTCAAACGTTGTAAATCACCCCCAAAGGCCATCATGGTGAGAAAATATGTGTGAAGAGCACTGATCAACCTTTAGCTAAGTTTCAAATCTTCTCCATTCATCTGCAGAGACAAACCTTGAGTCTAGTGATCATTGACAATTTTTTAACCAGAGTTTAAATGATACTCATTATTATGAAATAAATAGTGAAGTGCTAGGGATTTTAGCTCAGCAGCTCAAGTTACAGCCTAGCAAGCCTGAGATCATGAGTTCAATCCCTGTACCAAAAATAAGTAAATAAGTACATAGTGAAGAGAAACCATAAAATTATAGTCAGGGTAGTCAAGTCTTTAGTGGGGATTTAGCTCAGTGACATAAGCACCTGCCTGGCAAGTATATTATTCTTTTTACAATATGCAGTGACATTTTAATCTAAAATAATGTTTTATCTTAAAAGCACCATGCCTGACTTAATATGTTTTTTCCTTTCCCATTTTTTATTAGTATATATTTGCAATTGATAATAAATATTCATCTTGGGAATTGGTACATATACATGGCTCATTTTATTCACTTTCACTTCTCCTTCCCCTCCCTGCCCTCTTGTTTCCCCCATTCCCAGGACCTTTTTACATCTCCACAAAGTACCTTCCCTGTCTCCTATCATTAGTCTTTTATTTTGCTCTTTAAATGATTTATGGATTCACTTCAAGAGAAACTATGTGATATTTAACTTTCTGTGTCTAGTTGATGAGGATATAGGTCACTTCCAAGATTTAGCTATTGTAAATTGTGCTGCTATAAACATGGGCACATTTAATCACTGTAATATGATGTCTCTACCTCTTACAAGAAGATACTCAAAAGAGGTATAACTAGGTCAAATGGAATTTCTATTTTGAATCTTGTGAGAATTTCCATACTGATTTCCATAGTGGTTGTATCATTTCTACTAGCAATGTAGTAGCGTTCCTTTTTCTCCACAGTCTCATTAGCGTTTATTTTGTTTTTTGAGTTCTTGGTGATAGCCATTCTTTCTGAAGAAAAGTGTAAAGCCAGTGTACTTTTAGTTTGTATTTGCCTGATGGCCCAAAGAAGATGAACATTTTTTCATGTACTTACTATTTGTATTTCTTATGTGAAGTATCTTTTCATTTTAAGTTCCTATTTTTTATTTAGTCTTTTATTTTGGGAGTCTAATATTTTTTAGTTCTTCATATATTTTAGGTATTAGTCCTCTGTCTGAGGCGTAGCTGACAAATGTGTTTTCCATTCTGTTGGTTTCTTTTCACTGTTGTTTTCTTTGCTGTGTAGCTTTTTAATTTGATTAATACTATTTGTTAATTATTATTAGTATTTGTGTGCAGTTGGAGTTCTGTTCAGGAAGCCCTTGCCTATGACTCTTGTCAAGAATTTTACCTATTTTATTTTACAGCAGATTTAGTTTGTTTTAATATATGTCTGATTTATTTTTTATATGATTTTAGTACAGAGTGAGAGATAGACTAGATTCATTTTTCTGCATATAGATTATCAGTTTTCCCAGCACTGTTCATTAAAGAGACTATATTTTCCTCAGGATATGTCCTTGGGCCTTTTTGTTAAAAATCAGATTACTTAAGGTATCTAGGGTGGTTTCTGCATTCTTTGTTCCATTGGTCGGCATTCTATTTTTGTGCCACACTATGTTGTTTTTCTCACTGCAGTATTCTAGTATAAATTGAAATCTGGGATTGGAATGTTCACTGCTATGCTCTTGTTGCTCAGATCTATCCTAGATCTCTTCTGATTCCATATACGTTTTAGGAGTAGTTTTTTTCGTAGTTCTGTGAAGAATTTTCATAATATTTTGATTGGAACTGCATTAAATCTGTATATTGTCTTTGGTGGTATGGCCATTTTTTAGGATGTCCATTTTGATGATATTGTTTCTGTCTATCCAGGACCAAGTAATATCTATTTTTCAATGTCCTCTTTAGTCTTTTCTCAGAGTACAGTAGTTTTGATTATAGAGGTCTTTAACTTCCTTGGTTAGGATTAATTCCTAGGTATTTAATTTTTTTGAAGCTACCACGAATGGAATTGTTTGCTTGTTTTCTTTCTCAATTGGTACATTCTTGGTATATATGAATGTTACTGATATTTTTGTGTTGATTTTGTATGCGGCCACTTTGATAAATCAGTCTATTAGTTCTAAGAGTCTTCTGGTAGATTTTTTAGTGTCCACTGTGTAAAAGATTATATCATCTGTGAGTAAGGATAGTGTGACTTCTTTCTTTTCTGTTTGTATCCCATTTTTTTCTTTTTCTTTTCCAATTGTTGTAGCTAAAGTTTCAAGTACTACATTGAATAGGAGTAGTGAGAGTGAACATGCTTGTCTTATTTCTAATTGTAGAGGGAGTGCTTTCAGTTTTTCTCCATTTAGTATGATATTGGCTGTGGTTTTGTCATAATTTTGATAATAATGATAAATGATAAATGATTAATGATAAATGATTTTATCATTTTCAGTTATAGTCTTTTTGTACATTTTTCATCAGTTTTATAAAAATCATGAACAGATGTTGGATTTTGTTAAGAGTTTTTTCTACATTTATTGAAGTGGTCTTTTTTTTAAAAAATCTTTGCTTCTATTTATGTGATGTATTATTTTTATTGATTCATTACATTGAACTGTTTTTGCATCCCTGGAATTAGGCCAACTTTGTCATGATGTGTGATGTTTGCATTAATCTGTTGCATTCCATTTGCAAATATTTTTTGAGGGTTTTTGTATCTGTGCTCATTAAGAAAATTGAATTGCAATTTTCTTTTTATATTAATTTTTTTTCCATTTTTGATATCAAGGTAAAGCTAGTTCCAGGAAAGAGTTTGAGAAATATTCCTTTCCTTTCACTTTCATGAAAGAATTTGAGGAAACTTAGTGTTAGATCTTCCCTGAAGTTCTACTAAAATTCTGTGGTAAATTCTTTGGGTCTTGGACTTTTCTTGGTTTATAACATTTTTATTATTTTCTGTTGCATTACTTTTTATTGGTTTATTCATAGTTTTTTTATGTCTTCTTGAGTCAATTTTGGTAATTCATGTGTCTGAGATTTTATCTATTTATTATAGATGTTACAATGTATTAAAATATATGTTTTTGAAACAGTTTCTTCTGGTTCTTGGATTTCATCAGTGTCTGTTGTGTTTTGCCCTTTTCATTTCTAATTGTGTTGATAGGATTCTTTTTTATAAATTTGGGGTTTAGCAATCTATCATTTCAAAGAACAAACTTATTTTTTAATCCTTAATATTGTTTTTTAACCTGAATTTCATTAATTTCTGCTTTGATCTGTACATTTTCTTTCCTTAGCAGTTCCACATTTGGATTGTTAATGTTTTTCATGCATCGTTAGATTATTTGTTTGGGATCATTCTGTTCTTTTAATGTGAGCATTCACTGCTACAGCCTACCTTCTTAGTACTATTTTTATTGTGTCCCACAGGTTTGAGTATGTTATGCTTATATTGTTAGTTCATTCTAGCAACTTATAAATTTCTTCCCTGATTTTTTCTGGAAATGGAATAAATGTATTATTATTCAAGAGTACATCATTTAATCTCCATTTCTTTGTATACTTTTTGATTTTCTTTTGCAAAAAATTATTTCTAGTTTCACTGAGCCATGATCCTATAGTCTGTAAGGGATTATTTCCATCTCTTTGTATTTATTTGAGCATACCTTATGGCCTAAGATATGGGATATTTTGGAAAAAGTTCTTGTATACTGCTCAAAAGAATGTGTATTCAGTTTTTCTTGAGTGAAACACTGTATATATCTGTAGAGTTCATTGTTTCAGTGGTATGGTTTAAGTTTGTTGATCTTTTGTCTGGTTGGTTTATTCGTGAGAGTAAGATATTGAAGACCTTCACTATGATTTATATTGGTGGCTATCTGTTATGTTATGTCCAGTAGTTTTAGTTTTATAAATTCTGGTGAGCCAACCTTTGGTGCATTGCCTGTTGAGTTCTTCCCTGTACCCAGAATGTAGAATATAGTGGCCTTCTTTGTTTCTTCTGAATGATTTTAGCTTGAAGTCCACTTAAAGAATAGAAAAGCTACAACTTCTCGCTTTTGGGCTCCAGTTGCATCCAGTATTGAGTATCCCTTCTGATCCTTTGACTTTTAGTGTATATGTTTCTTTATTGATGAGATGTACCTTTTCAAAATAACATGGTGGATTTTGGTTTTCTGATGTAATTGGTATTTTTTGATTGAGGAGTTAAGACCATTGACATTAAGAATTATTGAAAGATGTTAAAAAAAAATCCTGTCATTGCATTGTTTCTCCAGTGTAGATTCCTTTATTTTTTCCTTGTGTTTATCTACATTCCTTGTTAGATGCATACTTGAGCTGTTTTGTGCTGTTGGCCTTCATGTCTCTGTCTTGGACTCCCTTTAGTATTTTATTTTCTGGGGAGTGGAAAAGATGGCAGATACATAACAGCAGCTACGGAGGCTGAGATAGCCAGCTTAGATTCCAGGAATGTTGTAGTGTGGGAAGCTTTAAGCATGGGGAGATATACCCTGCCACCCCAGAACGAACTAAGCCGAGAGAAAACACTCAGAAATGCAATCTGGGTGCTACAATTGAAACAGCTAAAGTCTCGGTGCTGCCGCTACTAGAACCCGTGGCTTGAATTCCCTGCTGCTGCTGTGCCTGAATCAGCACAATAGGGATAGCCTGCCAGTTTCAACTCACCGGAGATGCGAACGCTCTGAGAGTGGCAATCATTGAACTGAATTGAGAGCAGAACTGGCGGGGAGCTCTGCATCGACCTCCTGTGAGTGAGAGGACCTTTCCATAGACTAGGAGGCTCCAACAGAGGACATTCTGGCACTGGGCATACTGGCCGGAACTGGGCGCTGCAGTGACTTCAGTCACAAATTCCCCTCTCAAGCAGGATTGGTGGGGAGCGCTTGACCTAGGTGATGCCAAGGACTGAGGCCCAATAGGTTAGCCCACACCAGGTCCCTGCACCTGGCTGTGCACCCTAATGCAGTGAAGTCTTCAGCAGGTTGACTGACCTGGAGGGGCAGGCCCATCATAGACTGCCCCAGTCTGTGTCTCCCTAGTACACTGCAGTGGGCAGGAACACCTAGCCATCGTGATTCAAAAAAGCTGTAACTGGCAAAGAAAGAAACTGGGCCTCCTATATACGCCTGTATGGAAGGAACAAAAAATATGAGAAGAGGAGGCAACAAGAAAGGGTCTTCAGTCCCCAATCTTGAGAACACTGATCCAGCAAAGGTAAATGCAAAGGAGAATGAGGACAGAAAACATGCAATATCAGGCCTGGCACCAATAGACATAAAGTGCTATCTCCAGAGCCTCATAGACGAGTTCAAAAGTGAAGTATTTAACCAAGTAAAGCAAAACATAAGTAGAATAGTTAAAGAAATGCTAAGCACCTCCCAAGAAAAAACAGGTGGTGGAATGGAAGAACAGAAAAAAAGGGGAGAATTGTTTGATTGGAGAAAATAGAGAAAACATAGCATACATGAAGCAGGTTCGAAGAGATTACCAGGAAAGTAAAACCACTATTGAAAGCTGGCATAACAGCTTGAAAGAAACTAAGGCTAGATTATCTGAACTGGAGGACAGATTTGTAATGTGGGAGCATGAAAGGAAGAACTTCTTAAAAATAGCAAGGAAACAAGGAGTAACAATACAAAGGCTAGAAGACAACAAGAGGATCTATAACTTAAGAATTAAGAATGTGAGAGAAGAAGCAGGGGTACAAACAAATGAACTGCAAAGGCTATTCACAGAAATACTGAGGGAAAACTTCCCAAACATAGGAAAAGGGAATGCTGCTCAGATGTATGAGGCATATAGAGCTCAAGCCACCTACAATCGAAACAGAGCTACACCCAGGCATATAATAATCAAGATTCCACAAATCCAACATAAGAATAGAATATTAAAAGCTGTCAGAGACAAGAAACAGATCACTTACAAGGGAACATCCATCGGAATTACAGCAGACTTCTCAGCACAAACCATAAAATCTCGAAGAGTATGGGGCAAAATAATCCACGCCTTGAAAAACAGTAACCTCCAGCCAAGATTGATATATCCTGCACAATTGTCCCTAGAAATTAATGGAGAAACAAGATGCTTCCAAGATAAAGAGAAACTAGGGGGTTTTGCAACCACCAATCCAACTCTACGGAGAATACTGCAGGACATTCTAAAGAGAGGAAAGTACCAGGATTGTAGAAACAATGGCAGAGAAGCCACAATGTATGGAGCAGAAAGTGAAATGAAAAAGACAACTAATGAGAGAAAAAGAGCACAACAGAAACGAGGCAAAGAAGGTTGAATATAATTTCTAATATAGATGGCCTAAATACACTAACTTAAGGGAAATAAGAGAGAATCACAGAGTAGATCAAGAGTTAGGTTCCACCAAGATGCTCTTTATAGGCAATATAATTAGCCTGAAGAAGGATATATAGACCAAAATTAAATATGAGAAAATGGAACTCCAAGTGATAGGTAACCAGAGAGTAATTGGGATAACTGGGCCTGTATTTATGGATAGGTTGAACAGACAGGCTTTAATAAATGAAGAAATATAACTAGAAATCCACCCCAGGAGTGAGACAGTTTGTAAACACTTAGGTAAATAGCAGGTTGCCCCCCCAATAGTTCATTCTGGGAGAATAAGGGGTAGGAATAGTCTTTAAAAAAAAAACCAGCAGAAGATATAGCTAATAGTGTATCAGGAATTAAAACCCTCATTACTCATACCACTCTGCTTGGTTGGAACTTATGCCATCCTAGTTTGTATACAAGCACTGGATCTGAAGGCACAGACAGCTGTCCCAAAGATATCAGGACATAGCACAGTGGTCATCTTTAGTTTCCTATTAACTCAATCAGGATCCCTATATGACTTATACTGTTGTATCATGACTGATCTTAGTTAAATCTGACTTGTTTGAATACTACTTATTATTTATATTTTATTCAAAACTGTTAGGTTGCTGGTATCAAGTTAAGTATAGACAACTAATATACTGAAAATGACAATGATTCACCACGATATCCATTCTGATTTGATTACTACCTGTTTTTGTAACTCTACACTATCTACAAAGTTGTATATCTGTTAATTCTGTTATGTACTGATATGTTCAATTATACTTTATCTGATGATATAGCCAATTTGGTTGATGATAACAAGAAACAGCACAGTAACCGTGGTAGAACTCCTGATACAGCAGTTTTATATGTCTATAGGATTATGTTTAGTTTTACGTGTTTATAGGATTATGTTTAGTTCTATCCTGCTTTGTTCTGTTTCTATAATATAGAAAGGATAGAAATACATGTTAAGACTCATGCTTGCATAAAACCTATTAACAGTTTATGACAACTGATCTTATGACACATGATGAACAAATACTTTGAAGGCAAGAAAGGCAGTACCCAGTGCTGATACCAGAGTGTTATGATGTGAAATCCAGCAATATAATTAATCTTTGTTCAGAAGGATTTTAATCTTAATAAGTTTTCTTAGTTCTCAACATAAATGAAGATATGGCTAAATGCGTACATGTCTAAGTGTATAGGATTGATAGTCATATTACTTAGTTTTTGTTGGATAGTTGAACAGAATGGTTTGCAGTCTCCCCAGTTGAATTCCCATTTATATGCTCCACTTTTGTATTTTGAACAATTATTTGTGGGGGGACAATATGTATACATCAACTAGTGATTTATTACTGTTTATTTGTTTTCTTTGAAAGTATGTACTATTTCTGCCCGCTTTCTATTCTGTTTTATCTTTCTCTAAATAAAAAAAAAGTTTTATTTTCTATAGTGCTGGTTTTAGTGGTCGTAAATTTCTTTAGTGTTTTTTTTGTAATGGAAAGTCTTTGTTTCTTCATCAGAATTGAAGGATTACTTTTGTAAGATATATAAGTCTGAGTTAATAACTGTTTTCTTTTAGGACTTGAAGCGCTTTACTCCAATCTCAGATTTGAAAGTTTGTGATGAGCAATCAGTTACTCTGATAGGCTTGTATTTATAGGTTACTTACTGTTTTTTGGCTAACGGCTTTCAGTATTAGTTTTTCATGCTGAATTGTGGGAATTTTGATGTGCTATGGAGAGGTTCTTTTAGTTTTGGCTATTTGTGGCTCTGTATGCCTTATTTACCTGAAAATTATTCTTCCCCCCAGATTTGGAAAAATTTCTGCTATCTCTCATTTATTTACTTCCATAAGTCTTAGCTTGTTTTCTTTCCTTCTTTGTTTCTTTGTTTCTTTCTTTCTTTCTTTTTTTCTTTCTTTCTTGTTTCTTTGTTTTCAATTAGCTATTGGGTCCAGCTTGCATGATATCTTATTTTTAGGGTATCTCTGAGTACATGATAGACTATAGCAACCTTGTCTTCAAATTCTGACACTCCTCATTTTGATTGTAGCTGCTATACATACTTTAAATTTTTTACATATTGGATTTCCACTTGATGCATTCTTTAAATTATTAATTTGTTACCCAAATGATCATTCATATCTTATATTGTCTTAATTTAATCAGGTTATTGTTTGTGGCTTCATTAGCGCTCTGGGCATTTTATTAACTCCTTTATCTGGTAACTTAAATCCTGTCTAAACTCATTAAACTTGGTATGAATTTGTTTATTTATTTGTTCTTTGATCTCTTCACACATTTTAACCATTTGGTTTTTGAGTTGTTTGCTTGTGACTGACTCCATTTTAATGTCCCTGAGGTCAGTTTTGGGGGATATAAAGGTTTTCAGAGGGAATTTGTTACCTTGTTTTGTGTTCCTTTTTTGCTTTCATGCTAAGAGTTGAAGCTCAATTAGAGTAGCAAAACTCTGTTCTTACTGTATAGATTGCTTTGGTTAGTGTGTAAGTGCCTGTGATGTGACCTTACCTTTGCTTATATTTTTGTGTTTATGCAACTCTTCAACACATTCAACGTAGTAGTATCAGTCCTGGTTACTGCATTGCAAGGAGAAAACATCTGTTGGTTATATTAGCATCTAAGGAACCAACTGTGTATCAATCATATAATTTAAAACTTGTTTTGGCGCCTGGGTATATAGCTTAGTGGCACAGTACCTGCCTGGCAAGTGCAAGGTCCCAAGTTCGATTCCCTGTACAAAAAACAAAACAAAAACTTATTCTTAATAATTTCACACTTTTTCCCCATTACTCAGGAAAACAACTGATAAATGCTGATGACAAGTAGTGTAGGATGTACAGGGTGAGGGAAGGAATAGAAAGAACATAGTTCAGAAGGGAAGAAGAAGACAGAGATAATAGCAATAAAAGTAAGAGAAGAGGACTTTGATTATATTACTTTCAGATCTGGAACAGAAATTGGATAGGGAATTTGAGACATTATCTGTTGGTTATCTGTTGGGGTGGTGAAAATGAAGAAGAGAGAGAGAAGTATATTAGGGGAAGCTGTTAGAGAGTTGGAACCAGTGAGAGGAAGCTTGTGTTTGGATTCTCTGTACACAATTTCTGTTGGGAGTTAGCCTAATATGATCATGAAAGATACTATCTAAACTAAAATTAATCAATACTTACTCTGTTTCATATATATAGGCCATGCATATGTGTCTGAAAAAGATAAAAGGAAAAAGCAAAGAAAAGAGAGATATTAAACCACACAAAAAGACCTGGAAGTGTCCTTTGCAGATGGACTGCTGAGCTTGCTCTTCAGTTTGTCTGCAGGCAGAAGTCTGTTAGGTTTAGGCTTCCCTCCTGTGGTTGTGACTAGCTGGGTAATCTTGTCTGTATCATATGATCAGACATCTTCAGGTGTTTTTGGCAGGGAATAGGGAGTGACTGGGACTGATCAAGCACTTAGTTCTCTAATGATCTCTGAGGGGTAGGGGGATCTTTTTCAACCCCTGACTTCTGTTCTTAGAGATTCGTGCAACCATTTATGCCTGTTCTTCCATGCTGCTCCAGGAGAGTAAAATATGCAACTGCCTAGCTATCATTATTTCCTATCCATGCTTCTTACAGATTCTTCATCCAATCTGCAATTCAGTGACACAGAGCTCAGTGGAGGAGAGCCTTTCTACTTGGACCTCAGCAGAGCCAGTGGGAGGGGGATTAAATGAGCTCTTAGCTGAGCAGTTTTTAGCAAGCAATGGAGTGAATACTGCTACAGCACTGAGCTCTGTGACATTTGGGGGGCTGGCCAGTATGTGGGATATTCCATGGGCATAAAGCTTGGTGGTGTTTGGTGTGGTAGAAGTGTGCCAACTCTAGCACTGCTCCTTTTCTGTTGCCAGATCACACCCATTCCAGCTACTCCACATCCCTGTCTCTTTTCCTGGTTCCTATCCAGAGCCAATCCCTTGCTTTTTCTATCCCAAAGACTCATCAGTCCTGTCAATCACCAGCCTTTGATTGATTTCCTGGGCGGAGCTTTCATTAGTTTCTAATATGAAGGTTTTCTCTCCTGTGAGTATTTTGGTTACTGTGCTCCATTTCCCAGTGTGAAAGAGATATGACAGGTGAGTAAATGCAGAGAGTCCTCAGCTGAGTTGGAATCACTGCCAACTTCTTTCCTCATGGGTTTTGATACTTTTGCAAGATGGCATATTTGCTGGAGCTGAGCTGTCAAGCAGTGTTGGGATTGAGAAACAACCCAGCTTTTTTCTTCCAACACCCCTGATACTAGATATAGAACCTTCAAGTTGCCTTCCTGTGTCTAGGTTTTTGGTTTGCCCCCATTTGTAAATATCTGCAGATCTTGGTGCATACCCTCTGGAGTATCCTGTGAGTGCTCCCATCTGTAATCTACCATGATGAAGTCCTCCTAAATAATATATTTAAAAGATACTTGTAGGAGCAAATAGGAGAAAAATGTTCAGATCCTAGAGCTTGTTGAAGAGTTGAACATAAAAACCATAATCTTTAAGGTGAAAAACCTATAAACTGGGCTTCCTCAAAATTCAGAATTTTGCTTTGCAAAATATTCTGCTAAGATGATGAAAAGTCAAGCTATAAATTCTCAAAAAATATTTGCAAGACACATACCAAAGACTCACATGTAGTATATAAACTCTCAAAACTCAGCCTTTAAAAAGCAAGAAAGAAGACAAACGATCCAATTAGAAAATTAGCAATGAACATGAAGAGGCATTTCATCAAAGAGGATACATGAATGGCAAATAATCAAATCCAGAGATTTTCAACACCATTAAATCTCAGGAAAATTTTGCAAATTGAAACCATGGTAAATTGTCACTGCATAGCTATGGCTAAAAATTACTAACAACAGAGTCTGACAAGGATTTGGAGAAATTAGATTGTTCACATATTGCTGATAGAATGTAAAATGGTATATCCACTCTGGGAAAGTTTAATAGTTTCTTATAAAGTAAACATTCACTTACATTAAGATCTAGCATTTGCACTCCTGAACATTTATCCCAGAGAAATGAAAATTTACATACTAACAGCATACACACATAAAATTCACACACATAAAATTACTTTCAGAAAACAAAACCTCTTATACATACATGTTTATAGCAGCTTTCTTTACAACAGCCTTAAACTGGAAATGACCCAGATATTTTTTAGTGGGTAATGGTTAAACTAAAGGCAGCACGTATATATCATGGAATTATTACTCAGCAATAAAAAGAAACTATTGAAACACAACATATCTTCAACATATCTCAGAAACATTCTGGGTGTAAAAAAGCTAATCTCAAATTGTGACATACTGCATGATTCTATTTTTATTATCTCAAAAAGATAAAGTAATGGAAAACATTTAGTAGCTGCTGGTGACTAGATTTGGTGGAAATAGGGAGGTACATGAGACTTTCATTTTGAACGTAACAAAATTTATGTGTTATTTTAGGAAAGACATTTTTCTCAGTCATTTCTCTCTTCATCTTGACCTTAGATGATATTTCACATTATTTAGGTCAAGAAAAGAATATGTAGGAGAGGGATGTTACTTTATAAAACAGTAAAATAGACCAAAATGAATAGTTTATTTGACTTAATGTAAACTTTAATGTAAAAGAACAACTTATTAGGCATATGCACAGGTTTTTTTTTTTCTGTAGTTACTATGTATTAAAAGGGTTTAGCAAGTAACTACCTCCAATAAAATAGTCTGAAGCTGCCTCCAAATTTAATGTTGTAGGAATTTTGAAGAAAATCATTGTATCTGTTTTTAACCCATGACTATTCTTTCAAAAACATGTTTGACTGTTACATTAAAAAAATAGTCCAACCTCTTTTACTGCACCCAGAAGTACTCAGCAGCTAATGGGATTGTTGGCCACCTTTCACTCCCACCCAGAAGACCTCAGGAGCCATTGGGATTTTCGACCACCCTTTACCTGCATCTGAAATACCTCAGCAGCAGACAGAATCATTGGTTCCCCTGTCCTTGCACCTGAAAGACCTCAGCAGCTGATGGGATGGTCGGCCACTCAGCAGCCAGTGGGATCATCTACCACACTTTCCCCATCCAAAAGACCTCTTCTGTCTACTAACCTTCAGCAACCCCTTCCACCACCTGCAGTACTCTGGTGGGCTGGTGGGAGCCTTGGCAACCCCTCCCCTCACAGAGAAGACTTCAGTGGGCCAGCAACAGTGTGGTGAGTTTCCTCCTCAAATAGTCGACCTCAGTGGATCAACAGGAGCCACAATGACTCCTCCCTGCAGCTGTAGGACTTTTGGAATCCTAGCAAGAGTGTGGGTGAGTCCTTCCATACATAGAACCCAGAGTGGTTTGGTGAGAACACTGATGAGGCCTCACCCAACCCAGAGGAACACAAAAAGGCCGACAAGATCCCCAGTGACATAGTAGGGTCCTGGGTGAGGTGCACACTATAGACAGGTGGATTTCATGGTCTGGAACAACCTAAAGCCACAGTAACAATAGGACTTAAGAGTTGTATTATAACCAGTGCTCCTAGGCTAGTTAGTCCACAAAGAATATGAGACTCACCCAACAGACTGTATGCAAGGAATTTGGGTGAATGTCCCCTCCTCTGCATTGTAGGACCACGCAGTTTGGCAGATGTCATCCACACAGTAGGACCCTAAAACAATGGAAAGTTGAGACTGGTGGGATTGAAAAAAACAAAATATTAACCGAAAAGGTAAAAATGACAAAATGAAAGAGCAAAGTGTAATCTCAAATGCCCAGTCCATCAGAAACAAGTACAGGAGATATAGAAATAGAAGACATTTGAAGTCATACACCTGAAGTTTCTGAAAAGATAGCAAGTGATATAAAGAAACAAATCTATAAGGCTATAGAACAAATTAGATTAGAAATAATCTCTCAGCAACTTTAATAAAGAGGTTGCTCAAATTAAAACAAAGTACAGGAGCCTAAGAAAATGAGGGAAACCTTGAGTGAACAATAAAGGAAAGAAAAAAAGTATGAAACAAATTCGGGGACATATCCAGGAAATTAAAAATTCCATTGGAAGCTGGCAAAACCACTTGAATGAAACAGAAGATAGACTTTCAGACTTTGAAGACAGAATCACAGCTAGTAGTTGTGAAAGGAAAGAACTTTTAAAAATAAGGGACATAAAATAACAATACAATAGCTTCAAGATAATGCAAAGAAAAACAATACAAGAATGACAGGTGTCAATCAAAATGCAGTAGTCAATGCCAAATGACAGTAAAAAAACATTGTAGAAATTATAGCAGAAAATTTCCCAAACATGGTAAAAGACTCTTATATACAGATAAGTGAAGCATATAGAATTCTAAACAGCCATGAGTAAAGAAAATCTACAACCAGACATATAATAATCAAGATCCCAGAAATTCAGTGTAAAAACAATATCAAAAGCTGTTAGAGAAAAAACACAATTCATCTATCAGGGAAAGCCCATTAGAATCATGGCAAACTTCACAAAATCCCTGAAGTCAAGACAAGCTTGGAGTGAAGTATTTCCAGCCCTGAAAGAAAACAGCTTTCAACCCAAATTGATGTACCCTGAAAAACTTTATTTGAAAGTTAATGGAGAAATGAGACACTTCCATGACAAAGAACAGCTGAAGAAATTCACATCTACCAAATCAACCATAGAAGGGGTACTGAGAGACATACTAAAGAGAGACAAATTGACCATAATTCCAAGAACAACATCAGAAAGAAACCAATAGGACAAGCAGTTAAGTAAGGGAGAAAAGCAGGAAAGCACCAACAGGAAAGACATGGTAAAATTAAGACAGTATATATCAGTTATAACCATCAATGTAAATGGCCTCAACTCACCAATTTAAAGAAATAAGTTGACATAATGGATCAAGAAACAGGATCCCACAATATGCTATATACAAAAAACACATCTGACTTGAAAGGAAACTCATAGACTGAAAGTCAAAAGGATAGAAAACAATATTCTATGGGACAGGAACCCATAGAAAAACAGAGGTAGCTACTCTGTTTGCAGAGAATGTGAACTTCAAAAATAATCAAATGAGATAAATGTGATCACTACATACGTTAGGGCATAAATTAAAGAGGAAGAGCTACAATCATAAATATATATGTACCAAATAAGAGCACCCAACTATATAAGACAAACAAAAACAGACATTAAAAACCAAATGTGCAATAAGACAGTTATAATGAGAATTAGTGCCATATTGTCACAAAGAGATAAACTAAACAAAAAATAC